>NW_020837947.1:53698382-54355655 GCF_003676395.1 Aethalodelphis obliquidens | reverse complement strand
ACACACACACACACACACACACACACACACACACACACACACACACAGTAATGGAAAGATATACTTGAAACATTTAGCAGTGATTATTTGGGGATGCTTGGCTTTGGGGTACTCTTTTTTTCTGTATATTTTCTGTATTGTCTACATTCTCTACAACAAACATGCATTACTTTTGAGGTCTGAAAACATAAACGTTTCAGAAAACATTAGTAAACTCTCCTAAGCTTAAGAAATAAAAATATATCCAGTATATTTAAACTGTATTGGGAATCTAAAGTCTAAAAACCTTAGGTTGAGAGATTTTTTGAATCATCCCAGTTTTTTACTGTATTTTCTAAAAGGCTTAAAATGATGTTAGAAAAGAGTAAACACAATGAAGTCAATTCAACCAAAAAAAAAAAAGTCAGACACTTATGATATTGCAATTGTTATTATAAGCTAATTGCTGTTGCAGACAAGAAAACGAAAAGTGGAATTAACTTTTACAAACTTGTCCTAGATAAAACTTGCTCTATTTAGTGCCCTTTAAATGGGAAGTGACAGAGTATAAACCGACAAGACAGTACAGTGGCTGCATTATCAGTGTGCTGACACGGAGCCTCCTTTGCCTGTTCTCCCTGATTTAATGTCATCAGACACAAGGTGATTTAGGACATTCTTGGTAATAATGGAGGGGCTGAAAGCAGATGTGTAGATATTTTTAATGCCTTTTTCCTTCCCTACGTTTTGTTCTTTAGTTAAGGCTATATTGTGGAGACAATCAGTATGTTGCAGAACGTAGAAAATGAATATAGAGAACAGATTACATTGATGGGGGAAAAAATCTTTTTATTCTGCCAAAAATGGATTGCTGTCCAGTAACAGTAAAGGTAAAAAGCAAGTATATACGTGTACGTGTGTTGTTAGCTTTTAATACCTATATTAGCTTTTTCTCTATCAGAGTTTTAAAACTTGGCAACTACTGTGTCACTGAAGCAAAAGAATAACGACTAAGTTACCAGAGGACCAGGCAACTCCTATTTCAGTTTTATTAAAATGTTTCAAACAAGGGTGCTTGGGAAAACTATAGGAATTTACTAATTCATAGCTCTATTTTATGGCACAAAAATGGTCTAAAAACTAGAGATGGTTATAAGATTCTTTTAAGCAGCCGTAAGTCACCTGTTTTCCTGAAGTCAGGGTACTCAAGGGTCTTCACATATAAAAGGAGAATGATAGTTTTCTCAATGACTGTAATGAGAGTTTAAAACTTTACCTAAAATTTCTTAAGGTTTGTATGGGTGGCAAATGAACACATATAAATATTTATTCAGATGTACGTTATAGCAGCATGTATTATCAATCTCTGATAGCTTAACCCTTCTTTTCTTATCTGTACAAACTCAGAGTATCACTAAACACACTGAATCACACTTGCTCATCTACAGATCTACAAATGAGCCGTGACTGTGAAACAAAATCGTCTGTGTTGAGGGAAATGATAATGTATTACTCGTTCATCCATATTGTTTCCCAAGGATTTTTCTTTTTTTTTTTTTTTTTTGCGATACGCGGGCCTCTCACTGTTGTGGCCTCTCCCGTTGCGGAACACAGGCTCCGGACGCGCAGGCTCAGCGGCCATGGCTCACGGGCCCAGCCGCTCTGCGGCATGCGGGATCTTCCCGGACCGGGGCACGAACCCATGTCCCCTGCATCGGCAGGCGGACTCTCAACCACTGCGCCACCAGGGAAGCCCCCAAGGATTTTTCTTATTCAAGTTTGCCTTCAGCTGTATCGCAGCCCCTTCACATACGCTGTGCCCTGACTTGCATGCCAGAAAGCACAGTAACTTTAAACACACATGAACTTCTATTTTTCTCCATCTGTGAGCAGCCCTGAACTAGACCTGAACAATACAGGAGGACATAAAAAGTCCTGTTGCTTCTTTCTGGTGGGATCTCAAATTAATCTTTCACTTGTAGCCTGGTACCCTAAATGCCTGAAGCCAGAGCAAGTCTACTTCTTGATTTCCTCATACACTTGGGCAAGGGTGCTTTTTAAATTCTTTATCTCATTGCTTACCAATAGTTGCACCTGTCAACTCTTCAGAGACAGTAAGATCAGGATAGAATTGTTCCTTCAGCTACAATTATTTAAGCTCCATTTAACTCCCTCCAACACCCTGAACCCTTCATCTTCTGAGGAGGGGAAGGTTCCTGCAGCTAGCTTAGATAGATTCTCCATTTTACAACTTTCAATTTATTTTATTATTTTCATACACCCATTATCAAAGACCTTTTTCTGTACTCTGCCACTTCAATCTTTTACTCTTCAACTTGCTCTACTGCCCTTTTCCTTTCTCAGATGAGTCCGAATTGAAAGAGTCTGAATTATCTTTTGCATCTATGGTTTGGTACCTGCACATATGCTTACAAAATCCGATTCAATTTTAGTTCTTTTACTTGAAAAAATTGAATGTCTCCATTATTACACCTCTTCTATCAATTATCTCTAAATCATTACTTCTGCTTCAATCAGCTACCCTTTACAATTCACAATTTATGCCTCACTTATCCGTGCTGAATTCTAAAACTTTCTTCCTTGGAAACTTCCCTGGATATTCTCTGATGTTCTTTAATGGATGCTTAATCACATGTGTCAAATTCCCAACATAATGCTAGGGCAGGGGTTCTCAAACTTGGCTACGCATTAGAATCAGCTCAGAATGAAACACAATTTCTATGCCTGATTTTAATTTAACGGATCTTGGGTGGGGCCCAGGTACAGGTGATTTTAACCCTGCACTCCCAAACCCTCCTCCTTCCCAAAAGATGATTCTAATGGGCAGTCAGGGAGGAAGGATACTGGGCTAAACCATGTCAGATAGAGACAGACTGTGAGAGGTGTGGTTCCTTCTTAGTGACCATAAAATATAGAGAGACCCAACTAACAAACACAAAATAATTAAAGCACAATTAAATGTAAATTGTTTTGCAGTTCATATTAACACATAGAGAGTGACAAAAAATTAAAATGGCAATTACTATCAGAAAGAAAAGGTCTGTGTAAATAAGAGTAACTAGTGAAGGCTTTATAAAGTATACATGACGTAAGCTGGATGGTGTGGATGAATTAGGATAATTTCATCCTAATTTTAAAATCTTTAAAGGGGAATATTAAAAATTAGGGGAATAGTAGTGACAAATGACAAAAGCACTGAGTCATATTTACCATCATAGGAAAAAAGTACACCTGTTGGTGTACTAGAGTATGTGTGTTTGAAAATTATGAGAAAAAGAGGTAAATAAAGTGGCAAAAATCAGAGAAATCTATCTGCCCTTTTGCCCCATTTCAACCATTCCTAATGAAACAAGCACCAGGTAGTCAATGGATTAAAAGAGTGGTATGAAAACTGGTTTCTACCTCTATCATTGGAAGATAGCCATGAAATGATCAACTATGCATATAAACAGGAACAAATTTTCATTAACATAGAGAACTAGGAATATTCACATCTATACAATAGAAAAATTAATTAATTATTTGGAATGCATAGAGGACCAGATCAGAAGAGACAAGGGATGAACTCTCATTTTTCACTCCAGTGAAAGAATGTCTGGGAAATAAGGCTAGAGCACCTTAATAAAATCATATTCTGAGTCCTCATTTGGAAGTGTGAATATAGCCTGGGGTATGTAAGAAAAGAAGCAGCAACAGCAAGTGTTGTTGTGAAGATTTTTTTCATTAAGAAAGTGACTACAATAAGCAGAAAACCTGCAGGGCAGGGTTTTGTCAGAGTGGATGATAAATAAACATCTAAGTCACAGAAACTGACCCCTCCCCCATATCCTAGCACACAGAGTCAGGTATACAACCCTACAACCAACCTATGAGAACACCTACTACTTCAGAACACTGTAATGAGGCAATCTGAGACTTAAGTGCAAGCTCCACTGCTTACAAACAGAGTGAATTTGGCAGTTTAACTTTTTTTTTTTTTTTTTTTGCGGTACGCGGGCCTCTCACTGTTGTGGCCTCTCCCGCTGAGGAGCACAGGCTCCAGACGCGCAGGCTCAGCGGCCACGGCTCACGGGCCCAGCCGCTCCGCGGCATGTGGGATCCTCCCGGATCGGGGCACGAACCCGTGTCCCCTGCATCGGCAGGCGGACTCTCAACCACCGTGCCACCAGGGAAGCCTGGCAGTTTAACTTTTTAAACTCAGTTTTCTTATCTATAAATTAGAATCACTAGAAAAGTGTCCACCTTATGGATACGTTGGGTGGAACAAGTAAAATAATGCAAGTAAAGCAATTAGCACTTTTTACATCCTAGAAGGTGGAGCTACAGTCACAAGAAACATGGATGGAGTTGAAGAACTTCCTCACTGAGTTAGCCTCCACCAGGTAGAGGAAGTCAGTGAAGAATGCCTTCTTCCCAGAGTGACAGACAACCAAGACTGGAAAGGCACTGTGACAAGGAACCTGCACGTCTGGGCTTCATCTGACAGTCAGAAACTGCAATAAGCAACTCCAGCTTAGTAAATATTCTCCCGGAGTAGATGCCTAAGAAGAGGGCTAGCCTGCAGAATCTCAGTAACTGCCACTCTAGAAACATTTATTTACCATAAACCAGAGACATTTTAGAACATCACAATAAAGGTGTTGATGGGGTACTAAAACTTGAGAAGCAGAAGAAAATTCACTTTGAGCTCAAAAGACACATAAAAGCTTTCAAATTCAGGTAGAAAATATGATAGGCATGCGTTTAGACATTCAGGCTATACAATCTATTTAAGAAAGGTCTCCCTAAAAGAGATACAATATCAGACATAATAATTAAATCAATAAACAGAAATAATGATACATGGAAGAATATTTAAATAGAAATAAGTATAAAATGAAAAATAGATAGCAAAAATATGTTTAGATAAATATATAATTTAAAAATTGGAAGATAAGTATCAAAATCAGTGACAAGTTTTTATATTTTTGGATGGAACTGCGCACAGGGGGATACTAGTGAATTTCCTTATACTTAGCACTATTTGCCTTTTAAAACTATTTGTGTCATACAATGTGAAAGAAATAAAATTTAAAATATGATTAACAAGAAAATAAAATATTATGAAGCCTGTGTAAAAATTCTGAAAAAAATTAAAAGGCAATAATGCAATATGGAAGACAACAAAATATTTGCTTGGGAGAAGATGTATTCAAGAAAGAGAAGGCGTGCTTCCCTGGTGGCACAGTGGTTGAGAGTCTGCCTGCCGATGCGGGGGACACGGGTTCGTGCCCCGGTCCGGGAAGATCCCACATGCCGCGGAGCGGCTGGGCCCGTGAGCCATGGCCGCTGAGCCTGCACGTCCAGAGCCTGTGCTCCGCAACGGGAGAGGCCACAACAGTGAGAGGCCCACGTACCGCAAAAAAAAAAAAAAAGAAAGAAAGAGAAGGCTAGAAAAATAAGGAAGAATGATTCCTGTCTTATAAGTTCTAGGAAATTTAATATAAACTATGTAAGACTCTTTTCAAGAAAATGGGGGGAAAAAAAGATGATTCATTAACAGAAATGAAGAGAAAGATACCTGAAAAAAAATGAAGAGAAAACGAAAATAGCAATAGTTAACTTATACCAGAAGCAGATATAGCATTGTGATAAACTGAAACATTGAGCTGCGTAACAGTCATAGTAAATTTACACAAAATTCAGAGGAAAATAAAAAATAGAAGAATGAAAAAATGATATTAACTCCTGGCAGGAAGAAGTTAAAGCTTCTGGTCTGGGACTCAGTCACTACTTTTATAGGAATGAAGCCCCCAAGATAAGCAGATAACTTAGTATAATCTTTCTGTCAACTGGACCTGGGAAAATAGACCAATGCTATTTTCTAAGAGGAAGAGACTTTATCTCTGAATTGCCCTTATCAAGATATATCCCTAAGAATCCCCTGTAGTAAACCGTACTCAGGACCTATGAAGTACGTGTTCCCTGGAAGTCTGTATGATTCTGTGGCTAAAAATGGAGATGGTTCAAAATGTAAATGTTCCTACAGTGGGAGATGACAGTATAAGCCTTACCTATGGGTTACATCTATTATTCTGGAATAGAAGTGCAAATCCAATGCAGAAAGACAGGCTCTGAGGAGTTACCCCTGATGTCCCAGAACTCTCTGCTTTGAGCTTTTTGATTTCTCTTATACTTGACAGTAATTATTAAAGCCTGATATTGGGTGAAATCTCTGATCCAAATGAGTCTGATTTGATCATATTACCTGTGTATTAGCTCAATTATGAATGACCTAAAATAAAGGCAGTAGAACTGCAAGGCAGTTGAACTTCAAGATGATAACTGAACAAATGCCAGAAAATATATTTATATTTCAGGACATTTTAATAAAGAAAAGCTGAAAATAACAAATAGAAAAGCTTCATTGTGTTCTAGTATATATGCTTATATCCATTATTCTATTTCTGGGTCTTCACACACACACACACACAAACACACTCACAAACCCTAGTAGGTATACAGAGATGATACAGGTATAGATATAGATACAGATATAAATATCAATGTAGATATATGGGTATATAAATATATAGATATACATGGTAAATCACATGTTGCAGATGAGAAAACTAAGTCCAAATGCTCAGGTTACTTGTATTAGAATTCTTTCATTTGAACGGAAAAAGTAATCTGCACTTCTAATTTAAATTCTTGGATTGGAAGTCATAGGTCTTCAGGATTTAGGCCATGCGTCAGTTCCATCCCATTCCACAGTAAGTAATTTTATACTTCTCATTGCATTTCTTTATTGAGAAGATTCAGTGATAACAACCACTGGTTTTCACTTTCCCTTGGGGTCTTGGCTTAATCACTTATTTAATACTGGACACGGGGAATAAAATAAATGAAGATATCTAAACTATTCTTGATTCTTAAGTTTTATAAGAGCTTTGTAAGTTTTAAATAACAAATATGACAAATATCAAGGACGTTTTGTTTTTGTTTTTATTTTTAGGAGGATACTGTAAGAGAATACCTGCCAGGACAAAGGGAAAGGATGTAGGTAAACATATTGCCCATTTCAGCTTTCTCTTACCCAATCAGAGAATGGATACTGGTAATTATGATTTTATGTTAGAGGTAGAAAAATTTAGGACAAGAAATGGAAAATTTTGGCTTATAATAGATTTGTGAATTATTTTAGTTGTGTTATTATTGGCACTGAACTGATTCCAGACCACACAGAACATATTTTAACTAGTAAAATAGAAAATTCTGCCCCACCAATGTTGTCTTCAGTACTTCAGGACCCCAGAAGTAATATGATCACCAAGAGAATGGGTCCTAATATTCACAACAACTAACTTGTCAAAGGACATTACAGTATTAGTTGTAGGAGCCACCAGAGATATTATCAGCTTCATTTTAAATAAAAGGGAAAAGAAACACACAGGAATTAAATAATTTGCCATGATACGTAGAAATGAAGACGTGATTTCAACCAGAAATGTCTGATTCAAAACTTCTTTCTTTACATTTCCTCCCCACAATATGTACTTGTTTGTTACCTTAGTGAGTTACATTTTGAGATGTCTTCGGGTAGAAAAATAAGCACAGATCTATGCCAATCAGGGCAGAATCTGCAAACTTCACAATTGTTATCATTGCTTTCATAGGTATATGCAAGTTGTTATGAGTAAATCAGTCTGAGAAATTGATTCCCAGTCCAGAAAAACTTATATGA
The DNA here is from genome assembly GCF_003676395.1 of Aethalodelphis obliquidens. NCBI lineage: Eukaryota > Metazoa > Chordata > Mammalia > Artiodactyla > Delphinidae > Aethalodelphis > Aethalodelphis obliquidens. Next base: position 54,347,929 of record NW_020837947.1, on the reverse strand, counting down.
GTGAATCCTTGTTAATATAGCTATGTTAAGTGATTCACTAGATTTCAAATCAACATGAGTCAAATATTCTATTCTACTGACAAGTTCTTACCAGGAACTTTCTATCATATGCTAGCTACTCAAGTAAGTTTCTTAGATTCTCCTATCTGAACTCTAGCAAATCATCTGAACATTGAAAAGAAATCCTAGGGCCTTCATGTACTGGGCTGTTACTTATTTTGTATGTTTACCACTTCCATAAATAGTAGAGAACTGGTCCTATTATGCACATTAAAATATAACAGTAGAATAGAGATGAACTGTACTTAATTCTGTTAGCTATTCTATGTGGCACTGCAAAAGGTTCATAAACATGCTGATTTTCCGGCTTGGAGTATATCACCCACTTCACATGGCCAACTCTTAATAATTTTCCAGTTACAGCCTAAATATCAATTCCTCCATGACATTCATCATTGTAAATATCACTTCTCATTAGGTATCAAAGCCTCTTGTTACGGAGCCTCGTAACACTCTGTGTATTCCTTTATAACATTTTACAAACGGTAATTATAGAATTTTCTGTGTTTATGTGTTCAATTCCTATTTCCTCCAGTTGACAAGTGCATCCATTGCAAGAGAAACTTTTTCCTGCTCACAGCTATTTTCTCAGAGATATCTCTTGGCCTAGAACAAAGTACCCATTCAGTTATATTTGCTGAAAAATTGACTTATTTGCAATATTTCTGAAGCACAATCTTGAATCATATATACTGAGAGGCTAGTAGATGGGAGGAAGAAACTAAGATAATAAACTTGGTTGTCTCTTCAGGCTCAATATTTTAATTCAGCTTTGCCAATTGTATTTCATGCATGATTCAATTTAATGACTCAAACAAGCCTATAAGGGAAACATCACCACGCGTTTAGAGTTGAGCACACTAAAGAAAATACACTCTATAGTTGTATACATGAAGTTCAGATCTCACCAAGGTTATACCAGGGCTCCCTCTGAATACAGAGGAAGCACCTGTACCTCAAAAATATGTCTTCTGTTGAGCATATCAATTATCATTCAGTAAACTGACTCAATTTCAAGGCCTGCCTATGTTCCCAATAGGGGAAGCTTGCACGGACTTAAGCACACGCACACGCATGCACACTCACACTCACTCACACACACACACACACACACACACATTTCTAACGTGGAACTGCCCTTAGCTTTGAGTGCTTATTTATAGGAAATGAAATGCTATAAACCTCAGACGAAAAGCCATTTTTATCAGTTTATACTAGATTAATTCAACTAACATTTTTCACAAAGAATGAAACATCTTTAGTCCTTCTGAAGCCTCAATTTGTTATCTGTCTACTCCAAATTAACAACTCCAGTTCAGGCAGATTGTGACAAATGTTCCAATATAGGAGCAACAATTTATGTATCTCATGTAACAATTTTTGTTAATATGCTAAAAATGTAGCATAGAAACAACAAATAGACTGTTTCTTCTTGTTTTCTTTTCTTTTTTCTCAGTTAAGAGGAGGTAATGGAAGATAAAACTGGAATGATCTGTTAAAGTGGTATTATGAGGAGTCACAAATAGCACTGTGGAGAGTTTAAATATTACGGAAATTTAACAAATATTTCCTAAACACATGTACTAAGACACTATTCTGCACATTCAATGATAAGTAAGTTTTGGCCCATGTCTTCCTAGAACATATCATCAAATGTAGTAGTAAGTAGATGAATAAACTGTGCATTAACATATATATACACACACACATACATATATATGTACATATTTTTTAAGTAGCAGTAATACAAGAAGTATTAAATTTGGTCTGACAGAGGTGGAGGATAAAAGGTAAAGAAAGGCTTTACAAAATTAATTGATTCCTTGGTTTAAAGGATAACCAGGGTTTACCAGCAGAATTAAGAGTAGGAAGAGAATTCCAGATGTAATAACACATGTTGGAGATTGTCATTGTCTTGGCTAATAAGTAATACAGAAATAAAGGATTTTTGTTGTGGTTTTGTTTTAAGTAACTTACTGAATTGGGAAGTGAAGCCCAGAGAAGATAAGTCACTTGCAAATATCACACAGGTAGTCATTGAAGAATGAGTAATACAACCCCAAGTATTATGGCTCCAGACCTTGTGCTCTAACGAATATATGGATTTAGTCCTTAGAAAAGGTAAGTTCTAGAAGTAAAATAAGGAGTTTTATTTGGAATATGTTGATTTTGAGGTACCCACAGAGTAAATCTGTGTGGAACTCTTCACTTATTTGAGATTTTGTATCTGAATGAAAAAGATATTTAAGGCCTAATAATATAGATTTTGAAGTCAGTCAAATGAGGATGATAGCTGATATATCCTAAAGAATGGTACATTCTAAGATAAACTAAAAATGCTAGAACAATGAGAAATACCATCTTTTTTTTTGTTTTTTTTTTGCGGTACGCGGGCCTCTCACTGTTTTGGCCTCTCCCGTCGCGGAGCACAGGCTGCGGACGCGCAGGCTCAGCCGCCATGGCTCACGGGCCCAGCCGCTCCGCGGCATGTGGGATCCTCTCGGACCGGGGCACGAACCCACGTCCCCTGCATCGGCAGGCGGACCCTCAACCACTGCGCCACCAGGGAAGTCCGAGAAATACCATCTTTTAAGGAGAAACCAATGAAGGAGAGAGAATGAAAAAGGGCCACAGAGCCAGAGAAAATGGAGAGTACATTGTTAGGAATAAGAAGGAAAGTAAATGTTAAAAAAGTGGAATTTGTCAAGGTTTGATTAAAACCTTCATAAACCTTTTACATACAGACATATACAGTAGTTTCTTTAAACTTTTAATAAAATTTTAACACGTTTTCTGACTGTTCGTTAATAGATGTTGCAAGTGAAATGCTGGGTTTGTAACAATGTTTAATAGCTCCTACCTCAATGTTTCATTTCTCCTTTCGTTTAAGATTATTAAACTTTATGAACTCTTGCAAAAATGAAGTAATTAATCTTTATAACATCCCCTGCAGGTAGTTAGATAGCTTCATTATGATAAAAGAAAGAGAACATATATTGGTGAAATGAATGTTGCAGTATCAGCACCTTAGCATTTCTGATAATATTTTCAACCCACAAGATTATGTTTTTCTTTTCATAGTCTCCTTTAAATATCAAAATGATCCACATATTCTTACTTTTATTTATTCTCCTTTAAGTATTCTGAATGTTGTAAGAGAAATCTACAAGTATAAAAGACCTTTATTATCTTTTTAAAAATAATTTAAATTGTTTTGAATAACTTAATTCCTCATTTAAAATCTTCTGAGTTCCCTATAACTTATGTCTTATCCTAAAACAGAGTGCAGAACATTATAAATTATGTATACTCAAAAAAGTTTTGTTAAAAGTACATTTTAAAATGGACTCTAAAATAATCTATGCATGGCTCTGACTTTCATTTTACGTACTGCAACATCTACTTTATCAACTTCGGAATTTCAGGTCAAAATTAAAGAAAAATCGTCTACAGTTTCGAGATTCCTCATCTGCATTTCGATTTTGATTATTGCTTTCCAATACAAGGGAAATTATTAAGTTGCTTCGAGTTGTGTCTGACCATTGTTCAAAATAGTCCAAAAATTGGTATTTCTCACTTTTTCAACAAATTCAATTCTTTGAACTTCTGTTTCTGTGCAATCCATGCATTTGTATGAATTGTTAAAACAACAGGACAGATGCACTGCAATTCCCAAATAACACCATTAGTCACCTCTCCAGCTATCTAGAAATTGATAAACACAATATGCCAGCCACTTTTGAAAATACAGAAACTCTAAATTATCTTTTTCCAACTGGTCTTCAAGAATATTGTATAGGCCTGTGGCAAATGGCTTAGTAAAATATAGACAAAAATTACCTGCAGTAATTTCCACATCTGTAAGAGTAGTAACCTTACAGAAAAAAAAATGAGTTTAGACCGACTGGGCATTTTCTTGAGTGCCCATATTGGCTTCTGCTCCCCACCTCCAAATCCAGCTTGTATTTCTGGGTGTTTACGACCTTTCTATTTATAACTCTTCATTTGAATTTCTCAACATTTATATTATGCTTATAACTTTACAGCATCCACCTCTTCAATTATGAAAATAGCTATTTGAATGTCAACTGTCTTCTGTATTTTTTTTTGCCATTCCTCTAAGTTTTTCCATAGTAATTTTCCAATAATTATATTTTACAGTATTTGACATCTTGATACTTTAATATCCAGATTACTTAAGCAGACTATGCACTTTTAAAAACACCTACCCTCGGCTTCAACTCCATTTTTAACAAAAATCTCACCCACGATTTCCAAAACAAAGTAACACCAGTGTGACGTGCTTTAAATTGTACAATAGCTTCTGTTTGCTGCAAATTTCAGTTGTTGGAATAGCTGTCTTGCTTGAGCCGTGCATTTCGGTGATCATCACCCCTTGAGATTGATTACCATTGACTCTAAGCACGTAGGAAAATTCAAAGAATTGGTGAAAATTAGTCTGTATTTTCAATTAAAGAACATGATTAGACTTACTGATATCAAAAAATAAATACGTGGGGCTTCCCTGGTGGCGCAGTGGTTGAGAGTCCGCCTGCCCAGCGGCTGGGCCCGAGAGCCGTGGCCGCTGAGCCTGTGTGGCCGGAGCCTGTGCTCTGCAACAGGAGAGGCCACAACAGTGAGAGGCCCGCGTACCGCACAAAAAAAAATAAAATAAAAAATAAATACATGGCAATGGGATATTTCCATTTGCTTAATCTTTCAACGTGAAGCTATATCATTACTTCTTACTTATCAATATAGTTTCTCCTCTGCTCTCCATTTATTGTAGCAGATTGCTGATCCAAGTAAGCCTTGATATTTGTATTCAGACAACCAAAAATTACCTATAATGTAGATAATTTCATTTTTAAAAAATGTGTTCAAATCTTAGTTGATGAAAGGTGCTAATAAACATGTTGATAATAATGGTTCATAATATTTCAGAGTCACTGAAAATAACATGTTTACCAAAACAATTTTTCAAGAATATTGCAACTTGCAAGTTAGGAAACCACATCATTCTTGTTTATGCTCCACTGTAATCAGACTGAAGTCACATCCAACTGCATTTAGGCATTAGAAGACATCCCAAGATGCTTTGTCAGTTTCTCTTTGAAACATGCTAGTCTCTATATTTTTGAAGAAATCTTCATTTATATCATAATCATCTTTAACTTTTTAAAGAATGTTTTAAATTATATTTCAGCTTTGCTTTAGGGTTTCAAAACATTAAAAATATAATTGAAATATTAAAATATTAAAATTGAATAATTTTATTCCTACTCTCTCCTATACTTTGTAAATAATTAATAACAATGAGTTTGACATAACCAACTGTACTTTTGCCTTTATGCTAAAGATTTATTTATTTTTTTTGGTTACTCAGGCCGTCTTCCTATGATCTCTTTCCTGTAGTTGCATTTTTTATTGCATTATCTAAAGTCTCATTTTTTATTTCCTCCCACTGATACTATTAAATTCTTTTCCATATTTGCTCCTTATGTATAGTGATAATATATGACTTCTTGTTAAAATGAGACCTTGATCAGTTTCAGCTGAAAACTCAAAGGTTGAGCAGAATACAACGGATGCCAAGTTGACCTCACATTCCCTTAACGAGGCCACTCGACCTGCTAGACCACTGACACAGGACTTGTAAAAGGAACTGCCTAGGGCTTCCCTGGTGGCGCAGTGGTTGAGAGTCTGCCTGCCGATGTGGGGGACACGGGTTCGCGCCCCGGTCCGGGAAGGTCCCACATGCCGTGGAGAGGCTGGGCCCGTGAGCCATGGCCGCTGAGCCTGCGAGTCCGGAGCCTGTGCTCCGCAACGGGAGAGGCCACAACAGTGAGAGGCCTGCCAACCGGAAAAAAAAAGGAGCTGCCTAAAACTGACTTAGCCACCCTCAGCCCGTGATCTATCTAAAGAACCTAAACATTTGTGGCCTACGATTAAATAATGTATGCTTCCCCTAAAAATATGCAGACAATTGTTTTCTTCCTCAGGTTAAATAAAAGGTGTTAAAAGCACCACTTGGAGAGCTTGTTATGTGTCCCTCAGAGTCTGAAGCTAGAAATGATTACAGTCTGACTCAAGCCTGGGAAACAGGGACCATTTGCCTGAGACAACCAATTCAAGAGAAAGAGATGCATTGGGAGCACACTGCTCTTCCTCCACTGACAAGGGCAAGAACCTACACTGAAAGTCATCTCATAAAAGACTTCACCCCAGAACCCTACCTGGGGAGCGTATAAGGCTTCAACAGAGAGAGCCTTTGTGAGGCAGACATCACATAGTGAAGTACAAACAGGAATAACATTGCTGTGTTCTATCTTGGAAGTTGTACCGCTCAGAACCGCTCAGCCCATACCACAAGCATGTCTCTTGAATATTCCTTGGGGGAGTCACTAAGAAAACATAACATGCATTTTTCTGCAAAAGACTGAACTTTAAGTATCTGCCAGGGAGTGACACCTAAACATGGCTGCAGTGGCCATATAAGTGGCCACACGTCCTTTCTTTTATTCTTCTCTCCTCTTCACACCAACCCTAGAGAGGTCAGAAACCACAGTAAGCCAGGGGAGAAGCAATACAAACACATGATGGAAAAGTAGAGCAGAAGCCTCTTGTAATCAATCACTTACCCCATTGCAGCCTTCCTGGAGTAAATTAGGGAGAGGGATAAAAAAGATGTGACTTGTAACTAACATGTTTTGCATTTTGATAATTACCCTGGGCAATAAGAGTATTCTTGGGCTGAAAATGTTTGGAGGACATTTTATTATCCAAGAATGATGAGAAAATTTATGATACCTGCCTAACATTTTATTCAAGGGAAGAGAAAAGAGTCATTCACAGAGCAGTTTTAAAGAATGAGTAGGAATAAATAATAGTATTTTTCTGTTTGAACCTTACTGAGCACAGCTCAAGCCATTAAGTTAGTCATTAAAAAAAAAATCTCTTTCCCTTTCTTATTTGAAGTGGGCTACAGAATGATTAGGGTAGTCAGTCAGAGGCCTTGATAAACATTCCCAGGAAGTCCAAGTTCATATCTGTGTATTATGTCTCCAAATTCCTAGGGGTCAGAATTCTACATCTTCACAGTCAAACAATTTAAGAACCAGCCAGAGAAAAAAGGAAAATCAATGATCAAATATACCCTGTTATCTATGTCCTTGATCAGAATAAATCCGCAGAGCATATTATATCACTGACAGACACAAACAAACAAGACACTCTGAGGCAACCGTCAGTCCCATCCTGAGTGTTAGTGAAGTAAGACTTGGTGTTACTGATCGCCATGCCAACTTGGTTTGAGAAGCAAGTGACACTGGCTGAGAGCAAGGGCACTCCTATCTAGGAGAGGAGACACACAGCTAATGCATAGCATCACCTAAACTGAAAAACAAAGAAATCCATTGTGCTTATCATGTAAAAATGAATATGGCAAGAGGCTGCCATACAATTTTTTTTCATATCCTAACACAGCATTTTCGTTGGTTAAGCAAGGATCTGCACCTTACGAGCTTCTACCGCACCTGACTTCCCTTCTAGTGCCTGCTCGTACGAGGGTTTACCACAGGATCTTGTTCTGTAAATGGGCGATGATGCCGGAGTTTGATAAAAGGAGGGTACAGGGTCTAGAAAATTAGGAAAGAATGAAAGGAATGAGATGGCTTCTGATTTGCTCAGACTTGTTCTGAGCTTATTTGATTTCAAGATGAGAGCCAAACAATGAAGGTAAAATTTTCTTGAGAAACATAAAATTCTGCATAATTATTGATGCTGAGAAATGATTCCTAAGAGGTCTTATAAACCCTGAGCACAAGCAAAGCTGTCATGCATACAATCCAGAAAACTGCATAGGATACAAGCAGGAGCAGCTCTCCTTCTGTATGGAGAAGCTGGGGCAAGAGTGCCAGAGCATGATGGCAGCCATGCACAGATTGGTTGGCGATGAAACCTTAGAGCGCCATTAATGTTTCCAAAGTAACTGACACACACTTTGGGGGAAGCTAATCTTCTCCTTGACAGAGGAGTTCACAATTTGGGTATCAAATAAATAAGAAAAGACTTTGAGCAGAAAGTGAAACTCTGGGGGAAACTCTATATTTGGACTTTGCTTAATATCTAATCTCTTTCACTTCTGCTTCTCTGGAAGACAAGATACTGTGGCTTTCCAACAAATTCCCTTATTTGTCTATCTTAGCTCAGGTTAACTAGATTATTTGCAATCAAAGGATTTGTACTTCAGATGAGAACTCTTCTCCACAGAGTCAAGCAATATATGATAGACTGAACAGAAAAACAATTTACCATTAATTAACTGGTTCATAAAAAATATTATCCTTATTAAACTCAATTTAATATTACCTCTCATAAATGTCTTTCTCTGCTTCCCTTACCTGGTAAATGTTTATACTCCACAGAAATATTCCTTCATTTTCAATAAACTCTAAGAAAAATTTCAAGTTTACTAAAATTTTCAGATAACTGAAGGTATAATTAATGTGTAACAAAATTAATTCACATAAACTACTATAAATTACAGGAAATTAGATTAAGATTTGAATTCAGGGGTTCTAATGATGAGTGCTACGGTTCTTTCTCTACCAACATATTTACTAACATTCCTCCTTTCTAAGTGTCTGCTCCTGAGAGACAGTAACACTATCTTCTCCCTTTCCTTTCTGAAGCTTTTCATCGTCAGTTTCCTCTCTATGCCTCCCAGGTAAAACATATCAGCTCCCCTGAGAAAGTCATCCTTGATTCTTAAGCACATCCTAGGCAGAATCTGTGTCCTACGCCACAGGCAGTGTCACTTCCCGCTTTGCCCAAGGGGCTGAAAGGGTTCTAGCTGAATATGCAAGCTAAAAGAAGACATGTTTCTCTTTTTAAATGATGCTCACAATGCACCTTTATCATTATTACACCAATCACTGTAAATTATACAATCGTATTTGTTTAATCAAGGTACAGGATATACTCTAGTGCAATACGATCTGATGCACGGGTCTCAAGAATGTTACCTTAAAGAGTATTTTCTGAAGATAATAGTATTTCAAGTTTCATTTAAGCTGGGTGACCATTTGTTATTGAGAAGCCAATTGCTGAAACTTAACATGAGATATATGCGTTTTCTGGAACAGCTCTGTTGTATCTGTAAAGCTCTTATTTGGAGATCACCAATATAGGGGATTAATCATTGATATCTCGAAACTATTGTGATTTCTGGTTTCCCAGTTCAGACTTTCTCAGGAATCTTCCAGTGGATCTCCTGCTTCACTTCAAAGGCCACAGAAGAGTGAGGCTAGCTGTAGCTCACCGGTTTCTAAGAGTCAGACTCTGGCATCCAAATTATTTTGGGCAAGAAATTTAAGGGTTCTTCTCTGTGTCTCCTGAACATTCACAGGCAAATTAGAGCATAAACTCCCAATAGAAGAGGATTGATTAATTTTATCCTCAAACTATAGTCTAAAAGAAAATTCTAGTCTCTAACAGCTGGAAGGACTTTGGAAAGTAGAGAGTCATCTTTATATTTAGTACAGCTGGGATGGATTCAGGATCTGTCCTCAGCCTTGCAAGTCCACAACTTACCCAGAGCTGGTCAGGAACTAATTTTTGTATCTTTTTGATAATTATTATTCTCCATAAGAAACGAATTCAAAACAGAGCAATCTATACATACTTAGAATATATCAAATAAACTTAATATATGCTACTCTAATTTTACTTAAGCATTATGTATGGTCCTTTACTGCTTTCTGTATTAAACCGACTTTAGAATTAATCTCTAACACGGCATCTAGTGACCATGATTCTCGTAGGATTCCATTTTATGTTTTCAGCACCGTCTCCAGCTGACCATTTCAGCCAAGAGTTAGTTCAGTAAATAACAACTGCAAAGATAACCAGTTCCTCTACTGTACCATGAAGACTTTCTAAAACAATTTACTAATGTGTTTTCAAATTCTGAGTGAAGAGAAAGGAGATTTTTTGTTCATTTTGTTTGGTCTTAATTTCTAATCTATAGCAAATAGTAAGTGAATTATTATAAAAATTAAATTAAAAGGGCACAAAATATGTCAAATATTTTTTACCTAAAATTTCTCCATCAAATTGTATATAATTTTTAACATGCTCACTTTCAATTTCTATACTTGTTGCAGACTGACAGCAGTTTTCAGATCAATATTGGTCCTCAGACCACACTATGAATACTACTGTAACAAAAAGAATGCTTAGAGGTAAATTTAGGACGGTGAGAACAATTTCTACTGAGCATAACATTGAAGAACTCTAAAGTCACATATTCACAGTAATCTAAAAAATACGTAACATTTTGTTCTGCTAGACAGTTTTACCCTCATTTCCTTGGATATACTGGGACTTATATCACATGGGAAATGAATACCACTTAATAGAAAAATTAGTTCTTATATTTGGAGTTAAATAAATTGAAGACAGGCTCATTATATGAGATTTTATTTATATATTGTTATGTTATATATGCCTTTGCTTCACTCTGCTCCCTCTGCCTGGGGTTCCTTTTTCTCAACTCACATAGCAAATCTAAAACCTGACAATTCTATAAAATCCAGTTCAGTTGCTTGCGTCTTCATAAAACTATCCCAGATTCCAATAGTTGGAAATAATCTTTCTCTGCTTCCAAAGCGCCTTCCCCAGTCTTCTTTTATGGTAGACAACTTAAGAGTTGAGCCAAAAGTGTGATATATTTTCCTTCTGAAAAAGTGTGTTCCATTCAGGGGAAGCCTGCAACTTATCCAGGTTCCTATTCATTATAATATTTTTTCCTTACAACTCCCTCTTCTTTTTCTTCTCTATACCCCTCACATTTACTAATTTAATGTTTGAATTAGTTTTTTATGTGTCCTGAAATAAACTGTAAACTCTGTGACATTAAGAACCTTTTCTAACTTTTTAGCATTCTATTATAGGTGAATGTAATAACGATAATAAAAAAAGTAATGTGTTAGGAATTATTCTAGGCCATTTAGTCCAGCAATGCAATGAAGAACCTATTACTTTTATCCTCATTTACTGATGAGGAAACTAAACACCCGTTTTAAGTAACTTACCCAAGGTATGACAGTTACTTTACTAATTAAGATGCTGGGAATGACTGACATTCAGAGGTATGTCTTCAGAGAATGTAAGATTAAACCTATATCTTATTCACCCTTAATGTAGAAGATGAATACATATTTATGAATAAATGAATCATTTAGCGAAAAGTACTGGTTACGCTCTAATTAAGATAACGTGTATTTCCAAAGACACGGACATTTTTTTCAGAACACAAATTAATTACAATTAATGTGATATTCTGTAAAAATTTTAATATTACATTTTCATAAAAATCAATGATTGCTAATTAATACATCTTTAATATATTTAGTAAGCAACATTTTTGTGGTTCATAAAGGACTAAGAGGTAAAAGAAAAGCTGCTTATCAATTTGTAGTAAAGTGGTATCAATATAAGACTTTTAAAATGGATTTCTGGGGCTTCCCTGGTGGCGCAGTGGTTGAGAGTCCGCCTGCCGGTGCAGGGGACGCGGGTTCGTGCCCCGGTCATCCAGAGCCTGTGCTCTGCAACGGGAGAGGCCGCAGCAGTGAGAGGCCCGTGTACCGCAAAAAAAAAAAAAAAAAAAAAAAAGAAAAGGATTTCTGTTGGCTATTTCACTGAATAGATTAGTTAAGTTGGCATTGTTATGTAAAATTCAGCTAAGCAAAACTTTTGAAAAATAATAACTGTAAGAGAACAAATACAGTTTGAAAACCTTTGAAGTGTATGAAAATTAGTACAATAGAAAGGTAATTTAATAAGTTGTTTACGAACAGAATACCACTTAACAAAGGTTTTAAAAATAATTTTTATAAAGACTCTAAATATACTTTAATTCAGTGCACCATTCAGTGTCTCTGAAATAGGAAATAGTTTTTTACTAACAAATGTGTGCCAACTGCTATCAATATCCTTAAGCAAAAAAAAAAAAAGACATTTCTTTTTTTCTAATGGCAATTAACCATGAATAATAGTTTGCCCAAATGTCATCCTAAAAAAGTACAGACAGTGTTTCCAGAAAGAATAATGAACTTAAAATCCAGAGATGCTCACTGCCAATTCAGGTTCAGGCTGAAGGTTTACGCTCTGGGGTCATTTATGTGTTTCTAGAGAGAAAGGCAGGAGAGCCAAGAACAATTGAAAAGGATGTGATGTTATCATTAATATGAGTGAGATTAAAGTTGAAAAGATCGTCAGCAGTTTCTGCCCCTGTTCAGAACGGTGAGGATTGGATTTTATTCAAGAAAGTGAAGGGCAAACAGGACAAAAATAATGGCTATTTAGGAGAAAAAAGGGAGGTGACAGATCAAATTATCCAATATAAGTGTAATCTTACATGAGACTAAACATGCCCAGGGAAAATTGTGAAAATAATATCTGTAGACTATTACAGCTGTTCTTCTAAGGTTATCCAGACTATATACACACACACACGTGCACACGTGTGCACACACACGCACACGACAATCAGAAAATGCTAAAAATTCTATTTTCTTTTCTTTAGTTGTTCTTTAGAATATTTATCCAAAATTAGAAAACATAATTGGGAAAGCAAACAATGGAATCTAACCTTAAAAATTAGGAAATTATTATTTCATTCTTACTTATAATGAAACATCTTTTAATATTGCTCTTTAGGGTCTGATTTGCATGAAAGAACTGCACTGCACAATGCAGTTTTTTGTCCAACTTCATCTGACTCTTCTAGTTCAAGAAAAGTGCTGGAGTTTAGGTGGCTTCTTCATGTGCCCTCAATTTATCATAAAAATTAATTTAATAAACTTAAGCACACTTAAATATCTGTGCAGAAAAGAGTTGCTAAGGTGTTCTACAGGGAAGTTTGACCAAAAACCATCAGTTCAGTAACCTAGCAATAGATTAGATGTTTTACTTTCAAGATTTTATCTCGGTTTTTTGATTTAAAAAAACCCTCAGACTACAATGAAGTTGATAGCTTTTATGATTGTAGGATCAGAGAAGGTGCTCTTTTCTTCTTACCTCCTGGCATTGTTGTCTCCTTGAACTATATAGAAGTGCTTGTGAAACAGAATTATAGTCCTCTAACTTGGAGAGAGCTAGTCATAAATTATTAGGTCATTATTAGAAAGTCAGTGTGGATCATCCCATGTCAAAACAGATAGAGATGGAGCTGTCAAGATGCTGGACAAAGGAGCTTCCCTGGTGGCGCAGTGGTTGAGAGTCTGCCTACCGATGCAGGGGACACGGGTTCGTGCCCCGGTCCGGGAAGATCCCGCATGCCGCGGAGCGGCTGGGCCCGTGAGCCATGGCCACTGAGCCTGCGCGTCTGGAGCCTGTGCTCCGCAACGGGAGAGGCCACAGCAGTGAGAGGCCCGCGTACCGCAACAAAAAAAACAAACAAAAAACGATGCTGGACAAAGAGCATTCAGGGAACACTACAAAGAAGAGTTTGTTCAGTGGCCTTTTAAGCAAGCACAGTTGGATATAAATCAACATGTTTATCCTGATAATTACTTTTTAAATTATAGAAGATATATCAAATGAATGGGGAATTGTCTTTTCAACTACATTAAATACAGGAGAGCAATATTAGAGTAGTAATGAAATATACTTATTAGCCAATTAAAAGGTTTCCCAGTGATTATTCTAATAAAGCAGGTTATAAAAACAGTCAGAAGCTCATAAACGTTAAGTCAGTTGTTCAAAGGAAATAAAGTCATTCAAAAATGAGAAGCTATATGGAAAGAATTCTAAATGAAATCATTAAAAAATGTGAGAGAAAACCATGCACGTATTAAGCAATACTTATTCTTAAAAAGATAAACAGAATTTATAAATGATATTGTCATTTGACAATAATGATAGAATTCAAAGGACAATGATAGAATAGAGTAAACACTAAATCTTCAGTAAGACAAACAGATTTCAACTGTATTAATACTTCATTGTATGAAATTTCTGTGATAGTTTTCAAAGTAAGTATGGATTCATTTAGTGCCAAAATTATCCAAAAATAATGTAAAAGCAAAAGACACTGAAAGATATTATCTCTTAAAAAATAAAATAACATATATCAAAAGAATGCTTAAACTGAGGAAAAAATCTGCATAATTTTGATTGGGGTCATTAAAACAATGAATTTGTGAAATAAGTGTTTGGAACTTTTCAAGATTGAGTACCACAGCTATTGTGCTGATTAGGGAGTTTATGATTATTATTAAGATAATGGTTATTATTACTCTTTTTAAATGTTCTGAGACTTTGATATTGATGCAAATTCTTTAACTTTAGCCTGACCAATATGCCATCATACACCTTGCTTCCTGGATCAAGGTAATGTGATTTTATTTTTTTAGAGCTCCCAATTTATTGTCTTCCAAAGAAAAAAAAAATCAGGAAAATAAATGGCAAGCTCAATAATATTCATAAAAGACAAATTTCTGCCATTCTTCTGTTAATTCATTGGTTTACTCATCAAAAATTTTTCGAAAAACATCTAAAAATCAGACACTAGGTTAACTGCTGGGGGATACATTGATGAACAAAACAGACAGGGTCTTAGGGCACATAACTAAATGTTGGACTAAAATGGTAATGAGGGTGGCCCAAATGATGAGATGCACATAAGCAAGTACAGAAAATATCAGTGGAAATATGATGAGTAAATGCCTGTGCTCTTACTGCATGATGAAGTTGAGGTTGCTCATGTGACCTTAAGGAAGTGAAAAAGTATTACAAAGAAATTGACAGTATATACTTCAAAAAAATCTTGGAATTATTTTGAATAAAATTATATAAGCTTCATTTTTATTAATTTGTAGCAACAAATTAAGTAGTGCAGATAAAGCATGAAAAATGTTATCAATAGTTTGTGTTATTATAGGCCAACTGATGATAGCTAATCCTCTATGGTCTGGGAATTTATAATAAGCATTTCCAAATTATTCAAGACTCATTCCCACACTGATGGAGTTAATAACAAATAACAATCGACTTAGTGGATTTTGGAGTAAAGTACAAATAGTAAATACTACTACTAGTATAAAATATAAATATCGATATAAATAAAATACTAGTAAAGGTTACTAACGGCATGTCATTAAGTACCATATTAAATCACTGTAAAACCTGGAGTGTTTCTTGTCGTCTGAATCAGTGTTCTTTAAATAAGATATTTAGAAACCTGGATTTTCACAGAAGCAGTAGGTAAGGGAGGGAGTTTTAAGCAAATCACTTTATCGATGTTCACCTTACAAATATATTCCATTTTTAAAACTGATCTACTTGAGAATGTGCCAACATTTCACACAGCTCTCAGGCTAGCTCTCTTTTCCATCTTACTTTTCACAAGCTGCATTCTCTCACTCCTACAAAAGAATGTAGTTACTAGGACACTTCTGAATCTTAGATTAACGTATTTGCTTCAAGATGCGAAGACATCTGTGTGCTTATCAGAGGAATATTTTGAAAAATTTAACTTTTTCATCCCTTTCTTGTCAAAGAATGAATGACATCTAAGGGTGAGTCATTTGAAACAAAAACAAACAGAACATCCTAAGAAACAGTGAAGGCAGAGGTGCCTCCGAGCCTCTCATCTTTTTATATTAAAGTTCAGAAATTAGAGGCGGGGGTGTGACTGAGATGCACATTAACATGCTAATTCGAATTGAAAAACAAAGTCAGACTTTTATTCCTAATGGAATGAGCTGACTGATAGATTTGACAATAAGGACTGGCCTTTCCTGGTTATTTCCCACAAACTGAATGAATTAAATTCACAGCTTCAAAGTCCTCACAAAAATTTATTAAAGCAGGTGATATGCTAAATATTTTTTCAAAAGATACTGCATTTTTCATGCTGTAGTGTAATTAACAATATTTCAATTTTTTGACTTTTCTGTGGACATCGGGGATAAAACTCAGAGCTTTTAAATAAAATACTTAGAAACAAAATTAACATTCATTTTATTAACTAGTACATAAATTGTGTGTATATATGTGTGTATATACATATATTATTCACTTCAGAAAAGAAACGTTAGATTTTTGTCCTATGAAGAAAGTAATATAGTCCACTGTTATTATATATTTTCCTAAGAGAGAATAAATATACCTAAGAAAAGCTGAGAGGATAAGGGGAATAAGGTCAGGAAGGTGGCAGATTATAATTACTTTATAAATATATAGTATTATAATATCCCTTCTTATTCTTGTTACAGTTATCTAGCATCTTTATCATATCATCTATAACAAAAAATTATTTTGTTTTATATTTTAAAATAGTTTTCTCAGAGTCCTTGGCTTCTCTTTTGTTTTGGACTTCTTACTGTCTGGGTCCACTTTACATATGCTTCTATTACATTCCTTGGTTTGGCACAGAGGTTTTTAGAACACAATGTTTTGAAACTCATTGAGCTTTTTATTTTTGAAAGCTGTTCTATATATGTAATAAACATATATTACTATGTTTTAAAAAAAGAAAAAAACTACCACAAACTTAATGGCTTAAAACCACAGCCATTCTACTTTAATCTCACAGATTTTGTAGGTCATAAATTTGGGCAGGGCTGAGCTGTGCAATTCTTCTGTTCCTCAGCCCCTTCTGGCAGGGGCTGAGATCACTCCTGGTACTCAGCTGGTGGATGCACTGGTCTGAACAATCCATGAGGGGTCATATGTCTAGAGACGGATAGAAGGCTGTGCTTAGCTGGTCTGCTGACTGGAATGCTGCCTTAGGACAAAGGGACTTTGTACACATCAGACGACTTTCCCCAGAGTGAGAGTCCCAAGTAAAGCAGGTGGAAGCTGTATGGCCTTTTATGACCTAACCCCAGAAGTAATATAGCATACTCTGTTGGTTGAAGCATTCATGAACTCTCCTACCTTTGAGAAAAGGTCTAGACCTTATAAATCAATGGGAAGAATGGCAGAATATCTTTTTTTTTTTTTGCGGTACGCGGGCCTCTCACTGTTGTGGCCTCTCCCGTTGCAGAGCACAGGCTCCGGACGCGCAGGCTCAGCGGCCGTGGCTCACGGGCCCAGCCGCTCCGCGGCATGTGGGATCTTCCCGGACCAGGGCACAAACCCGTGTCCCCTGCATCGGCAGGCGGACTCTCAACCACTGCGCCACCAGGGAAGCCCGGCAGAATATCTTTTTAAAAACAGTATTTTTGGTGAAAATTATATGAAGTTCAACAACCTTTCTCAATTCAAATTCTTTTCCTTGTTCAAACTGAATACAAATAAAACTAATACTTTATATTATTTAAAAACTCAATTACTATGCATTGTGACAATTCTATAAAAATATTTTGTCCAAATATCAACCTGTACTTTTATCGACATAAAAACATAGAGAGGTGTCTAGAATTATATTTACCCAAATCAGAAGATAGACTCCTGTAGATAAGCCTAATCCACGGAAATAAAATAATATACATCAATATCCTCTTTGTCTACCTGTATGTGTATATTGGGCTCGTGACATATATCCACATTGTGCTAGGTGCTACAGGGCATACAAAGGCAGAAAGACTATTTGTTTTTCTTTATGAACTTACTTATAGGTGACTTACGCAAACCACACCAAAACTCCTATCTAAAAAACACTGATCTGTAAATCCAGGTTTATGGAGAAGGAGTAACAGGTAAACTCTATCTTACGATATTAGGATCACTGAATGCTTCCCACTTAATAATGTGGGCTTTTGCTTGTTTGTTCTAGACAACAGAACCTTGCACCCCCAAATCAGAAAAAAAGCTAAAATAGTGAATATTGAAGAAGGAAAATAATTGTTTTATAATAATTTACACTCATGCTGAACCATTTTTTGAAAAGATTTTTAGAGAATCTGAGGCAGAGGCTTCCTACAAAGAGGAAAAGTATACAGAAAGCAGAGATAAAGAGGCCCTCAGACAACCCTTTGGGAACTAACAATTTTGCCTGGAGCCAGCATTGAACAAGAAAACATGTAATGAGTTGCTAATTTTATGTTTCAGGCAAAAGTTACAAAAGGAGCTTTTGAAGGAGGAAATCAATGTGAAATCAAATAATCAGGGAAAATTAGCTCCTTTACATAAACACCTTCCAGCATTGCCTCAAAAATTACCAGACGGCTCAAGATGAACAAAGTTGTGTGATTTCTGTAAAAAGGAAGATCTTTAAAAAATGTACATCATCAAAAACTATGGATAAGAACAATAAAATAATTTTTTTCATGTTTATTCTACTGTAGGATACACATGAATATTTTTTCATGTTTATCCCTTAATAGCTTGTGTTTTGCAATTAAGAAAAAAAGCTGAGATGATCAGTTATGACTACATTTTCAATATTTTCAGATCTCCTAGGAGGTATATATTTTAATATTTTGATTAAGAAGATAAAGAAAAATATTCATTATTCAATCATCGTTTGTTCCTAGACAAAAAAGTAACCAATGCAATTTGTAGAGAAAGACATATTCACTATGTAATCATTTAATATTTTTAAAGTTTACTTAATCGTATTATTCATTTTAACCTCTGGCCAATTTTATATTATATATATTTTTATATAAAAATATTATTGAAATGCAGAATCCCAACTGTAACCCAACTCCTTATTTTATAGAACATATTAAATTACATATAGACAACTGCCACACTGTGGTGGAGATATCAGAATTTAATTACAATTCTGCCCTATAACATACACAAGTTCATGCAAAGATGTTTATCTATATTTTGATGTCGTATATGTATATATATATATATGTCATATATATGCAGGATTATATTTGTTTTATAATTTGGTAGGAAATTATAAAACAGAGTCACTTTGTCATTTGGTCACATATCTGCTATCTAACTTTCACTTTTTAAAAAGAGATTAGTATTGAGCATTAATTGTATTTGCATTTAGAAAAAAATGTGACTTTAAAATGTTCATATCCTCTGATCCATCACATTTCCTTATTGGATTTATTCTAAAACACAAACTCATTTAAAAGATTTTCATTCATGCATTATATCTAAAAGTATAAAGATTAACTCCAATAATCACTGAATGGTTAAGTTAGCATTGTGCTCATTAAAATGCTTAAAGAATATTTTAAAGCAAAATCACTAGAATACTAAATTAAAAATAATACAAATATATAATGGTACCCTTTTACATAAATTTTCTCCACAAATATATACTGAGCACTTTATATTGTCCTGGTTGCATGAAACGCCTTCATGAGCCAAAGATCTCTGCCCTGGTGGAACTTATGTTCTGGTGGGTGGAAAAACATAAAAAAATATAAATTTTGTATTGTTAGAAAGTCATAAGTGCTGTGGAGGAAAATAGAAAAATTAGAGTAGGAGAGGGACACTGAAAAGGCTGCATATTTAAGTAAAAGTTATCACTGTGGTCCACAATGAGAAGGTGATATTAAAGCAAAAGCCTTTATCTGATGAGGGTGTTGAGGGTCTACTGGGAAAAGTATCAGGGGTAGAGGTAATAGCTATAGTAAAGGCTTGCTTGTCTGGCCTGTTTGAGGAGTAATCAATGAAGCCAATGTGAACAGTAAAGGGGCAAGAATATCAGTAGAAAAAGATAAGTCAGCACGATAGCAGGGGACCAGATCTTATCAGTCTTTGATCCTATTCTAAGTAGGATGGAGAGCATTGTCAAAGGTTGGAACAAGGAGTGATTTGATGTCACCTTTTGAACTTGGCCAGGCTAAACTAGATGATTCATCTACTGGACCTGAGTGGCCCCATTCATAAGTCTGCAGTCAGCTCCTAGCACAGCTGGGGTGCTGGAGGTGGCGGGCGCTGCTCAGCGAAAATGATTTATCTGTATTCTTCATGTTATCTAATCTTCCAGCAGGCTGTCCTGTTTGTTCACATGTCACCCTATGGCCCCAAGAAGCAGCAAGAGGAAGGTCCAAGGGCTTTTCAGGCCCAGGTACAGAACTCATATAACTTCATTTCTACCACACTCTGTTGATCAAATCATATGAGTACAATGCCAACCCAAATTTAAGGGGTGACGCTACCTTTTGTTGAGATGGGGTGCAAACTGTTGTGACATTTGTAACCTAGCCTTCTGTCCTCTGACCACAACTACTTACAATCCTCCCACAAGCAAACTACATTCATCTTTATTTCAAGACGCTGAAAATCTCATTCACTTATGGCATCAGGCTTGAAATCTAGGATCTTCTGATCTATTGGATTGGTCAAAAAATTCATTTGGGTTTTTCCATAACATCCTACGGAAAAACCCAAAGGAACTTTTTGGCCAACCCAATAAAATAGATCCAGTTGCAGCTTTGTCTCCTCTTTATCTAGAAACATATAAACTTAAAAAAAAAAAATCTGCCTCCCACATATTTAAATAGAATGCTAATACAAGGAATGATAACCGCAATAGGTATTCCATTAATTTTTACTGAATTTAAACTGAAAGTTCAGTTGTAAAGAATAAAGAATGAGTGTAAGCTGGATATATTGTATATGTGGAGATATATATATATATATATGTATATATATGAAGAAATGAATTTGGGGGATAGATATGAAGACTTGGGCAGAGAGAGAAGCATGTGAAAAGTGCTAGAGGTGAGCGTTTAATGTGCTAGAAACACGTAAAGGGAAAATAGTAAGAAATGAAAGGAAGTACTAGATTACTAGAGCAAAAGGTCATGAAAAGAAGTTGCAGAGAGAGTCATTGTAAGGTGTTGATCACAAAACTTACATGAAGAGAGTTGTGTCTAAGAAGATATTTATGGTGAAAGAGCAAAAATCTATGAAGATTTGCAAGTCAAGAGGCAGCAAAAACATTAAGAAGGCTTTTGTAATAATTAATCTAAGCTAAGGTTTAGATGATTAACCTAAACTAAGAAAGTAGTAATAAGAGCGAAGTACAAGTGGATATAATCAAAGACATGTTCGGTGGAAGACTGATATGAACTGATGGATGAAGATATGGATGAGGTTGAATATGCAGATTTTTCTTTTTTAAACATTTAACTTCAATCAAATTAGAAGTACTGCTCATTGAGGCAGGAATACATGAGAAACAATCTTTTGGGAGAAGAGTAACAAATTTAATATTGGATATGTTGAACTTTAAGATGCCTGGAAAAGACTTTGGTAGATGAGTCTAGGATGTAATCAGGTCTCTAATCAGTGAAGACCCTGGAGCTATAACCAGGCTATGACGATATCTCTAGTTTAGAGATGCCTTCTGGAACCAGGAGATCAGCGAATATAATGGGAAGAAAGTATATACGTAGAGAGGAAAAAGTTAACAAACTTTTAAGTCTGCTGATATTTAAAGGTTTGGGAAAGGAGAAAGCAATAATAATGGCATTATAAAGAAGCAACTATAATTGCTGACGTTAAATTACAATATAGGAACCTTGTCATATATCACACAACTAGTAAACAGGGGTATGATTAAAATACAGACCTGTCTGCTTCCAAAGCCCAGGCTCTTTATAAACCACAATGTGGACTTTTATAAGTCATATCCTTTACACAACAAGAAAATGGAAGAAAACTTTACTACCATTTTTATACCCCAGGGGGCCTGTGCTTTCATCTTCCCTTATGACTATTTAAAATACTGGGGAAAATAGTGTAGGGCATTAATCTTGCCCAAGACCATATCAAAATAATTCAACTGCTAAGAATCACTCACATTTAAAAGATTTTTATTGCTAATTGCCAACAACCTAACCAGTTCTAAAATTTTTGTACTTAGTATTAATAAAATAGTTTCTTTTGGGCCATTCCCTACACACACACACACGTACACACACAAACACACACCCCATAGAATTTCTACTTCAAAGAGACTGAGTGTAAATCTCCAGTATTTGAAAAGAAATTTGCTGTCCATAAAATGACTGTAAATAGTTAAAGCATGCATTGTGTAGTCTTCAGTGAGTTTATTTTCAGGAGCCTGGTACATATAGACTATGGTCAGCTCTTACATTTGAATAAGCCCCTTAATTTTCTTAACGTGATTGTGTTAAAATAAACTTTTCTTGGTTCTTTATCAAAACCAAAACCACTGATTTTCTCGCTTTGAGGAGTGATCAAAATGGTACAGTGGTTAATGATGTGATTTCATTTTAATACTTTGAAATGTATTAAAATGGGACTTCATTTTAATACTTTTGACGGGAGTTTTCTCATAAAATGGCACTATACCTCACAGACTCTATATTTCTCCCAATCCAGTATACAAACCCAGGGTTTAGTATGGCCATCTAGGGCATATGACTAGGGCAGCTATGACTAGGGCAGCTAACTCTCACAAAGAGGTTTCCATACCTGACTGCACATTGAAAACATTTGAGGAATTTAAAATACACTTTCCAGGGCCTTATCCATACAAATCTGGATTAATTGCTCTATGGTTGTGTATATGCATTAATATTTTTTCAAAACTTATCCAGGTGACCTTAAGCCACAATTGAGCACCAACATCTTACCTGATCCACAGTAAGTTTTAGATAACATTACTTTTATGTTTAAAAAGAAATATTTGCCAGTAAGTTATATAAAGCACTCATTTTATGCTGCCCCTGTAAATTTTGTAACAAAATAATTTGGTTTCTCTAGACAAGGACTTTGAAAAAGTTTTGAGCAACTGTAAAATAGCAAAATTATTTCAATCAAGGGGCACTTTGTAAGAATCATCCCTGAAACTATTTTAATGCCTTTAATTTCATTTTTAAAACTGATCATACACTCACTAAAACTAAAGAATGTCACCCCAGGCTATAATCCTTTTTGTGAGATTTAAAGATCCAAACATTGGCTGAGAAATGCCACCTCCCATAATCACTCAAATTCACCAAATATCCTAGGCTTTGGCGAAGCAGAATGTTTGTTCCTGTTTTTTTGTGTTTTTTTTTTTTTGTTTTTTTTTTTGCGGTACGCGGGCCTCTCACTGCCGTGACCTCTCCCGCTGCGGAGCACAGGCTCCGGATGCGCAGGCCCAGCAGCCATGGCCCACGCTCCGCGGCATGTGGGATCTTCCCGGACCGGGCCGCAAACCCGTGTCCCCTGCACCGGCAGGCGGACTCAACCACTGCGCCACCAGGGAAGCCCTGTTCCTGTTTTTACCATGACTTCTTTTATTTATTTATTTAATTTCAAATTAAACAGAGCAAAAGCCTTTTAGTATTTAAATCTCAGAAACTGGCTGGTAGACATGAAACCCACCAGTTGGCCTATCTGAAAGGAAATATTTTAAGGCAAAGTCTTCTGAAGTTAAAGCTGCCACAGTTTGCTGACCACATATGTGTAAGAAAGAAGGGCTATTTCCTTGCAAGTTTCCATATCCCTTGTGGAATCCTTAAAGATTCACAAGGAACAGATATCAGACCAAGGGCAAAAGGATCTTCCAAACACAGTTTAATTGTGTAAAAAATACCTGACGTGTCTTAACAACATATACTACAAAAAGTTTGAGAGGCAAGACATGTCTAGGAAACCCTTAGCCTGATGGGGTGTAGGTAGCGTTCTCTAGATTCTTCACGGCACTTTGTCTATATGACACTATCAGTGCACTAGAATATAAGAGCCTTGAGGTCAGGGATAATGTTTTATTTTAATTTTTGTCTCACTGGGGCTTAGCCCATAGCAAATTTATGTAACCAGCAAGTGAACAGAATTAACACTTCTTGGCATCCCTATATTAATAACAGGAGAGATGAATTAACACTTTTAAAAAGTGATATTCGCTGTTATTTTAAATGTAGATGGATCAGAAATATTATAAAGTTAGTTGACTTACTCCAACAGAGCATAATGACAAACGACAACAATCATGCTGGAATTCAACATCAACAACAAATAATTACACAATGAATGAACCTGACAGAAGACCTTTAAAATGTTGCCAAACTCTATTTGGATAAATTGAATGTTTACAACAAGCCTAATGATTTCATCAGTCTTAATTATAATTGTGCTTTAGCAAAAGACTCACATCCCCTGAAAGTAATGAAGAATGTGTCAAATGTTTGAAGAGAAACAATTAACCACTGCCCAAACTGTTATTGTTTTGCAAATAATCAGAAACTGGGGAAAATGATGGTAATTACAAGAGAAGGTCTATTGTCTGTAAAACACCACAGTGATTCCCGTACAAAGCAGCGCAGCGTGATGAATTCTTAAGATTTATACCCTACTTCTGCCTCTTTCCATGAAACTTTATGCAATTGTTTTTTTTCTAAAAATGTTTTTTGGAATGACAAAATCAAAAAAGGCAACAGTTAATTAATTACGTATTCATGTCATTTTGCTTAAAATATATGTAAGATGATTTGAGTAAAATCTGTTTAAAAGGAAGTTCAAGTTTTTGCATAAAAATTTCCTATATTAAAATTAGTAGAAAATAATATCAAGCCTTAACACTAGGAAATTATGTAAACTGATGGACCTTTTGAATGTTCATGGACTATTTGATTGGCTTCAAAATATAATGCAAGCATTATAATATTTATATAGATATATAAATGGCT
Organism: Aethalodelphis obliquidens; assembly: GCF_003676395.1. Taxonomy (NCBI): domain Eukaryota; kingdom Metazoa; phylum Chordata; class Mammalia; order Artiodactyla; family Delphinidae; genus Aethalodelphis; species Aethalodelphis obliquidens. Next base: position 54,323,291 of record NW_020837947.1, on the reverse strand, counting down.
TAATATCATTGAATCTATAGTATCTATAGTATCTATAGTATTTGTGTCTCACAGTAATTAGCATTTCCTGTAAACATTTCCATCTTTTGAGATGGGGTATTCATTTAACATTTTAGACATAGACAGAATTCCATTATGTAAATCTTATATATTTTGTGTAGAAATGACATTTTTGTTGGACATTTAGTTTGTTTCTAACTTTTTAATAGTGGTACAGAGACCACAAATGTTTTGTCTAATTTCTAATTTATTTTAAAATTTCTTCTTGAGGAATACTTTTCTGGAAGAATATTCCTAAAGGCAAAATGCAGTTTCAAAGTATGGAGAGAGTTTTGTTGATTTGTTTTTTTAATTGTGAAATTTAACTCTAGAAAGAAGAGCATACCAAATATTAAGTATCATAAGAGGCATATAAATTGGATGAACCCCAAAAGCACTATGTAGTGTTTACATTTTATTCTGTTTTGCTAGCTTAGTAGGAATATAACTGTACCTTAAAATTGCTTTAATTTGCATCTATTTAATTGCTACTGAGACTATACTTATTTCTATAAAATGCCATGCTGCCTACTATTCTTGGTGTAATAAATGTCGTAAATTCTGGGTACTAATTACAGATTCAGATTGTTACATGGATTTGCTACTATTTTTATTCCTTGATGCTTATTTTTTATGGGTATTTATTGATTCTATTAGTTAATAAATCTGTACAAGACTTTTATCTCAAGGTAGAAGTATAAGCCTGAGCATCTAAATTACCTCCAAAATCCTCATTGCAAACAAGATATAAAAATGAGCTTTTACACATGTAACGGTGCTAAAAAACAGGGAAGGGTGCCTTCAACAAGCAAAAATCTAGGAGCAATTTTTATAATACATGGTGTACATAGGATTAAAAAGCTATGAACGTCTCTTTTCTCAATGCAAGCAAACAAATAAATAACCCCATGAAGCTGAGCAAAGCACAACTGTTGACTGAATTTTGTGTTTACTCTGCTTAGTGTTCATTTAGTATCTTGTAGCTACAAATTTCTGTCTTTCATTAATTTGGGGAACTTTTGGGCTTCCCTGGTGGTGCAGTGGTTGAGAGTCCGCCTGCCGATGCAGGGGACACAGGTTCGTGTATCGGTCTGGGAAGATCCCATATGCCGCGGAGCAGCTGGGTCCGTGAGCCATGGTCCGGAGCTCCGCAACGGGAGAGGCCACAACAGTGAGAGGCCCGCGTACCGCAAAAAAAAAAAAAAAAAAAAAAAAACAAAAAAAATTGGGAACTTTTTGCCCATTATTACTTCAAATACTTTTTTCTGCCTCGTTCTCTTCTTCTTCTAACTCAATTATACATATATTTGCCCACTTTATATCAACGAACACCTTCTTGAGTCTGAGTACCTTCTGTGTAGTTCTAGGGGCAGGACAACACAAGAGAAGATAGTTGCTAATAATCCATGTATCCCTTGTATATCTAGGCTTTTTTTCCCTCTCCTGAGACCTTTATTTAATAATTTATATCAAGATATACTCCACCCAGAGAGGGTATTTCCCATACCAATGGACTTCGGCTCTTTCCTCAAATTGAGCGCAGTTTCCTGTAATGTGACAAACGTTATTGGCCTTTTCCATCTCTCTTCAGATTCTCTAAAGGTATTTAGTTTTTCTGATATTGAAATGTTTTCCTTGACTTCTGCTTCCTTCCTATCCATTAACATTAGAGAGAATTCTCATGATTCTGTTATGATAGCTCATTTCCCTACAGAATTTTGGGAGGAATCAGAAAGGGCCAGGATGTTTAGCCCTGATACTGGTCTCAGATAGTCTTCTTATTTTCAAAGTTATGACATGAAATTAGAGTCCTTTTCAAATTTTAAAAAATTGTTTTTTACTGTTGTTAGAAATATTTTCCGAACATTTTTCTATATATCTCGTTAGGGGAGGAAGTCCCTGAGATTCAGGTTTACTCTGTCAAATTTTCCATGACATCCACACTATTGATATGATTATTATTTGATATTATTTTAACACTTTAATATTATTCTAATATTTCTAATGAGATTATGTTACTTTTGTAATTCAAAAACTGAACTGAAAAGAATTTATACTTAGATTTTTTTGAACACATAAGCAAAAGAAACACTGCCAGTTGAACAATTTTTAAAAAATAAACAGAAAAATCTTTCAAAAATATGAATGGACAATTTTATATGGTAATAGGTTCATTAATCATTTGTTATAAAATAAACATGTATTAAAATGAGATGTATTTCTTCCTGTATTTCTAAAAATTAAAAAAGAAAAGCACTACCTTACAGTGCAAAGAAAACAAAGGTACAGAAATTATCACATACAAGTTGATACCTTTCTCTTATGGAAATTGGATACACATACTAAATGTCTCACAAATATGTTTTTAAAATGTGTCCCAGAGTTAATTAGAATAACGGTATGTATAGGGATAGCACAGATACGTACATGAGCAAGGATACATAAAAATACTGTGCGGTTCAGTGTCATTTATAACATACAACCAGGAAACTACCTAAATGCACAGTACAAGTTGGTAAGTAATTATGAAAAATCTATTAAAATAGAATATTATAAAGAGATTCAAAATCATATTTATGAATATTTTATGTATATAAAAATTATTATACTGATATATGAAAAAGTCAGTTATACAGAGTATAATTTTTTTATTAAGAGCTAATGTGTATTCAAGTAAATGGTAAACCTGTAATTAACCTAAATGGTGTACAGATATTATTATATGGGAAAAACAGAAGTAATTTTAGTTTGTGTTTTGTGGGTGTACATGTTTATATACTTCTCTAATTTTCAAGAACTCTGCATTAAGAATGTTTATTTTTATTAGTAGAGAAAGTAATTATTTAAAAATTTGTTCTATATTCAGAAAAAAAAGAAACTAAGAATAACTATTGTGTTTGCAATGTGGGAAGAGAAGCATATCCAGAAGAGAAAATACAGCTAAAACTGTTTAGGAGTTATGGACACTTGGCAGAAACATTATTATCATGAAGAATTGCAAAAACAGAGAAGACAAGAAAACAGAAAGTTTCAAATAGAAGCTAACAGTGAACAGTGACAGAGCGTGCAGAAAAGTTAAGAAAATAGAGCACTGAAATGCCTCCATTATTTTCTGAAATTGTCTTCTTTAAACGCCAAAGAAGTTTTAATACAATAGTGGCATCATTAAAAGCTTTAGTTCTGTCAGAGAATGCATTTCCTGTTTCCTTTAAAGGGTTATTTATCCATAGCCATGAAACTTAGAGCACCTACGATGGGAGGCATATATTTTCCCATCCCATCAATGCAGAGTTTTTGGCCCATACAATTTACTTTGGACATTGAAATGTGAATAGAAATGAAAAAAAATGCTTTAAAAGCCATTTCATGTTTCCACCCACTCTCTTGCTCTTCCCCTTTCCCAAGAAGATAGAATGTCCCAATGTGAGGATGCTGCTTAAAACTGAATACTTAAAATAGAAATAAGGATAAAAACCTTAAGCATGCAGCAGACCCAGTTGCTAACTCTCCCCTTCAGAAACTAAAAGAGAAGAACAAATTAAATCTGAGGCAAGTAAAAGGATGCATTAATGACTAAAACAAAAATCAATGAACTAAAGCATGGAAAAACAACAAAGAAAATCAGTAGAATCAAAATCTCTTACTTTGAGCAGATCAATACAAGTTATAAATCTCTAGCTAATTAATCATGAAAAAAAAGAAATAAATTAACAATGTCAGAAACGAGAGAAGGGCCTCACTTCAGAGACTGTACGGGTATATTTTTTTAATTCTCTATTTCTTCTGGTCAGTTCTGTGATTTTTGGCACTCAAGGAATTTATCTATTTCATCTAAGTTGTAATATTTATTGACATAAAATTAGGCACTACTACCTTATTATGCATTTAACATGAGTCAAATTTGTAGGTATGCCTCCAATTTTATTCTCTATATCACTTATTTGTTTTGTTTTCTGTCAGTTTCTTTTCTTTTCTTATTCTTGGTAAATCCAGCTATAGATTTTTTCAATTTAATTAATCTTTTCCAAGAACCAAATTTCAGATTCATTAATTTTTAAATTATTTGTCTATATCCTATTTCATTGGTATCTGCACATATTTATTATTTCCCTGCTTCTGTTCTGTTGTAGTCAGTCTCTAAAATAACTCTCAATTATCTCTGCAAACTGGTATGCACATCTTTGTATGATATCATCCTCTTGATTGTGTACTATACCTAATGACACATGTCCATATGAATAGAAAACAGTAATAGGATATCACTTCAGAGATTAGATTAATAAGAGACTAACTTCAATTTTGCTACCATGCATGCATTCTGTCTCTCTCTCTCCCTGTCTTGTCTTTCTCTGCCAGGAGAAGCAAAGACTCTCAGTCCAATGATGCCTAAGGAACCAAATCCCGCCAAAAACTTCATGAGGGAGAGTCCATCACTGAGCTTTCAGATGAGACCCTAGCCCCAGTTACATCTTGATTGCCAACTTCTTTAAGACCTTGAGACAGAGGCACCCAACTAAGCCACATCCAGAGTCCCAACTCACAGAAACTGTTAGATAATATATGTTTGTTGTTTGAAGCCACCAAATGTGGGAGAAATTTGATATACAGTAATAAGTACCATTTATGAATTTTGATGCCTGGAAGGATACCTAAAAGATGTGGGATGGAGTTCAGATTCCAGTTTCTCTTTAGCGGTATTAAGAACTGTGAAGAGCATCCCTCACACATTTACAATGAGAAAAACACCAGATAAACTTCAGGTTAATTTTATGTGTCAGTTTGGGCTAGGTTGATAGCTGGTGAAACATTATTTATGGGTATGTCTATGAGAGTATTAGCATTTGAATTGGCAGACTGAGTAAAGAAGATGCCCTCACCAGTGTGGGTGAGCAACACCCAATTCACTGAGGTCCTGAAGACAACAAGAGGCAGAGGAAGGATGAATTTGCTCTCTTTGCTTGAGCCGGACATTAGTATTCTCCTTCCCTCAGACATCAGCACTCCTGGTTCTCGGGCCTTCAGACTTGAACTCATACCATTGGCTCCCCTGGTTCATAGGCGTTTGGACTGGGACTAAATTACATACCAGCTTTCCTGGTTCTGCAGTTTACAAGTCATAGGACTTCTTGGCCTCCATAATCAATCAATCTATCTATCTATCTATCTATCTATGATCTATCTACCTATCATCTATCTATCTCCTATTGGTTCTGCTTCTCTTGAGAACGCTAATACAAAACTACAAATTAACAACTTTTATTGAAACTATCAAAGAGCTGAGGTCCAGGGCAAACAATCAACCAAAAGCTGGATAAAGACAGATGCCAACGGGGAGAACCAGGACTTGAGCATTTGCTTACCCAGGACAGATATTGATAGATGTCACATATTCCAGTAAAGAGATTCAACTGCTTATTAATAACAAATCTCTGAAAGTCAAGTATGGGCCAGTATGAGAATGGGCTAGTATGGGCTAGTATGAAGTCCGTGTAGGTGACAAACATATGGGATTCACACATTTTCTCCATAGAAATGATACCAGGCTCTCACAGGGAAGGTATGTGAGAATCAAGAAAGCTTCCTGGTGATGCTAGCTATGGGAAGACAACAGAAGGTACTGCTGAAACTCCACTTAACAACCATCTCCCCTGTCTCCAATAGTTTTTTTTGTACAGGGAAGGGCAACAGAAACTATAGCCTGAGAATACTGGTGGAATCTCACTGCAACTGGGCAGGTGCAGAAACTCCACCAAGACCCACCTTCCCCATATTCCCTGAGGCAAAAGGCCCTGGTACTCAGGAATGTGGGCAGGATAACCTATTCACCTAAAGGAATAGGTAAAAGTCCGCTAGAATTGAAGAAGGAAAACAGGGAAAAAGGCTTAGGGCTGAGGCAGGAAAACGTGCTAGGTCCAGTATTATATCTGGATGAAGGAGAGAAAGACTTGTGAAGGCCACAATCCCCAGACCCAGATTCACCATACCTGTTAAAGAATGAGAATCAAACAGAAAATCAAAGAATGCCCCCAGTCCACTGCCCACCGCCATGCTAATTAGCATCAAGAAAAAACTAATGGTGGGATACAGCTGGAGAGCTGCTTTCTGGGGAAAAACACAAATGAACGACCCAAAGCCAAGCAGGGAGAAGACATAAAGAAAAATCCTCTGGAGATTTTGTCTTCACCATAAATTCAAAGTATCATTAGAAGGACCTGAAACTTCTAGGCACACTGGGTGTGATCACAGCAACCGCAAACTTCAAACGCAACTCAACTCTTAATTAGCTCAACTCAAACCACTGCAATAAAAGTCTAGCAGAAGGAAAGGTTTGCTCCTCTGCAAGCATAAACATTATTTATCTCCATCTCTGCTGTCTTATACAAGTGCAGCTTTCTGAAAAAAACAAACAACCAAAAAGTGTCTTTCCTCTTCTCTGATGGCTTTCAGAAAAGATTTTTTATGACTGGTTTTCACCAACATGATTATAATATGTGTATAATCTATGGGGGTGCAGCTTTCATTACATTCATTCTTTTGGGGTCTCACGGAGCTTCCTGGATCAGTGGCTTACAGTTTTATTCAAATTCGGAAATATTTCAACTATTATATTTTCAAATATTTCTTTCTGCACCCCCTCCATTTTTAGAATTCAATAGAGTCCATGTTATATTGCTTGATATATTCCAACAGGTCTCTGAGTCTCTGTTAATTTCTTTTTTGGTCTTTTTCTCTCTCCGTGTTTTAGTTTGGATAATTTATATTGCAATGTCTTTACTGTTTGCTATAATGCTATCTTCTGCTAAGTGCCTACAATGAGTGTTTCATTTCTGATTCTGTTTTTTTGCTTAGCCTCTATAGTCTCATTTAATTCTCTTTATATTTTCCATTTCCTTTATCACCATATTTCTATTATCCTTCAATCGATGAGCACAGTTGTTTTGAAATTATTTTACACTGATTTCATTGTCTTTTTTTCCCTATGTTTGATTTCTGTCTTGTCTGTGAGTCACATTTTCCTGCTTCTTTGCATGTTTAGCACTTTTTATTTGATACTAAACATCGGGTATATTACATTATTGATCATATGGATTTTGTTGTCTTCATTTAAAGATTGAAGAGTATGCTTTGTCAGGCATTTAAGTGTCTTGCAGATTAATTTGATCCAGTAAAGGTTTATTTTTCAGCTTTGTTAGACCATGTATAGACTGTACTCTAGGGCTATGAATGTGTGAGAGCACTTTTGGGATCTCTCCTGAATTAATCATGCGATCAGCAATGTCCCTTCAGTCTGCCAAGGTGAAATTCACAGATCTCTTAGCCCTGAGTGAGCCCTGGAACTTTTCAGCTGACAGCTTCCCAGTAGCTGTTTTTCTGTACTATATGTTTTTTGCCTGGCCTTGTGCAATTTTACCATACACATTTTCAAATTATTTTTTATCCAAACATTCAAGGTAACTCCTTTGTAGATTTACAGAGCTCTTTATCTGTGTAACTCCCTCCTCTCTGATATTCTTTCCCACAGATTTCAATAGCCTCTTCCACCCATGTGCCCAGTCTCAATCTCCTTTAATTAGTGTTACAGTGGTGTTTTCCTGCTCGTGATACCCTCTCTGGCTGGAAAGTGCCTTGAGGAAACTGTGATACTTCATACCATTTAATTCTTTTCTCTTTGGAAACTCGGTCTTGTGCTGTTTAAAGTTTGATATCTGAAAATAATTTTGCCCAGTTTTCTAGTCATTAATTTTCAGAAGATATGTCTAGTACCAACTATCACAGGAAGTAGAAGTTTCTCCATTGAATCTGTAATGCCTGCATTTCTTTCTATTTCTAAAAATTCAATTTTGTTAAGTCAATTATATTTTTTGTTTCTTTTTCTCCATAGAGGTTTTCAAAGTTTACTTTCATTTTTTTCAAGTATCCACGTTTGTTTGTAATTTGTGATAATATCAACATAAGACATTTTTGTGAATTGATAATTGTGAATTGATAAAGTATGCTTTCTACATGTTTATGGTGCTTTATGTCCTTGCAGAATTAGTGATTTCTGACTATGTCCTGCTCATTCTGCTTGGAGCATAATTTCTGGGAATTTCTGTGACCTAGGATGTAGGTGCAATTCTTCAGATAGGATCTGTGTTTGTTGTGAATAGGGATATAAGGGAACTCTTGGCCCAGCACCACTCTAAATTAGCTTCAAGGCTTGCAGTTTTGCTGAGTAACGGTTAATGTGAATTACATGCACAGATCTGTGGGAGTGCCATCTCAGAGCTATAACTCCTCAGGGACTCTTTTTTAACTCCTATATAACTCATCCCCAAGGCTATTTTCTTTGTATAACCTTGCATGTGTGCAGGAAAAGTCAAATTTATTTCTGGATTACCTTACATCCCCAGTTGCATCTGCTTTATGTTCTTTCCTCCACATCCCTTAAGAACCCATAAAAGGATGCTCAAGTTTCACAGATTTTGCAAAGATGTTCTGTAGTTCCTTACCTTCACTGGCATTTTCGTCTAATAACAGGTTACCAACCTCTATTTTAGAGCTTTTTAGAATATTTAAAAATACCTAGTTTTTTGTCTGAGAAGGGTTAGTCCAATATTCTACAGCTTATCCAATATCATAACTGAAAGTCCTACCTCATTCTCTAAAGATATATTCAGAACATATAACATGACATATATGAAAAAAATTAAACTTCAAACCTGAGCAATCAGGTGAGCTGCTTCCTTCGATACAGATATACAGCAATATACAGATAAAATGTTAAAAAATGTTAACCTCATTCCCAGTAAAATTTAGAGTATGGCATCAGTTAGGAAGAAGAAGTTATTTAAAATGTGGATGGACCACAAGAAGAAGAAAAACCCAATTTCCATATCTGAAGAACTAATGAAGATATTTGAGAGAAGATATTTGTAGGGACATGATTTCTCAGATGAAAACCATATCCAGATGATACAGAAAGGAAAAAATAGTTTAAAAACAGAGGAAATATTCAAATGATGAGCCTATGAATAAAAAGAAATTTCTAAAAGAGAGTATATTGATGTAGAAGAAGCAAATTATTTAAAGCAAATATTTTTTAAAAATCCTGATACATAGAAAGTGTTGGCCTTAAACCTGAAGTTATGTTTATGAAAAATAACTGAAAATCAACTAAGAATAACCTGGAGAGATTTTCAAATATTAAAAAAGTACAATCATCCAAGAAAAAAATTAGAATATTAACAATAAAGGAAAATCTAATTCATTTAAACCTTCTCTAATATCTCAAATATTTACAAGGATAGTAAATAGTTGCCTAGGTTTACGAAAAATGTTAGGATTTGGAATTATATACTATTATATAGAATTTGAATATATCTAAAGTATATACACACACACATATACTTTGAAATTATATACACAGTAGTTTAATGCTGTGGTGTGAAAACACAGAAAAGGAGGCATCCTGTAATCAGCATAGACTAAAGAAACAGACATAGATATCTTTTTTAGATAAATTACTTAAAGACCTATGCCAAAACAATGAAAGTAAAGTCTGATATTCATAAAATAATTGAGATCATAAATATTTGGGAATGAACTTCCAAAATTAATTATCGTATGTATGACCTTAAAATCTGTTTAAATATTATTCAAAACTGTTAACCAAAGAAACTGTTTCTACCTTTTTTAGCAATTTTTACCTTTATAGAAGAAATCTGAAGGATGATAGACGGGAGTAAGGAGGGGAAGAGGGAAAAGAGAGAAAATAAATTAAAAAGAGAAAAGAATTGATGAATTAAGTATTCTATTTACAACCTCAATCTAAATAAGAATTAGTGGTGCTATCTGAAGAGTGGGAAAATGTATAAACATATATTTACAAAAATGACATTCAAATAAATAATTTCTTGTCATTGTGATAGTTATTAAGTATAATTTGAAGATTGAATTTTTAAAACTTTAATGTAAAAATGAAAATAGTTAACAGTAGTACCTCTAAAGTCTAATTGCAGTAAAAAATACTTGAAAAGAAAAACGTTTTCATTTACAATAAAAAACAGAAGTAAAAATAAATTGCTAGTATGCCTATAAAACATAATAGAAGGGCTTCCCTGGTGGCGCAGTGGTTGAAAATCTGCCTGCTAATGCAGGGGACATGGGTTCGAGCCCTGGTCTGGGAAGATCCCCTAGTTGCCGCGGAGCAACTAGGCCCGTGAGCCAGAACTACTGAGACTGCGCATCTGGAGCCTGTGCTCCACAACAAGAGAGGCCACGATAGTGAGAGGCCCACGCACCACGATGAAGAGTGGTCCCCGCTTGCCACAACTAGAGAAAGCCCTCGCACAGAAATGAAGACCCAATACAGCCAAAAATAAATTAAATTAAATTTAAAAAAGAGAGGATGTGATTTACAGAAACAACAAAACAAAACATAATAGAAGATTATAGAAATAATAAACAAGATAAAATGTATGTCAAAATGTAGAAAAATAAATCCTTTTAAAGGCAAGTTTACCACATAGTATACAATAGTAACTCCCAGGAATACTCTATTAAAAAGAATATGAATAAAAACAAAATTTCAAAGAAATACTAAAAGTAAGATGACAAACAAAGATTCATCAAGCCAACATTAAAAAGATGTGGTAAAAATCAGTATCAGATGGGATGAGGAGAAAGCAAAGAGAAGGCAATGGGATAAATAAAAGTAGTTTTATGTTGATGAAAAGATACAAATCCACAAAAGCCTGCAACAATCATGAATCTTGTGCTGACAAATTACATTTCATGAAAAATGTATAAAGCAAATCCATTAGACATGAAAAAAGAAATTGATAAAACACAATTGTCATCAGAGAGTTTAGCACACCATTACAGATCCATGGCAGTTCAAGTAATTCTAAAGTATGAGCACATGATTTTAGAACCATATAATGAATAATGTTAGAATAATTTCAAATGTTTTATTCTCAACAAGGGCCACCTGAGGAGAGTTTGTTTTGTAACTGCCACACCAAACATGGAGAAAGAGCACAGAGGTGAAGCTGTTGGGTGACTCCCTGTAGTTTTGGTACCCTCACTGGGGAGTGTAAGATGACTGATCCTGCAAAGTTACGCTATGGTAGACATCAAGTAGGGTACCTGCTCAGCTCACAATTTCCACTTCTTCAGAACCATCTCTGGAAATGGTAAGCCCATCACTGCTTAGATACTGCTGCATGACCCGCTACCCAACGATAACTGCTTTTTTCCTGGGATTCAAACTTGAAAAGAAAGCTCCATTTACTTCCATAGGTCAGACACTGTGAAACCAGATGCACTGGCTCTCACATGTCGCTAGGCTTTGATTGTTTAGTGAAGTAAATCAGTATTTTTCAAAGAACTTCCAAACAACTTCCTATGAATATGTATAGGAAGTGTTGTACGACGGTTACGGCATAGGTTCTGAAGTCAAAGTCCCAGGTTCATATTCTGGTTCTACCACTTAGTAGCTGTACCAGTGCATACACACACACACACACACACACACACACACACTCACACATACACCTATACATTAAGAAAACATCAGAAGTGATCCTCTTGGAACTTGGTATAAAATTGCTAGCTATGCTAATTTACATCATCTTTAAAATCATTACACAAGGAAACAATTGAATTTATTGCTTCTGTAAGGTTTCCCCACCTTCGTTACTGCTTCTTTAGGAAATGTAAGTTAAGACATAAATGAATAGATGTGTGTGTGAAGGGTTACCATTTGGTAAGTGAGTAAGTTTTGAGTGGAATGAAATTTGAGAATTGTCTGGTTTAAATCAGGCTGACCCCACTTCCTATTCCAGGAGTATTAGTGAACTTAAACCCAATCAATATTGTTTAAATCTTTTACAACAAAAATCTATTTCTCATTTAAGCATATGGACACTTTTCAGTAATTCTGTTTATTCTCTCTTTGGAATACTATCTTTCTTTGGCTTCATGATAACTCATGCATTTCCACTCTTTTTGTGCCTATATTTAAATTGTTGGTGTCCCCAGGGCTCTATCATGGGAGTTCTTCTTCCTTCTTCTTTTGACATTGCAAAAGACCTTTACTTGGAAAACTACAAGACACCAATGAAAGAAACTGAAGATGACACAAACAGATGGAAAGATATGCCATGTTTTTGGATTGGAAGAATCAATATTATTAAAAGGACCATACTACCCAAGGCAATCTACAGATTCAACGCAATCTCTACCAAAATACCAATGGCATTTTTCACAGAACTAGAATAAATTATCCTAAAATTTGTATGGAACCACAAAAAACCCTGAATAGCCAAAACAATCTCAAGAAAGTGGAACAAAGCTGGAAGTATCACACTTCCTGATTTCACACTATACTAAAGTGACAGTGATCAAAACAGTACAGTACTGGTACAAAAACAGACAGATAAAATCAATGAAACAGAATAGAGAACAAAAAGGAGCCACACTTATATGGTTAATTAATCTAAGACAAAGAGGCAAGAATACAGAATGGGGAAAAGCCTCTTCAATAAAAGATGTAGGGAAAAACTGAACTGATACATGCAAAGGAATGAAACTGGACCACCAACTTACACCATATACAAAAATGAATTCAAAATGGATTAAATATTGAAAGTAAGACCTGAAACCATAAAACTCCTAGAAGAAAACACGGCAGTATGCTCTTTCCATGTCTTAACTATATTTTTTTGGACCTGTCTCTTCAGGCAAATGTAACAAAAGCAAAAATAAACAAATGAGACTACATCAAAAAGTTTTGCGCAGTGAAGGAAATCATCGACAAAATGAAAAGGCAACTGATTGAATGGGAGAAGATATATGCAAATCATATATCCGATAAGGGGTCAATGTCCAAAATATCCAAAGAACTTATATAACTTACTTGCAAACAAATAACCTGATCAAAAAATAGGCAGAGGCTCTGGATAGACATTTTTCCAAAGAAGACATACAGATAGCCAACAGGCACATGAAATACGTTCAATACCTGTAATCATCAGGGAAATGTAAATCAAAATCAAAAATCATCTTACACCTCTCAGAATGGTGATTATCAAAAAGACAAGCAATAACAAGTATTGGCGAAGATATGGAAAAAAGGGAAACTTTCGGTGTACTGTTGGAAATGTAAATTGTTGTAGCTATTATGGAAAATGGTATGGAGTTTGGTCAAAAAATTAAAAATAGGACTACCATGTGATCCAGTAATTTCACCTTTGGATATCTATCTCAAGTAAACAAAAACAGTAACATGAAAAGATATATGCACCACGAGGTTCACTGTATCATTATTTACAATAGCCCAAATATGCAAACAACCTAAGTGTCCATCAGCAAATGAATGGAAAAGGAGACACACACACACACACACACACACACACACACAGAGGAATATTATTCAGCCACCAAGAAGGAAATCTTGCCATTGCAACAGCATAGATAAACCAACAGGGTATTATGCTACGTGAAATAAGTCAGGCAGAGAAATACAATTACCATATGATTTCACTTATATGTGAAATCTAAAAAATGAAACAAATGAACAAACAAAACAAAAAAAACCCAGACTCATAGATACAGAAAACAGATGGGTGGTTTCCAGAGGGAAACTCAGATACAGAAAACAAACTGGTGGTTTCCAGAGGGAATGAGATTTCAGGGGGCGGGTTAAAGGTGAAAAGGATTAAGAGGTACAAACTTGCAGTTATAACATTTAAAAAGTCATGAGGATGTAATGTACAGCATAGGTAATACAGTCAATAATTTTTAATAACTTTATATAGTAACAGATGGTAACTAGACCTACCATGGTGATCATGTCAAAATGTTTATAAGCATTGAATCATTATGATGTACACCTGAAACTAATATGATATTGTATCAACTATACTTCAATTACAAAAAATAAAAGATGACATAATAGAAAAATCAATAGAACAGACCAAAGAGTTATCACCCATAAAGTTAACTTTAACTGTGCTAATGTGGTCAAGGAAATAGTTAAAATATTGATAACTTTCTAGAGAAGAGGAACAAAAGGAATTCTTGAACTGAAAATTATAATAAATTAATAAGTAAAATTGTGCTACCAATATCTTATGTTTAAGTATGTCATAGTTATTCTCAATTTTAGCTCTACACACAGCCTTAGGTTTTCCTAAGAGTCTGCTTCTTAGAGATCTCACAGCAATATTCTATTGTTACTTTTATCTAATACTAGTTATCCTGGTGAGGGAGGTAATGGGGGCAAGACAGGTGTACATTTTCAGTGTCAATGGGTCTCAGGGGTATGGTCTTCATAAGTGTTCCTGTCCCTACTTAGCTACAGTTCTGGACCTAGCATGTATTACTACTCTTTTCTCAAAGGTATTTCTTATTTTTAAATATCCCATTGCTCCAAGTGCAATGGGTTTTCATCAGTCAGCACTGGAGACATTAACATATCTCTCTCCACTGTTGATAGAATGCCCAGGAAAAATAAATTAGTAAAAATAAAGACCTGAGTAACACACTAAGGAAACTGAACCTAACTGAAAGAACAACCCCCAAAACAACATACTACCTTTTCTTCAAGTTTGCATGGAACATTTACCAATATAAAGACTATGCTGGATCATAAGAAAGCCTCAACCAATTTCAAACAATTGGAATCATGCAGATAACTAGGTAAATTGAAAATAAAATTATTACAAAGTGTCTTTAGTTGGATAAGACTCATAATGTAGACAACATTACTTATAAGGTTTTTACATGAAGAAACTAAAATCTAATAATTCACTAAATTTTATTTGCATAGATTTTTTTTTTTTTTTTAACGGTACACGGGCCTCTCACTGCTGTGGCCTCTCCCGTTGCGGAGCACAGGCTCTGGACACGCAGACTCAGCGGTTATGGCTCACGGGCCTAGCCGCTCCGCGGCATGTGGGATCTTCCCGGACCGGGGCACGAACCTGTGTCCCCTGCATCGGCAGGCGGACTCTCAACCACTGCGCCACCAGGGAAGCCCTGCATAGATGTTTTTTATACTATATGTGAAAGATCACCCTCCACATATATCCATATAATAATGGAGTTCAAATACTATAATGCAAAATACTTACTTTGTTTGTTTTCACTCTTTATACACATTCTTCACTCTGAACCTATGAATGCTTTAACAGAACATACTGGACCATACTATGAAAATAATCAATCTTCCTTCCTGTTTAGCAGTCATGGCTACCTCAATTCTTGGTCCACTATCCCATACCAAAATACTACTGTGTTATGAAGTCATTCAAAAAATATTATTTATGGTCAAATGGACACATTAATTCAAACATATTATTAAGGATGTCATTTCATCATGCAAGAGAAAAAATATTCTAGATCAACCAAGCAGACAACTGGTTTTACTCTGATGTGGAATTCCCTATTTTAAAGGAGGAAAAACTATTAATGCTCACCTTTTCCTAATTACAAGGTTAGGTAGGTAGATAGATAATTTTTCTAAATCTATATAAAAGTCAATTTTGCGTATGCCATAGAGTTATAGAGAATTTCTATGACATTCTGATATCTTTAAGTAGCCAGAAAGAGCTCCCCACTGAGTGTCAACAAAAATAATCCCTACTTTATTTCTAGTTTACATGAAGTAATCTAAAGATCTGTTGGTAGCTATAATTGCATTTTCAAGATCATAATATTTGCCAAAGATTGCCAAACATAAACTTGTAAATAAAAGTCTTCACTCATCTGAAAATGTTACATCTTAGTTCTTTCTTATAAAGTCAGAACAACCTATAAAAACCCTGTGGTATACATCTCAGATGCTTGTTTGATTGAACTGGCTGTCACAGCAGGGTTTTTTAATAGGCATTTTAGAATAATTTTTTTCTCTTTGGTGAAGAATATTTTAGAAGTAATATAACAGAACCAGCAGTGGTGGCTTTCTAAATAATAGGCAAATAGATTTCCTTCCCCCATCCCTCACTTCCCCACCCTTCAAGCCAATATACAATAGTAACAGAAGTGTTCCTTTCTGATTTTCATAGGATTTACACAACCTATTGGCACCCATTTAGGAAAATATAACAATTATTTTTTTTTTAATGTATTAGGCTATGAAATGTAATGGGAAGAACAAGGAACGCTAAGACATTCTAACACTTCCAAGATGAGATCATAAGTTATACTCTCTCATTCTCAGCTTTATAGTCAGCAAAAAAGCAAGTGTTGACAAGGATGTGCAGAAACTGGAGGCCTCATACATTGTTAGTAGGAGTGTGAAGTGGTGCAGCCACTTTGGAAAACAGTTGGTGATTTCTCACAAAGTTAAACATAGAGTTATCTTATGACCAAGCAATTCCACTCCTGGGTATATATCCAAGAAAACTGAAAATACAGGTCCACACAAAAACTTATATATGAATGTTCATAGCAGTACTATTCATAATAGCCCCCAAAATGGGAACAACCCAAATGTCCACGGACTGACAAATGGATAAATAAAATGAGATATATGCATACAATGGAACTTTATTCAACAATAACATGAAATAAAGTACAGATATTAATAAAAAAATTATTATTACTATGGAGTTACTAGAGTCAAATGAAGTCTATAAGGTACGTGTGTAGCATATTGCCTACAAGAATCAGGTAATAAGTAAATGTTCATTTCCCCACCCTTATTTTCTTCTGGATTTTAAGTCAAAATATTAAGATAGGAGGAATATTAGCATATTCTATTTTTCAAATGATAGGGAACAATCTAGTCTAATTCAGGATGGCTACCATTTATCCTGTCATTAAAAATACCTATATGTATATTTTTTGATGTATGCCTATATGTGTGCCAAGCACTGTTCTAGGGTCTTGGGATACTGGTGAATAATATATATATATATATATATATATATATATATATATATATTAAAGTCAGTGCTCTCCTGGAGTTTACCACCTAGCAGGGCAGAGAGACAATCAACAATAGACAGATTAAATAGGTAAATTGTATGGTATGATAGAACATCCCTTGGGCTATGGGAAACAGAAAACAGAAAAAGATAAGGGTGATTCAGAAAACTAGGTAACATATTTGAAAGTGTGATTAGGGTAGACCCATTGCGAAAATGACGTTAGAGCTAGAATCTGAAGAAGGTAAGGAGTTGGCCATGTAGGTAGGCATTTGAGAGAAGAGCTTTCCAGGCAGAAGGAAGAGATAGTGCAAAAGCCCTAAAGCAGAAGCATAAGTGGAATATTTAGGAAACCAGTGTGGCTGAAACAGTTTGAGCAAATGTGTGTGCAACATGAAACAGGGATGCTAAAGAGAGAGAAAAGTGGGATACTAGAACACATCAGGTCTTTGGAGGCCACTGCAAGAAAATCAGTGCTTTTTCTTCATGAAATGTATAGCCAATGTAGGGTTTTGTGCAGAGGAGTGCCATGATCTGATTGCTAGACATTTTAAGAGTCACTTGGGCTGCTTTGATAAGAACAGACAGTAAGAAGACAGGCATCAGGGAGATCATGTTGGAGGCTATTGCAGTAATCCAGGTAAGAGAAGATGGGGACTCAAACTAGGTTGTGTCACGAATGTTGACAAAGTCCTGATGTCAACAACGACGGGGAGTTTAACAAGTAAAGGTAGTACAGTCACTGTTTCCAGAAGCTTTGAATTGAGCTTCTTCAATTAATTTCATCACCAAAATATATTCATTTGAATGATATACAATTGTCAAGTAGATAAAAACAGTCCAATTTCTACAGTTTCATATTGTTCAACCTCATAGATTCCATTAGGGCAGAGCTTTTAGTCTATTTTGTTCTTTGCTATGTTTCCTGGACCTAAAAACAAGGCCTGGTTTTTAGTAGAAGCTTGACAAATATTTGTTTAATACATAAATGGGTTTAATTTTTAAAACAGGCTTAATACAACATCAAATTTTGTTATGGTAATTATTCATTTATCCATTCATTCTACATTTATTAAATGTCTACTACATGTCAGATTTTAAGCTAGCCACTGGGGAGATGAAGAACTATAAAATAGTCCCTACATTCAAGGAGCCTTCTGATGTATGATAGACACAAATAAATAACAGTTATTGCTACAGGGTGTTTATACTACAAGTGTTTTAGAAATACAGAGGGAACTGGTTAACTCTACCTAGAAAACCAATATACATTTTGACAAATAGTGACATTTGAGTGGGGTCTTGACATATAAATATCATTGCAAGAGTCAAAGAATAAAAAAAATCAGTATAAAGATAGCTATAGCAAGAACTGTCATGGTCTTACTCTGATTTCTGGAAATATTATGTGTCATTCATTATTCAACAACAATTAACAAAAAAGTGAAAAAGTTGCAGGATAACCCATGCCACAATCTAGATCTTCTGAATAAACACACAGCTTCATTTTCTTTAAGTAAAGACAATGTCCAAAGGAAAAAGAAAAAGGGGTACGAAGAGAGCTTTCTTAATGATTATACCAGAATTCCTGGAATTCATATTCAGGTAAATATTTGCACTTTGAGCACTTCAGTAAAATCCTTGCAAAGGAATGTTGCAGGCTGACCTATTTAGGGAACAATTTGAAATCAGAGAGAAACTGGTTAACACTTTTCTTTCAAAAAAGACTTGTATAGGCTACCAAGATAGAAGGGAGACAGAAAGAACAGGATGGGAAATGAAAGGGAGTAGTAAAAAAAAAAAAAAAAAAAAAAAAGGGTTACTTTAGACTTATCCTCATAAATCCAGAACACTTCAAGCTCAGTCTAGTGTCACTGTACTTCAGCTCCTTGTGTTTTTACTCTCTTTGTTAATTGAGCACCCTTTAGAAAATCTTGTATTTGATTTTAAGTCTATTGACCTGGCTGGCAAAGATTCCTGATAAAAAGCTTTGAGCTGTAAGACAAGCACACCTGTGCAAAACATGTGCTTGCTTTCCACTTCATGCCATTCATCCATAAAGTTGCGATAAAACCAAACAAGTACCCTGTGTGGGTAGGTGACAGAAAGAAAATTCCTCAAGGCAAATAACATAGTCATTTCATGATACTTGACTGAGTACACAACTGCTCTTTAGAAATAGGTTATATTCCGATATTTTGTATAAGCTGACTAAAGAGGACAAAACAAACACTGTAGAGATATAACAATGCAATCTAATCATCCCTCTAACTTATCCATGAGGCCAGAAGACCAGGGCAAGAAGGTATGTGGACAAGAAGTCTGCCAAACAAAATGAACTTGGGAAGAAAATAGTAACAAATAGATGATTACAAAGATAGGTTACTTTTTCTGCTACTGTGCTTCCTATTTCTGGGTGTTCAGAGGCACTATACTCAGAGGAACTTGGAGAGAAAAAGGCCAAGTGTCTAATGGACGCTGGCAAAGAATGTAGGTATCTTTCCTAAGGTGAAAGAAAGAGTGACAAGAGAAAATGATAGTGTTCTTTTTTCCCCCAATTTCAACCTTAGGTCTGAATCCTTGAAAACTTCATCCGTAGACAATTTCTTCAGTGACAAGCACAAAAAGGTTGACAAGGCTGCTGTCTAGGTAATAGTGAACTTCCCTTTCTAGGGATGACACTACATCAAGTTCTTTCACAAATTATAATCATTTTTTAAACATTGATATTTGTTTCTAACCACTTAGGCACATTTCAGTCACATAAGAAGAATTTTACCAATAACTATGATTCCTGGAGACATCAAGATTCTATACCTTCTCAGGGGTAACAAATATCAAACATGTCCAAAGTTAAAAAACCCAGACAGTAAATAATTCATTTATTCCTTCAATAAATGCTTACGTACTAAACACTTCTTTTGAAGTGGATATGAGTAATATTGTTTGTGGATTCACACTGGTAGAAGATGGCCAGAATTAAACAGTGTTTATAACATAGCACAATAAGTACTTAGAAAGAAGTGTTAGAATTCCGTGGGACATGTACAGAGTTCAATTGGTAAACAATGAGGAAGAAGGAAATCAGTAACATTTCTGTATGAAGCTAATGGCTGAACAAAATCTTTAAGAGTAAATAATGATGAGGTAATGAGGAGGAAGGGAAGAAAAGCACATTCGAGGCAGAGGAAACAGCACAAATAGGAGATTACAGGCATGAAAACGCAAATTTACTAAAAGTAATAAATACTTGAAAAATATAAGATAAACCATAAACAATTGCAAACACCTCTAGTCTAAGAAGTAGAATCTTTATTCTAAAGTTTTTGGAAAATGTCATAAAAATTAAATAAATGAATTTGCATTCTAAAAATTGTGGTGTGTTTGCGTGTGTTTGTGCACACGCACACGCAAGCGTACTTTCAAGGAAAAGCTCTCATATGGCAATGAGTGGTGGGATAAGTCTAGAAGCAGGAAGGCCATTTAGGGATTTCTAACAATTTAGGAAATAAGACTCTTCAGAGAGCCCCATCAGATCAACTTATATTTCTTCCCATTTCTTTGTTTTCTGTCTCCTGTTTGGAAGGTCTAAATCTAGTCTGAGAAATTATGTTGACACAAAAATCTTCCCCAAGTCGCCTATCTTCGACTTGGAAAGAATTTTTCGTGTTAAATTTTAAATTTGATATCTTCGCTTTATAATCTCGTCTTTAGAACTTCTCTTAGGAAAGGCAGTCTAGCCTGGTGGGAAGGCAAGTACAATAAATTCAGCAAAGCATGAACACAGGGGTTGGGGAAACACAACTACGGACAGTTCACTATATCCTTCTGATTACACTTCTTCCTATGTTTGCTGATGTACCATTTCATACTTTAAGTTCTTTTAGAGCTGAGACTTTATCCTTTCACCCTCATCTTCTTACGGCCCAAGGTAATTTGCAGCAGGCATTTGGTAAGATGTACAAGAATATGCGAGAAAGGATGAGATATTCAATAACAGATTTTGAAGTAAACAACTCATAATTTAAAAAATAAAAGCACACCTTATATTACTTAAAAAGCAATATTTATAGGTAAACATTTAGATGATAGATCAATAGGTAGGTAGATAGTAGATGATAGATAAATAGAAAGATAGATGATACACAGAATGCATGTATACACAATAAACCTTAAAATCTAACTGGAAAACGCACAGAAACATTATGATATATATATAATATTAGGAGTGAGAAAGTCTACATGGTATGAAAACAGAGTAGAAACCATTAAAAATAATAGATATGATTATATAAACTATATTTCTCCATGTCAAAAACACTATAAACAAAATTTAAAGTCAGTATAATGTATAAAATAGACACCATGGAAAAAGAAGCCTTAATAAATAAAAAAAAATCTTACAAATCACAAGAAATTAATTTTCACTTTAAGCTTAAGTATTTAGGCTATAAATTCACTAATTCCCCTTCACAAAATTCGACTGACTAGAAAGAAGACAAAATTAAAAACAAAATCATGATCGAAAAAGGATGTGGTCTGGAGGAGCTTCAAGACGGCATAAGAGTAAGACGTGGGGAACACCTTCCTCCCAACAAATACATCAGAAACACAGCTACATGTGGAACAACTCCTACAGAACACCTACTGAACGCTGGCAGAAGACCTCAGACTTCCCAAAAGGGAAGAAACTCCCCACGTAGCTGGGTAGGGCAAAAGAAAAAAGAGACAAAAGAATAGGGATGGCGCCTGCACCTCTGGGAAGGAGCTGTGGAGGAGGAAAGGTTTCCACACACTAGGAAGCCCCTTCGCGGGCAGAGACTGCGGGTGGCGAGGGGGGAAGTTTCGGAGCAGCGGAGGAGAGCGCAGCAACAGGTGTGCAGAGGGCAAAGCGGAGAGATCCCCGCGCAGACGATCGGTGCCGACCAGCACTCACCAGCCCGCAGCCCGAGAGGCTTGTCTGCTCACCCGCCGGGGATGGGTGGGGTCTGGGAGCTGAGGCTCGGGCTTCGGTTGGAGCGCAGGGAGAGAAATGGGGTCGGCTCCATGAACACACCCTGAAGGGACTACCACAGCTAGGCGGGAGGGAGTCCGGGGAAAGGTCTGCAGCTGCCAAAGAGGAAAGAGACTTTTTCTTGCCTCTTTGTTTCCTGGAGCACGAGGAGCGGGGATTCAGAGCGCTGCTTAAAGGCGCTCCAGAGATGGGCGCGAGCCGCGGCTATCAGCGCAGACCCCAAAGATGGGAATGAGATGCTAAGGCTGCTGCGGCCACCACCAAGGAACCTGTGTGCAAGCACAGGTCACCATCCACACCTTCCCTCCTGGGAGCCTGTGCAGCCCACCACTGCCAGGGTCCCGGAATCCAGGGACAACTTCCCCGGGAGAACGCACGGTGAGCCTCAGGTTGGTGCAAACGTCACGCCGGCCTCTGCCGCCGCAAGCTCGCCCCGCATCCGTACCCCTCCCTCCCCCCAGCCTGAGTGAGCCAGAGCCCCCAAAGCAGCTGCTCCTTTAACCCCGTCCTGTCTGAGCAAAGAACAGATGCCCTCCGGCGACCTACACGCAGAGGCGGGGCCAAATCCAAAGCTGAACCCCGGGAGAT
Source organism: Aethalodelphis obliquidens (assembly GCF_003676395.1). Taxonomy (NCBI): domain Eukaryota; kingdom Metazoa; phylum Chordata; class Mammalia; order Artiodactyla; family Delphinidae; genus Aethalodelphis; species Aethalodelphis obliquidens. The sequence goes on along the minus strand of NW_020837947.1, from coordinate 54,300,734 downwards.
GTGCAAACAAAGAAGAGAAAGGGAAATCTCTCCCAGCAGCCTCAGGAGCAGCGGATTAAATCTCCACAATCAACTTGATGTACCCTGCATCTGAGGAATACATGAATAGACAACGAATCATCCCAAATTGAGGAGATGGACTTTGGGAGCAACGATATATATATATCGTTGCCTCAATACATAAGGCAAACACTATATATATATATATATATATATATGTATACTTTACCCTTTTTCTTCTTTTGTGAGTGTGTATGTGTATGCTCCTGTGTGTGATTTTGTCTGTATAGCTTTGCTTTTACCATTTGTCCTAGGGTTCTGTCTGTCGGTTATTTGTTATTTTGGTTTTTTCTTATTTTAGTATAGTTTTTAGCACTTGTTATCATTGGTAGATTTGTTTTTTGGTTTGGTTGCTCTCTTCTTTCTTTTATTAGTTTAAAAAATGTTTTAAATAATTATTTTTTTATTTTAATAACTTTTTTATTTTATCTTCTTCTTTTTTTATCTCTTTTATTCTGAGCTGTGTGGATGAAAGGCTCTTGGTGCTCCAGCCAGGCATCAGTGCTGTGCCTCTGAGGTGGGAAAGCCAAGCTTAGGACATTGGTCCACAAGAGACCTCCCAGCTCTACATAATATCTAACGGCAAAAATCTCCCAGAGATCTCCATCTCAATGCCAAGACCCTGCTCCACTCAAAGACCAGCAAGCGACAGGGCTGGACACCCTATGCCAAACAACTAGCAAGACAGGAACACAACCCCACCCATTAGCAGAGAGGCTGCCTAAAATCATAATAAAGCCAGAGACACCCTAAAACATACCACCAGATGTGGCCCTGCCCACCAGAAAAACAAGACCCAGGCTCACCCACCAGAACACAGGCACTAGTCCCCTCCACCACGAAGCCTACACAACCCACTAAACCAACCTTAGCCACTGGGGGCAGACACCAAAAACAACAAGAACTACAAACCTGCAGCCTGTGAAAAGGAGACACCAAACACACTAAATGAAGCAAAATGAGAAGATGAAACACACAGCACATGAAGGAGCAAGGTAAAAACCCACCAGACCTAACAAATGAAGAGGAAATAGGCAGTCTACGTGAAAAGGAACTCAGAATAACGACAGTAAAGACAATCCAAAATCTTGGAAATAGAATGGAGAAAACACAAGAAACAGTTAACAAGGCCCTAGAAGAACTAAAGAGCAAACAAACAATGATGAACAACACAATAAATGAAACTAAAAATTCTCTAGAAGGGATGAACAGCAGAATAACTGAGGCAGAAGAACAGGTAAGTGACCTGGAAGATAAAATAGTGGAAATAACTACTGCAGAGCAGAACAAAGAAAAACAATGAAAAGAACTGAGGACAGTCTGAGAGATCCCTGGGACAACATTAAATGCATCAACATTCAAATTATAGGGGTCCCAGAAGAAGAAGAGAAAAAGAAAGGGACTGAGAAAATATTTGAAGAGATTATAGTTGAAAACTTCCCTAATATGAGAAAGGAAATAGCTAATCAGTCCAGGAAGCACAGAGACTCCCATAAAGGATAAATCCAAGGAGAAACATGCCAAGACACATATTAATCAAACTATCAGAAATTAAATACAACGACCAACTATTAAAAGCAGCAAGGGAAAAATGACAAATAACACACACGGGAATCCCCATAAGGTTAACAGCTGATCTTTCAGCAGAAACTCTGCAAGCCAGAAGGGAGTGGCAGGACATATTTAAAGTGGTGAAGGGGAAAAGCCTACAACCAAGATTACTCTAACCAGCAAGGATCTCAGTCAGATTTGACAGAGAAATTAAAACCTCTACAGACAAGCAAAAGCTAAGAGAATTCAGCACCACCAAACCAGCTTTACAACAAATGCTAAAGGAACTTCTCGAGGAAGGAAACACAAGAGAAGGAAAAGACCTACAAGAACAAACCCAAAACAATTAAGAAAATGGTAATAGGAACGTACATATCGATAATTACCTTAAATGTAAATGGATTAAATGCTCCAAATAAAAGACAAAGACTGGCTGAATGGATACAAAACCAAGACCCATATATATGTTGTTTACAAGAGACCCACTTCAGACCTAGGGACACATACAGACTGAAAGTGAGAGGATGGAAAAAGATATTCCATGCAAATGGAAATCAAAAGAAAGCTGGAGTAGCAATTCTCATATCAGACAAAATAGACTTTAAAATAAAGACTATCACAAGACACAAAGAGGACACTACATAATAATCAAGGGATCAATCCAAGAAGGAGATATGACAATTGTAAATATTTATGCACCCAACTTAGGAGCACCTCAATACATAAGGCAAACACTAAAAGCCATAAAAGGGGAAATCGACAGTAACACAATCATAGTAGGGGAATTTAACACCCCACTTTCACCAATGGACAGATCATCCAAAGTAAAAATAAATAAGGAAACACAAGCTTTAAATGATACATTAAACAAGAGGGACTTAATTGAAACTTATAGGACATTCCACCCAAAAACAACAGAATACACTTTCTTATCAAGTGCTCATGGAACATTCTCCAGGATAGATCATATCTTGGGTCACAAATCAAGCCCTGGTAAATTTAAGAAAACTGAAATTGTATCAGGTATCTTTTCCGACCACAATGCTATGAGACTAGGTATCAATTACAGGAAAAAAAACCTGTAAAAAATACAAACACATGGAGGCTAAACAAAACACTACTTAATAACCAAGAGATCACTGAAGAAATCAAAGAGGAAATCAAAAAATACCTAGATGACCCAAAAACGATGGAATGCGGCAAGAGAAGTTCTAAGAGGGAAGTTTACAGCAATACAATACAATCCTACCTTAAGAAACAAGAAACACCTCAAATAAACAACCTAACCTTACACCTAAAACAATTAGAGAACAAAAAAACCCCAAAGTTAGCAGAAGGAAAGATATCATAAAGATCAGATCAGAAATTAATGAAAAAGAAATGAAGGAAACAATAGCAAAGATCAATAAAACTAAAAGCTGGTTCTATGAGAAGATAAACAAAATTGATAAACCATTAGCCAGACTCATCAAGAAATAAAGGGAGAAGAATCAAATCAACAGAATTAGAAATGAAAAAGGAGAAGTAACAACTGACACTGCAGAAATACAAAGGATCATGAGAGATTACTACAAGCAACTATATGCCAATAAAATGGACAACCTGGAAGAAATAGACAAATTCTTAGAAATGCACAACCTTCCGAGACTGAACCAGGAAGAAACAGAAAATATGAACAGATCAATCACAAGCACTGAAATTGAAACTGTGATTAAAAATCTTCCAACAAACAAAAGCCAGGACCAGATGGCTTCACAGGTGAATTCTATCAAACATTTAGAGAAGGGCTAACACCTATCCTTCTCAAACTCTTCCAAAATACAGCAGAGAGAGGAACAGTCCCAGACTCCTTCTATGAGGCCACCATCACCCTGATACCAAAACCAGACAAAGATGTCACAAAAAATGAAAACTACAGGCCAATATCACTGATGAACATAGATGCAAAAATCCTCAACAGAATACGAGCAAACAGAATCCAACAGCACATTAAAAGGATCATACACCATGATCAAGTGGGGTTTATTCCAGGAATGCAAGGATTCTTCAATATACTCAAATCAATCAATGTGATACACCATATAACAAATTGAAGGAGAAAAACTATATGCTTATCTCAATAGATGCAGAGAAAGCTTTTGACAAAATTCAACACCCATTTATGATAAAAACCCTCCAGAAGGTAGGCATAGAGAGAACTTACCTCAACATAATAAAGGCCATATATGATAAACCCACAGCCAACATCATCCTCAATGGTGAAAAACTAAAACCATTTCCACTAAGATCAGGAACAAGACAAGGTTGCCCACTCTCACCACTCTTATTCAACATAGTTTTGGAAGTTTTAGCCACAGCAAACAGAGAAGAAAAAGAAATAAAAGGAATCCAAATTGGAAAAGAAGTAAAGCTGTCACCGTTTGCAGATGGAATGATACTATACATAGAGAATCCTAAAGATGCTACCAGAGAACTACTAGAGCTAATCAATGAATTTGGTAAAGTAGCAGGATACAAAATTAATGCACAGAAATCTCTGGCATTCCTATACACTAATGATGAAAAATCTGAAAGTGAAATTAAGAAAACACTCCCATTTACCACTGCAACAGGAAGAATAAAATATCTAGGAATAAACCAACTTACAGAGACAAAAGACCTGTATGCAGAAAATTATAAGACACTGATGAAAGAAATTAAAGGTGATACAAACAGATGGAGAGATATACCATGTTCTTGGAATGGAAGAATCAACATTGTGAAAATGACTCTACTACCCAAAGCAATCTACAGATTCAGTGCAATCCCTATCAAACTACCACTGGCATTTTTCACAGAACTAGAACAAAAAATTGCACAATTTGTATAGAAACACAAAGGACCCCATATAGCACAAGCAAACTTAAGAAAGAAAAACGAAGCTGGAGGAATCAGGCTCCCTGACTTCAGACTATACTACAAAGCTACAGTAATCAAGACAGTATGGTACTGGCACAAAAACAGAAATACAGATCAATGGAACAGTATAGAGAGCCCAGAGATAAACCCACACACATATGGTCAACTTATCTTTGATAAAGGAGGCAAGAATATACAGTGGAGAAAAGACACCTCTTCAATAAGTGGTGCTGGGAAAACTGGACAGCTACATGTTAAAGAATGAAAGTAGAACACTCCCTAACACCATACACAAAAATAAACTCAAAATGGATTAAAGACCTAAATGTCAGGCCAGACACTATGAAACTCTTAGAGGAAAACATAGGCAGGTCACTCTATGGCATAAATCACAGCAAGATCCTTTTTGACCCAGTTCCTAGAGAAATGGAAATAAAAACAAAAATAAACAAATGGGACCTAATGAAGCTTAAAAAACCATAAATAAGACGAAAAGACAACTCTCAGAATGGGAGAAAATATTTGCAAATGAAGCAACTGATAAAGGATTAATCTCCAATATATACAAGTAGCTCATGCAGCTCAATATCAAAAAAACAAACAACCCAATCCAAAAATGGGAGAAGACCTAAACAGACATTTCTCCAAAGAACACATACAGATTGCCAACGAACACATGAAAGAATGCTCAACATCATTAATCATTAGAGAAATACAAATCAAAACTACAACGAGATATCATCTCACACCGGTCAGAATGGCCATCATCCAAAAATCTAGAAACAACAAATGCTGGAGAGGGTGTAGAGAAAAGGGAACCCTCTTGCACTGTTGGTGGGAATGTAAATTGATACAGCCACTATGGAGAACAGTATGGAGGTTCCTTAAAAAACTAAATATAGAACTACCATACAACCCAGAAATCCCACTACTGGGCATATACCCTGAGAAAACCATAATTCAAAAAGAGTCGTGTACCACAATGTTCACTGCAGCTCTATTTACAATAGCCAGGATATGGAAGCAACCTAAGTGTCCATCGACAGATGAACGGATAAAGAAGATGTGGCACATATATACAATGGAATATTACTCGGCCATAAAAAGAAACGAAATTGAGCTATTTGTAATGAGGTGGATGGACCTAGAGTCTGTCATACAGAGTGAAGTAAGTCAGAAAGAGAAAAACAAATACCATATGCTAACACATATATATGGAATCTAAAACCAAAAAAGAAAAAAAATGGTCATGAAGAACCTAGGGGCAAGAAGGGAATAAAGACGCAGATCTACTAGAGAATGGACTTGAGGATACGGGGAGGGGAAGGGTTAGCTGGGACAAAGTAAGAGAGTGGCATGGACATTATATGCACTACCAAATTTAAAATAGATAGCTAGTGGGAAGCAGCCGCATAGCACAGGGAGATCAGCTCGGTGCTCTGTGACCACCTAGAGGGGTGGGATACGGAGGGTCGGAGGGAGGGAGATGCAAGAAGGAAGATATATGGGGATATATGTATATGTATTACTGATTCACTTTGTTATAAAGTAGAAATTAACACTCCATTGTAAAGCACTTATACTCCAATAAAGATGTTAAAAAAAAAAAAAGAGGATATGGTTCAATGAGCTGAATGAAAACAGCTAGGAGATACAGAGCAAATACTTTCTTTTTAGTTTTTGGGTTTTTTCCAGTTTCATGCAGGTATAATTTACAAATAAAAATTATGTAAGGTGCACAGTATTGATGTTTTGATATATATATACATTGTGAAATGATTATCATAATCTTTCTAATTAACATATCCATCACTATACACAGTGACCATTTTTCGTGGTGAAAACACTTAAGATCTACCCTTTTAGCAAATTTCAAGTATAAAACACAATATTATTAACAATTGTCGCCATGTTTTATGTTGGATCATCAGAACTTAGTCACCATGAATAACTGAAACGTTGTATCCCTTGACCAACCTATCTCCATTTATTCCACCTCTAGCTCTGGCCAACGACCATTCTATTCTGCTTCTATGAGTCTGACTGTTTTAAATTACACACATAAGTGAGACTTACACAGCATTTGTCTTTCTGTGTCTGGCTTATATTACTTGGCATAATATCTTCAGGTTTGTCCATGTTTTCACAAATGACAGGATCTCCTTCTTCTTAAGGCTGAATGATATTCCATTGTGTATACACACACCGCATTTTCTTTACCCATTCATGCATCTATGGACATTTAGGTTGTTTCCGTATCTTGGCTATTGTGAATACTGATGTTATGAACATGGGGGTGCAGATTTTTTAAAGATACTAAATTTCCATTGGATACATACCCAGAAATGGAATTGCTGAATCACATTATAGTTCTATTTTTAATTTTTTAAGGAACCTCCATGCTGTTTTCAACATTGGCTGTACCAATTTCAATAACTTCTGATTGAAGGAAAAATGAAGCAGAGCTCAGAAACCCCTACATCTGTGGCAAGGAGGGAATTGTAAGATAACTGGATAGACAGGTGTTATGAACAGAGTCTGTTTTGGAAGAAACTCCAAGCTCAGAGAAACCATCGTCTTAGTAACAAATACACTACCATGTGTATTGTTTAAAGTTTTCAGTTTTAGTTCCAAAGGGCCCCACTATTATTAGACGAGGATATTGAAAGAAGAAACAAAATCAGATGCATATTGGGAAAACTTCTGAAGAATGAAGACTTTACAGGTTTCCAGAGAGAAAAACCGGGAGTCTTTAAAGCAAAGAGTCAGACTACCAAGAAAATTCTCAGTGATGTATACTAGAGAATCATGGAATAATTTCTAAGCATTCTGAAGGAAGATAATTTTAAATATAGAAATTATGCTTGGTCAAATTATCATTTAATTTACTGCATGTATGCATTCAGGTATAGATTTAATTAAAACAATTTATCTTTCAGAACTATCACTTTGGCTTTTTCAAAAGATTAATAAGAAAAAGAAACTTCTAAAATCAAATGAAAGAAGAGTAAAGATGCAGAAAAATATGAGGTGGATAAAGAGAATTTTTAAACATATTACTATAGACAAATTACACCAATACACTTCGAAAATTTTGACAAAATGTGTCAATAACTAAGAACATAACAATGAGCAAGTTTAACCCAAGCAGAGAGGAAAAACTTTAATGGACTAATACTTATAAAAGAAATCGAAAATGCGATTGAAGTTCTATCCGGCAAAAAGTGCTACATTTTATAGGTACTTTTACCAGAGCTTCAAGAAGTGATACCGATTTCCTTAATTCTAAGAAGTGAGAAATTTTAGGAAGTAGTATTGATTTAAGTTCTTTTGAAAGACAGAAAAAATAAACCATGCATTAAATGAACACATTCTAAGAGGCATATCGGTTTAGAAAATATTAGAGTGGAAAAAATGCCAATTATTTTTATTTTTCACACCTATTCAACGCCAAAGATGGAAATCTTCAATTTTTTGTGTGAGCCCTCATAAACTGGATACCAAAGATAGACAAGAATAACACACACTATTACCAGCTAGTTGTTTATGAATATATTTGCCAGAAAATCAACAAATGTTTAATGGATCAAAAGAACATATTAAAATAATGAGTTAGAGCTTTATTACTGACATAAACACATGACATATAATATGTAAGACCCTACCACAACACAGTAAATGGAACCTATAAAATTTAATCATGCAAAACACTGAGTCCCATTACTTCAAGTTTATGAAATGACCGTGAAGAGCCTACCTTGCCCCTGACCCAAGAGTTCGAGAGTTCTACTGCATGACCCAATTCCTCTGTGGTAGCAGCCAGTGTTGGTAGTTGTCCTCTCCAGACCAAATACCGAATGGGGTAATTCTAGGTTTTGCAGCTAAATGACAATTCTCTTACTGCCTTGTATCAAGTTTTATTGGCCTAATCCAGGAATACTGGACCACAAGAATACTGGGAAATCAACTAGCCATCATTTGCCTCCCTGCTTTCCAAGTCTGAGTTACTTCCTGTGTCTCTGCCCAGCTTCATTCTCCCCTGCATATCTCTCTTGCCCACCACCAAAAGATGAAAATATTAGCTTTTCTCCAATTAAGACCTGAAGCTAGGCAGAAGGTGGAAGCTAATGCCAGTTGTATTATACCCAAATCGGATTATTGGGTATATTATTGTGGAGTTCATTGTAAAATTATACTCAAATATATAGCATAATATCATATTTGTAAAAGATATATATTTAGACAACAAGCAGAAAGCTAGACAGCTGGAGGTTTGGGGAGAGAGAGAGAGGTTGAGGGAGTCAGAGAGAGAGAGATGCAAACAGCTGCTTGCTAGAGAGCACGCTTGAGCACGCTTGTTAGCTACCTGAGTGTTCCTCAGGAAAGGACAGAAGTGGCGACTTTTTTTTATAATTAATTAATTAATTAATTAATTTATGGCTGCGTTGGGTATTCGTTGCTGCGCACAGGGGCTACTCTTCATTGCTGTGTGTGGGTTTCTCATTGCGGTGGTTTCTCTTGTTGTGGAGCACGGGCTCTAGGAGTGCGTGCTTCAGTAGTTGTGGCACAGGGGCTCAGTAGTTGTGGCTTGCAGGCTCTAGAGCACAGGCTCAGTAGTTGTGGCACATGGGTTTAGCTGCTCCGTGGCATGTGGGATCTCCCCGGACCAGGGATCGAACCTGTGTCCCCTGCATTGGCAGGCAGATTCTTAACCACTGTGCCACCAGGGAAGTCCCCATGACTTTCATTTTTTATTATTTAATGTTATTGATCTTTCTCATAATAAGCCCATACTTTAGAAATTAAAAAAATAATAAAGATATTACAAATGAGAAAGAATGGAAATAAAATGTTTAAATCCCTTCAGAAAGTAATTTATACTTTTCACATTTATGTGTTCTTTTATTAAGCATAATTTTTATTTTGAAATACAAATATATAAATATATTTGGAAAGAGATAAAAGCATATGTATGTTTATATTTTCAGGTGATAGTCCTTTTTTCTAGGATAGTTATAAGGAGGGCTTAAGAATGTGCTGTAAGATAAATGTTGTACCAAACATTCCAGAAGGAGAATGTCTTTGATTGACTTAATTCTCCACCTTCTGAAAAATTAAGTCTCTAGATTGCCCTGAAAACTGCAACAACGTATCAAATTGAAATTAAAATGAATAGAAAATGAAGATAGGGTATTCTGTGACCAAGAATGGATGGACATAGAGACTGAAAAAAGAAACACCAGGGATGGTTTTCTTTTTTCTGGAAGTGAGGAAGTGGAAGTGGAAGTGAGGAAGTGGAAGTGAGAAGAGGCTGAAACACGAATGAAAATATCCACAATGGCAGCTTGCTTATTTTGTCACACAAATCAAACCTTGCTGCATTAGTGAATGCCAACTCTGAATTATTACCAGTTACCTGAGGAGACCGGACATGGTCCTTTGGCAGAATTTGTATACCTTGCTAGTGTTGCTGTGATTAAGGGTTTTCCATTTGACACCAGATTTGGGGGCACACTCCCCATATTACTTGACTTCCACTCAAGGAAACAAATAAGACTCTGCCTAGATGCTTGTCTAACTCCATCTCAAGGTCACAGAGGGCTATTTATCCATGTCCATGTCAGAAAGGGTGGACTAGCCTCCATCTTTCCCCTTATATCCCATTTTTACCACTCAGTGTTGAGGTGTAGAGTGTGTGTGTTTGTGGGTTCCAGAATTTTTTACAATTATTTTTCACCATACCTGCTGCTCAGAGGGTAGTTATATGTGTATTTTCCTTGTCTTCATTTAATTTGTATCCTATCTAGCTCAATTGTGGCATATAGATTTAACAAAGATAAGGTTTAAAAGAATGGGTCCTTCGTTTTGTTCACTTCCAAGTGCATTTAGGAGTGAGAAGTATAAATCTGTTTTTAAAATATTTTTCTGAGAAGCACAGGTCATATATTTTATTTTGTAGTTTTTTAATTTTTAAATTTTTTAGATTAGTTTAAGGTTCAAAACAAAATCTAGAGGAAGCTACAGATCTTTTCCATCTATCCTCTGCCCCCGTACATGCACAGTCCCCCCATTATCAGCATCACTCACCACAATGGTGCATTTGTTACCAAATGCATTGTGCTCAACCTACACTGACACATAATCACCCAAAGTCTATAGTTTACCTAAGGGTTCACTCTTGGTGCACATTCTATGGGTCTGAACAAGTGTATAATGATATATATCCATCATTACGGTATCATACAGAGTATTTCTCACTGTCTTAAAAATTCTCTGTGCTCGGCCTATTCATCCCTCTTCCAACCACCACCCCCGGCAACCAGTAGTCTTTTTATCATCTCCAGAGTTTGCCTTTTCATTCCATACATTTTTAAAATTAAAAGGAAATGATTTTTTAAATGCCAGTTGTAAATAGTTATGTGATGACTAGCATAGAATAAAATGCTCTAAAAGTGACTGCAACTATAAAGAAAAATGCACACATTTTGAGTAAACACAAATTTGATTACGCTATTGAGCAGGTTACAACCAATCTATGAAAGAGCAAAATATTCACACCTAAATGATGTGGACTACTTATAATGGATAATTAATTATACTTAAAATCATGCTTTTATACAAATTAAAAAATCCCAATATTCTTCTAATACTACAGAAAAGTTATAAGTAAAAGAACCAAAACAGAAAAACCGGACCTAAACTGGAAAAAATTACCTGTGGAAGTTACATTTGAAGTGTGCCTGAAGAAAGCCTAGGACATTTTTACCGAAGGCACAATTCCTACTACACTGTGAATGATGGATATATACTGTTGCTTGGATTAATGAATTGGTCAAAGAAATACATCACACACCCCAGCCTCACTTATGTTATGGCACAAAGAGAAAAAGATAGTATATGTATGGCCTGTGACTAAACAGACAGAGCAGACTGCATTTGAAGCAAACTAGCTCATGCAGTGCATATGAGCTCATTTTTAGAATCCATATGTATTGTGTAAGATACAAAAGATAATACAGAAAAGTATAAAACATTGTTCTTGCATGTTTCCTAATTATGCAATGAGCCATAAATATACATGCAACTTTTAAGTGAAAACTAAATAACAATACTAGGTAAAATATATTCAAATTAAGAATAAGTGCTAAATAAATGGCTTATAAATAATAAATCTTCTAAGAAGAGGACAGATCACGCTAAATCTAAAATGGTTTGAGAAAAAAATCACTGTTGTTAACAATGATGGAGGAAAGTGTAGATCTCAGAAGACTAAATGCAAGTTGCCAGTGGAAAGAAGAATGAGAAGGAAAAAATTTTGATTATATGAAAGTCTAAAGTCTAAAAAATTTTGATTATATGAAAGTCTAAATTTTGATTATATGAAAGTCTAAAAGTCTATGATTATATGGAAAGGAGAATGAGAAGGAAAAAATTTTGATTATATGAAAGTCTAAATGATTATATGAAAGGAAAAAATTTTGATTATATGAAAGTCTAAAATTTTGATTATATGAAAGTCTAAATTATATAAAGTCTAAAAGTCTGAAGTCATAATTTAAGAAATATGAATATCAGCACCATTCAAAAATCAAGGAAATCAGAAAAATAAAATTAAATAAATAGGATGGCCTATTGGATACTCCATATACCCACAAGAATAATCCATTTCTATACTAGAACAAAATAAACTATCTGCATTGAAAACGATGAATCATATGATAAATTGTAGAATTCAGGAATACTGGGATACCTTATAAAACCATGTAAGTCAGAAGCTCCAATGTTTGGATTTTTACCAAAGTGCAAGCTATGGATTTTAATTAATTTATTTTTTTTAAAGATGGAAGAGGAAGTGAGTTTTATCCTGCTTGCCCACCCCCCAGCCAATCAATTTTGGATGTTTTGCATTCATTGTTTATCTTAAAGTCATGTACATATTTTTCCTATATCCAGTCTCTCCATGAATACAGAGCAAACACAAATAGGTTTTTTAAGGATGATGATTCTAGTATAAAACTCTGAACTTCAATTTGCTATGAGATTGTACACACAGCTAACTATATGACCAATATTTTCTTCCATGTTTTCTTTACAATCTCAGCAATATTTAAAACCAAGTGAATTTTCCCGATATGGAAACTCTCCTCAGCACTGCAGTGGTCTTTAAGAGGAACACATACAATTGTAGTACATAGGTCTTTAGCCCCTATCCTCACTGTTTGCTAAATAAAGGTCAATACTGAATCCTCAAAAATGTAATGTTAGTTCTACCATTAGTAGAAATACCATGCACTTGTAGAATGTTTTCCTATATTTGTTTGAATAAAACAAAAATATTTAAAACAAAAGACCTCCTTTTTAATGACATATACCTTTTCAAAGTAAAAATTTACAGAAATTGAATCTATTAAAATAATTCTTGGTTCTATTTGTCATTTTATTTAATTTTTTTCTGCCTTGCGTTTTAGATCATTTTTAAAATGACTATTACTAGAGCATGCATTCTTGCTAGAGTGACATGCCCCTAGCTCTCCACTGACCTGGACAGAATAAAAGTATTCACAAGATTCCAGGACTATGTAGATTCCAAGACCAAAGAGAATTTTTCGCAGTATTAAAAAAACAAAACAAAACAAACAAAAACTTTTCTCTAGTGCCTACTAAACACTTCAGAGAAGTCTGCAGAGGTTCCAATGGGGTCTTGCTTCCTCATTTGAATATTTTAGAAGTGAGGACCATGAACATAGCTTTACATAACAGAAAGATAAATAATGCACAGTTTATTTTCAGAATTTTACAGCAAGTATGGCTGCCTTACCTTCTCCATTCTTCTGCCAGCTCAAAATCAGCCAAGGTGTATCCAAAATATTGTGTCAGCAAACACACTTTCCTAGAAAATGAAGAAAGCAATAATGCAATGAGACCATTGAACCAGGAGTGGAAGAATTTGTCCTACTCTGCCCTAGGTTGGAGTTATGTCTCTTGGCTTCTCTCTCCTTTAGTTACCTCATATGGAAATTAAAAAATAAAGGCAAGTGTCCTCTTTTTTAGGGACTTTTGTGACAGTCACATAAGAGAATATTTGGGGGGAAATTTGTAAACTGCAAGATGCTAAAGAAGTTTTAAAAATCTGAAAATCATTAACAGTGAAAAAAAAAATTAGTGAATGCCACCTCCTGGTAATGTGGTAATGTGATCGATACTAGCAAGTCTCATCCTGCAGGTGAATCCTTAATACTTCCTAACTGTATACTATCCTCTCCCTTTTTAAATAAATTCAGCAGCCTACGCTATTATACAAACTAAATGCATGCCAGTACAAAACTTTTTTTAAATTCCACACATAATAATACACAGTCCCTTCAAATCTCACACAGAAGTTAGGTTTGGACTGCAGGTCTGAGACATATTACTCAGTATTTATTGAGATAGACATGTGATTTAAAACTAAGATGAAAATTGAAAGGGCAATCATTATCCATCTATTTGGCATCTCTGTGAAAAGCTATTAAGACCCATTTCATTACACCTTTTCATTATGCTGTTTACTATGTTAACTGAAACTTTATAATGTTGGAGGTATATAAAAGATTCTTTAAGTACATAGCATATACCAGAATAAATCCTCTAAGACAGAACATTTTAGAACTCTTTTTTATGTTATAGGACGGACGTATCTAGAACTCAGAGTAAATACAAATGATTGCCACTGAAGGAGAAGGAAGTGATAATCATGCCTCCTTTATTGATATGATTGTTTAGTTATTAACCAAAACCTTCACTTTTAGGAAAGATAACTAGGTCCTGCTTGAGTGGGGGCCAACCAAGGCACCCATTTGATCTGTCAGTACTGTCACACTTGCTCTTGATGTCAGAAAAAAATTTAAAAGACAAAGCCTTTTATTTCACAATTTAAGTTGTGGCTCAAATGCAAATATTTCTTTTCTTTCCAAAAAGAAAATATTCTATAAATACATTTGATTGAATTTATCACAATAAATTCAAAACTTTAAAAGTAAAACAGGACTGGGCATATACCCTGAGAAAACCATAATTCAAAAAGAGTCATGTACCACAATGTTCACTGCAGCTCTATTTACAATAGCCAGGACATGGAAGCAACCTAAGTGTCCATAGACAGATGAATGGATAAAGAAGATGTGGCAATATATACAATGGAATATTACTCAGCATAAAAAGAAATGAAATTGAGTTATTTGTAGTGAGGTGGATGGACCTAGACTCTGTCATACAGAGTGAACTTAAGTCAGAAAGAGAAAAACAAATACCGTATGCTTACAAATATGTATGGAATCTAAAAAAAAAAAAATGGTTCTGAAGAACTTAGGGGCAGGACAGGAATAAAGACGTAGAGAATGGACTTGAGGACACGGGAAGGGGGAAGGGTAAGCTGGGACGAAGTGAGAGAGGGGCATGGACATATATACACTACCAAATGTAAAATAGATAGCTAGAGGGAATCAGCCACATAGCACAGGGAGATCAGCTCAGTGCTTTGTGACCACCTAGAGGGGTGGGACAGGGAGGGTGGGAGGGAGACGCAAGAGGGAGGAGATATGGGGATATATATATATGTATAGCTGATTTACTTTGTTATACAACAGAAACTAACACACCATTGTAAATCACTTATACTCCAATAAAGATGTTAAAAAAAAAAAAGAAAGTAAAATGGAATAATATTTCTAAATTGTGGCATTGGAACAAGACAACAACATATTTAGGTGAACATTTAATGTGTACAAGTGATACTGACAAATGTATTTCTTCCTTAAAAGTTAGATTTCATGGTAACGGATTTTTAAATAGGTGACTAATGTTTTTGACAAGCCTGAAATTTCTGGAAATGTTCTCTCATTCATTGGAACAAAACAATTTAGCATGACTCTCTGGGTCGTGATATTCTTAAGTCTTTAAAAAAAAATTATGGAGCAACTTTCCCAAGTGTTATTTTTAGATTAGGTAAGTGTGCTGAGGATGAACTTAACTAGTTATGTCCTGTGTTCTACAGAATGAGTAAAATATCATTTGTAAATTTAACTCTTACCTTAAATGATTTTAGTAGTTTATAAAATGTCACACTTGTTTCAAAAATCTACTTCAAAATACAGTCTATGTATGTATCCTTTTAGAAGAGCTACATAATAACCAAATATTAGAGAGCACAGATAGCTATTCTGCCAGTTTGAAAACTGGCTAATCATTTCAGTCACCTGAAAGTGACTTGCCAACAGAATTTAAGGAAGCTTTACATATTAATATTTCTCGTAAGGAATCATTTGAAAGAATCCCACTGCATGGGTTTTATTCTATACTTCTAAATAAATGAATAAATGATGAGATTCCCTTGATGTAAGGCAGACACTGCACTGAGAGAGGGCCAGTGACATCATAGAGGCTAGTTCTGGGTATGCAAAGTGGTACTGTATTATTCCTCAAAACATGAAACCCCATATTTTTTATTTGAGAACACTCAGAGTCACATGTTTAGCCTCTGTGTAGTCTGCTGACATGACCCCATCATTACAGATGGCCACTCCAAGTCTCTCATCCATTAGCACACCCAAGTTTTCTTACTTTTATCACTAGATATTTAGTTTTAAAGAGCCTATATGACTGTTCCTTTCAATACTTATGCTTCTTTTTCATGAGAATTACATTCTTTTTACATCAAGTACCACGCATTACTCCACTTCTCCACTTTTTGTTGTGGGCACATCAATGGTTTCCCTGTCTTAAAAGTACATGCTCGGGCTTCCCTGCTGGCGCAGTGGTTAAGAATCCACCCGCTAATGCAGGGGACATGGGTTCAAGCCCTGATCCGGGAATATCCCACATGCTGTGGAGCAACTAAGCCTGTGCACCACAACTACTGAGCCCATGTGCCACAACTACTGAAGCTCGCACACCTACAGCCTGTGCTCTGCAACGAGAAGCCACTGCAATGAGAAGCCCGCGCACCACAACGAAGAGTAGCCCCCGCTTGCTGCAACTAGAGAAAGCCCGCGTGCAGCAACGAAGACCCGACACAGCCAAAAAAAATAATTAAAAAAAAAAAAGTACATGCTCTTATGGACCACATAAAAATAAACACAGCAACTCATCCCTTTTTCCTCTTATCCTTGCTAAGTACCATTTTCCTCCTTTTACTCTACCTCAACTCTCCCCTTCTCCAACTCCTCCCCACCTCTATTACCATCACAGCAGAGTGGGTACCTTCCAACTGCTCTACACAGGGCTGCCTAAGCACTTTACAGATTTTCCTGTCCTTTGGTAAATAATCTTCTGTCCATTTTAGAGATTAAGCTACTAAGATCTGGATAGTTAATTAATTTGTCCTTCATTAATAAGCTCTTGGTTCTAAACTGTATTTTCTTCTATAATCCATACTCAGCTACCTAAACTTACTTGATTAGTGGCTGATTTTCAGGACTCATCATCATTTTGTCACCGAGACATTAGTAGGAAGCAAGAAGTATCTGTCATTTTCATCAGGTTGCTGTAACGAAAAACATAAGGAAGGATTTCATTTTTCTTGTACTACAATATCATTTAAGTATCATGAACTATGGAAACTCTCCCCTTAACCAACATAAATTTTTCTTTCTCTACTATTTTTTTATTCCTGATTCCAAACTTTATGATATGTCTTCTCAGTCTTCAATCCAAGGGAACCAGCCATCAACAGCATTAAGCAAACCTTACATCCCCAAATACCATACAAAGCTGCAACACGAATGTAAATATCTGTGACAGTATCTTGCTTATTTTGTTGCACACTTCTATGGCATGAATGGGTAGGTTTATGGCCTAGTATTCTATGTGCTGCAATTTTTTATTTTGAAAAGCATAAACTTTTAGAGAGTTCCTGCTTACCTTGGTTGAAACAGTGTCTCCTAAAGACTAGTATACTTAGGTATAATTTAAGGTTAAGAGAAAGTATAAATGAAGACTTAGTGGATCCTTGCCTTTCCATCCTACAAGTAATAGCTTATTCCCTTATTGGAATATCATAAGCAAAATTATAATTTAAAATTTATGAAGTTCATTACAATTCACTTGCAAAACATATTATGAATGTGACACTTGGCTGAGGTTAAAGATAAATGCAACAGCAGCAAAATTAATATAAAAACACAAATTTGGGGCTTCCCTGGTGGCGCAGTGGTTGAGAATCTGCCTGCCAATGCAGGGGACACGGGTTCGAGCCCTGGTTCGGGAAGATCCCACATGCCGCGGAGCAACTAGGCCCGTGAGCCACAACTACCGAGCCTGCGCGTGTGGAGCCTGTGCTCTGCAACAAGAGAGGCCGCGACAGTGAGAGGCCGGTGCACTGCGATGAAGAGTGGCCCCCACTCGCCGCAACTAGAGAAAGCCCTCGCACAGAAGCGAA
The DNA here is from genome assembly GCF_003676395.1 of Aethalodelphis obliquidens. Classification (NCBI taxonomy): domain Eukaryota; kingdom Metazoa; phylum Chordata; class Mammalia; order Artiodactyla; family Delphinidae; genus Aethalodelphis; species Aethalodelphis obliquidens. Next base: position 54,282,811 of record NW_020837947.1, on the reverse strand, counting down.
GACCCAACACAGCCATAAATAAATAAATAAAAAAACACAAATTTGAAGCCAATTTATATAATACTTTATTTTCAAGATTTTCATTTTTTTGTATACTCTACTGTACCAGTAAATAGCCTAAATATCTATAGTCTTTGGTCAAAAGAGCACATTTTTCAACATATCTTAAGGTATTTTACCAAATAACACATTTTCTTCAAAGACCGTTCACATACATTTTTATCATTCACCTTCATATGCTTGAAGGTAAGTAGAAGCAGATATAATCTTCACTGAAAGGTAATATAAATTTAAAGATATCATATCTTTTTTCCAGCGACTCAAAGCGGTAGATCCAAGAATAGAGATTGCCATGCTGACTTTATAAGATACTACCCTAAGCTGATAAATCAGTGACGGACAGTTTCACAAAATTATTGCAAATTTTTGAGTGGCTCACAATTTCCTTTGCCATCCTCAGTCATATCGATATAGTTCCTCCTTTATTTGAATTGCAATTTAAATATGCAGATTTCCACAAGAAATCTTCCACAAATATAGTTCTATAAGCACAACCAAAATTGAGATCAAGGGTTTATTCTGTATATAAATGGCCGTGACAGGCTTATGGATGTTGACCAAAAATTATAAAATACATCTGCTTCATATCTATATAAAACTGTCTTATGGAATTCATAAGTGTTTCTTCTCAGGGGTTCGATCAGTTATTCTGTCGTTATAACTTACTGCAGTTGATCAAACTGGGACAAATATGAAAAACAAAAAAAGAAAATAACTTATTTCTCATGACTGTATGTAGGGTATTTTAATTAACAAATTCCACAATATTATTAGTTAAGAACTGTTTCATGATTTCATCGCTAAAATTAGCACCATTGTAAAAATTAAATATCTACAATTTTTTGCAAACAGGCACTTTATTTTCATAGAATAAATATTTAGCGGTGTAACTGATACAAAAATGTTTGAGAATATCCCATATGTTCCTTTTCAAACTTTATGATGGGTACATAGTGTTCCAAGGATTAATTTTGTACACTTTTGACCAGGAAGCTCAAGTCATAGGACTAGAGTAGCTCATTAGATTATGTAAATATGTAAAGTGGATGAGTACATAATAGGGATGTGGCAAAAATTAACAAGAGAATATACAGTATGCAGACCAATGAGGTGTGTTTGAGGGCCTGTGAGCCACCAGCTTATGGCTTCTACTGAGCACAGTCTGAAAGCAAAGATGAGTCATTCAGTTATATCTACACACTTAGCTAGTTTATAAGGCCCTTTAGTGACAACAGGGACATAATCTTACCCTATCCTAGCAGGTTCTTTAAGCAGACACACAAGCACTCACACAGCCTGTTAAAACTAAAAGTGGCTTGAACTGCATAAATTTTTTCTTTCAATTGATAAAAATTCAGAGAGCAGGAAATCTGGGGTTCATCACTTCAGATGTTCACCAACGTCAGGGATCTAGAGCAGGCATTTTGTCCTACTCTTGGTTTCCGCATATGTTTTCAGATGGATGCCACTGTTGAAAGCAGTAGCTTTTCCAAGGTAAGGAGGAACAGGATGGGAGGATTTCTTTAAATCTCTAATGAGTTCTTTAGCAGAATTCCCTAACTTCTCTGTGCTGAATCAGATCAGATTTCTAACTCTAAACTACTCTCTGGAAAAAGAGAAGGGGATTTCCATGGCTGATTTAAGGACAGAACAATCCTAGAGTTTTATGGTGGGGCCCACCTTCCCTTAGTACATCCATGTCAATTCTTTAACAAAACCAGGTTCTATTAGCAAGAAAATAGGAAATCTCTGTTACATACACAAACAAGAGAAATAACCAGTCTGTCCCCGAAGAGGCCCATTTTATTTATAAGCTTTTCCCTCCAAAATGTTTCAGTATTTTCCCCTATTTTTATGTAACCTCTGCATCTCCCAGTGAATAGTCCTTCTAAAAAACGCTCATTTTCCCCATTTCTATTGAGAAGAGTTATAGTTTTTATAAAATAATCTAATTTGGCTCACTCTCTGAAGCTGAAAGCACTGAGAAGTTTAGGAAAAAATTTACGAATTATGTCAAACACATGGTCCAGATAGGTCACAGCTAAACCAGGAGACAGTCTCCAAAGGGATAAAGAGATCTAGACATGGCCATACTCACAAGTAGAAGGGCACTGTGAAGCTCACTCTAGAATCTTATTATAAAAGTTCCTACTCATACCAGAACACCAGAAATCTGAATCAAACAAACAAAAAGGTTCCAAGGTAGTCTCCTACATGTCCAGAAGAAAGTAACTTAAAGTACCAATGGGATTCTAGGGTTGAGCAAATCCTTGAAGATAAATGGAATCAACTTCAGACAGAAAGATACTATACTGCTGCCATTTCTTCCCCAAATCACCAGAGCACCGGATATGCTGGTACTGTATCTATTCTACTCAAATGAAGAGTCAGGCTTCACTGAGAGAACAATTTTATTTCTACATTAAAGTTTTAAATGCATCACCAAACTTAATATGATTTTCTTAGTTTTGGAAAGGAAAAGCTGAGGCAAAAGAAGAGCCATAGGTTCTGCACAAAGTCACATAGCTGGCTCAAGACTGGGGTCAGATCCCAAAACTCCTCATATCAGGTATAGCAGATTATATAGCATTTTACATGACAGTGAAATAAATGACATTATGATCCCTTCATATTTTTTCTCATTAGGTTAGTTGAAGGTTTTACATGTAGACCTTATGACTCACTTCAAAAAAAGGCCAACTACACAATTTTTCTTCATTAAACTTTGGAAATTACAACTGTGTAAAAATCATATTGTCCTTGCATTGGTAGGTCCAAGATAAAAGATAATATTACAGTTTCCATCAGAGAATTTTACATTGTGAACTACTGATCATTACCTAGGTTTATGGTATATTTTGCTTTTCAACCTCTATGGAAAATATGTTGTTTTAAAGTATCAGTTTATAAGTGTGTTAAGAGTTTAACAAAAGCATTATTTGAATTAAAAGAAACAATTACCTGAACAATTATTTCAACGACACCAATTTTTAGTAAAATATGCTTTCCTACTTGCTATATTCTGTTTTTTTCCCTTCAACCTGAAATCATGCTTAAGGAATTTGCAGGTTGATGTACATTATAGATCGAATGACATGTACTGACAAAACTGCAAGGAGGTACACATATTAGAGCCCAGAATTGTTGAGAGTTATAAAAATAATATTCATATTTAAGGTAAGGAGGAGCTAATTCATAGGGCTACATATCACTAAGAATAGTATTAACCATTGAGGGAAAAGAGAAAATAGGAAGGACACCAATTCAGGGAAAATTCAAAATACAGTCACTCGCTTTATAAGAATGTGCCCTTCAATGTAAAGAAAAATCTCGTACTGAATATCACTCTAACTTATGACATTTTCCAGGTGAGTTTAATGGAAGATTTCTTTTTTTCATTAGAAAAACACTCCCATTCTACAGAGTTATCTACAAATAAAAGAGAATTCACACGAGAGAATTCTGGTGTGGAGGCAACATCCTTAAGAAAGTAAGAATGCACGTATTTGATAAAAATGGAGATAGAGAATTTTTTGGAAAATTGTGATTCTTCCTCCTTTTAAAAAAACTATCATTGGCTAGAATGTTACATGACATTTTTACATGTCCGTACATTAACATAGGTGACATAAGATATATATGGTCCACTGTAAAAACAGACTCTGGTATACAGAAATACAGCTGTTGACAGTAGGGTAAATGTGTGGACAAGATAGCAGGGAGACTCTCTGTATTGAAAACACACAAAGGTTAATTTTTTTAAAAAGTATTTAGCATTACTCAGTGCCACCATTAGGCACCATGGCTATCACAGAAGAGAGTACATATACCAACGTTTTACCTCATGTGCCTTGACCTCAAGAAAAGACATACACATCTGGAAAGTTGAACAATAAAAGATAACATACAATTAAATAAGGAATAAATGGCTCAGATAATAATTGCCAGAGAATGAGCGTGTTTCTCAAGTGATCCACAGAATACTTACTAGGTCTGCATCACACTGAAAAATCATTTTGGTATTAAACACAACTGTGAAATACATCATCTTATACTTCACCCTTAAAGCTCATAATTCGCATTAACACACTACGTTTCTCAATTTCAAAACTCATGCATTAGCCAAACCTGTTGATTTGATGATAGAACACCTGACACCTGTAAACCTTTTGTGTAAATGCTTTTTATTCCCAACACGTTTTAGGAGATGCCCCTAGAGGAGATGAGAAGCAAGAGAGAACTCTTTTAGATTAGCCTTAGTCAGGCATCACCGTGGAGATGAAACTTCAGGATTCTTTTGTTTGCCTAAAGCAGAGGCAAATCAGGAGAACATTACAGGCAGATAGAAAAGAAACCTAACATTTCAATCCACAGTTTCAAAGGAACCTCAGAGCTCATCCCAGTAACGAATCACTCCTTAGATTACAATGTTCTCCTTGGACACGGCTAATAACTGGGGAATCACTACCATATTCTGGAAGGAACATTGAGCTCATTGTCATGTATCTGTAATCAAGAACTAAAAAGATCTATGCCATAATTTTCCCCTTTGACAGAGTTTCCCTTGTGCTCCTCGGCTATAATACTCTCACAAGTCTTCAGTTTTAGAAACTAAACCCACTCAGAATTTTTTAATAGCTTTCCACATCACACATTTTCCTGCACGTTCACCTGTCTTCCTTGTTGCCATGTCCCTCAGCATTTTGACCACCTGGTGAGTACAATGGGGTGAACTTCTCTGGAGGAATCCAAAATCTCATCTTCAAAAATGTTACTCTACTGGGTGAGAGAAACCCATATCTTAATTCTCTCTGGCTTTCATCCACTGATAGCATGAAATATTGGGCAATGCTTGTCAAGATGGAGAAAGTAACTGAGGATGTCAGAATGGTCCCTAAGGTGGGACAGAAAGGAAGAAACAGGAACAGATATGATCCAGAATTAACCACCCTTAAAAAGAGAACCACGAAAGTTATCCAATATCACAGACTGTCAGCCAGACAAAAGATAATTGATATAGAGACATATCTACTCCTATTCTATTTCTTAACGTAATTTAAAGATCATCTCACTAGGCAACCACCATAGGCATAGTAATATGAGAGTTATGGATTTTGATAACCCTATGGCTACGACTATCATGAAACATCATATTCTAATTTATTTTGGTCCAAGAATGAATATTCAATTATCTATGAGGTAAATCATATGCCAGAAACTTTGCCTCCCATGATTTTATGTAGTCATCAATCAACAGATCAATTTAGAGATGATTAATTTATCAAACTGAAGTGCATGAAAGAAATGTTTCTGAGTCATCATGTGAACTAAGGGTCTTGATACAAAATGATCCAGTTAGTGTGACAAAAATATATTTATGAATATCTTGAGAGACTGTACCATGATAGGATTATATTGTTACTGACAAAGGGAGACTTTAATTTTCATATTGACTATTTCTAGGATATTACTTTCCTGTTCAGATGCTGACATAAATGATGACAAAGCCATGACTGCTGGTATGTGGGTGACTGCTAAGATAGGAGATAACTTTATAAGGTCTAAATCAAGTCCTAATCCAAGATATATTTCAAATTTCTTCTTCATATTATGTGTCTTTATTGATTGGAAGTTACTCAAAGGCTCAAATCATAATGGGGTATTTTTTAAACCTACAGTCAAATTATCTAGAGTACAGCATATTGAAGATGAATTAGAGAAATTGGGCATAGACATCCTTAATCAAGACATATGCACTAAATCTAAACTAAAATGAGAATATAATTTAGCTAAGAGTCAGGAGGTTTGTTTTATTTGATTTCTGGTTTGGACTAGGGTTTCCAGATGCCAGAGGCTCCCCCTGGGATGTTACCTGTAAAATTTGGGGATAGATGTCTTGACCCTCCAACTCAGCAGCCTTTCCTGCCTACCAAAGTCCAACTCAGGTACCTCTTTCTGCCCTGAAATACCAAATGACACCCCAATAACGTGACATTGTGAGGTGGGCTTTGCGGCCTCAGTAGATATTTTGTGCTCCTGCCACTCTGACACTCTGTCAAAGGCAGTGTCTATTCTCCCAGCTCCGCAGCCAAAATGACTTCCTTCAGAATGCAAACCTGCTCCTCAGGGATAGGAAAAGTCTGGTTAAAGTTGTAATATAACTCTTGCCTTTACACAGGCTCTTAGAATTTATTTCCAAGGGGTCATGTTTACCCAATATCAGAACTGCTCCTGTAGCTTCAAAGTGGGAGTATCTGAATGTCTAGGATGGAAGTCAAAAACTGTAGTTGCTTTAACATTAAAATTAAATTAAAGCAGCTAAAAGATGCAACATGGCCTCTCAAGATTCCATCAGTCCATTTTCCCTAAAATGCTGCAAGAAAAAATTGGTGGGTCAGAGTGCCATTACCAGAGGGACTAGCTGACCTGTTATCACCTCCTGTGTGATGAAAAACAGCTTTGGCTGCATCTTGTACCTGATCTGGTCTAAAATTTCTGCTTACTCATTATGTTTCATAGTTCAGCTTCCAGAAGCAACTGAAACAATCTGTATCTGGGTTTTCTCAAAGATGGAAATGTAGGGAAAATTTTTCTTTCTTCTAAAAATAATACAATCTTTTATTTTTCATTATTTTTTAATATTTTGTAAGGTTAAAAAAATATACTTATCCTGTGAACCTGATTTTTCTTGGATAATCTGTCCTACCTAGGAATACCTCAAGTCCTTTCACATTTTGGTTTTGTGGTGGTGAGGGGAGTGTGGATCATCTTATATTTATAGACTACATACTTGATGAAAACCTCAGGCAAAAGATAAACCCAACCTGTCCACTGTTTCTCATAAAAACAGTTCTCTGGTGTCTGTACTTCTACATTATCAAGGCAAACTATAGATATTTATGACTAAGTTTACAAATAACTGTAAGTAACTACTTCTTTGCTCTTTGCAAAGACCTGCTTTGAAACTTACTGACATCCATGTGATGTGTTGCTAACGTGTGATACATGGCATTTCCTGAAGCTGTAATTTCTAACAGCTATCAAGGTTTCATCTCATTCTCCTCCATCAAACATTGTAATGCATGTATAAACATAAATAAATTCTCACATTTCTGGCTGGAATATTCAAAAATGGTTCACTCGTCTCTCCCCACCTCATTTACTACACCTGCTCATGGGACGCTTCTAAATTTTAATTAATTTCAACTTATTTTCAGAACCCGGTGAATGCCCCAATACCTTCTGGGCCCTTTGGAGAAATTTTTGATAAGATTAGCCAGGAGACTGATAGAATCCCCATACATGCTGTGCAATTCATGAGAAGAATACCACATGCCATTAACAACACATTCATTGCATTCCCTGGCATACTAGAGTGTGAAGTTTCTTGGTTTCAAGACTACAGCACCTTAGGTTTGTTTCAGATACCAGCTACATCAATTCAATATTAGGTTGACTGCATTTTAAGCTAACTGCTAGCAGTTCTAGTCTAACTCCTAGACTAGGGAGTGGCTCACGTTGCTTATTTCTTTTCTCCTGAATCTATTCTTATCATCTTTTCCGATATTATATTTCCTCAACTTTTTATATTTGACTGCTTCTACCAACAAATGATCCCTGGCATGTGGTACACTGAACAAATAGAGTTTTTGCAATGAGACATACATTTTATTACTAATGATAGCACATATATAAATATTTGTTGATAGTGAATCTGGGGCTTCTATCTGGAAGGTTCTATGGGATAATATACACTTAGAGATTCAATATTGAGGCAGAGTAAGCAGAATATATTTCTTTTCCTTAAACATTCTTAATCTTCCTTATATTTTTTTAATGATGGATGTCTTCAGAAAATAAAAGAGCAGGTGAAGTTTGGGGCAAGAGAAGCTATAAAACTAGAAATGATATTCATACAGACTGCCATTCCAAACTACAGATAATTTTGAGACAAACCCCTTTCTATATCTTTTACATACCTTAAAGGGCATTTGTGTGTGTACCCTTTAAGCCTCACCAAAGTTTCACTTTGGTTTAAGAATGACCTTCAGAGAAAAGAGACTGATAAAATGTTCTCTCTTATGTTTTATATTCACACCAGTAAATATGTTATCTACAGAATTGTCTAACATCAATCATAAGTAAATTGTTTATATGCTTTTATTTTCTAAATAAATAAATTTGCATTTCATGTTTATTTCATCTAATTTATTATATCTACCACAAAATATACTATGACACCAATTTCAGGAATAATCATATATAACATTAAGCTGTTTATCCTAACCAACTTTTCTTAGTGTTTATTTTTCTATTAAGTTTGGAAAATTCTAACAACTAAAGAAATAATATTACTTTGTAATAACTTTGAGCTATTTCCAAACAGTATGCACTATTCAGCTGCATTGTCCTCATGATGGACAAATAGATAACTAGAAAAACTGAGAAGGCTGCCACAAATGTCATAGAGAATATGTCCAACACTGGCATCGTCAGACGTAAATATTTGTTAACTGACTTGCTTGTGAGATAGTAGCTGTAGGACTTTAGGTAATTTATTTTTTTAACTCTCCATTTCCTTATCTGTAAAGTTGATGTATTGCTATTTATCTCTATTAACAATGGGTAAGTTTTAGGAATCTGTATTTTTAATGAGTTTTGAGAATTTCCTATGCAGCTATCCTGAATTTTGTCCATAAAGAGGTGCTGGAAACTACTGCCCCAAACTGACTGTTTCATCAGATTTTTATATAAAGTTAATCAATTGATTATGAAATTAAGTATTAATAAGTAAATGAAAATATTTGCATGGAGAAAAACTCTATATAAAAACAAGCAGCTAAGAAGAGTAAATTGTTTTAATCTGCTTTTGGGGCACAGTTTAACTATTTCAAATTACTCTCCTGGGATTTTCTATTTTTTTGTCTTCACACTTGCCTCTTCCTTTCCTTGTGACTTTTGATAATGCCTACTTTTTTTGGCTTGAGGATAAATATCTAGCGTACAAAATATGTGTATAAAATTTTCTCTCATACGTCCTCATATAAGGGAAATGCAGAGTAAGATTAGAGGAATGCCTCAGAGTTTTTAGGCAGATGTATCAATGTTATCAAACAATGTCTTCTATAGTATTGAAAAGCAACGTCTAATCCTTCTGTTTTCTGTAATATGGCATTATGGCAAACCTGGTATACTAAAATACCAACAAAAATAAAACATTTAAAACAAGCTGATAAAGTACTAAAATAAACCTGTTTGAAATTATGGATGAAAATGTTAAGAAATTTAGAGAAATCCCTCAAAGGAGAGAGAGAAAGAGAAAGAGGAGAAGAGGGGAAAAGAAGAGGAGGAGGAGGAAGAGGAAGAGGATGGGGGAGGGGGAGGACAGAGAGGAGGGGGAGGGGGAGGAGGAGGAGGAGGAGGGGAAAGAAACAAAGTATTAAAACAAAGAGGTAATTAACTTTGGGAGAAATTGACAATCCAGAAATCTGTGTGTTAGGGAGTTTCAGTAATCTGTGTGGTGGGGGATTGATTCGGAGACTAGCACACAAAGCTGTGGCCTCTGAAAGATGACCCAGACTAAAAGAGAGAGAGCCAGGACTATTTCCATTTCTACAATGGAGACAGTAAGGTTGCTTGTCTGTCTCTTCCTTGGTGGGATGGGGGTAGAAGCATTCTCCTTTGAGAGTTTCACCACTAAGCAAGACTGGATATTAACTGTGATTCAAAAATACATTTGTAATAAAACAATAAAACAATACTTCTGAAAAGTACTTGGAAGATGTCATATGGAAATATCAAAAGATGAATGATAAAATAGGAAAAATATTTTAAACTAATATTAAAGATGGAGGGCAAGTTTCCATAAGTGATGATTTTTTTTAAAAAAAGACTAAAAATTATGAAATAAAAATGGGCAAAAATATTAACATATAATCTCAAAATTATGGTATAAAATGGTTCTTAAATATATGAAAACATGTTTAATCTCCCTCAAAATAAAATATATGCAAATGAAAATTACACAAATATTAAAAGATTATATGTCACCTACCAAATTGGCAAAAATTCAAAAGTTTGTCAAAACACTTCTGTTGATAAACTGTGGAAAAAATACACGCTTCATTATATGAGCAGGAACTCATATAATGAGGATGGAAATACACAACAGTGTAGACTTGTGGAGGAGAACTTGTTAATAGATTACAAAACTGCATCTTCATTTAATACTTTGACACAGCAATCCCACTTTTATGAAATTTACCCTTATGTTACACCTCAAATAATTAAAACTACATATGCAAAAGTTTATTAGTTGGAATACTGGCATTAGGTGCAATAACAAAACATTAGAAATAATCTGGATATACGTTCACAGGAGACTGGCTGAATAAACTATGGTATTTAACACAATGGAGTACTATAAAACTGTTAAAAAGGGTATTTTAAACAGATATGAAGTGACTTCTAGATATATTGTTAGTCAAACAAAGGACAAAAAACCCACTTAAGTATAAAGAAAGGAAGGGAAATTACATATGTGAGTGGGTATACCTATTTACATACACAGGTGTTTATCATAAAACAAATTAAACCAACAAAGATGGGGAAAAACTTTAAATGTAAATACAAATAGACACAAATGAACCTAACTTTATTTCAAATACATTACAAAAACACATAGAAAGTAAAAATACATTTTCACTATGTTCTATGCCTTAACAGTTAAATATGCATTTCATTATTATTGTTCCATGTATCTGTCATTGATGTTACACATATTAATTTGGATATGCAAAATGTTTCATGATCTAAAAAAAGAGATTCTTTTGAGTGCCACAGAGACCCTAGGAAGTATTCAGGGAATGTTTTAAGAATGTGGGCTCTGTAACCACATAGCATCATTCAAAGCCTTTTGTGCAAATTCCTTAACACCCTATGCTTCAGTTCCTTATCTATGAAACGAGTTCATAAAAGTATCTATCCAGTAATGCCACTGGGAGGATTAAATGGCTAGGAGACATAACCGAGACATAAACCATTTAGAATAATATCAAGTTCATGACAAGAGATCAATAGATGTTATTCGGTAATAATAGCATAGAAGCCATTTCTCTAGTACCCAGAGTTGAGGACCATCAATCTGTATCTAAACATTAGTGATAGTTGAAAGCAGCATTTTAGTAACTATATTCTACAACGGGGATAAGTGATTCTCAACTGGGGGTGCAAATCAGCATCACTGTAGATCTCTTTAAAATTATAAATAAACAAAAGACAGAGACTTCACATCATGAAAACCCAACTGAACAGAACGTCTAGACATCAGGCCAAAGTCTATATAAGTTCAAAAATATTTTAGGTGATACTGATAAGAACTCCTTGCTAAGAAACCCTGTGATAGGAATACTGAGGGAGTATTATAGCTGAAAGGAAATAATTCTATCCTCTTAGATAGAGAATTGAGCCTCAATTCTTCTATAAAATTATTATTAAAATTAAAATAATGATTCCTCACACGCAGGATTGATGTGACGATTAAAAGAGATAATGGAGAATACCTAGTTCATTGTTAGTACTCAATGAATGATGGCTATTATCATTTTCCATTCTTGTAGAAGGTTGAAAAATACATAAAAAGAAGAAATGGTGTATTTATAAGAGATCATAGTAATGTAATTTAGCATCATATTTTAATAAGATCTGTAATTTTGGTAGAATTTTAAACTCTACTTTTAGGACCATTAGACCTAATCCTATAACATACAAAAACACCACCTGTTTTCACAAAGGTAATTGAAGGTCTTAGTACAATTTCCAATAATGGATTTATGCTGCTGACTTGCACACATAAATGAGTGCCCTTGTGAGCTGAAAGATATTCAAGCATGTTTATCATAGAGTCTGCAACTGCATACTGATCAACGCCCCTCACTCATTAACATACACAACTCCTTGCTTGAGCTTTCATTTGCATGCTCTTCTAAGAGTTCCTTTTTTCCTCACTATTCAAACAGCCAATGACCTTTGTAATCAACAAGAAAATTAGAAGCAGGTGGGAGCTTATTTTTAATGATGTTGAGACCAAACTGTTTAACTTAAATCTGAACTTTTTCTCTTCCAATCCTTTTTAATGCCTGACAGATATTAATTATGTGAAGTTAGATGGAGACTCTGACTTTCTCATTGTCTATGATCAAGCTCTGTAACTAACCCTTTGCTTTTATATTTAAATAATATGATGAAAACATCTCTCCCCTATTGTCCTGGAGCCTCTAGTACAAACATGGTAATGTTAGGATTTAGCTAATGTTCTGACAATCTTTACAAATTTACCTAAGTTATAATAAATGAAACTGATTGAGGACATTTCCTATAAGACTGTAATTATTTCAATGGGTGCATATTAGTAGGTTGGAAATAAAGTGTCAACATCATAAATAGCAAATGCTGACCCTGTTTTCTGTCTCCTTTGCTTTAGGATATTCTTAATGATATTTACTTGAAGTAATCTCATTTCCCTAAGGTTTCTCAGAAAAAGCACCAAACAATTTTTGTCTCAACTTGATATTTCAAGTGTATAATGAATTAAAAATAGAGACTGCCAATTGATTATCTACAAACAAATTATCTACAAATTACTGAACCTACAGTAAATTTAGTCACAGGCCACTTTCTTTACACTATTTAATATAGGTCTACTGTGTGATCTTCCACTACCCGAGAAAAATATCCTCAAAGAAACCAAAATCATCTCAAAATGCAGAAATAAATCTTCTGAAATAAACAGAAACTGACTTTAAGGGAGTCCAGAGCTTTGGATTTGCCACAACTCTGTCTTGTTACTTTTAAGCAATTTAATATTCATTATACTTCATACCTCAGTTTATCTAGCTATCTCTCCATTAAGATTACCATTTGAATGAAAATATATATAAATATTATCATTTATTGTTACCCCATAGCAAATAAACAATTTATTTTACCTAAACTGTAAAACAGAATGTACCTTTGGAAAAGAAATTCCTGTCAAATATTTCACCCTTCATTTAAAACAGTCTACAACGACCACTGTTTTCTATGACCATCTTAACTATTAATATTTTGTCAAAAGGACTGATTCATTTCAGCTATTCACACATTATTCAGTATCGTTCTGAATATTTATATCCACATATATATTTAAAACACATACACAAACTCAAAGGCTTTTATTGAGGACTATGTCTTAAAAACTTCTAGTAAAGTAGAAGCCTGTTTAACAATAAGCTGGCTTTTAAAAACAAAAATCAAATCCGTAAGTCTTGTTTATTTTTTATGTTATATTTATATATTGGATAATTACCAAATAATGTGAGGTAGCTTAAAGTGGAAGACATTAAAATATAGTTTTTAATTGCAATAGGAAATCAAGATTATAGGAAAAACTTAAGAAAATTTGATTACCAAAAAGGCTAGCCTATGTTTTTCACAGAGTTCCAAATATAACTATGAGCCTGATATCCAGAGGAAAAATGAAAAGAGTATAAGAAATGGCATAATTCTTATACTGAAAAAACTAAAGGGATGAGAAAACAGAAATTAAAATCTATATTTAGGACAATCAACATCTATCCACCAAAACATTAAACTCAAGATTCAGCTTAAGGTTTGAATGCATGTTTTAAGTTCAAAGTTCTTTGTTAGTAAAGCTTGTACGAATGTCATACATTGCTAATGTCATATAGTATCATATACTGCTACTTTGGAAATGTCAGGGGAAATAGAATATAAACCAAACAGCAATAAACCTAAATAACGTGGAAGGAAAGCCCTATATTTTTTAGGGCTTCAAGGATGCTTGAAGATTTGATATGTAATTAATTTTTTTGCAATATTGACTCAAATAATGCATAGGTGGACACAATATCAAATCCAAGGTAACTGAGGATTCAACCAAAGACTATATATAAGAATAACTACTTGTGATTTATTGTTGAGAATGTCTTTGTGAAATGAGTTGCCAGTACTATTGAGATACTGCCTCAGTGGAGAATGGGAACTAGTCACCTACCCCTGAGGGCATATTCCACTAGCTAGATATAAAAGGATTCACAAGCTAATGGCTTCCCTGACCCATGCCCACTCAGCCCCTTCTCCTGTGACCATATGTGCTCTGAAAGTGGATATGGAAAGCTGTGCCTGAGAAGCATGAGAAATTCACTAGGCTGTTGTTGTGCATGCTGTATTGTTCTCTGTCCTTGATCCTTTCTTAAAGTTAAATAATCATGGTGCTGGAGAAACCTACTGTGTTATGGGTTTGACTATCCATCCAAAGCCAAAGACCACTGATCCTAGTAGAGCCTAGTGAGTATTATAGTAACTAAACAGCAGTTTAGATGGCATATGTGATCCATTAAAGAATTCTTGCTTTAAATCGGCAGAGTAGTGAGTGGGAACTGATTTTAAATATGAGTGATCACAGAAGACCTAACCTAGGAGATATTTCCACAAAGATCTGAAGCACAAGGGGTAGCAAGCCATTTAGATTTTTGGAGGAAGCACATTCCAGAAAGAGGAAGAGGAAGCATAAAGTGTGCTTTATGCTTGGTGTGCTTCATGTTTACACAGCAAGACACCTTCCAGTTCTGCATGTCAGGAGATGTGAAGTAGCCATTCCATCCTAACAACAGATAAAAAGCTAAAAAGGCTGAAAAGTCAGTAACTCTTTTGGATCCAAAAGAGAAAGGAAGACACAGAGCAAACTGATGCCCCCAAGATGGGACAGAAAGAGGGGCAGAATACAGGAAGCCTTGATCTACTGGAACAGAGACCCACTAGAAATCAGAAACCACCTCGGGAACCAGTGGCAGGGTAGGAAAGCCTGAACTGTAATTGGGGAACTGCTGCAGGCTCAGTGTGGACAAATCTGGGAGTTCAAAACTCCAAAGTGACCTGATCATAGGGGGACCCCCACAATACTGTGAGATTTACCTCTAGAAGCAAAACCAGGTTCACATAGTAAATACTGGAGAAAAATCTCCTTATGCTTCTTCAGGAGGAGGGAAAAAGAAACCATTTTGCAATATATCAGGACATTCTGTTCTTCTTAAAAAGGCCTCCAGTCAGGGGAAACCAGTTAACCAGAGTCTAAACTGCTCGGGTATATCAGAGTCTAACTGACCTGGGAGAAGTGAAATGTCCAACTCCAACCCACTCTAGCCATCCTGTCCCAACGAAGAGAGGAGAAAAATAAACCTGAGAAGCACTTGTGAGGTTTACAGTCCAGAGACATATAATCACAAAATGGCTGAGACCCACTCATAAGACTCCAGAACACTTCACCTCTCCCACACCTTAACACCACATTATTAAAGGTCTATTTACAGTTCTTTTTACACAGTACATCATATCCAACTATCAAGAAAAATAATAAAAGTACACAAAAAGGGAAAACCACAATATGAAGAGACAGAGCAAGCATCAGAAACGGGCGTGGCAGGGATTTTGGAATTATCAGGTTGGGAATTTAAAACAATTATGATGAATACACTAAGAGCTCTAATGGATAAAGTAGACGCATGTGAGAATAGAGAGGCAGTGGAACCAAAGAGACTGAAATCCTAAGAAAGAATCAAAAAGATTTTCTAGAGAAAAACAACAATCAGAGAAATGAAAAATGCTTTTGATGGGATTATTAGTAGACTGGACATAGCTAAAGAAAGAATTTCTGAGCTAGAGGATATATCAAGAGAACCCTCAAAAGCTGAAAAGCAAAGGGAACAAAGATAAGAAAAACAGAAGAGAATATCCAAGGAATGTGGGACAACTACAAAAGGTGTAACATGTGCATAATGGGAATAAAAGAAGAAGAACAATGAGAGAAAGGAACAGATGAAATATTTGAAACAACGACTGACAATTTTCCCAGATTAATGTCAGACACCAAATGGCAGTTCCACCAAAGCTCAGTGAACACCACGCAGAATAAATGGCACAAAAAACTATACCTAGCCACACTACCTCTAAACTGCAGAAAATCAAAGGTCAAAAGAAATTTCTGAAAGAAGCCAGAGGAAAAAAACACCTTACCTTATAGAGGAATAAGGATAAGAATTATATCCAAATACTCAGAAACCATACAAACAAGAAAAAAGTGAAGTGAACTATTTAAAGTGAAGAGAGAAAAAACCACCAACCTAGAACTCTGTAACCTGTGAAATTATCATTTAAAAAATAAGGAGAAATAAAGACTTCTTCAAACAAATAAAAATTGAGAGAATTTGTTGGCAGAAAACCTGCCTTACAAGGAATGTTAAATGATGTCCTTAGAGAAAACAAAATAACGAAGTTTGGACTTGGATCATCATAACATAAGAGAGGGCATTAAAGAAGGAATAAGTGACAGTAAAATAAACACTTTTTTTCCTTATTATTAATTGCTCTAACAGACAACAGTTTGTTCAAAATAATAATTCCAAAAATATTTTGGATTATGTACATGCACACACACACACTTATGTATACTTATGTATAAGTGAAATGAATGACAACAATGATACCCAGACAAAAGGGAGGAATTAGGATTATTATGTTATTAAAAAGCACTCACGGGCTTCCCTGGTGGCGTAGTGGTTGAGAGTCCACCTGCCAATACAGGGGACACGGGTTGGTGCCCCGGTCCGGGGTGATCCCACATGCCGCGGAGCGGCTGGGCCCGTGAGCCATGGCCGCTGAGCCTGCCCGTCCGGAGCCTGTGCTCCGCAACGGGAGAGGCCACAACAGTGAGAGGCCCGCGTACCGCCAAAAAAATAAATAAATAAAAGCACTCACACAAACCATGAAATGGCAGTGTTTTTGAAATGGCCTTGGAATGGCTGTAAATGTATTTTGCAAAATCCAAGGCAACCACTAATTCAATCAATCAATCAATTAGTCAATCAATCAATCTGATTTACTATGAAAGGAGATAAAATGAAGTCATATAAAATGATCAATTAAGAGAGGACTCAAAATCAGAAGGGAAAGATGAGATGTTGCAACTGATAACACAGAAATACAAAGTCATAAGAGACTACCAAGAATAATTATATGCAAAAAAATGTGGACAACTTAGAAGAAATGGAAAAAAAAATCCTAAAAATATACAACCTCCCAAGACTGAATCATGAAGAAACAGAAAATCTGAGCAGACCAATTTTGGAAAGTAGATTGAATCAGCAATCAAAAAGGTCA
Organism: Aethalodelphis obliquidens; assembly: GCF_003676395.1. Lineage (NCBI taxonomy): Eukaryota > Metazoa > Chordata > Mammalia > Artiodactyla > Delphinidae > Aethalodelphis > Aethalodelphis obliquidens. The sequence continues at coordinate 54,265,537 of NW_020837947.1, read as the reverse complement.
CAACAAGCTGAAGTCCAGGACCAGACAGCTTCACTGATGAATTCTACCAAACATTTGAAGAAGAATTAATACAAATCCTTCTCAAACTCTTCCAAAAATAGAAGGGGAGGAAACACTTCCAGACTCATTTTTCAGGGCCACCATTACCCTGATATTAACACCAGACAAAGATGCCAAAAGAAAAAAAAAATTATAGGCTAAAATCCCTGATGAACATAGATGCAAAATTCCTAACAAAATATTAGCAAACCGAATTGAACAATACATTAAAAGAATCATACACTATGATCAAGTGGGATTTATCCCAAGGGTGAGAGATGGTTCAACGTTTGCAAATAAATCCATGTGACAAAACACATTAACAAAAGTAAGGATAAAAATCATATATATCATCATCTCACTAGATGCAAAGAAAGTATTTGACAAAATTCAACATTCATTTATGATAAAAACTCTCAACAAAGTGGATATAGCATGATGGTACCTCAACATGACAAACCCACAGCTAAAATCATACTCAATGGTGAAAATCTGAAAGTTTTTCCTCTAAGGCCAGTATTAAGACAAGATACCTGTATTAAAACAAGAATGCTCACTCTCATTACTTTTATTTAACATAGTATTGAAAGTCCTAGTAATCAAAACAGTATGATATGGCATGAAAACAGACACACAGATCAGTGGAACAAAACAGAAAGCCCAGAAATAAACACAAACATATATGGCTCATTAATTTATGACAAAGGAGCCAAGAATATAAAATGGGGAAAGACAATCTTTTCAATAAATAATGATGGGAAATATGAACCTCCACATGCAAAATATGAAACTAGACCCCTAACTTGCACCATACACAAAAACTAACTCAAAATGGATTAAAGACTTGAATATAAAATCTGAAACCATAAAACTTCTAGAAGAAAACATAGGCAGTAACCTCCTTGACATGGGTCTCAGTAATGCATTTTTGGATTTGACACCAAAAGCAAAGGCAGAGAAAGAAAAAGTAAACAAGTGGAACTGCATCAAACTAAAAAGCTTCTGCACAACAAAGGAAACCATCAACAAAATTAAAAAGCAATCTACTGAATGGGAGGAATATCTGTAAATCATATATCTGATAAATGTCAATATCCAAAATATATAAAGAAATTATACAACCCAATATCAATTAAACAGTCTGATTTTAAAATGCACAGAGGATCTGAACAGACATTTTTCAAAAGAAGACATACAGATGGCCAATGGATACATGAAAAGGTAATAACATCACAAATCATCAGGGGAATGCATATCAAAACCACAGTGAGATATCACCTCACATGTGTTAGAATGCCTATTATAAAAAGGACAAGAAATAACAAGTATTGGTGAGGATGTGGGAAAAAAGGAACCCTTGTGAACCTTTGCTGGTGATGTACATCAGTGCAGCCACTATGGAAAACAGTGTGCAAGTACCTCAACAAATTAATAACAGAACTATCATGTGATCTAGCAATTCCACTTCTGGGTACTTATCTTCATATAAGTACGCACAAAAATACTAACTTGAAAAAGATATATATACCCCATGTTTATGGCAGCATTATTTACAATAGCCAAGATATGGAAAAAGATAAGTGTCCAATTGATGGATGAATGGATAAAGAAAATGTGGTGTATATATACAATGGAATATTATTCAGCCACATAAAGGAAGAAATCTTGCCATTTGAGACAACATAGATGGATCTTGAGGGCATTGGGCTAAGTGAAATAAGTCAGAAAAAGACAAAAACATATCTCACTTATATGTAAAATCTTAAAATAAAAACATAACCCAAGCTCACAGACAAGAACAGGTTGGGGTTGCTAGAGGTAGGGGGAGGAGGTGAGCAAAATGGGTGAAAGGGGTCAAAAGGTACAAACTTCCAGTTGTAAAATAAATAAATCATTTGGATATAACGTAGAACACAATGACTACAGTTTAAAACACTGCATTGTATATTTGAAAGTTGCTAAGAGAGTAAACCTTAAAAGTTCTCAATACAAGAAAAAGATTCGTCTAACTCTGGTGATGGATGTTAATTAATGTTAACTCTGGTGTGGTGATCATTTTGCAATATTACAAATATCAAAACATTATTTGTACACCTGAAACAAATACAATGTTATACATCAACTATAATTTAATAAAAATTGCTCAATTCAAACCACGAAAGGCAGAAAAAGAATGGAAGACTAAAATAGGAACAATAAACCAGGGCACTAAATAGAAGACAGTAACAATATGGTATATATTAATCCAATTATACCAATAAGCACTATGAGTATCAATGGTCTAAATACATCAATTAAAAGACAGAGATTGTCCAAATGGGTCAAAAAACACAACCCAACTATATATCTACAAGAAACCTACTATAAACACATAGGTATGTATAAATTAAAGTAAATGTATGGAGAAAAATATACCATTCTAACACTAATTCAAAGAAAGCTGGAATAGCTATGTTAATATCAGAGAGAGCAGACAGCAAAGCAAGTCACCAGGGATAAAGCAAAATTATCAAGGATGCAGAAGAACATAGTGATAAAGGGGGAAATTCTCTAAGAACATATAACAATTCTTATGTGTATGTACCTAAACAGTAGAGCTCTCTGAGGCAAATAGTGTATCACAAAAACTATTAAAAGTAAAAAGAGAAATAGATGAATCCACTATCATAGTTAGAGACTTTAACACCTCTCTATCAGAACTGGACAAATCCACCAGGCAAAAAATCCATAAGGATATAAATGAACTCAACAACACCATCAACCAACTGGATATTACTGACATCTATGGACAACCTCCTTGACAATAGCAAAATATATATTTTTCTCAAGTTCACATGAAACATTCACCAAGATAAACTACATGCTGTGCTGTAAAACAATTTAAGAAGAATAGAAATCATATAATGCCTGTTCTCAGATGAAAATGGAATTAAACTATATTTGAGTTACAGAAAGGAAACTGGAAAAAAACCAAAACTATGGAGAAGAATCAACACACTTCTAAATAACATATAGGTCAAAGAAGAAATCTCAAGAAAAATTTTAAAGTCTTCTGAACTAAATGAAAATGAAAACACACGTTCTCAAAATTTCTAGGATGCTGCAAAAGCAGTGCTTTAAGGAAAATTTACATCACTGAATGCAGATATTAGAAAAATAGAAAGAACTAAAATAAACAGTCTTAGCTTCCACCTTAGGAAACTAGAAAAGAAATGCAAATTAAATCCCAAGTACCTGAAGAAAAGAGGAGAAATAATGCAGGAGAGTAGAAATCATTGATATTGAAAGAGGAAATCAATAGAGAAATTCAATGAAATAAAAAGCTGTCTCTTAAAAATGATCAATAAAATTGAAAAGTATCAAGTCTAAGAAAAAAGATGACACAAATTATGATATCAAAAATGAAAGAGCGGACAACACTACAGATTCTACTGACATTTAAATGATAATAAAGGAATACATTTAAATGATAATAAAGGAATATCATGAACAACTCTATGTCCACAATTTTTTTTAAAAATATATGGGGGCTTCCCTGGTGGCGCAGTGGTTGAGAGTCCGCCTGCCGATGCAGGGGACACGGGTTCGTGCCCCGGTCCAGGAAGATCCCACATGCCGCGGAGCAGCTAGGACCGTGAGCCATGGCCGCTGAGCCTGCGTGTCTGGAGCCTGTGCTCCGCAACGGGAGAGGCCACAACAGTGAGAGGCCCACGTACCGCAAAAAAATAAAAAAAAATAAAAATAAAAATATATGAAATGGACCAATTCCTTGAAAGCCACAACCTATCAAAACTTACACATAAAAATAGATAATATGGGGCTTCCCTGGTGGTGCAGTGGTTGAGAGTCCGCCTGCCAATGCAGGGGATGCGGGTTCGTGCCCCGGTCCAGGAGGATCCCACGTGCCGCGGAGCGGCTGGGCCCGTGGGCCATGGCTGCTGGGCCTGCGCGTCTGGAGCCTGTGCTCTGCAACAGGAGAGGCACAACAGTGAGAGGCCCGCGTACCACCAAAAAAAAAAAAAAAAAAAAGATAATATGAATACGTTTGTATCTATTAAAGATATTAAGTCTATAATTAATAACCTTCCAAAACAAAACGCACCATGCCCAAGTGGTGAATTTACTGGTGAATTCTACCATACATTTAGGAAGAAATTAGAGCAATTCTCTACAATCTCTTCCAGAGGATAGAAGCAGAGGGAATACTTCTTAACTCATTTTATGAGACCAGCACTGCCCTAAACCAAAGATAAAGACATGACAAGGAAAGGAAACTACAGACAAATATACCTCATGAACACAGATCCAAAAGTCCTCAACAAAATATCAGCAAATCAAATTCAATGTATAAAAAGCATTATACACCATGACAAAGTGGAATTTACCCTAGATATGCAAGGCTGGTTCAATATTTGAAACAAGTTAAGGTAATCCATCACATCAAAAACCTAGAAAAGAAAAATCACTTAATTATATCAATAAATGTAGAAAAAGTATTTGACAAAATCCAACACCCATGTATGGTAAAAACTCTCAGTGGACTAGGAATAGAGGTGAATTTTTGCAAATTAATGAAGAACATCTCTAAAATACCTCCTACTAACATTGTACTTAATGGTAATAAATTTGAAGCTTTCTCACTAAGATCAGGTACAAGGCAAGGATGCTCCTCTCACCACTCCTTTTCAAAATCATACTGGAGATTCAAGCCAATGCAATAAGACAAGAAAATAAAAGAAAATGTATATAAATTAAGAATGAAAAAATAAAACGGTCTTTTTTTCACAGATGACATGATGATCTATGTAGAAAATCTGAAAAATCAATAAAAGCACTCCTGGAACTAGTAAGTAATTACAGCAAGTTTCTAGGATACAAGGTTAATATACAAAAGTCAATCACTTTCCTATATGTCAGCAATGAGCAAGTGAAATTTGAAATTAAAAGCATAATACCATTTACATTAGAACCTACAAAAAGAAATACTTAGGTATAGATCTAACAAAATACACACAAGATCTATATGAGGAAAGCTACAAAACTCTGATGAAAGAAATTTTGAAAAGAATTAAATAAGTGGGGAGATATTCCAGTTAATAGAAGACTCAATACTGTCAAAATGTAAGTTCTTCCCAAAATGATCTTTAACTCAATTCAATCCCAGCAAGTTACTTTGTGGATATTGACAAACTGATTTGAAATGTTATATGTAAAGGCAAAAGAACCAGACTAAGCAACTTTATATTGAAGGAGAAGAAAAAAATTGGAGGACTGACACTACCTGAGTTCAAGACATACTACAAACCTACAGTAATCAAAACAGTGTGGTACTGGTAAAAAGACAGACATATAGATCAGTGGAACAGAACAGACAGCCCAGAAATAGACCCAAACAAATACACTCAACAGAGCTTTAGAAAAGGCAACACAATGGAGGGAAAAAAAATAGTCTTTTCAACAGTGGTGCTGGAAAAACTGGACATTCACTTGCCAAAAAAGAAAAAATTCTAGAACAGACCTTACAACCCTCACAAAAATTAACACCAAATTGACCACACACCTAAATTTAAAGTGAAAACCTATAAAACTCTTAGAGATAACATAGGAGAAATCCCAGATGACCTTGTGTATTGCAAAGACTGTTCAGATACAACAACAAAGACATAATCCATGAAAGAAGTAATTGATAAGCTTGACATTAAAAAAATATTTTTAAAACTTCCTCTCTGTGAATGGTAATGTCAAGAGAATGAAAAGAATAGCTATAAACTGGGAGAAAATATTTGCCAAAGATACATCTGATAAAGGACTATAATCCGAAAATATAAAAGGAACCCTTAAAAATAAAATAAAATAAATCCAATTTAAAAACAGGCCAAAGACCTTAACAAATATATCACCAAAGAAGATATACACATGGCAAATAAGCATATAAAAAGATGCTCCACATATGTCATCAGAGAAATACAAATTAAAACAATAAGATATTACTACACACATATTAGAATGGCCCAAATCTGGAACACTGACAACACTGGATGCTGATGAGAATGTGGAGCAACAAGGATTCTCCCTCATTTCTGATGGGAATGATAAATGGTACAGCCACTTCAGGAGACACTTTGGCCATTTCTTAAGAAAACAAACATACTCTTACCATATGATCCAGCAGTCACACTACGTGGCATTTCCCAAAGTAGTTGAAAACTTATGTCCACACAAAAACCCGCACATGGATGTCTCCATTAGCTTTGTTTATAATCGCCAAAACTTGGAAGCAACCAAGATATCCTTCAGCAGGTGAATGGACAAATAAAATGGGGTATATCCAGACAGTTGGATATTTATTACTCAATGCTAAAAATAAATGAGCTACAAGCCATGAAGACATGGAGGAATGTTAAACACATATAAGTGAAATAAGTGAAAGAAGCCAATCTGAAAAGGCTACCTAATGTGAGATTCCAACTGCATCACATTCCGGAAAAGGCAGAACTATGGGGATTGGAGAAAATTCAGTGGTTGCGGGGATTGTGGGGGGGTGGGGCAGGGATTAGGATGAACAGACAAAACAGACAGTACTCTGTTGGATTTTTAGGCAGACAATACTCTTATGATGGATACGTGTCATTATACTTTATTCAAACACATAAAATATTAAAATAAGACAGAAGCCTAAGATAAACTATGGAGTTTGGGTGATAATACTGTGTCAATGTAAGTTCACCAAGAATAACAAAGGTACCACTGTGCTGGGGGGTGTTGATAATGGCTATGCGAGTGTGGGCAGGGAGTATACGGAATTCTCTGTACCTTGCCTTCAATTTTGCTGTGAACCTAAAACTGGTCTAAGAAAAGAAAATGAAAGAAAAAAAGGAAGAAAGAAGGGAGGGAGGGAAGGAGGAGGGAGGGAGGGAGGGAGGAAGGAAGGAAGGGAAAAGAAAAGAGAAGAGAAGAGAAGAAAGAGAGAAAGAAAGCAAAGAAAATGAAAGAAAGGAAGGAAAGAAGGAAGAAAGAAAGAAAGAAGAAGGACAGACGGAAGGAAGGAAGGAAGGCAGTCAGCGAGACAGACAGAAAAAGGCGGGAAGGGAAGGAAGGAGGAAAGAAGACAACCAAAGTGGACAGTGTGGAAAAAGTCAGGAGAACAAGTGAGTGTGTGATAAATCAGGTAATGAGATAAAGTCAGAGAGACCACTACTATGCATTGGAGGGAGCAGATCTTGTAGGGGTTTCTATTGCCTTTTAAGGACTTTGGATTTTACTTATAAGATAGGGAGTTACAGTGGGTTTTAAGCCAAAAAGAGACATAATGTGACTTACGACTTTGGCTACTGTTTTGCGAATCCATGGAAAGGGCCATTGTGCAAGGAGAATGTTTAAGAGGCTGTTGCAGTGATCCAGGGAGTAGTCAGTGGTGGCTTGGCTGGAGATAATGAAGGGCGATTAAAAGTGCTAAAGCTGATAGTAGCAATTGGCGGGGGGGGGGGGGGGGGGGGGGGGGAAATGCTTGTTTTGGGGGGGGGGGTAATTTAGGGGAAAGGGTGAGGGGGGGAGGGGGGGGGGGGGGGGGGGCATGGGGGATGAAATTGCTTGTTCTGAGTCTGCAGTTCTTATAGGCCAAGGTTAAGGCCTAGACAAGAAGAGGGCTTACTAGAAACAAGAGGCCTGACCAGATTATGGTCAAGGAGAGAGTCTTTGTCACCATATAAAAAGGTGAGAACTAATTCTCCATTTTCATAAACACTCTTGTTCTAGGAATTGTAGTTATAACACATTGTTTATAGAGTAGCTAGCTTCTACTTTGATAGGAAAACTTTTTTCTTCGTGTTCTGAAAGGCTATGATATTACTGTTCATTTTAATGTTATGCATATACTTTTCTAAATAGAAAGAAAAAATGTTAAATTAAAGGTAACATTATACCACCCTAAGTTTGTTTTTGGCATCTTATTCAATACCAAACTACCTGAATCTGAGATTCAACACTAAGGATAATTTTAATTAGATTATATTTAACACGTTAAAGCTAATTTTAAAAAAGTCACATTTGCAGTTTTACTTTTTATGTTACCTTAACAAAAATGAAAACTAAAATTAATGCATATTAAACACTATACAAATTCCAAGCAGAGTACACAAAAAGAAAAAAAAAAAGCTAATGCATTTTGTATTAGGAGGAAGATTGCCATATTATAAACATATACTTTTAGGAAAGAAATGCATAAGCAGTTGCAGTGACAGTGAATGCTTCATGGACGTTTGAACCATCTTCTATCTCCTCCCCACTGCTTGTTTAGGGGTACCCTTAAAAAGAGAACAGTGTAGCTAACAGCTGGTGGAACATTAAACTATATTCCTGTTAAGCAACATGAAACAAGAAAGCAACTTTTCAAATTTTGTTTCTTAAGCCATAATTGCACACCTCATGCTGACAAACTAAGAAGCAAACAAGTCTATTCACATGCAAATAATAAGTGTTGAGGCTCTAAATGTCAAGCACTTCCCTACGAAATACTCCTTAGTTTGCAACTGCGTATGTCAACTCACATATGTTTAGGGTAAAATAAAATAGGTAGGCGTGACAGGAGACCAATGCAAAAACGTTTATATTTGCATTGTAAGACATTCCACAGCTATGATAATTGTTCAAGATATACAGATAGGTTTTTTTTTTAAGTCTTCAATTATACAATTTATACTATAGTAGGCCTCACAACTTACAAATAAAGCAAATGAATATGGGGCCCAATATGATACAGAGAAAAAATATTTGCAAAGCACATATCTTATAAAAGACATATCCAGACTTTGTAAAGAACTATTATGACTCAATAATAATAATAACAACAAAACAGCCCAATAAAAATGGGCAACAAATATGAACATTTACAAAAGAAGATATACAAATGGCTAACAAGCACATGAAAAGATGCTCAACATCATTAGTCATCAGGGAAATGCAAATGAAAACCAAAATGGGATAGCATTTCATACCTCCTAGAAGGGCTACAATAAATAAGACCGACAATACCAAACGTTGGCAAGCATGTGGAGTAATGGAATAAATTGTTGGTAGGAATGTAAACTGGTGCAGTCGCATTGGAAAACCGTTGGCAGCTCTCAAAAATTCAACTTAAAACTATCAGACAATCCTAGAAATTTTACTCCTAGGTTTAAGTAAAATTAAATCCAAGATAAATGAAAACATATGCCCACGCACACATTTGCACACAAATTAGGTTACACGTAAGGTTCAGAGCAGCACTATCTGTAATAGCCCCAAACTGGAAACGACCTAAATGTCCATGAATTGGTTAGGGTAGGAACTATAAATCGGTATGAGGCATATTATTGGGGAAGGTGTGAAAATGTTCTCAAACTTATTTATCATAATGGTTGTGCCATTTGGTAGACGTTAAAAGTCAATGAATCATACACTTGAAATGGATTAATCTCATATATGTAAAACATACCTCAATAAAGTTCATGAAAAGACTGTTTTTTTCTTTCTTTCTTTCTATCTATCTACCTACCTACCTAATGAAGTTTGTTTTTTTGTTTGTTTTTTGGGTTTTTTTGGTACACGGGCCTCTCACTGCTGTGGCCTCTCCTGTTGCGGAGCACAGGCTCCGGACACGCAGGCTCAGCGGCCATGGCTCACGGGCCCAGCAGCTCCGCGGCATGTGGGATCTTCCCGGACCGGGGCACGAACCCGTGTCCCCTGCATCGGCAGGCGGACTCTCAACCACTGCGCCACCAGGGAAGCCCTCCTAATGAAGTTTTTGAATTCAGATGTCAGATAAATATCATGGGGACATGTTTTAAAGTTTTTGAATAAAAATATATGCAGAGGTGTTTGTCCTAACAGTGAATAAGTCTGATCTGATTGATTTAACAGTAGAGACTAGCATTTCAAATTACATGGAAGGTCTTTTCCAAAAACTGGATAGGCAAATCTGCAGTTTTGATGAAAACATACGATGTAAATGCAAGATACAAACGTTTCCAACTCTTTCTGTGTAAGATAAGCTGCCTCTAAATGAAAGAATAATAGGTAAAATGAATAATATTTTGTTAAGCCTTGGTAAAAGTTCTTGGATCTACTTTTTTGAAATGGAGAAATAGATCCTAACACATTTTTAATAAAACTCTTTTATTATTTAAGTGTTTCTAAATCTGTGTGTTCAGCAAAATGGACAGAAAACTATTCAAATTACAAGGTGTTAAAACATCAAAAAATTTTTATGTATGATTATGTAATTTGGGAGATATAACTCAGAAGGAGTTCAAAGAATTTAGTGATATTATTATACCAAGACTATTCTCTTTTCACCCACCAATTTTATGTGAACAAGGTTATTTTGTCCTTAAACTACTGATATATAAAATAGGTATATAAGAGATGCTAAAACCCATCTCATGGATATATGAACTCATGGATACATAAATTAATTGGAAAAAGCCCTCATTCTTGGTAGGAAGACAAACAAGACATGCATTTTAGACAGAGGTTTACTGAAAGATGGGGAGAAGAGGGTAGTGTAAATAGTAGGAACCGAGAGTTGAACAGAAAAGCTCCTTGGGGGTAGTTATTATTTCAGAGTACATCAGGTTAACTGTCAGACCTGGGTGGTCTGACAATAAGTAAGAGTCAAAGATGCTCCAAAATGAGATTAAAAGCAGGGATAGAAGTGGGAGTCTTCTATGTGTAACAGTTTAAAATATAATCACAGATGAGTGTTCCAAGCCTGCAACACTGAGAGAAACAGAAGACAATGACTGAATCCAGATGAAAGTATCCATAAAGGAGTGCTCATAAGTCAGAGAATAAAATAACAAATTGGCACTTGAACAATGAAAAACATAAATGTGGATGTATATTAAAATTAGATGAAACTGAATAATGTCTTATGTTCAGAGCAAATGGTACCATAATTTATGACAGGATTTCAGAATCTGTATTTTGGGTTTATTGGAAACATCATAATTATTTTGGCATACATAATTCCAGTAGTGCTAAATAATCATGTGAAAAATTAAGCACAAATAGAAACACTTCTCAGATCTATGACTTTAGGCAAGTTTCTTAATTACTATAAACTAAATTCCATAGTGTCATTATGAGCATTAAGTGAAATAAAAAATGTGAAGCGTTTACTACTGTATCTGGCGTATAATACGCTCTCCATAAAACTTGGCTCTTTGGTGGTAGTTAGTATTGGTATTATTCAATTATTTTGGATCTAGAGGCAAATAACACTGATTTGCATGCAACTGAAAATTGTATATAAACATTTGCACCGATATTTTAAAATCTAAACTTGATTTAAAAGGAACCAAACTCAGAGTGGGCAAGAGGTGTTTTCGGGTTTGAGTCAAAGACTTACATTCATTCTCTAAAAACATTAAAAAGCTAATGTGTTATGGATGCCTGTATTATGGTGGACCTGATTTTCATCTTAATTAAATCAAACTTCACTTGTCTGGTTAGCCAATTATCAACAGAAAGAAAAAAAAATAGAGAGGAAATAATATTTACTTATGAGATTGTTTTTGAGGATGAAATGTTAAAGATAATGTATGGGAAGCACCTAGAACAGTGGAAGCAGCCTAGCACAAACTCAGTCAATGGTTGCTTTCATTACAGTTCTGGAGCAGATGCTATCACTGGATATATCCACTATTGGACTTGCAAGCCTTCCTTCTTTCACCACTGGCCATCTCCACATGTTCCAGAGCTCTTCAATTCTCACTTTCTAACACACTGGTATCATAAAAAAAGAATCTGAATGTTCCCTGCTTATCTTTCAAATGCTCTTTCAGAAGCTTGTGCCACTGATGTTAACCAAAATGCTAAGTTGGAGCACTTCTTTTAAAAAGACTGACTCGCGGATGACCACTTAAACACTGCTAAAAGAAAAGATAAAAGCAAGTTCATACTAGTATTATTCATGTAAAAGATAAAAGATTTTATGTGATACAGATATGGGATAGAGTTTTCACCGCTATATTTTATTCTGTGCTGAGATACTGAAGAGGGAGTAATAGTCCTTGATCCATTACTCAGTTAGAGTTCCCTGTATCTTTCCTGTGCTTCCTGACCCTCCCAGCACTACTACAGGATGGTGTTATGTCTTCCGCCAAAAAAACAACAACATATCTTTCCTTGGGTGTCCAGACCAGTGAAAGTAATCGTCAGCCAATTTTCATGAGTTACATTGTGTAAACTGATCATTCACATCTGCACGTGTGTCTCTTTCCTACACACATACATACACATACACGCTAACCATCATGAGTTAAATAGGAAATGTGACGTGCTTTTAAAGTAGCCCGGGTACAGTGAATATGTATACTTTATAACTCACCTTATCATTAACAACCTAGAAGTATATTTGCCCTTCTACGTCATTCTAAAGTAGGTGACAACCAGGAACGAACTGTAACTGAAGGTCAACCTATATGTTTAAATCAAAGGGAAGACACCATGGCATAATAAAACTGGTATCAGCTTTAGAGAGAAACATACGTGCGTACAAATCCTGGCTTCACAACCTATTATTTTTGTGAATCCAAGCAAAGTAAATTTCTTTACTCCCAGGGTTTCTGCGACACTCAAGGACAACAATAAAAAACAAGCCAACAATTGTTGGCTTGAACCGGAAGTGTTATAGGTAAACTTCTAATATTCATTTTTCTGTATTTAACATAGTTTGCATAATGCAAGTGTACTAACTTTTAGAGAGCTTACAAGTAAAATAAAGTATTTCAATATTAAGGTGTATGAAAAAGGCACAATGATTATGAGAGAGCAAGGAAGTTAATTAGTCCCACCACACCGATAATTTTTCAAAAAGATCCACATGATTAGCTCTTAACTAATGTCATAAACACTTACAGTGGTGTTTACATGATCAAATCATCTAACAAATACGTTTACCCAATAAAGATTAGTCAAATATATGTTTGGTACATTTTTAGGGAAAACAATCTGATATATAACTAAACAGAATGGACGATCAGGCAGCATAATAACTAATATAAGCTTATATTTATTGAAAGTTTACTCTCTATGACACATGTCCTAAAAGTTAATGCACTGAATGCTTGAGCCAAGCTTATCAGGAAGTATCATTCCCATACTACAGATGGGGAAAAATCTAGGAAATCGTCAAACAAACAAACCTCAAAGCACATCAGGTTTAAGTAAGGTGCTTAAGGTGACTAAGACAGGGAGACAGAATCATTCAGTCACGCTAAAGTCGGTAGTGGAAGAATCTCCATGGAGGCCAGGTGGAGCTAGAGTCGCTCAGAGTTGTTTCATGGCCGTCACAGAGACAGCCTCCAACTCTAAAGCCTCAAATAAATAGTTGTGTGTGTGTATATATATTGTGTGTGTGTTTGTGTGTATATATATATAGATATAGATAGTTATTTATTTAGTTAGTTATTTTAGGAGTCACTTCCTGGTAAATGTCATAAATCATTAAGGGTGGCTAAAATCACCAGTAATTAAATCTGAAAGAGTTAAATTTATTATTTTTTTTACAGTGACTTAACATGAAAATACAGTGAAAGCTGTTTCAGACTACTTTCAGGTAAAGATGGTGAAATCTAGTCTGCCTGACTTGCCCCTCATCCCATCCCTATTTTCTGATTGAAAATCTAATAGGAATATAGAAACAAATGAAAAAGTTCAAAATGCCTTAAACTAGCAATGCTCTTCTGTGGATACAAGTGTACATGAATGGGTTATGAGGCAGGATCATGAATCTAGACATGATGAAAACTGTCAGTGATTTCTCCTCTCCCTGGCTAGACACCTTCACTCAGGGTGATGTTAGATATACTGCACAGAGGAGCCGCTCTGTGGGGTGATTAGAGCTGTTTCAAGATCCTCTTTCTAATTAGTTACCGTTTCATCTATGACAACTCCAGGATTTCATTTCTCAGTATTGCTACAGATAAAGAAGCCACATCAGACAGAAAAAATGCACACTGCACACTGAATGTGAGCTGAATAGTGAGGAAAGGCTGGAGAATGCAAAGGCATTAGGGACTGTGAACTTTCGGGGGTTTTGCACACCTTCTGTCCACAGAGCCAGCACAGCCTGCATCAAGTTTTCCAGAGACCCATTCACCCCAGCGTAATCAGAGAACCGAAGAGCAAGAAAGAAACACCGTCCTCAGCCTTGTCGATGCACTCACTCTGTGCACATCAGTGGGCGTCAGCATAAGATCTGACTGAGAAAAGAGCTCAAAAGGATGCAGGAGAAGAGTGAGGGGCAGGAGGAGAACACAGCGGCACTGCTCCTGGGGAAGTCTAAGGCCTGGATTGACCTCCTCTCATTAAAAGATGAGAGAAGAGAGAAAAACATCATGGGGCCCATGATAAAATTCTCAAAAACAAAAGAGGGAGATAATGTGCTGAAAATACAGAAGAACGCACTTTGCTGAAAGATTTAGAAATGAAAACAGTACTTTAGAAAGCACATGATACATTTTTTGCAATAAACATAAAAACAGGGCATAGAGTTTCAATAGTTTTTGGCTAACAGCCCATAACCTCTATTGAAAATTTTCAGTAAAAAATTAAACAACAGCATACAACATTAAAAACCATAACAGTAAGAGGTGTGGCCAGGTGTCAGAATAGGAAGACCCTGAGCTCGCCCCCTCCCATGAGCACACCAAAATTACAATTACTTACACAGCAACTATCTATGAGAATGACATGAAGACTAGCAAAAAATATCTTGCACAACCAAAGGTAAAAGAAGGAACCACAAAGAGATAGGCAGAGACACAATTATAGTCAAGACCCACACTCCTGGGTAGGTGACCCACAAACAGGAGGATAATTACAACTGCAGAGGTTCTCTCAAAGGAGCAAGAACTCTGAGCCCCACATCAGGCTCCCCAGCCCGCGAAGAGGATGGTCCCACACCAAGAAGATGAGCCCCACAGAATATCTGGCTTTGAAGGCCAGCAGGGTTTACTTATGGGAGAGCCAGATGGCTGTAGAAAACTGAGATCCCGCTCTCAAAGGGCTCACGCAAAATCTTACATGCTCCAGTCCCAGCCCAGAGGCAGTAATTTGAAAGAAGCCTGGGTCAGACCCACTTGCTGATTTTGTAGAGCCTCCTGGACAGGCAGGAGGAAACTGGGAATCCCCCTGAGGACATGGAACTGCAGCAACCATTCTGGGGAATTTGTTCTACCATGAGGACACTGGGGCTTGCAAGTACCATTTTGGGAGTCCTCCCTCTAGCCTATCGGCACCTGGGGCTTACCCAACCACCAGCAAGCCACCACCAGCCCTGGCTCCCTCAGGCCAACGGCAGGCCACTGTGGGACATGGCCCCAGCCACTAGTGGGCTGGCACAAGCCCTGGGATCCCTTGGGACATGCAGCAGACCATGGTAGGACCCAACCTTGCCGACCAGTGGGGCTGCAACAGCCCTGAGAGCCCCTGGGCCATGCAGCATGCCATACCAGAACCTGGGCCTGCCCACCAGTGGGACAAGACCCAGGAGCCCTTGGGGCAGTCAACTAGCTGCACTGGGACCCAGCCCTGCCCACAAGATCAGACTGTGTCAGCCAGCCAGACCAGGGGCAAGCCCTGCCTACTAGCATGCCCACATTAGTGAACCTACCATAACAGAAATCACGTGTGACCCATATGGGGGTGCTCCTAGAACATATACCTCTGGTGACCAGAGGGAAGTGTGCTGTTAAGCCTCCTTGGACATCACCTACACAAGGCTGTGTCCCACATTCTATAATACATACAAATAAGCCTAATACATAGAAATAAGCACAAAGATTTAGGCAAAATAATAAGACAAAGGAATATGTTCCAAATGAAGGAACAAGACTGAGCCTCAGAAAAAGAACTAAGTGGAGATAAGAAATCTACGCAACAAAGAATTCAATGTCATGATCATAACGGTGCTCTGTTAACTTAGCAGAAGAATGGAAGAACACAGTGAGAAGTTGAACAAAGAATTAGATACTATAAAGAAGAACCAAAGAGAGCTGAAGAATACAATAACTGAGATAAAAAATATACTAGAAGGAATCAACAGTAGATTAGATGATACAAAGGAATGGATCAGCAAACTGTAACACAGAGTAGTGGAAATCACTGAAGCTGAACTGAAGAAAGAAGAAGGATTTTTAAAAATGAGGACAGTTTAAGAGACTTCTTGAACAACATCAAGTGTATTAAGATTCACATGATAGGTGTGCCAGAATGAGAAGAGAAAGGAAAAGGGGGCAGAGAACTTATTTGAAGCAATGATAGCTGAAAACTTTCCTAACCTGGGGAAGGAAACAGATGTCCAGGTACAGGAAGCACAGAGGATCCAAAACAAGATCAACCCAAAGAGTTTGACACCCAAGATACACTGTAATTAAAATGGCAGAAATTAAAGATAGAGAATCTTAAAAGCAGCAAGAGAAAAGAAATGGGTTTCTCACAAGGGAACTCCCATAAGACTGTCAGCTGACTTTTCCGCAGAAACTCTACAGGCCAGAAGGGAGTGGCATGAAAGTGATGAAAGGGAAAAAAACCACCCCAAAATACTCTACACAGGAAGGTTATCATTCAGAATTGAAAGAGAGATAAAAGAGTTTTACGGACAAGCAAAAGCTAAAAGAGTTTAGTACCACTAAATAGGCCTTACAAGAAATCTTAAAAGGACTTTCCTAAGTGGAAAAGAAAAGGCCACAACTAGAAACGTGAAAATTATGAAAGGAAAAATCTCACTGGTAACGGCAAACATAGAGTAAAGGTAGTGGATCAACCACTTGGGAAGCTGGCAGGAAGATGAAAAGACAAAAGTAGTAAGATCATCTATATCTACAAAAAGTAGTTAAGGGATACACAGAATAAAAGGGTGTAAAATATGACATCAAAAACCTAAAACATGAGGTGGTAAAAATGCAGGGCTGTGAGAATGTGTTCAAGCTTAAGAGACCACTTAAAATAGGTAGCTACACATATAGGTTATTATTTAGGAACCTCATGGTAACTGAACCCCCAAAACCTACAATAAAGAAACAAAAAATAAAGAGAAAGGAATTCAAACGTAACACTAAAAACAGTCATCAAATCACAATGGAAGACAGTAAGAAAAGGGGAAAGGAATGGAGACAAAGTACAAAAACTACCAGAAAACACATGAAAAAATGTTCAACATCACTATCATGGAAATGCCATCAAAATCACAAGGAGATATCACTTCACACTTGTCAGAATGGCTATATCAAAAAGACAAATAAGCGTCAAGAATGTGGAGAAAAAGGAAACCTCACGCACTGTTGGCGGGAACATAAATTGGCGCAACCTCTGGAAAACAGTATGGAGGTTCCTCAAAAAATTAAGAAAAACAACTGCCAGTGGGTCCAGCCATCTCTCTTCTGGGTGTTTACCTGCAGAAAACAGAACCACTAAACTTTGAAAAGATATATGCCCTCCAATGTTCATTGCAGCATGATTTACAATAGTCAAAATATGAAAGCACCTAAGTGTCCACTGATAGACAAGCAGATAAAATAGATGGAATATATGTGTACAATTGAATATTACTCAAACATAAAAAAAGAAAATCTTGCCATTTGAGACAACACGGATGAATCTAAACGGTATTATGCTAAGTGAAATAAATCAGACAAAGACAAATACACGTGATCTCACTTATATGTGGAATCCAGAAAACAAAACGGAATAAAAGGAAAGACTCATAGATACAGAGTTGGCTGCCAGAGGGAGGGGGGGTGGGAAGTTGGGGGAAATAGATGAAGGGGATTAAGAGGAACAAAACCTCCAGTTATATAATAAGTAAGTCATGGGGATATAATATACAGCATAAGGAATATGGTCAATAATGTTGTAATAACCTTGTTTGGGGACAGATGGTTCCTAGACTTAGCATGGTGATTATTTCATCATATACACAAATGTCAAATTATTATGTAGTACACCCAAAACTAACATACTAATGTACATCAACGACAGTTCAATAAAAAACGATAATAAAATTTAACAATGTAAAAAAAGGAAAAATACTAACTGGCAAGTTACATATAGTTAGACTTACGAAGGATGAAATATGTAAGGCATTAACAATAATTACCAGAAAGATGGGGCTAAATGGAACAAGAAGCTTATTCAAATTTTAGTATAGGGTTTATTCCAGCTTTGCCTCATGATATGGAAACAGAAGAACAAGTTGCACAAGGCCCAAAGGTGGTACTTGTTTAGAAGTTGAAAATGAGAATATAAAGGAAACAAACAATTGGAAAACTAAAACAGTAATGGAAGAGAGCCATGTAAGATCATTGTATGAAACGGTTTCATTTCTGTCATTTAAAGTATTAATCAGCCCCATTCTCGAACTGTACTTTCTAAGACATGATGGTGTCTGAACGCATGAGGAACTAATCCTTTTCTGTGGTACTTAAAAAGCAGTCTAGTAGATAGGAAATCAACCATTATAAAAATAAGAATGTACTAATTTTCAGAGAAGTTTTAAAATATGCTTTTAAAGAGCTCTTTATCAAGCTATCAATAAAATTTCCTTTTTTTAACTGTAATAGTACTTTTAATCAAAATGAAATGGAGAGCATAAAGCATAGTGGTTTTCCTACAATAGATTTACTTTTTAAAAAAAATAAGGTAATTCATTAGTCAGAAACCTCATTTATGAAATACAATATTAAAATATTCACCCAGGGCTTCCCTGGTGGCGCAGTGGTTGAGAGTCCGCCTGCTGATGCAGGGGACGCGGGTTCGTGCCCCGTTACGGGAAGATGCCACATGCCGCGGAGCGGCTGGGCCCGTGAGCCATGGCCGCTGAGCCTGCCCGTCCGGAGCCTGTGCTCCGCAACGGGAGAGGCCACAACAGTGGGAGGCCCAAGTACCGCAAAAAAAAAAAAAAGAAGGATCACCGAGAGGGCCAACTCCCAGTTCCCAGTGTGTGGGCTGGTTAAATGCTCACTCGGTTAAATGCTGCCTGGAGACCATTCTATGCAATGCCCTCCAACCCACACTTAATCTCAAGGCCGATAACTAGGTTAAATGGTCTTAAGAATGTCCATTTTGAAAGAAATATGCAGTCCAAAATGATCCTGCCTTGAAGCCAGGGATAAGGAATAAGGAAATGGGGACAGCGAGTTTCGTCACTCTTTCTAAAAAGTTCTTCTCTCTGCCCAACTTTCCCCTTAAAAAGTACTCTTTTCCTTATTTAAGACCCTGATGTTAAATCTCCACCTCCGTTTGCCCTGCCAACGAGTAAGGGAGTGTGCATGCTTGCCCAGAGCCGTCTCCATCAGTGCACAAGTCAAAGTGATCGGAAAATATGTGTTAAAATAAAACCACCAATCACAGTGGTACTACCTCAAAGAAAAATCCACTACTTACATCATTTGTGCAGCAGATCAGCATTTGAGAGGCTATGCACTTATTCTACCATATAAACAAATAAAAAAGAAATGAAAACAAAGCATAGTATAGAATAATACATACTACATTTCTACTTGCTTTCCTGACGCCCATTTGTTTTTAATGTGCTGAGTACGCTGACAGGATAATAACTGAAGAGCATGACAAACGTTTGAAATGTATACGACGACTTCAAATCCACCGCTAGCATAAAATAATCACTTCATGAGTCAGCCAGTGTTTCCAGTTCTAACTGAAACAACACATTTGCAATTAAGTGCTTCTCTTCCATTTGCCTTTTATTTTTATTAAAGCAGAAATAGCCACCAATTTTTTTTTGCACTAAGTACGTATCATTTTCTAATTCAGTTCTTCAGTGTGAAGGTCATTCTGATAAAGCCAAACCTCTCAGACATGTCTTCTGTCTCAGAGGACATATGTTCCCTGTAGCATGAGGCAGAAGCTGCCTGTCACGCATCCTGGAAATGTCGCTCAGCCAGGAAGAGCCAAAGAGAGATGGAGCTGGGTAGCATGATGCCCCACCTGATCTGCCCTCACACCACTCAGTCATGGGACTGATTTTTCTATGCTGTAGCTTGGAGTCATAGGAAATTCCATCTCAACTGCCATTCAGACTGGTGAACGGCTGTACCAGCACCCTCGTGATTCTCTAAGGCTGTGCAGCCTCAGAAACAGTTGGAAGGGAGTTCTTCTCCCCTCCAAACCTCCCCAGAGACTGTTGGCGTATAGTACCAAAAAGGCAGACTGTTTTGCCTTCTTAAGTTACAGGAGGATATTAAGGTCTACTCTTTTCCTTTCATTATGTTAGAAAGGAAGAGCTGTTATAGAAACTTTAAAAATATACTAAACAAGCTTTGAAGCCAATAGAGCAGATGGAATACATATTTTTAACAGTAACTCCAACGTTCTTAAATGAAATCCAGAACTTTAATACGTAATAAAATTAAGTTGAATGGAAAATAAGCATAAATAAAAGGAAAAATGAAGGAAGGAAATTAATAACTCCCAGGTAGAAAAAATAACTAAAGAAGAACACTTTCTTGTCACTGTCCAGTTCTGAAGCAAAATATTATGTGGCGTGAAACTTGGAAATGGGGAAGGGAGAGATGATTAAAGACAGCATTTCTCAACCACGAGCTGAGAAAAAGAATTTACAAGGGAACTCAAAATCAGAAATGAGTGAGACGTTTTTTAAAAATTTGAAGGACTGAGTCTTACACATGCAGGGGGAATGCTTATCTCATGTATGGTCCTAAAATGGACTGTTGGAGATTAACTCTTTCAATGTTAGACGTATCACTGTTAAGACCCTGGGAATAAACAGAAACTGGAACCTGAAAAGCAGGAAATGCCCATACTCATAACCCATGCTTGAGTCCATAATGTTCTAAAGTCCTAAGGGCAGACCAGGCAATTATCAATTTCTGGGGAAAAGTCCCTTACCTGGAAGAGAGAAATGGAGAATGAGCAGGTAAGTAAAGAGAAAGAGTTAAAGGACTAAAGCACAATGATAAAGGGAGAAAGAGGGTAATGTGTAAATGAAAAATAGTCTTTTGTATTACATGGTCCAGGCTCTAAGAGACCATCTATATGCATGACACCCCCAGATCTGGTCAGTGAAGTCTTGAGCTCATTCATATACAATGCCTGTTAATTAGTTTGGGGAGGGGGTGCACAGTGTCCAATTTATAAATCCTGATCCCTTCCCTCCTTCCACTACCAAAGTCCATATATTTATTTCTGGTTCCTGATAGTGGGGAATCTAGTAAGATATCTTAGAGAAGACGGCAATTTTGCTCCTTCATTCATGCAAGTATAACTTTTTACTGTCTATATATGTATACATACATAAATATGCACACACACATACACATTTTTTGTTTTTATTTGGAAAGGAGTGGGCTTTTTAGACAGAATGAGGGTGTTGAGCAAAGGCAAAAAGGCAAGATGACAAGGGAGGTTAATGTAATTTCTTATTGAAATTTACAAGGGAAGGACAGCAGAGAATGCTAGGAATTTAGGTAATGGTTGAATTAAGGATTTTATGTGTTATGCTAAGGATTTTGCATTTTAGATTATAGAAAAATAAATTTGTAGAGACTTATAAAGTAAAATTCTAGGAGTCTCAGTCTTTTAAAGCCATGTTTTCTTATGTAAAAATAAATATGTCTCATCCCCCTTAATGTCACTTCATTTATTTTAATAAATTAAATATTGTGACTTAGAAAAGAAATCAATACTAAATTAACTTTCCCAAAAGAATACAATTTTTTCCCACACAAACACACAGAAATATGATATGCTTTCCAGGAAGTCACTAATTTCCCCCAAGAAACTTACAGTTGACTGCAGAATGGACAACAAAGGGAAGGATAATTCTGGGGACAGACAAGGAGAAAATTGCACCAGGTTCTTTGGTTGCAAAAAGCAGAAACTAACTCTGACTAAATTTTGAACACACATTCCTACATGGATGTATTTCTAGCAATGACAAAAGTCAACTGGCATCCATGTCACCTATTATATCAAAATAAGAACATCAAAGAAGTCATTCCATGTCCCAAATAAACCCCACAATACCTGCAATTTTAGTTCAAAACTATTAATTTTTACACTAAAAATAACCATAGTTAACATTTATTGAGTGCTTACCATTTGCTAGGCATTGTTTTCAGCATTTAACAAGTACTCATTTAATACAATATTCTCATGAGGTGACTATATTAGTTTTCTCCATTTTATAAATAAAGACAGTGAATCAGAAAGAAGTTAAGAAATAGGTCCAATGTAATACAGCTAATTAGTGGTAAAGCTGGGATTCCAATGGTCAGTTTGGGTCAATGCCTGTGTTTTTTACCACTATACTTATTATTATTTTTTTTTTTGCAGTACGCGGGCCTCTCACTGTTGTGGCCTCTCCCGTTGCGGAGCACAGGCTCCGGACGCGCAGGCTCAGCGGCCATGGCTCACGGGCCTAGCTGCTCCACGGCATGTGGGATCTTCCTGGATCGGGGCACGAACCCGTGTCCCCTGCATCGGCAGGCAGACTCTCAACCACTGCGCCGCCAGGGAAGCCCCCACTATACTTTTTAATATGTCTAAATATTCTATATTCATGATAAGTTTACTAATATTTTACAAATAATTATTGGTTCTCAATTATTCCTCTTAGATTCATATTGTCTTCCGCTCTAGTGTACATACCTTTAGGAAATATTTCAGAGGTTTTATCCATAATAAATGTGCAGAGTCCATCAACGTATAAACTTTCATATGTGAAAGTACTTCTATTTTTCCTACAGAGTGGATATAATTTAGTTAAGTATAGAATCCTAGATTCCAAATAGTCAGAAATTTTATATAATTTTCTATTACGTCCTTCAAGATAGTATTGTCAAATGTTTGAGGTTATGGTGATTCTTTTTCTTTTGTGGAGGATCTGATATTTCTTCTAAGGAATGTTTCTGGGTTTTCTCTATATTTTTAGTGTCTTGAAATTTCATTATGTACGTACACACATGTATGTGTTTTACTCTCATATTATTTTTCTGTTCCATTAGACAGATCTTACATATTCTATACCCATTCTCTAGGTCTCTTCCCTCTGTGTTTTGAAACATACTTCCTGCATTCCAGAAATATTCTTCAGCTTGACCATGCAGTCTCATGAATTCACTCCTCCTCTTATTCCTGTTTGATTTTTAGCTCACATTTTGAGCTCTTCTGTTTGGTTTTTTTTTTAAACCTTGTTGTCCAAGTGTTCATTTACATTATCTGTGTTGCAGCTTTATTTTTTGTTGGTATGATACAGTCTCATGTGTATTACAATACATACAGACAATCCTTTTTGTAAATTTTACCTTTTTTTTTTTTTTCTCCGTTAACTATGGTTCCCTCCGCTTTAAGTCTGGTGTTCAGTTTTCTGTGTGTCTTTAGTGGTACTGTATTTCTGCAAATACTTATTGATTCTGTGTTGCGTGTCTACCTTCGTATGTATTGTTATTGGTTGGTGGTTACTGTTCCTGTTATGTCTGAAGGCAGCATTGCTCCAGGCTATTTCCAGTTATCAAGGGTTCTGCCCTACCTCTGTGCCCAAGTTCTCAAACTTACTACTCACTTCTGGAGGAAGAAAATATAGCTGCCTCTGCCTGGGCCAGGACGTGGGTGTGGAAAGAATGCACAGCGTGGGAGCATTCCACCCCTCTGGCTGATCTGCTGAGGTCCTTCCACCCCCTCCCTGCTGGTGGTGCTGGGCAGAGGTAGGTGTCCTGGAGGCCCCCAGCTCCTGTGCAGAAGACTATATAGTAAGAGTTAGCAACAGCACTATTCCACATTTTGGTCTATGGCTTCATTCTTTTGTTGTTGTTGTTTTTTTGCGGTACATGGGCCTCTCAACCACCGCGCCACCAGGGAAGCCTTGGCTTCATTCTTTTATCCAATTTCTACCGGCTCTCCACTTTTCAGGAATGCCCTAGATCTTAGATATTATAAGATATCCTAATATTGAACCTAAGTTATCCTAATTTTCTATTCTCTTAGACATAATTAAAGAACATTAATATTATTATATTGTAAATTACTGTTACCCCCAAAATGTCTGTGTAACAGTTTGCTACTTGGCATCACTTTGTGTAAAAGAAATGATGCAGAAAATATGTTTTGATAGTTTTCATGGATTCAATTCTGTACTTGGAGAATGTAAACCTATAATTATACATACTCTTTTTCCCCTACTTCCTGTAATAAAATGCAACAAGGTGTGAGAGGATGATAGGACCTGTAGCTGCTCTATCTTCAACATCGACAATGTTGCTCAAACATGAATAATGTCTTAAGGATTGATAATTCTTCAAAAGCCATGTGCCATGTCACTGGCTGCTTCTTTACCTCACCAAGAAAACTATGAGGGCCATAGTGGCAGCAATATTTCCTATGTAAGAGTAAAGAAAATTATTCATTAAATATTAGATTCATGTGGAAGGTCTACTGAAAGTTATCTAAACCCATTGCAAGAAATATCCTGAGCACTTATCTTTGGACCCTTTGACTCTGGTCAAGAATAGTCCTGACAGAGTAATTCATTATGAAAGAAAACCCACATAAGATGAATTATCAAAGTTGAAAAATGTAATTACCACTAGAATGAATATTATGCAACATTATAAGAGAAAACAATAAATCATATATAAATATATGCACTTAAAGTTATAATGCAAAAGAAAAAAGGAAAAACAAAATAAATTAATGAAAACATTTTAAATAAAAAGAAGACTGACACTGCACTACTAAGCAAGGAGAACTTTTGAGAAGAATAACACAGGCTCCAACTTGACAAACACAAAGGTGCCTGTGAGCAGCTGGCTGGGTTCTCAAAGTCCAAAATGATCCTCATAAATATGAAGAAATGCCCCAATTATCACAATTATCAAAGCGTGTATTTTGGGTCTATCCGCCCTGGGGTTGTAACTGATGTCTGGCAGACAGGCACAGCAGATTATCATCTTTGTCAAATATTCCTTTCTCTGTATCTTGAATACTGCTCTGTGTATGTTGTATGCTATCTTCAGCATGGAGGACATGTCTTGCCGTCTCCCTCCACTCTGTATGTTTAATTTGGCACCAAGCCAATTGTATGTTTATCAAGTGGCATTAGAAACCAACTAAAAAAAAAAAAAAATAATATATATATTTTTTTATAGTTGGCCAAAAAGTTCCTTTGGGTTTTCCCATAACATGACAAACCCGAACGCGTATATTTTGGATAGATATATATATATATATATATATATATATATATATATATATATGTATGTAAAATATTCTTTGAATGAATAAAATGATTACAAGTTATGAATTACATTGATTTTTATAAACACTATTTACCTTCAGTTATAATATTGGTCCACAGCAGGAAACTATATGAAAAGGAAAATAAATTGCCAAAATAAAACCATTACATTCCAGGCTTTTATAAAAATTCCAGGACTGTATTTATGTCAATATTCTGATTGTGACATTGTACTTTAATTGGGCAAAATGTTACCACTGGGGGAAACTGGGCAAAGTATACAAGGGAACTCTCTTTGTATTACTTCTTACAATCACATGTGAATCTCCAGTTACCTTAATTAAACAACTGAAAAAAATTTTAGTTAAAAATATAGTTAAGAAATAACTAAAGGGCTAATGTGGAATAAAATGGATTCTTTCATGCTCAAGGAACTGCTCTCATTCATTGTTTTATGCTCTGCATTTTCATATTTTCAGCCCTTATAGTCACTGCTCCTCTTCCTACCCACCTACCAAAAGTAAATAAAAAGCATTTAAAGTTTTTTTCTTATAGAAACTGCTCAGGAAAAACCATTAACCAACCCCACTGCTCCCACAGATATTTAGAGCATATTAGTTAACTAAGGTCAGAATTTTCTCAGAAATTCCACTCTCTATATTTCATATTGCATGAAGTCATTTTTATTGATCAATAAATCAACTCTTGAGAATCAAAAATTGTTAAATAAATAAGGTAGAAATGTAGAAATGTGGCATTTGGTACTTCATATATAAAATTGGAGAATAATATCAAAAATTATATGATTCTTTTTTTTTTTTTTTTTTGTGGTACGTGGGCCTCTCACTGTTGTGGCCTCTCCCGTTGCGGAGCACAGGCTCCAGACGCGCAGGCTCAGCGGCCATGGCTCACGGGCCCAGCCGCTCTGCGGCATGTGGGATCTTCCCGGACCGGGGCACGAACCCTTGTCCCCTGCATCGGCAGGCGGACTCTCAACCACTGCGCCACCAGGGAAGCCCAATGATTCTTAATTTGACTCAAATTTAATGATTAAAGGAAAAGACAGAAATTCTACCCTTACTTGAATTGGGTTTTACATTTTTAATTTCAAAAAATTCTGTTACTAGCAGATCCTCATTTAATACTATTGTACATATTACTGCCATGAATAGATATCAATTTTTCAAAGTGGGTGTAAACAGTTGATTTGACCTGTTATTCACATTATTTTGCATTTATTATTTCAGGTGCAACATCAAAACAGAAAATTGGGTTATTTTCCACATTATTTCAAATCACCAGCAATAATCATGCATATTTTTGAGAGTTTTACTGCTCCATTTTATAGTGAAATATGAAGAATATATAATTTTTCTTAGATTTAAACTCTTTTTCGCTCATTTGATTAACGAAATTGACTGGATATAGCCCATTCAACGCTCCATTTCCTTTTGTAAAACTTCAAACATAAAATCACAAGATAGGTCACTCTAAAGACTAGAGCAGAATTAAATGTGACATACAAAACATTACATCATTTTCCTTTTATCATTTTAAAGAGATCACACTGGTTTGAGCCAATTTTAGATTTCAGATGAACTGTAATCATATCATTTCACCCTCACCTGGGGAAGTAAAAAGTTAAACTTTATGCATTAGGCAGTAACCTTAAGTTTATGGAATGATCTCTTTTCTTTAATTCACTGGCAATATAATAGTTATATCACTTCAGAAGAGATTAGAATTTCAAGACAAGATCCACAGAGAATTTTAACTTCCCTAACCAGTTTTCTGATATTTTTTACCAGATTACTATCAATTCCTCATACAATATAGGAGAGTTGTATTAATTAGACATCTTAAGGCTTGAAAGCAAGAGAAAACTTGAATATATCATTTGGTAGCCTAACCAGGCTTTTTACATTTAAGCTAAATATGTGATTTTAAACTATTAATTATTAAAGAAATACTTTTATATGTATTATATTTGTTTCAGGCACTGTTCTAGACACATGGTAAATACAGTAATAAAAAAAAAAAATCTCCAGTTTCAAAGATCTCTATTCTAGCAGGGCTACATGGAGCTATTAGGAAATTATGATTGATTACAGGAAGTATGACAATCAGAGTATTTATTTGGAGATAAGCTCACAATGAAGGGAGACAATATCCAGTCCAGCATTGGAAGCTAAAGAAAGTTCCCTAAAGAAATTAATATCAAAATGGAAACCAGAAATACTGTAATTTCTGCTAATGGTTTGTACTTTATCTTGAGGACTAATGATATTCATTGACTACATTTAAACAGGGCAATGTTAAAAATAAGATTTATATTTCTTAAAAATTCCTCAAGCCGAAATATAGGCAATGGACCAGTGTCAGGGCAGTTAACAAGAAATTCGAGGAATCTGTACAGTGTTTATAAAGCCACAACCCAGTGACTCACTCCTGTAGCATTGCTAGGGCAAACATATCACAGTTTGGATTTGGAATGGACAGACTCTCCTTACCAGGTAGACTCATAATAGCTAAGAATCAACCTAGTTAATAAAAGAGTGGCATTTTGACTTAAATTTGTCTCATTCTTTGTAACAGAACATCCTCAGTGAGCACACAGAAATTCTGAGAGATGAAAGGAAAGCATGCTTATATCTTCTTAGTTTAATACTATATTAGTGCAAACAAACTCTCAGCACGATTCTGAAATTTTAAGAAGATTCACTTGCTATGGTTCAGGCTTGGTCCCTGTGATGGTTCAGGCTTGGTCTCTGTGATGGTCCCACACTTATAAATCACTCTCTGGCTCAGTTTACAGATGATCATTTCTTTCTTGCCCTGTTTATTTTAATCAGACTTCAAATAGAAGCCTCAACAAAATTTCATAAATATGATTTTTTTTAAAAAAGCTTAATCTAGCACATCCCCACCTGTTTGTAGAAGAACTAAATCTCTGTGAGTGGGCCAGACATTTATTTCAAATCTTCTCTCATAATTTTCATGTTGTGAACCCTGCTTTGGGTTAAATAATCCTTTTAATTTTGACATCTATATTAATCAGATTGGTAACAAAAATCTAATTTGAATTACCTTAAGGAAAAGGAGAACACACATCAACTCAGAAAATCAAACCATAGCATGATATTACCAAGATCATGCCAGGGACCAAGAATTCAAACACCAACAGAACTCAGTTTCTACGTATTTCACCCAGTCTCTGAATATTTGCTTGAATTGTTCAGACTAGTTTCTTCTGTAGGACTGGAATCGTGGCTCCTATAATCCTACATTTCACGTTCCATAGCTTTGACCACCAAGCCCGGTCAGTCTCTTACCCAGACTCCTAAAGATGGGCTGAGACTGGCTCACCCCTAGGCCAAACAGACTCAAGCCAGTTCTGCTGGGTTGTATGATGAGAAGTCACCATAGAATCACAGAGTTGGCCAGAAATAAGCCCATGCATATATGGGAAATTAATTTATAACAAAGGAGCCAAGAATATGCAATGGAGAACCAAGAATAAACAACAGTCTCCTCAATAAATGGTGTTGGGAAAACTGGACAGAAATAAGCAAAAGAATGAAACTAGACAACTGTCTTATACACAAAAACTAACTAAAAAATGGATTTAAGACTTGAATGTAAGACCTGAAATCATAAAACTCCTAGAAAAAAACATGTGCAATAAGCTCCTTGTTAGGCCTTGGTGATGATTTTTCAGATTTGACACCAAAAGCTAAGGCAACAAAAGAAAAAATAAACACGTGGGACTATATCAAGTTAAAAAGCTCCAGCGCAGCAGAGGAAACCATCAACAAAATGAAAAGGCAATCTACTGAATGGGAGAAAGTATTTGCAAACTGTACATCTGATAGGGGTTAATATCCAAAAATATATTTAAAAACTCACACAACTCAATAGCAAAACACCAAACAATCTGATTAAAAACCGGATTAAAAGAACCTGAATAGACAGTTTTCCAGAGGACATGCAGACAGCCAATGGGTACATGAAAAGGTACTCAACGTCACTAATCATTAAGGAAATGCAAACAAAAACCACAATGAGATATCACGTCACAACTGTTGAAATAGCTATTCTCAAAATGGCAAAAGACAGCAAGCATTGGCAAGGATGTAGAGAAAAGGAAATCCTTGTGCATTGTCTGGAATATACATTGGTGCAGCCACTATGGAAAACAGCATGGATCCATCTCAAAAAAATAATAATAGAACTACCATATGACCCAGCAATTCCACCTCTGCATACTCATACAAAGAAAACAAAAACAGTAACGTGAAAAGATATATGCACCTCCATGTTTATGGCAGCACTAGTTATAATAGGTAAGATATGGAAACAATATAAGTGTCTTTTGACAGGTAAGTGGATAAATAAAATGTGATATGTATTTATATTTATAATGGAATATTATTCAGCCATAAAAACAAGGAAATCTTGCCATTTGTAACAACAAGAATGGATCTTGAGGGCATTATGCTAAGTGAAATAAATCTGAAAAAGAAAGACAAATAACCAACATATGACTCACTTACCTGTGTAAACTGAAAAACAAATAGTACCAAGCTCATGGATACAGAGATCAGACTGATGGTTGCCAGAGGCTGGGGGTGGAGGCGTGTGGGTGGGCGAAATGGGTGAAGGGGGTAAAAAGGTACAAAATTCCAGTTATAAAATAAATAAGTCATGGGGATGTGATGTCCATGGCAACTACAGTTAATAATACTGTACTGGGCTTCCCTGATGGCGCGGTGGTTGAGAGTCCGCCTGCCGATGCAGGGGACATGGGTTCGTGCCCCGGTCCGGGAAGATCCCACGTGCCACGGAGCGGCTGGGCCCGTGAGCCATGGCC
Organism: Aethalodelphis obliquidens; assembly: GCF_003676395.1. Lineage (NCBI taxonomy): Eukaryota > Metazoa > Chordata > Mammalia > Artiodactyla > Delphinidae > Aethalodelphis > Aethalodelphis obliquidens. Next base: position 54,235,373 of record NW_020837947.1, on the reverse strand, counting down.
GCTGAGCCTGCACGTCCGGAGCCTGTGCTCCGCAACGGGAGAGGCCACAACAGTGAGAGGCCCGTGTACCGCAAAAAAAAATAATAATAACAATACTGTACTGAATATATTTGAAAGTCGCTAAGAGAGTAGATCTTAAAAGTTTTCATCACAAGAAGAAAAAAAATATTTACAAGGCAGCTGAATATTTGGATGTGAAGCCATGTCTCTTGGTGGAGTGTATTACTTAAAATGGTGCATCTGAGTAAAAAATATTCACTTTTAGTTATCAAATTTCAAACTAAACATTAGAAAAGTTAGCATTCACTTCCTATAATTACTCTTGTCTAGGCAGATTACTCAGAATCTGAAATCTCTCTGTAGCTAGAGATTTTAGGTTACTCATCTGACAGCCAAAATTTACTTCACATTTTCTATTAATCCAAAATCATTATAACATACCATTAAGCTCTTCATTCCCAAGCTTAACTTTCAAGATAAAAATAAAATTGAGAAGTAGCTATACCAAACCACAAATCTGAATGCTGTACACAAGAGCAATTGTCAGCCTTTCTCTTGCACATCTTGGGGACGTTCACTGTGGCACATGTCTGTTAATGAAACATAATATATTGTAACTTTACATATACTACAATCTATTAAAGTCCTGGAGACCATTCTTATTAGATCCTAAAATAGACATAGGTAGAAGTACCTGTGGGTACAGATCACAGAGTGCTGAATGGCAGGGTTAATTTATACATTTTTTCTATCCCATACACGTTACCCAGGAACAAGGTTGAAGAGGTCAATTACCAGGTGAGGTAGGAGTACTACATTTATTTTTGGTTTCAGTGGAGAGACTCACCTAAGTTACATCAAGTAATGGAACTCGGATGTAAGGTTACAAACAGGCATAGAAGTCTGACAACTAGATAACCTTGTAATCCTCCAGCAACCGCAGTCTGATGAAATTCACTCTAGAACTCAGTCTTTATACATCTCAGCTATTTTGGAATGTGTGCTTTTCTTTTTTCTGCTATCTCATTTATAACACTACCACCTTGTTTCTCTAGTTCAGCTTTATGGGAGAGGAAGTCTGATGCTCCAGTGAATCCACATCATTCCACTGTAGGCAGTGTCTTGAAAGACCACCTTGTAAGGTACTCTCCAATCGATAGGCTACCTGGGGGCATGTGCCAACCCTTGAACCCAAAATTAGGAATCAGCTGTATGTGATTAGTTATGTGGAAGAAATCCTTTAAAGAGGACTCTGGGTGGGAACTGTTAGAAAAAGAGCATGCGAATGTGGCAGGTATTCTGTCCAGTACACACTGGGGAGATGTCCAATTAGGAAAGATAATATGGTGAAAATAGAAAAGAGTTGACAGCCAGAGCAGCCAATAAATCAGCATGTCACACTAAAGGAGCTGTAGTAGGGTAGAATAGATAGGAATTTTAAAACTCAAAGGTCAACTGAAAGGGAAAAAAAGTACAGTTGGCAATAAGTACCACAGGTAGAAATGACTAATTGGTATGACTCTCCCAGCACTGGGTTCCATCTGCTTACTTTTTTTATCTCTATATTATGGGCTCTTTAATGTATTCAGTGCAGAAAGTTCCAAAACACCTGATTCCAAATTTGTTTAGCCACTCATCTATGGAATGTAAACGAAACAGTGTGATTCCAGCAACTGTCACTTCCAAGGCTCTTGGACCTCAGTTATATTTCAATGCACAGAAGGTAACTGGCTCCAACTAAAGTTTTAGTGTAGGATGTGCTCCCAACTTTTAACTGTGTTTACTCTGGGAGTATGGGTAGGTGTTAGGGGGATTGTCTGGGTAGGGAAGGAGACGATATCTTTTTACTATTTATATATTCATTCAATAGTGGGATTACTTATGATTTTTGAGGTTTTTGTAAGTAAAATTGTTTTAAAAACAAGAATTTAAGTAGTAACCATTCTGGATGTGGGTGTAATTTCTGAGTGTATATTTATATACAAGACGTTTTATATGTAGGAATTATATCACTTTGATGATAGATATTATGGCTGAGTATGGAAGGCTTCTCCCTTCCAACGCTGTAATCCTAGCCTTGCTATGAATAAAAAGCTCGGAGATAGGCACCGGAAGTATATTACAAATGAACGATGGGAATGGAAGGAAAAAACATGAAGTTCATTTGAATACAAATATGCTTTACAAAGACCTTTATAATGAATTATAAATAAATAGTTAATACTAGTAAAATGAGGTACTTACATTTTCACATTTTATATGTTTTAATTCTCTTATAATCAAAAAATATGGCTGCAAATTATAGTTCTTACTGGAGCTTGAGGAAATACATATTTGGTTAATTTCATGCTATTTCAGTGATCTAATTACAAATCAGGCAAATACAAATATGTATATTGTAAACTGACTTTGAACAGGGGCTCTGCAGATGGCTACCTACAACCATAGTGAAATTCTACAGTGTTTTACTTGAATAATTGTTTTGGATAAGATCAGTCTTCTTTTCTATTTCCATTTAGTTAAAATGTGCTGTTGAATGTTGGATCACACCAAAACTTAAAACTGTGGAGGAAATTACATTTTATAAAGTCAAAGAAAGGCTATAACCAAAAATATTTTTCTTTATAGCTGAAACAAAATTTTAAAAATTAGAAGATAATTGCTGTGTTCTTAAGAAAAATGCATTCATTGCTGTTTCCAAATAGCAAGTTATTTATGGAATAGATTCTTTTTATTAACATTTATAGTAACTGATATAAGACTCTTTTAGTTTATAAGTACCATATAAAGAATTTGTGAAAAATACTATATTTAATTAAGTATTCATGAAGAGCTGTTCTTACATATTATTTAGATCTTATATATAATCTCATATATATATAGTACACGTGATAATTGAAAGCTGGATGTTTACAAAACCATATAAAAGAGCATAGCAAAGTGAAGAGACAAAAGGGTGAATCACCACTTCAGTCCAGTGGTTCCAAGACTTAAAAGAATGATAATAAGCTTCTCTTTTTGAACACTAGAGATGACGTGGGGATGGGGGGAAGGAAGGAAATTTGGCTGTGTTTTCCTCCCACAAAATACAAAAAAATGAAATCAAACCAAACAAACAAGTAAAAAACCAAAACAAAACTGTAGCCTCTGATTAGGATAAGATGTGAATTCTTGACCAAAGACAACCCAGGCTAAAGAACAGTAAACCTTCCCAAATGCCTTATAAAACAATTAACTCAAATACAATTCAGATCACTTAGCAGGCATAATTTATCTCTAGGTAGTAGAAAATTGTCAGGGACCTTCAAAATGCAGAGGAGTAACACGTGGAGATCACCTTCCTCCCCACAAATACATCAGAAATACATCTACATGTGGAACAACTGCTACAGAACACCTACTCAATGCTGGCAGAAGACCTCAGACTTCCCAAAAGGCAAGACACTCGCCATGTAGGGTAAAAGAAAAAAGGAAAAACAGAGACAAAAGAATAGGGATGGGACCTGCATCTCTGGGAGGGAGCTGTGAAGGAGGAAAGGTTTCCACACACTAGGAAGCCCCTTCATTGGTGGAGACGGGGGTTGGGACCGGGGAAGTTTCAGAGCCACGGAGGACAGCGCAGCAACAGGGGTGCAGAGGTCAAAGTGGAGAGATTCCTGCACAGAGGATCGGTGCCGACCAGCACTCACCAGCCCGAGAGGTTTGTATGCTCACCTGCCAGGGTGGGCGGGGCTGGGAGCTGAGGCTCGGGCTTCGGAGGTCAGATCTCAGGGAGAGGACTGGGGTTGGCTGCATGAACACAGCCTGAAGGGGGCTAGTGCGCCACAGCTAGCCGGGAGGGAGTCAGGGGAAAAGTCAGAATTTGCCTAAGAAGCAAGAGACCATTGATTCAGAGTGCACAAGCAGAGGGGATTAAGAGCACCACCTAAAGGAGCGCCAGAGGCGGTCACGAGTCGTGGCTATCGGCGCAGACACCAGAGACGGGCATGCAAATCTAAGGCTACTACTGCAGACAACAAGAAGCCTGTGTGCAAGCACAGGTCACTATCCACAACCCCCCTCCCAGGAGCCTGTGCAGCCCGCCACTGCCAGGGTCCTGTGATCCAGGGACAATTCCCCGGGAGAACGCACGGCACACCTCAGGCTGCTGCAACATCACACCGGCCTCTGCCACCACAGGCTCACCCCGCATTCCGTACCCCTCCCTTCCCCCAACCTGAGTGAGCCAGAGGCCCCTAGTCAGCTGCTACTTTAACCCCGTCCTGTCTGAGCAAAGAACAGACGCCTTCCGGCGACCTACACGCAGAGGCGGGGCCAAATCCAAAGCTGAACGCCAGGAGCTGTGCGAACAAAGAAGAGAAAGGGAAATCTCTCCCAGCAGCCTCAGGAGCAGCGGATTAAATCTCCACAATCAACTTGATGTACCCTGCATCTGAGGAATACATGAATAGACAACGAATCATCTCAAAACTGAGGCAGTGGACTTTGGGAGAAACTGTAGACCTGGGGTTTGCTTTCTTCATCTAATTCCTTTCTGGTTTCATGTTTATCTTAGTTTAGTGTTTAGAGCTTATTATCACTGGTAGATTTGTTTATTGATTTGGTTGCTCTCTTCCTTCTATATATACTTTTCTTTTTACCATTTTCTCTTTTTGTGACTGTGTATGTGTATGCTTCTTTCTATGACTGTGTCCATGTAAATTTGCTTTTCAAATGTGTCCAAGGATTCTCTTTGTCCAATTTTTTTTTTGTATAGTTTTAATCACTTGTTATCATTGGTGTTTGTGTCTTTTGGTTTGGTTGCTAGCTTCTTTCATTACTATTTTATTTTTAATAATTTTTTATGTTTTTATTTTAATAACTTCATTTTATTTATTTACTTTTTTTTCTTTCTTTCTTTCTTTTTTCTCTCTTTTCCTCGGAGCTGTGTGGCTGGCACAGTCTTGATGCTCCAGCCAAGTGTCAGGCCTGAGCCTCTGAGGTGGGAGAGCCGAGATCAGGACGTTGGTCCACCAGACACTTTCCAGCTCCACATAATATCAAACAGCGAAAGTTCTCCCAGAGATCTCCATCTCAACGCTAAGACCCAGCTCCATTCAATGACCAGCAAGCTTCAGTGCTGGACACCCTATGCCAAACAACTAGCAAGACAGGAAAACAACTCCACCCATTAGCAGAGAGGCTGCCTAAAATCATAATAAGGTCACAGACACCCCAAAACACACCACCAGACGTGGTCCTGCCCACCAGAAAGGCAAAATCCAGCCCCATCCACCAGAACACAGGCACCAGTACCCTCCATAAGGAAGCGTACACAAATGACTGAACCAACCTCACCCACTGGGAGCACACACCAAAAACAACGGGAACTATGAACCTGCAGCCTGCAAAAAGGAGAACCCAAACACAGTAAGTGAAGCAAAATGAGAAGACAGAGAAATACACACCAGATGAAAGAGCAAGGTAAAAACCCACCAGCCCAAACAAATGAAGAGGAAATAGGCGGTCTACCTGAAAAAGAATTCAGAGTAATGACAGCAAAGATGATCCAAAATCTTGGAAACAGAATGGAGAAAATAGAAGAAATGTTTAACAAGGACCTAGAAGAACTAAAGAGCACACAAACAATGATGAACAACACAATAAATGAAATTAAAAATTCTCTAGAAGGAATCAACAGCAGAATAACAGACGCAGAAGAAAGGATAAGTGACCTGGAAGATGAAACAGTGGAAATAACTACCGCAGAGCAGAAAAAAGAAAAAAGAATTGAGGACAGTCTCAGAGACAACTGGCACAACATTAAATGCACCAACATTCAAATTACAGGGGTTCCAGAAGAAGAAGAGAAAAAGAAAGGGACTGAGAAAATATTTGATGAGATTATAGTTGAAAACTTCCCTAACATGAGAAAGGAAATAATCAATCAAGTCCAGGATGTGCAGAGAGTTCCATACAGGATAAATACAAGGAGAAACATGCCAAGACACATATCAATCAAACTATCAAAAATTAAGTACAAAGAAAAAATATTAAAAGTAGCAAGGGACAAGCAACAAATAACATACAAGGGAATCCTCACAAGGTTAACAGCTGATCTTTCAGCAGAAACTCTGCAAGCCAGAAGAGAGTGACAGGACATATTTAAAGTGATAAAAAGGGAAAACCAACAATCAAGATTACTCTACCCAGCAAGGATCTCAGCTAGATTTGACAGAGAAATTAAAACCTCCACAGACAAGCAAAAGCTAAGAGAACTCAGTACCACCAAACCAGCTTTACAACAAATGCTAAAGGAACTTCTCTAGGCAGGAAACACAAGAGAAGGAAAACACCTACAATAACAAACACAAAACAATTAAGAAAATGCTAATAGGAACACACATATCAATAACTACCTTAAAAGTAAGTGGATTAAATGCTCCAACCAAAAGACACAGACTGGCTGAATGGATATAAAAACAAGACCCATATATATGCTGTCTACAAGAGACCCACTTCAGACCTAGGGACACATACAGACTGAAAGTGATGGGATACAGATTGAAAGTGATGGGAAAAAGATACTCCATGCAAATGGAAATCAAAAGAAAGCTGGAGTAGCAATTCTCATTATCAGACAAAATAGACTGTAAAATAAAGACTATTACAAGACACAAAGAAGGATACTACATAGTGATCAAGGGATCAATCCAAGAAGATATAACAATTGTAAATATTTATGCACCCAACTTAGGAGCACCTCAACACATAAGGCAAATGCTAACAGCCATAAAAGAGGAAATTGACAGTAACACAATCATGGTAGGGGACTTTAACACCCCGCTTACACCAATGGACATATCATCCAAACTAAAAATAAATAAGGAAACACAAGCTTTAAATGATACATTAAACAAGATGGACTTAATTAATATTTATAGGACATTCCATCCAAATACAACAGAATACACTTCCTTCTCAAGTGCTCATGGAACATTCTCCAGGATAGATCATATCTTGGGTCACAAATCAAGCCTTGGTAAATTTACGAAAATTGAAATTGTATCAAGTATCTTTTCCGACCACAATGCTATGAGACTGGATATCAATTACTGGAAAAAATCTTAAAAAATAAAAACACATGGAGGCTAAACAAAACACTATTAAATAACCAAGAGATCACTGAAGAAATCAAAGAGGAAATCAAAAAATACCTAGAAACAAATGACATTGAAAACAAGATGACCCCAAACCTATGGGAGGCAGAAAAAACAGTTCTAAGAGGGAAGTTTATAGCAATACAATCCTACCTCAAGAAACAAGAAACAACTCAAATAAACAACTAACCTTACACCTAAAGCAGTTAGAGAAAGAAGAACAAAATAACCCCAAAGTTAGCAGAAGGAAAGAAATCATAAAGATCAGATCAGAAATAAATGAAAAAGACATGAAGGAAACAATAGCAAAGATCAATAAAACTAAAAGCTGGTTCTTTGGGAAGATAAATAAAATTGATAAACCATTAGCAGACACATCAAGGAAAAAAGGAAAAGACTCAAATCAACAGAATTAGAAATGAAAAAGGAGAAGTAATAACTGACACTGCGCAAATACAAAAGATCATGAGAGATTACTACAAGCAAATCTATGCCAATAAAATGGACAACCTGGAAGAAATGGACAAATTCTTAGAAAAGTACAACCTTCCAAAACTGAACCAGGAAGAAAGAGAAAATATGAACAGACCAATAACAAGCACTGAAATTGAAACTGTGATTAAAAATCTTCCAACAAACAAAAGCCCAGGACCAGATGGCTTCACAGGTAAATTCTATCAAACATTTAGAGAAGAGCTAACACCTATCCTTCTCAAACTCTTCCAAAATACAGCAGAGGGAGGAACACTCCCAAACTCATACTACGAGGCTACCATCACCCTGATACCAAAAGCAGACAAACATGTCACAAGGAAAGAAAACTACAGGCCAATATCACTGATGGACATAGATGCAAAAATCCTCAACAAAATACTAGCAAACAGAATCCCACAGCACTTTAAAAGGATCATACACCATGATCAAGTGGGGTTTATCCCAGGAATGCAAGGATTTTTCAATATATGCAAATCAATCAAAGCACCATATTAACAAATTGAAGGGGCTACCCTGGTGGCACAGCGGTTGAGAGTCCGCCTGCCGATGCAGGGGACATGGGTTCGTGCCCCGGTCTGGGAAGATCCCACATGCCGCGGAGCGGCTGGGCCCGTGAGCCATGGCCGCTGAGCCTGCGCGTCCGGAGCCTGTGCTCCGCAACAGAAGAGGCCACAACAGTGAGAGGGCCGTGTACCACAAAAAAAAAGAAAAATTGAAGGAGAAAAACCATATTATCTTCTCAATAGGTGCAGAAAAAGTTTTTTTCCATTAGAAGCCTCCATTTCCTACCTGACCTCTTAGCAGCTGTTAGCACTTTGACCACTTGTTTCTTCTCCAGTCTATTCTCTTTACTTGAGGACAACGTAATCCTCCATTTTTGTGCCCTCCTATTTTTTTCTGCTTCTGAGTATCTATTAGGCCTTACTTACTTTGTTCATTTTTGGTGCCCTTCATATCTTTGTTCTAGGCCTGCTTCTTACATTACAGGGGTTTTTTTCCCCCCTCTGGAGTGATCTTTTCCAAATTCGTAGCTTCAATTAATTATATACTGATGACTCCCAAAGAGAAATTCTGAGACCTGATTTCCTGAACAGAGCTCCTTAGCAGTACATCCAGCTTTGTTCAGTATAGCCCCACTGGGCAATTCTCAAACACACCAAATAGAGTAAATCCAAAACTGACCATCTTCTTTCCAATTTGTATTCCATTTCCCGTAATTCTTACTATCTATCAAACTGCTCAACCTTTAAGCTTAGTCATAATCTTTGGCTTTTCTTTCTCATCCTTAACCCACATCTAATCAACCACTACTGTTTCTATCTTCCAAATACCATTGTACCGATTTCTTTATGTGCTAATATCCTGATTCAGGCCACTGGTACCCCTTCCCTAGGGTACTGGCAGACTTCTATACCCTTATCTGATGCTTCCCCCAATCCACATCCCAAGCCACAACCCAAATACTATTTCAAAAATGGAAATCTGACTCTATCACTCTCTTTTCTTAAAATGCGTAACTACTTCCCATTACCCTCTGGAAAATGCCCAAACTCCATACTACTACTCATGGCTCTTCTTTAAATGGCAATAAACTCTTTACCATTTAAAAATTATTTCGTATTTCTTCCTCCACCACCCTATTGTTACACTGTGCCTCAGCAAGGGCAAATGGCTTTCTTTCCTCAGATTATGGCACAATTTCCTAACCCCATCCCACCCCCGCCTCATGACTCCAAGAAAGATTCCTAAAATAAAACGTCTGCCCTCTCACTTGCTCCTTACCTCCTTATTAGCTTGGATTAGATACATTTTCCACTAGAAAGCATCCCTGAGCATCTTCATGGACATCTAATCCAGATTAGTGCATTAAAGCATTAGCCCTGGGTACTCCACAGGTATACTCTATAATTCATTCATTATAGTATACATTCTCCATGCTTGTTTGGCTTTCTGAGTCACCTGATATGACTGCAAAAATCTAAAAGGCAGAGACTATATCTGTCTGCCATTTTCATCTCCATATGCCAGTAAATTAGCACATGCGATAAATTATTATTTGTGAAAGTATAAATGAATGATGAATTAAATATCTCAAAAGACAGATTTTAATTGCTTGGCAAGGCATAAGCCATCAGACTACATCTCTGGACAGAGAGCTCTGGTAAGGTCACTTGGTGGGCTGCTGCCCTGTTGATAGACGGCTGGCTTTGGTTCATCCATTCATTTCTAGTCTAACCATCTGTGTCCAAAGTAATGGGATCATGTTGCATAAGCAGGCAAATTATGCACAAAGAGTCACTAGAAGGAAGTGTCACTCACATCCAAGCTTCTTAAAACATGGCAATGCAAATGACAGGTACATCCCTTAGTCTGTCAAATGCATTATTATTCAGCTCTCCACTTAGAAGTCCATTCTTTTTTTTTTTTTAATTTTATTTATTTTTGGCTGCGATGGGTCTTCATTGCTGCACGCAGGCTTTCTCTAGTTTCCACAAGCGGGGGCTACTCTTTGTTGCTGTGTGCAGGATTCTCACTGCGGTGGCTTCTCTTGTTGTGGAGCACAGGCTCTAGGCGTGTGGGCTTCAGTAGCTGTGGCATGCGGGCACAGTACTTGTGGCTCACGGGCTCTAGCGCGCAGGCTCAGTAGTTGTGGCACACGGGCTTAGTTGCTCCGCAGCATGTGGGATCTTCCCAGACCTGGGCTGGAACCTGTGTCCCCTGCATTGGCAGGCGGATTCTTAACCACTGCGCCACCAGGGAAGTCCCGAAGTCCATGCTTTTAAGAAGCTCTTCTTGATCTCCATCCCCCCAAACTGAAAGAAGATAATTCTCATAGACCTTTTGTGTGTTTTTGTCCATTTCTAGGTCATGAGCAGTTTAAGAGAACAGATTTTAAATTAGATGTTTAGTGCCTGGTACAGTTTGTGGATAATAGTAATTACTCAGTGGATCCATGCTGAATTTTGAATGAAGAACTCAGAATGAATGAACATATGAATGAAGAAACAAATTTCTAAATCAAATCATATGAAAAATTTTAAAAGTCTCAACAAATTTTTGTTGTTTTTTTTAAAAATACACATCCACCTAGAGGGCAGGTAGGTGACCATGTTATTGGTCCATTAACAAACTTAGGTTTCCAAAGAGTGAATGAGTATCCAGATTATTTACATCACTATAATTCACTGATTGAATCCAATCAGCTATTTGATTTTCAGCACAGTGCTCTGCACAGAATAAGTGTGCAACATGTTTACTGAGTTAAATTAATCGAATAGTTGAACTGCCTTGAATTTGATTTAGACAGATTGTCTCCACATGAGATTACTGAAGAAGAAGACTAAATTACAAAATGCTGGTGCTTTCTTATCCTATGAATAAAACCAGGCCATAAATAGTTAACAAAAATTAATAATATCTCTTGTGCTGGAATCCAATCTATACAAGCTTTTTATTTTTAACATATCTATAAACTAAAGGAATTTCACTTTCCTGTAAAAATTGTTCTTAATGAATTGGCTCAAAGTAGATCAAAGCTCTTATTTCTCAAAATTATAATCCAAAATGAGAATCAATAATGCTCCTTCAAAATCAACTTGAAATAATAATTGTCATTTGGAATATTTGATTATTCCGCAGAAAACTGATAGAGCTGTCATCTGTAACGGTACCAAGAATGTACTAAAAAAGAAAATGGCTCCCAAATTAAAATATATCTGGTGACAGATGGTCAGATCTTTTTTTAAATGTAGGGGACCCATAATGTATAAAAATTGAACTGTATGTAAAATTTATTTTTCTTTTTCAACCTGCAGCAGAGAGGTCCATGAGGAACAGATGTCTGTTTCTCCTGATTAAAGTGAAAGACACTTCTGAACACTTTTTGAAGTATGCTTTTATGCAAAAATGTTCTAAGAATATAATAACTGATATGCTTAAGGTATTCTTCAATATCAATACTTGTATTGGGCTTCCTGGTGGCACAGTGGTTGAGAGTCCGCCTGCCGATGCAGGGGACACGGGTTCGTGCCCCAGTCCGGGAAGATCCCACATGCCACGGAGCGGCTGGGCCCATGAGCCATGGCCGCTGAGCCTGCGTGTCTGGAGCCTGTTCTCGCAACGGGAGCAGCCACAACAGTGAGAGGCCCGCGTACCGCAAAATAAACAAACAAACAAATAAATAAATAAATAAAAATACTTGTATAGAACTGGATCTGCCTTCACAATATTCTTAAATGTGATCCATTTTCTACAATACAAATACTATGGAATAAAGATGAGAAATGGTGTGGATGTTCACTTTTTTCTACCTTCTCTTTATAATTATTACCCAGTGTTCACAACTTGAAGAGCTTTTAAAAACGCTCATGAAGCTATTACTAAAAAGGCTAATTTTGCTATTTAAGATATTTCCGCTTCTTCAATAGTATATTAGTTTATCCTCATGTATATTTGCTCAAATGCTACCCCCATTCATCAGAATTATTTATTTTTCTCTAGTGTAATATCAGTTTAATCCCAGTTTCACTGAGAGATATTTCAGTAATTGTATTTACCAAGAGGGATTTGAGATGGTCTTTTTTGCTCTAAGACTAAGTCTGGAAGTGCCTGGTCCTCCTGAGACATCGCCCACAGACAGGTCCCCAAGTACTCCTGTGAGACAGCAAATCTGCTTACCTGGTCCATTTCTAATCTTTCTGTGCTGTAAGCGTTCTCCATGCTGTCCAGGGCACTGACACTTGCCATGTACCTCAGAGGAGGGCTGCACATTCCTTCCAGCTTTATGTGTTGGTAGCTGAGCCCTGTTCATATTTTAGATAGAATTTTGGAACTAGCTGGCCCTGCATCTGACACAGCCACCATTTTCACAGTGTGCTTTCAAAAGTGGACCCTGCTCTATTTTCTTCTGTTGAACCCTGTTTGTTCCCCAAACCCAGCCCAGAAGTACACTGGTTTTCTAGGCTCTTGTTTGGACATGATTTGTTTGTTAACCACCCCTTGCCAGGACAGTCATTTCTGTCATGGTTCTACCTGTGGTTCTGCTATTTCCTCCAATTCCTTATCACCCTTTCCACCCTGCAGGCCTCATGGTAAAGTTAACCTACCACTGGGAGGTAACATTGACTGGAAAAGAATACAAGTCCCGGGCTTCCCTGGTGGCACAGTGGTTGAGAGTCTGCCTGCCGATGCAGGGGACACGGGTTCGTGCCCCGGTCTGGGAAGATCCCACATGCCGCAGAGCGGCTGGGCCCGTGAGCCGTGGCCGCTGAGCCTGCGCGTCTGGAGACTGTGCTCCGCAGCGGGAGAGGCCACAGCAGTGAGAGGCCCGCGTACCGCAAAAAAAAAAAAAAAAGAATACAAGTCCCATTTCAGAATATTTTAAATTTGTGATAATTTTAGAATTGTATTATTTTCTTGAGTATCTTGTGTGAAATTGATTCTTTTAACTTTTTATTTTATATTGGAGTATAGCTGTTTAACAATGTTGTATTAGTTTCAGGTGTACAGCAAAGTGATTCAGTTACACATATACATGTATCTAATCCTTTTCAAATTCTTTTCCCATTTAGGTTGTTACATAATATTGAGCAGAGTTCCCTGTGCTATACAGTAGGTCCGTGTTGGTTATCCATTTTAAATACAGCAGTATGTACATGTCTATCCCAAACTCTCTAGCTCTCCCCCCCCACACCCTTCCTCCCTGGTAACCATAATTTTGTTCTCTAAATCTCTGAGTCTGTTTCTGTTTTGTAAATAAGTTCATTTGTATCATTGTTTTTTAGAGTCCACATATGTGATATCATACGATATTTCTCTTTCTCTGTCTGACTTACTTCACTCAGTATGACAAACTCTAGGTCTATCCATGTTGCTGCAAATGGCATTATTTCATTCTTTTTAATGGCTGAGTAATATTCTATTGTATATATGTACCACATCTTCTTTATCCATTCTTTTGTTGATGGACATTTAGGTTGCTTCCATGTCTTGCCTATTGTAAACAGTGCTTCAGTGAACACTGAGGTACGTTAAGGCATTGATAAATCCACAAAATGGATAGTTTTGAAAAAAATTATTTGCCTTATTGACCTGAATATTTGAGTATATCTATGTATTTTTTCTCCTTGGGCACAATTACACATTTCAGTTTTGTCACATTCTACCTTCTCTCTGCATGTATAGCCAGAGCCCAAGGAATGGTTGTTCAGTCAATGCTTGACAGTTGGAAAGTGTTCTACAAATATTTTGTGTATTATGTAGCATATCTTCTTGAATCCAAGATCTCATGCAATATAAGATACTTTTTTTTTTTTTTTGCGTTACGCAGGCCTCTCACTGCTGTGGCCTCTCCCGTTGCGGAGCACAGGCTCCGGACGCGCAGGCTCAGCGGCCATGGCTCACGGGCCTAGTCTAGCTGCTCCGCGGCATGTGGGATCTTCCCGGACCGGGGCACGAACCCATGTCCCCTGCATCAGCAGGCAGACTCTCAACCACTGCACCACCAGGGAAGCCCTAAGATATTTTTTAAAAATGAAAAAAAAAAAAAAAACTAGCTCGAAGGGCATAATTTACTCCTAATAAGAATGTATGTCCCTGTAAGGAAGTATAATGATGACCTTACACAAATAAGCCCTCTCCCCACTCTGAGTCCTATTCGATTTTCCTGTCCTGCAGTTCAACAGAATGACATTGTTTTCATAGCCCGTTCTCTCAGTCTGAACCTTCTTAGCAATCTTCAGACAAACAGCATAATGTCAAGATAAAACCAAAGCTTTGACTTAATTCTCACAAGTAATAACAACTACATTAGAACCTATTCATCCATCTTGAGAATGTCAAGTTTCTTTTGACACCAACTTAACTAGCATTCCAACTTCAGAAATGCAAAAATAGCAACAAGAAAACACTGTTGTTAGGCTTTTTTTTGTGCCTAAGTCTTCTACTAATATTTAATGAGCTTAAACTATTTTTTTCTAGTAAACAAGTTTCTTACACACTTCTCAATGCAATGCATTCTTTCAGGAGAATGAGGGAAGTAACAGAAAAAGCAAAGCCCATTCATTTAAATACTATAAGGAATTCACAGTATTTTATTCAGGCTGTTTTATTACATTTGACATTTGTGTAGTTATTGGCATCACTGTTAAATTACATGGAGATTACCTCAGTTACTCACTGCATAAAAATATATGTGGGGAAAATGGTTCTGTCTGTACGTGTAGTAGAAGGTCAGAATTCCAGCTCAACAGTCAGGCAGAAAGCAAATTCAACCTCACTCCAACCTTTTTGTTCTATTCAGGCCCTCAATGAACTGGATGATGCCCACTCACATTGGGGAGGGCAGAATACTTTACTCAGACCATCAATTCAAATGTGAATCTCTTCTGGAAACGACCTCCCAAGACACACCAAAAATAATGTTTACCTAGGTATCTGGGCATCCAGTGACCCAGTCAAATTGATTCATAAGATTAACCATCACAGATGGAACAAATAAAGTAAACAGCACAACAGCCCAGCTGGTTGCCTTGAGAAAGTTTACAGGGTACAGCACAGAGAGGCAGTACTGAGGTGGAGCCCAGAAGACTCTCTGAGAGTCTGGGGAAACCAAGGTGATCAGAGTTCATAGAACAGAGTAGAGGAATATGAGTCCTGCACAGGAAGAGAATCCCAAAAGTCTACAGAAAAAATGATCTAGAACGATTAGAGAGAATGGTGTCCAACATTCACACAGAGGTGGGAATAGTGTGTGTTCCCACCAGCAAGGCTCGTATCTCGTGGGACATTGGATACAATTCACAGAAAGGTCTTGCCTCAACAGAGGTAACTAATTAGCCCTAGACTGGGTACTGCTCTAGCCCCTCCTAACAAATTATAAAAGCATAACCCAGAAAGATCAGACTGTTTCCGAGTAACACAACTGCATCTCAGAACAAAGATCAAGAACGGGACCCTGGATGTTGACTTCAGAAGTCTGAGGCTAGGAATTATGAGAAAGCAGACCAGCCAGAGGATGTCATGAGCAGACTCATAACTTCTCAAAGTGCATAAAATCTTCAGCCCCTGAGGCTGACTGCTTGCCACAGAATCCAGTCCGTCCATTCCACTCATCCTTCTCCATCCTCAGGCTTCTGACTCTTGCACTAGGCTCACTTCTGTGGTAGCTTGGATGAACTTACTTGCTCAACCTTATTGTTCTGCCAGAGTGAGGATCCGGACACGAACTCTCCTGCTTTACCCCAGAAGTTGCCAGATCAATTCCTGGTCCAACTTCTTGCCTAACTTCGAATCTGATACTGAGAACAGTAAACTGAATAAAAGCCAATACAGTATTTGTATCTAGTGAGGGGGGTCAATAAAAATTAATGGGTTCAAATTTAATGTATGTTAGCTAAGCCTTTCCAGTGGTTTCTGTGTCATCGAATAACTTCCAAACACGTCTATTTTTGTGGTTAGAAATCTCATGATTCTATTTGTGAGAACACAGATCTTCACTAAAGTACTGGAAAGGCACTGTATTTCTTTTAGCTGGGCTACAGCTGACTGGATGAGATGTAAACACAATTGTAGGGGTGGTAGTAGCTTTAAACAAACACAAGTGGAAATCCTAAATGAAACTGGAACCACAAAGTAAGAGGTCTTTGCAGACAAACAATTCACTCCCAGCAGGATTCATATTGGTTATATGACATTGGTCTACATCAAGCAGAGTTCCTGAAAATAGTGTACGCTCCAGCTCTCCATCACACATGCCAAAGCCCAAGGGGAGGGAAAGGATGGAAGGGAGGGAGAAGTTTGTTCCTAAAACAGAACCTTAAAAGTCTCTGGTTCTTAAAGCAGCGGGTTATCTTCATAACAAAAAGATTTCTATAGTGTTAACCATGCTTTGCATTGTTTTCTTATCAGGAAAGGGGGACAGATAGCTATTTCTACTCACTATTTTCTGAGAATTCAGAAGTATAGACTATAGACCACTTCTCAGCTTTTAATACTCCTGCTGTTATTCTGTGCCTATTTCAAAGACTTCTATGTGATTTTTATGATTTTAAGGGCTGACATTAGAAAGATGAATGCCTTCAAGCAGTCTAAGCGTACAGGAAAGTCTGCCCCTGGAAGCTTATTTATTTTCAATTAAAAAAGTATCAGGGGTCAGTTTTTGATGTTTTTATTTGTATATCTTTAAAACACTGGATGAAACTATATCTAAGTAGAAATTACCTCAGGCAACTGTCATCCCATGTGCATTTTTCTTTAAACTTAGCAGGACTCACTTACAAAATGAATAGCTTTTGAAAGGAATCAATTACACCACGGGTCAAAACAAGTCTCTCAAATGCAAGGATGACGGAATTTCTCACTGAGACATAAAAAATTAGTCACGCAGCATGAACGCTAAATATGGAGAGTGTCCTAAATATCTGAGGTGCTTCCTTCCAGCAGATGACAGTGACTTGGCTGTTGCGGTTGTTACTTACAGAGGACACATAATATCTACTCAATCAGTACTCGCTTGCGATCTAGAAAATTCTCTACTATTGCCCCATGACAAATCCGTGGAATAGCTGGGATATATTATACATATACTGGGGCTGAAAATATCTCTTATTAATAGTTCTCAAACTTGGCTGTACTTTAAAATCACCAGCCTTCAACCAGACCCTGGCATTAGCCCAAAGCAAGCACCAAGGTGATTTCTATTTTCAGCAGTCGTTCGATCTTTAGTGCATATCAGAATCACCTGGAGGTGACTGTTAACACACAGGTTGCTGGGCCGCACTCTGGGCCCAAACTCAGAGTTTTGATTAAGTAGGTGCTATGGATTGAGTGCGCTCCCCGCCTTCAAATTCACATCAAGGGGTTGAAGCCCTAACCCACAATGTGATGGTATTTGGAGTTGGGGCCTCCTTTGGGAAGTAATCAGGGTTCAATGAGGAGCTGAGGATGGGGCCTCGTCTGATGTGGGATTAGTGCTCTTATAAAAAGAAACACCAGAGCACTGCACCATCCCCCCCAGCATAAAGAGGTTACATAAGCACACAAAGAGATGACAGCCTCCTACAAGCCAAGAGGAGAGGCCTCAGAATGATATCTGCCTCTCTGGCACATTGATCTTGAACTTCCCAGCCTTCAGAACTGTAAGAAATAAATTTCTGTTTCTTAAACCACCCAGTCTCTGTAGGCTTGAAAATGTGCCTTTCCTGCAAGTTCCCAAATGATACTGACGCTGCGGATCCGGCAATCTTGGCCACCACTGTCTGTAGAGCACTGCCTCAGCATATAAACAGAAGGCACCTGGGGATCTTGTTGAAGCCGGGATTTTGATCCAGTAGTTTGAGCGTGGGGCCCAAGACTTTGCATTGTTATCAAGCTCCCAAGTGA
This sequence comes from Aethalodelphis obliquidens, assembly GCF_003676395.1. Taxonomy (NCBI): domain Eukaryota; kingdom Metazoa; phylum Chordata; class Mammalia; order Artiodactyla; family Delphinidae; genus Aethalodelphis; species Aethalodelphis obliquidens. Next base: position 54,217,359 of record NW_020837947.1, on the reverse strand, counting down.
TGTTATCGGACTATATTTTGAGTTATAACATTAAAGAGACTCTGAACGCTCAGGGGTTCACCTTTGAGTTTCCAGGGCAGCGCCAGGAATAACCGCGCCAAAACCTCCCCCAATGTTTTCCAAAACCTCTACCTGTTTCAAGACCCAGCTGAAGTTTCACCTCCCGTATAAAGCCTTCCATAGGCAATGAAGTCAGAAACAGATTATCTTTTAAATTAGAAAAGCTACTGATTGGATTTGGCCTCTCATTAGTAGTCGTTTTATTGTTCTTGCTACCTTTTCTTGAACATTTGTTAGATTATACAAAATACTTTGCAAATATTGTTTAATCCTCAGGATGACACTAGGAGAAAATGTTGTTAGCCCCAATTTAAAAAGAGAAAAAGAGAGGCTCAGAGAGTTTAAGTATGCGTCCTAACGACACAAAATTAGAATGTGATGGGGGTAGGAACTGCCAATTAGATCCTAGAAGAGCCTGGAATCAGAATCTTGCCCTGAATCACAAAGCTGAGCATCCTTCATTTGAAATGAAATACAAACAATTTCATATTAAAAACATGACCCCTATATGCTGAACGCTGAGGTTACAGTTGAGAGAAAGAGTTGTCACAGAGTTTACAATCTAGTAGAGACAGATATTGATCATATAATTGCATTAATTAATTCACAATTGCAAAATGAGATAAGTGCTCTGAAAGAAACAAAGACCATTGTCGGAGAGAGTATAAGGATAAACCTGGGTACTGAGCTCGCGTGCCACAACTACCGAAGCCCACACGCCTAGAGCCCATGCTCCCCAACAAAGAGAAGCCACAGCAATGAGAAGCCCGTGCACTGCAGAGAAGAGTGGCCCCACTCGCCGCAACTAGAGAAAGCCCACGCACAGCACCGAAGACCCAAACCAGCCAAAAATAAATAAATAAAATAAATATATTAAAAAAACAAAAAAAAAGAATAAACCTGGGGTGGGGAGTAGGAAAGGGGGCTCTGGGTCGGAAAAAGTGTCCAGGAGCTTAAGACGCCTGAGCTAATTGTTTAGGGATGATGTGTTTGGAGATGAGGGTGTGGTTCCTTCCAGTCTCATGAAATCACAAATATCCTAAGAAAAAATCTGGTATTTTCCAGAAACTGAAGCAAGACCACTGTGGCTGTACCACAAAAAGCTGAAGAAAGGGGTGAAAGTTATTCTAAGTGTGGTGTTATTTTTATTATCATAATTATTATTTGATTACTACATGTAAGTGACTTCTTCACAACAGAGAGTTTTTACCTTTATCCCCATGCTAGGGCTGCCAAATAAAATATAGGACATGCAGTTAAATTTTAATTTCAGATAAACAACAAAAAATTTTTAGTGTGAATATAGTACATTACTGGGACCTACTTATAGTTAAAAAAATTTTATTGTTTATCTGAAATTAAAATTTTACTGGCTGTCCTGTATTTTTTTTCCAGTTTTACTAAGATATAATTGACATACGGCACTGTAAAAGTTTAAGGTGTAGAGCATAATGATTTGACTTACATCATAAAATGATTAGCATCATAAGTTGAATGAACATCCGTCATTTCATTTAGACACAAAATAAAGGAAAAATTTTCGTCCTTTCAATGAGAACTCTTAGGATTTATTTTCTTAACAACTTTCATATATAGCATACAGCAGTGTTAATTATATTAATCGTGCTGTACACTACATCGCTAGTAATTATCTTCTAACTGGAAGTTTGTACCTTTTGACCTGTATTAGTCGTGTACTTTTATTTGCTAAATCTGGTGACCCGACACGGGAATCTTTCCCTAACTTCCCCTTAGCTGGTACTCAGCAATAGCTTGGGATATTCACTGGTTCAACACATCTTAGAAATGCCTCCATCAAACACACCAAGGCATGGAACACACACACACACACACACGCAGCCATTTAAGAGTTATGGAGCATGCGCTACATATCATGAATGTTCTAAAGTTCTGGGGATAACACTTAAGTGAATAAGAGGCAAATTTCTTGCCTTGTGCATACATTGACATGACATACACCAAACACATAACAAAATCTGCCACGTAACAGCCAAAGGAGGCACTGTACATACAACATCATTTCATTTAATCTCAATAGAATTACTCTTATTACCTACACATATTACTTAAAGAGAATTCTTACAATTAATAAGAATTAGGTTTTATTAACCTCATTATTATTGTGGTTCAAAGCTGAGGAAATTGAGGCTTAGGGAGGTTAAATAAGTTAACTGTTGTAACAGCAGTTAAGTGGCTGAGTCAAGGGTCAAAGCCTCTATGTGACTGGAGAGCTGGCATATGCTCATATGTTCTATTGCACGTTCTCTAAAAATGCAAACCCAGAACATCTCCCCAGTTATGGTTTGGATATTAATTTTGATATCTTCATTATGTTATTTTGTTTACTTAATTTTGCTTCGCTACTTTTAAATGAAAAGAAGAGAAAACAGAACTTCCTTAAAATGCAATTACAGAATTATTATTTATTGCTTATTTGTCATTCTAAAGGTGCAGGATATCTTGTAATGGACTCTGTTTCAATATTAGGTTTTCCTTTTTCCCCCTTACGCTCAACCATAAGGAGACAGATTTATGGTTTTTAGATCATGTCTTTCTCTGGTCTCAGACAAAGAGACATTGTTGTACATTTTTTAACTCTTTAAAAAATGAATATATCTTCAAGGTGATGTTTATAAGATGATTCTTTGAAGAATTTATAGCCTTAAAATTCTATTATTATAAAACTCCAAATTACAACATCTCATAATGGAAGTAGCAAGAGTAGAGTTTTCATATTCTTTATAATTTTATCATTAATTTGTTGCAGTTCTTTCCAATTCTTGAATTGTGGTGGTTCTAACAAAAAAAAGCTATGAAACTTTGAGATTATTTATTGTTGGGTGAGAGCCTGTAACAGAGCTAGATAAACTGGTAGTTTTACCAGTGCTTTGGATTTAAATATAGCATTAGGGCTCTGTGACTCCAACATTTAACTTGATTTATAGTTTGTGATGTAAAAATACCAGGGCTCAGATGGCCTGAAGTGACTTTGAAAATTAAGTAAAGAAGAAAATGTAATGACTAATATGAACTTGCTGTGAAATATTAATTATGCATTTCAAGTGAAGGAAGTAAGCAAGCAGTAATTTATTCTGTGACATGAAATAAATCCCAAACTGTACTCTTTGCTAAAGGCATTTTCTAAATAAACACTCAATTTTTAAGTCACAAAGGAACTGAAGTTGAAACCATTAGTTACTGTATTCTGAGCTGTTTATTAAAACATTTTCCCCCCAGATATCCTTTTAAAAAAAAAAATCTAGTTTTGAAAGGTGAGTTAGGGTAGAAAAACAGCTCTAACCTAAAGAGGAATAGAGCATCTTTTAAAAGTATGCCAGGAGAAACTTCTTAATGATCCATGACAGTGTAAAATGACAGCTGCAACTGCTGAGTCAGTCTACAAGAAAATCTAAATGTAGGAGAACCTGTAGCCTTTATTAATGACTCCCTAGGAATGTGGGCAAACAGCCAGGGCCAGGCATACAGCAATGCTTCTCTGATAACTGAGCATTCCAGACCTCCTAGATATAAATTTCTCCCAACTCCCTAAACCACAAATAATATCCTCAATATTCTGAATTAGGCAAGACACACAGGCATGTTAACCATATTATATTAATCTTCTAAATGTATTGCCCAAGGAGGAGACATGAAAGAGAACAGATTATCTCTACTGGAAGACTTAACACTTGAAAAGAGAAAAGGTTTAAAAATAAAATGCTTCAGAAGCAAACACAACGCACCCTTAATCTGCAAGTTTGCAGGAATTTGTTTTTCCCAGCCACGGGGTGCACAAAAACACTGTGATAACACAAATATTTTGCCATACCAGTTACAAGACCTTCTTTTTTCTTGGCATCTCAAAGTTACGGCAAAAGCATCCCTTAGGGGCTTCCCTGGTGGCACAGTGGTTGAGAGTCCGCCTGCCGATGCAGGGGACGCGGGTTCGTGCCCCGGTCTGGGAAGATCCCACATGCCACGGAGCGGCTGGGCCCGTGAGCCATGGCCGCTGAACCTGCGCGTCCCGAGCCGGTGCTCCGCAACGGGAGAGGCCACTACAGCGAGAGGCCCACGTACCGCAAAAAAAAAAAAAAAAGCATCCCTTAGGATTTACATGGTAGGAATATAATTTTTTTTTCAAAGATGAAGAGAGGTGAGTTACTCTAACTTGTCCATTGGACATACGAGAAGTTTACCATAATTTACAAATTTTTCAGGAAAATATCAGCAACTTTGAACTACTATTCAGAAGGTGAGCTCTCAGTCTAAGTCAATTTTGATGAAATTGAATATTTCCAGGAAGTATTTGGAAATTTCTAGTGAAAGATGGGTATTTATGAAACCAGCAGCAAATGTAAATTACTTGTAAATATATAAAGGGATGTGACAGAGAAAACCCAAAGAAAAAGGAAAACAAGAGTGTTCCTAAAATGGTTCTGAAAGTGAGGTTCCTAAGCAGCAGCACCTGCATCACCTGGCAACTTGTTAGAAATGCAATTCTCAGGCCCCACCCCCAGTCTCTTAAAACTAGCGACTCAGAAACACTGGGGTGGAGCCATGTATAGATAGTTTAACTAAAGTATCACCCCCTCAGGTGATTCTAGTGCAGCTAAGTTTAGAAACACCTCCTGGCTAAATTCTGATATGAACTGAGGGGCAAATATCCAGTTTTCACTTATACAAACAATCATGCAAAGATTCACCTGAAATAGTGTCACTTTCTTCTTTTTAGCCCAAAGACAAGGGTTTTTAAGGGCAGATGAAAGAGAAGTAATAATAAGGAAATGGAGTCACGGTCTAGAAGAGCCTTTGAAAAGGACTGTAGAATACAGCCACACAAAGCAACATTTAAAAGTAAAATTTTCTGATTCCATATATTGTTTTTCTTTGTTTTTCTCTTTTATTGAAGTATAGTTATTTACAATGTTGTGTTAGTTTCAGGTGTACAGCAAAGTGATTCAGTTACATACATATATGATTTTTTTTTTTTTTAAGAAAACAAACTTATGGTTACCAGGGGATAAGGAAGGGAGGGATAAATTGGGAGACTAGGACTGACATATACACACTACTATATATAAAATAGATAACTAATAAGGACCTACTGTATAGCACAGGGAACTCTACTCAATACTCTGTAATGGCCTATATGGGAAAGGAATCTTTAAAAAAATAAGAAAGAGTGGATGTATGTACAACTGATTCACTTTGCTGTACACCTGAAGCTAACACAACATTGTAAATCAACTATACTCCAATAAAAATTTTAAAAAACTTTAAATGATTATTTTACCATCTTAGTTGCTCTTAGTTTTTACTATAGATTACGTCTGCTAAAATGCAGTTGAATAAACAGCACGTTGACAATTTAAGTAAAATGCATTTGTAGATTTGAGTTCAAAGTTACTCCTTCCACTTTAACGAATTAGGCAATAATCTGAATTGCTTTTTTTTACTTAAAGTTTGTATTCCTAACCAAAAAAATAAGATAAAGTAAATTAATGATTCCATATATTGTTAAAGAAAAAGGCTACAAAGTAGAATGGATAGTATTATAGCTTTTGTTATATCTACACACATAAACACAAACACATGCATATACACATCCTTATTAGTATTTAGATTGATTAAAATATCTAGAAAGAAATAAATCTATTTACAGTGATTATCTTTGGTTGGTGAGATTATAATTAATTTAATTTCAGTTTGTTTTAAGCTATGTTTGCTATGTTAAATATCTATAACTCTATCACCTTGGAATTAAAATAATGCCATTTGTTTTACTGAACTTCCTCTAATATATATCCAAGTTGGAAAGAACTGCTGTTGAGAAGTTGGCATGGTAACCTACCACAATTAGCAAAATTCTTAAGTGATTGTGAGTGGTTCCCAAACTTGTTTACAGATTAGATTCACCTGAGACATTCAACCAATTCTGAAGGCTGTATCCCAGCCCCATGCTGCTGATCAAAGTTTGTAGATCACCACTGATGCCGATGATCTGTGTACACACACACATATACATATAAATGCATACATATATTAGACTAAACACTGATTATATTCTCAAAAATCTGGGTTCAAAATGGAAATTTTTTGACTATTTAAACAAAGAAAAACCACACTTTTACTGGAATACTCTGCATCATTCACTGATTAAGTACCAGCTTCTAAGTCCCTGCACAGTGATTTCATAGCATACTTCAATTTCAACCATAAGATGTTCAATTACATAAAAAGTGAGTCAAAATCAGATTCCTTTCATTGTTTTGTGAATATTTTAATCACAAAATCTGTGATTACAAAATCCCTTTATAGCACATTGCACTGTGTTCGTTGACAGACAGAAACATGTATCCACAGATTTTTGAGCCTGAAAGATGCTGTTGCCCTATTTTTGGAACACCAGGGAAAAGACCAACTGCTTCAGACTCTGTAAAAGATAAATTTCAGGGGAACTTGGCATATTTGGCAGATAGGGTTAAAACTTTGAATACAATGAATCCCCCCGAAACTTCAAGAACCAAGAGCAACGTCATTTGTATTATATGGTACTCCAAGAACTTAGAGCTGAAATACAGTTATGAGTAAACTGGTACTAAAAACATCTCCTCAATTTTTGACATAGTGATAGTCTCAAAGAAAAGATTCGTGGAAATGATTTCAAGAAATATCTAAAATTGCATCTAGTTTGTTCCACAGGATGAATTCATGTGATAAGATTCCTGATGTGATAGCTAAGTTTCACTTAGAGGTCTAGGAAGAGAAAGTTTCTTCCTAGCATCCCATCTTCACCTCAAGGTAGCCAAAAAAAAAAAAAAAAAATACACACACACACACACACACACACACATTTGGAACTCAAGGTTGATCTGGCTACCAAATAACAAAGGAAACCTCTTTGGAAAAATCTGAGCTGGAGGGATAGAAAAAATATTTCTCTGTTTTCCCACAAGTCAGTCACTATTCCTTTTTTACAGACTTGTGAAGTTCTTGTGTTTTTTTCCCTCCTGACTTCCACTATGAAAGCAAGTGCACAAGTTTGGTATTCAAAGGGCTCTGTCTTCCCACCACACAGAAAACTCCTGTACAAAGAGTCAATAATCACAGTGATATCAGAAAATCCAACATGTGGGGAGAGTGTCTCAAATCCAGATGACTTACTTTCTAAACTTGCCATCACTTGGATTTATATGTAGTTTTATTTAATTCATTTCAAAATCTCAAACAGTATTAAAGAAGGGCATGAGGTAATTATGTTTATTAAATAGGTCACCCCTATACTGATGGTGTTAGCATTTCTCAACAGGACCAAGGATTTCTTACACTTAAGGCATGTTTTCTGTTGGAGGAAAGAAATGTTCCATCAGTCTTCATATTAGCTCTTTGATAGGATTCCACTGTTTCCACCCAGTTATCTATATTCAATAAGGTAATCCTAGTTATTAACCTTATGTTTGTTCTGGCAATTGGGAAAGAAGATACACTGAATTATGGATATAAAAATGTGGTCAATGTTGGGGGTAACCAACATTGTAAATCAACATGTTGGCATTCTGCAGTGGAGAAAGCCTAGGCCTTGAAATCATTCCGATTCACATTCTGTCTCTGCCATGTTGCTTCATAAGCAACATTGGGCAGGCTAATGAGCAAACAAATCCATTTCCCTCAGCGAGGAGCAACAAAACCTATTTTTAAATGCTGTAGTGAGAATTGCATGAGATAACATAACTACTTGGTCTGGTGAATTTGACATGTAGTAGATACAAAATAAATGGTAGTTATTAAATCAATCTCTTTTCATCCCTGTTAGTTAGAGCCAGTCCTTGATGTAAGGAATAGCTCTTTAATTATTGACCACTGATTTTTCTGAACCCTCAGAACTATGGACAAACCCTTGCTAAATGTTGCTGGATTTTTAAGAGTAACACTCGGTTCATTAATTGATGGCAATCTCCTGGGTGAATGAGGCACCTTCCTTTAGGACCTGACTAGGCTACCCAGCATTGAAAAGTAGCATTTGCTCTTAGTTTGTTTCAACACCAGGTATTCTCCTGCTGTGATAGAATAATGCCTGCACCCCCAAGATGTCCATGTCCTATTCCCTGCAACCTGTGAATATGTTGCCTGACATGGCAAAGGGACCTCTCAGATGTGACTACATTAACGACCTTGAGATGAGGGCAGTGGGTGGTGGGTATGCTAGGTTATTCAGGTGGGCCCAATATAATCACAGGGTTCTGAACTGAGCAGGACCCTGTGCGGCTCCTGGGCATGGGGAGTCTATCTGTTCAGCCTCCATGACCTTCCCTGAGTTCCAAAGGGCAGATTTGAACAACTGGTAATCTGGGAAGGAGAGGGATGCTGAGTCAAGGGAGGAAAAGACAAGAAACAATAGTACAGCCTTGGGTCAGGGTCCTGGTTCTGCCTCAAGGGATACACTTAACTATATCCTTAAGCCCTTTTATAGAATTAAAACCCAACAAATGGAAGATGTCAGCATTCTCCATACCAGAGAAGACCACCTGAGCCTGAGGCCAGACTGAAGGAACCTGAGAAGCTCATCAAGAAGATTTCCTGAGATGAGGGCAGGTCCTACACACACCCTAAGCTTATCAGCAGCCCCACCCTTGAACTATTGCCATAAAACTCCTCACCAAACTCCCCTAGGTTGGGACACATAGTTTTTGAGGGCAGGAGCTCTCTGTGTCCCCCTTTGCCTGGCAAAGCAACAAAGCTATTCTTTTCTACTTCACCCAAAAGTCTGTCTCTGAGATTCAATTCTGCACTGGTGTACAGAGAGGCCGGGCTTTCGGCAAGTTCTAACAAGGGAAAGAGGGAGGCGTGGAAGTCAGAATCAGAAAAAGATGTGAGCCATAGAATGAAGGTTGCCTTTGGAAGCAGATAAACGCAAGGAAAGAGATGTTTCCCTGGAGCCTCCAGAAGAAATGTACGTTGGCCTACACCTTAATTTTAGCCCCCTAGGTCTCATTTTGGACTTCTGACCTCCAGAACTATAAGAAATTTGTGCTGGTTTCAAGCCTCTATGTTTGTGATAATTTGTTACAGTGACATTAGGAAATTAATGACCTATTCTCCCCCTATTTTAATGATTCACCAGGCCTTAGCCTTTCATGTCTACCAAGCATGCCTTATCCCATGGGTGTGGCCAAGTCCTGTCAAATTCCAGCTCCATGCCCCAGATGTCTGCTAACCAGAATTTTCCTTGACCTCAGTTATGCTTACAACTAACACACTAGTTTTTTCTGTTTAACTCTTGAGGTGCAGTCATACAGTGTTCACCTCTAGGTGGCCTCTGAATGGTGACTTGTACCCTAAATCTTACCCACATTGGAAATTTGTCTGAAAAGCTAAAATTTGCCTGGCAAGCTAAATTTTGACTTCAATTTTGTAGCAGAGCTTATTCTATTCATACATGCCCTTTTTAAAGAAACTGACCAAGAGCTCTGATCTTAAATTTTAAATAAAGAAATGTATGTATTTAACATATAAGATGTAAATAATGTACTATTTTGACTTTCCTGCAGTAGGTGATAAAAATCAGGGAATATCTGTAGCCTTTACTTTGTATAGTAAAGGATTAGCTCAGCGGGTCTGGGATGCTCAAAACCTGCCCATTCCAAAGGTTTTTAGGGGTTGGACCCTGAGCTACTCCTGGGAGATAACCTCTAAGCCCTTTAAACAACCTGCCTGATAAGAATGACTTTGTATACCTTGGGCCTTGGATCACACCAGACAGTTTATGCTAACAATGTGATTTATGATAAATACCTGTTTTTGTTCACCAGGGCCATCAGTTTGACCTCTAAGGAGGGAGCTCTGGGGACTCAGTAGCTAAGATCAGTCTTGCAGGCAGGTCTATGTGACTGACCACCAGTAAAAACCAAGGATATCAAGGCTTGGATGAGCTTCCCCGGTTGACAGCACTTTGCCTGTGTTGTCACCTATTACTGCTGGTAGAGTTAAGCACTGTCCGTGAGTTTCCACTGGGAGAAGACAACCAGAAGCCTGCACCTCTCTCTTGGACTCTGCCCTATGCACCCTTTTCCTTGCTGATTTTAATCTCTTTCCTTTTGCTGCAATAAATTATAACCATGAGTATAGTAGCTTATCTGAATTCTGGGAGTGCTTCTAGCAAATTATCAAACCTGAGGGTGGTCTTGGGGGCCCTCCAACATAAGATCGCAGACTTTTTCCTAACGCTTAAATGATCAGATGAGTAAAATTGGCTTTTCATAAACTTGCTAAATTTGTTTTAGAATTTCATGATCAAATAATTTTATCTCCAATCCTGACTTACCATTTCCTAATCCTGATTTACAATTTCACACACACGTGTGCGTGCACACACACACTTATGTACAACTGCACGTGTGAGCACACACATACACACCACATTATATGTCTTGAAAAAGAAGACAATTATTCTACATTTGCTATGTCTCTCTCCTGATGAACAGTAAGTCTAGTCAACCACACACAGCCTACTCTATTAGAACATTTCATAGACAAGCACTTTTATCTCTTCCTTTGGTAGACTGGCGAAACCCAGCAGGATCCTGTGGAGCTCCTGGGCACAGAAGGCTTTCAAACAGTTTCTATTCAGGGAAGTGAGGGGATGCAGAGACAAGGGAGGAGAAGCCAAGAAACAACAGTGTAGCCTTAAGGTAGGGTCCTGATTCTGCCTCAAGGGATACACATAACAGTATCTTTGAGCTCTTTACAGAACTAAAACACCCAACAAGTGGAAGATGTTAGCATTCTTCATTCCAGAGAAGATCACAACTTGATAACCTTGAGAAGCTCATCAGGAGACTAGCTGAGCCCAGATTAAAGGATTGCAGGCCCTGCACACACCCTGATCCTTAACAGCAACCCCACCCTTGAACCATTGCTATAAAACTCCTCAGTAAATCCTCCCGGGTTGGGACACTCAGTTTTTGAAGCACAAGCCTACTGTATCCCCCTCTGCCTGGCAAATCAATAAAGTTATCCTTTTCTACTTCACCCAAAACTCTGCCTCTGAGATTCGATTTGGCACCAGTGCACAGAGGCCAAGATTTTGGCATCACTGGTATATGTCTGCATTATTTCCTTTCAGGTACTTTGATTGAATATGAAATGAGCTAACATGTAAAAGTGATTATCTGAGGGATACTGCTCCCTCCCCTCCCTCCCTCCCTCCTTTCTCCCTCCCCTCCTTCTTCCTTCCTTTCTTTCTCTTTCTCTCTCTCTCTCTCTCTCTCTCTCTCTCTTTCTTTCTTCCTCTTTTTCTTCTTTCCACCAGGACCAGGGGAAATTTCTTCCTATACTGCACATTAGGTCCAAGATTAAACCAAATCTGCCATGGCTTCAAGTTCAAGGCTCTTTCTGCTTCACAAACCTCTTTCTGTTACAATCTCTGAAAACCATGTCTAATACAAAAATGTTTCTCAATTTTGAATCTATTGGAGTCATAATGTCATGTTGATATGCTTTTGGAGCATTTAAGAGGTAATGCCGAATTCAACTTCTTATTGAAACCGAGCAGGACCCTGTGGGGCCCTCCTGGACACAAAAGCCTTTCCAGGTCCCCCATTTCTTATTTCCAGGGTAAAGGTTTCAGCCTCCTAGACCTGCCCTGAGTTCCAAAGCGCCAATTCAAACAGCTACTAATCAAGGAAAGAGGGAATGCAGTAACAAAGGAGGAACAATCAAGAAACTATAGTGCAGCAATTAAAACAGGATCCTGGTCTCCTCAAGGAATATATATAACAATCTTTGAGCTCTTCTGCAGGAACTAAGGCCCCCACCCAGGTGGAGGATGGTAACTTCTGGATGAGCACAAGATTCCTGGAGCACCACCCTGTTACCTCACCACCAACCAATAGCCCTCACCCCAAATTTTGCCTATAAAAACTTCTCCCCCAAAACCATCAAAGAGGTTGGGGTTTTTTAAAGGACAATTTACCTATTTCCCTTGCTTGGCCCTGCAATAAACCTTTCTTTGCTCCAACCTCTGATGTTTCAGTTTGGCACTGGGCACAGGAACTTATGTTTGGTAACATTCCCCCATCACCAATCACATCAGCCTATTCCCACAGCATTACTTCATACAGTGGTTTTAGACCCTCCTGTAGAACCGGAGCCAAGTTAAATGGATGATGTGTCTAATCTCCAAATTGGACAGATTCTTTACATCACAATAAAATAAAGGCCTTTGTTTTTCTCATATATTAATACATATATGAAGTCTATTACATTTTTTCAGGACCTTGTCTTCTGCAAAGGTTTAGCAATCTGTTATTTGAAGCAGAACGTTTTCTAAAGAAATAAGTACACTAAACTGTGTCCTTTGGAAATTTGTTTTAGTTCATATTTTTAAAATGCCATAAACCCAGGGCTTTCCATTGGTTGAGTAATACAGCCTCCTAGTTTGATTTTACCTCCCAAATGTGTCCTTGCTTTGGTGATACCTAAAAACATTCTTGTGTACATTCACATGAAGACTACAAATATTTCCGCAGTATTTCTAAGTGGGTTTACTAAAGTGTAATAGCAATGAAATCTTTCTGCAAATTACATTTTACAAAAAATAACTGAACATGAAGTATGGTTGTAATACTGAAAACAAATGATCAAAATGACTTAAATAAATGCATGTATTTAATATTAAGTATGAGTCTTTTTCAATTAAATAGAACTGATCATGGCAGTACTTAAAATGCTAAACAATTAGCTCGTGACCGTATAAAAAACAGATTTGTGGAAGTCATGCTTGTCTTAAGTGTAGTATTTGTCCTTCAGTTGGAAGTGCTATAAATTAATTTTAAAGCAAAGCATATGACCCCATGGAATGTTTTAAATGAAATCCTTCCTACTAGGACAACAAAACATCCAGGACATCGAGTACTTCTAGCAATCAAGAGTGTTTTGTTTGTATTTGAGAATGTTAACATTCAACTCTTTCTATATTCATCTATCTTTCTAATTTTCAAAAGGCATACTGGAAAAGAGAGGCGATATTCCCTTAGAATATTCACATTAAAATAGATAGGCGTTTTCTTATTCAGAAGATGTTAAAAGCTTTTTCACACATTTTTATTTGAAAGTAATTTTTAGTCACCTTTCATTAAATAAAAACTGACTTCCTTTAATAATCTTAAATAATCATTACAATAATTACTCAAAAGTTACAGAGAGGAAATTAATCAATATCTGGGTTGAGATTTTGACTTTTACATAGCAAGAGGTTTGTGAAGCAGAAAAAGCCTTGGACTTGAAGTCACAACAGATCTGGTTTTTGGTCTTGGACTGGCTCATCCACTTGCCTGCCAGCATGACCTTGATCAAATTAGTTACTCATTTTGATCCCATCTGATCTAATACATGAGGAGTCTATGTTATTAATGACTTTTTAACCTGATGGCCATAAAGACAACAGACCGGAAAATAACTACTAGCACAGCAAAGGGGAAAAGCAATGCCATCTTGCTGAGCTCAGTCCTACTTCTACAGGTTTCCCCCTTTCCGATCCTCAAACTGGAAAAATTCTTCCAATCAAAAATAATCTCAATAACAGACAAGATGGTGATGGCAATGGTACTTAGCATGTGGGACTGGAGGTGAGGTGGAAAGTAAGACTGTAACAGGGAAGAGCCAATTCTGACTCCATGTTGGATCTGTTTCTTTGACTTTAACCTTTGCTTTTCGTTGCTTTTGTTATTATAATCATACATAATGGCCTGCCTCAGGGAACCCTGCCCCCCTGCCTGAATGTTAAATTAAAGTACCTCTGTTCAGCTCACAGGGAGACAATCTGACCCTGCCCAACTGTGAATGGCTGCAGAAAAGAAGAAATTAACACAGCCCCTCCTCATGCTGGCCAAGCCAGGCAAAACTAGTGGCTTTTTACTTTACTTCCTCACCTCCCACCCCACCCCCCGTTCTATAAAAGAAACTGGCATCCAGACCCCGATAAGATGGTTTTTTGGGGACCCTAGTCCACCATCTTCTTGGTCTGCCAGCTTTCTGAAGAAAGCCGCTATTCCTTGCCTCAACACCTCGTCTCCCAATTTACTGGCCTGTCGTGTGGTGAGCTGAGCAAGCCTGGACTCGGTAACAAGGTGATCAACTGAATATTTTACAATACAACATTTCAGGATGATGTAAAACTCAGGATGAATTTCTTTAGTCCTAGTTTGAGGTGGCCCCCCAACCTGTGTTATGTTTTGAGAAAGACAGCATATGCATATTACAAAAAACATGCTACGTGAGATATATACTGGAAGTCTCTGTACTCTTCTAATTGAGAAATGAGACTGAGTCAAGAGCAGCAATCCTAAGAAATATTTTACTGTAAAATATTAGACCTCAACATGTTGGATTTGGACTATGATCAAGGTTTTCATTGTATCCCACTGAAAGAATATTACTATAACTATTTCTAGTCATTGTAATTACTGCCATTATAAATCTCCTACATTCTTTATAGCATGTGTACTTGTGAAATAACTGTTTCATCTTTTTACTCATGACTAAAAAATAATACTTGAAAAGAGAAGGCAACCAAAAGAATAAAAGTACCCCAGTGATACAACAGACAGATTAAAGGTGTTCCTGCTACCACAGAACTTCAAAGAAATCTTTAAACCTCATTAAACAAAGAGGCAAGAGCAACATATCTTAAGAAAGTTTTTAAATTTGGTTTGCTTATTAAATACAATGTATTTTCTCTTTAAGCACGTTTCAGAGTTCACTGTATTGTTTGTGACTTTTAAAAGTTAATTGAAATGCCAAAGTTTTGAGCATGAAGAATAAATTTCATTTGACCTTTTAAGAAAAGCCGTTCTTGTATAGTCTTTGGAAGACAAAATCTGTCTTCTCTACCAATCACATTAAAATGAGCCAGGTGGCGGATTACTTAAATATCTCGCCTTTCATCTCTGGAGACTGGGGTTTAAATGTGTCTTAAAAGAAATACCCCAGAGTGATTTGTGTATATCTTGAAGCCCATACAATTGGGCCTTAAGTAGTAATAACTTGCAGCTGTGGAGATTCTCTTACAAATCATCAGAAAAGTCATAGGACGAGATAGCAGGGCTTCAGTAAAAGTATAAAGGCCACCCAGATAATCCATATAGGATAAAGCTTATAAAAATAATGAACTTTCCTGGTCAATGAAAACTACCAAATGAGTTACTGGTCTTAAAAAAAAAAGAGACCAACAGAGAAAGAAAAATGAGTAGTCTCAGTTCAGATTAAGCAGTGAAAGCATCCCTAAAGACATGCAAATTATAATGGTAAATGAAAATAAATAAGCCAAAAGGATAGCTTACTAGTGCCCTCTAGTGTACTGTCTCTCCTGTTTTCTATGAAGTATGACTTTTTAATTTTATTTTTCTACACTATAATAGTGTTTTGAATATAATTTCTAGAACTGAAAACACAAAAGAAATAATTAAAAGCTATAAGCCTTTAAAACTCAAATATTAACATTATCAGGAAAAAGTTAAAAGAACAACCAACCTAATAATATTATTACACAGTATTAATGTCAATAAACTGACATTAGTGGCAAAGAAAGACGGACAGACAGGAAACTGATATCATTTCCCCTTTCCCATGCTTGGGCAAAGAAGCCTTCTCCCTGAAAAATGTTTTGCTTCACAGTCACTGTGTTTTGCATCCTAACTGTATCAAGTGCCAACCAAACAGATTGTTTGCTAATTGATATCATAAAGCAAGACAGCCCAGTGAAGGATGACAATTCTGACTCTAGCAAACAGCAGCTGATGTAGAGCTTGATAGAAATGCTGTCATTTTCAACACAAACTGCCTAGAATTGGCTTTTCACTGTAAATATACAGAGACGTGACAGAAGCCTCGTACACCCACCTTTATTTTTTTTTAAATGAAATGACAATTCTCTTACAATATTTCTGTTACCAGTTCTAGTTTAGCTGGTAGCATCTTAAAGAAAATAAGTTGTAGGGGTATCATTCAGACTCTGTACACAGCATTTACAGACAAGCTAAAAGCTTTTGCCCATAGCCAGATGCAGGCTCAGGAAGAACATTATGTTTGCTTACAGATTTTTAGAATGGAATAAAACAGCCAGTGCAGGAACTCTCTCTATATTAAAAATTGCAATATGTCAATAAATTAGGATAGTAAAAGGTATACGCTACTTCAAGTACAGTCGTCTCTTAGCATCTAAGGGCATTTGGGTTCAGGACCCCTGTGGATATGAAAACTCACAGGTACTCAAGTCTCAAGTATAAACTGGCACAGTCCAGTTGGTCCTCTCTTTCGGTGGGTTCCCCATCCACGGATATGGGGGGCTGATGATATTGATAAATTCAACCACAGCATAATTGAAAATAAAAATTATTTTCACATTTCTATGCATCCTTCACAGCAAAATGCTTTTTCTTAAGTGGGACTTAGCCTGTCAGAATAGAAGAGCAGTACTTAAATGAAGCATGTATGTGTGTGTGTGGTGGGGGGGTGGGTACTTACAAGGCACTGATAAATGTCTAAGGTGAAATCAAATGAAATGTGATTCCACACAAGAGTTTTTTGAACATGGGTTCCTAAAGAACAATGGCCACATGACGCAAATAATTCAAGAAAATGATAAAGGCATTCTGAGAAAGAAGGAACGATAATGAAGGGATCTGGAAGTTTCCAGTTTACCTCCCAAGGAGGCAGATGGAGGAAGAGGTAACATACTGCATGGCAAAAACACAGCAGTCTACTTCACGTATTCAAAATCAAAAGAGCAATTATTTTAAAGAATATATTTACACTTTTTAGCTATTTGCACTTTGTTAAATAATTTCCCTTCATCTCAACCTTGACTCTTCCTTTCTGTTTTGCAGAGTAAAAGCTGATGAATAAAAATAGATGGGGCTTCCCTGGTGGCGCAGTGGTTGAGAGTCTGCCTGCCGATGCAAGGGACGTGGGTTCGTGCCCCGGTCTGGGAAGATCCCATATGCCGCGGAGCGGCTAGGCCCCTGAGCCAGGGCCACTGAGCCTGCGTGTCCAGAGCCTGTGCTCTGCAATGGGAGAGGCCACAACAGCAAAAACAAAAACAAAACAAAACAAAACAAAAAAAATAGATGGATTACAAAAACAACAGAATAGACTTTCTTCTCAAGTGTTCGTGGAACATGCCCCAGGAGAGATCATATCATGGATCACAAATCAAGCCTTGGTAAATTTAAGAAAACTGAAATCATATCAAGTATCCTTTCCAACCACAACGCTATGAGACTGATATCAATTAAAGGAAAAAAAATGTAAAAAACAGAAACATGGAGGCTAAACAATACACTACTAAATAACCAAGAGGTCACTGAAGAAATCAAAGAGGAGATCAAAAAATACCTAGAAACAAATGACAATGAAAACATGACAACCTAAAACCTATGGGATGCAGCAAAAGCAGTTCTAAGAGGGAAGTTTATAGCAATACAATCCTACCTCAAGAAACAACAAACATCTCAAATAAATAACCGAAACTTATACCTAAAGCAATTAGAGAAAGAACAAAAAAACCCGAAAGTTAGCAAAAGGAAAGAAATCATAAAGATCAGATCAGAAATAAATGAAAAAGAAGGAAACAATATCAACGATCAATAAAACTAAAAGCTGGTTCTTTGAGAAGATAGACAAAATTGATAAACCATTAGCCAGACACATCAAGAAAAAAAGGAAGAAGACTCAAATCAATAGAATTAGACATGAAAAAGGAGAAGCAAAAACTGACACTGCAGAAATACAAAGGATCATGAGAGATTACTACAAACAACTATATGCCAATAAAATGGACAACCTGGAAGAAATGGACAAATTCTTAGAAAAGCACAACCTTCCGAGACTGAACCACGAAGAAATAGAAAATATGAACAGACCAATCACAAGCACTGAAATTGAGACTGTGATTAAAAATCTTCCAACAAACAAAAGCCCAGGACCAGATGGCTTCACAGGCAAATTCTATCAAACATTTAGAGAAGAGCTAACACCTATCCTTCTCAAACTCTTCCAAAATATAGCAGAGGGAGGAACATTCCCAAACTCATTCTATGAGGCCACCATCACCCTGATGCCAAAACCAGACAAAGATGTCACAAAGAAAGAAAACTACAGGCCAATATCACTGATGAACATAGATGCAAAAATCCTCAGCAAAATACTAGCAAACAGAATCCAACAGCCCATTAAAAGGATCATACACCATGATCAAGTGGGGTTTATCCCAGGAATGCAGGATTCTTCAATATATGCAAATAAATCAATGTGATACACCATATTAACAAATTGAAGGAGAAAAACCATATGATCATCTCAATAGATGCAGAAAAAGCTTTCAACAAAATTCAACTCCCATTTATGATAAAAACTCTCCAGAAAGTAGGCATAGAGGGAACCTAACTCAACATAATAAAGGCCATGTATGACAAACCCACAGCCAACATCATTCTCAATAGTGAAAAACTGAAACCATTTCCTCTAAGATCAGGAACAAGACAAGGTTGCCACTGTCACCACTATTATTCAACACAGTTTTGGAAGTTTTAGCCACAGCAATCAGAGAAGAAAAAGAAATAAAAGGAATCCAAATTGGAAAAGAAGAAGTAAAACTGTCACTGTGTGCAGATGACATGATACTATACATAGAGAATTCTAAAGATGCCACCAGAAAACTACGAGAGCTAATCTATGAATATGGTAAAGTTGCAGGATACAAAATTAATGCACAGAAATCTCTGGCATTCCAATACACTAATGATGAAAAATTCTGAAAGAGAAATTAAGGAAACACTCCCATTTACCATTGCAACAAAAAGAATAAAATACCTAGGAATAAACCTACGTAGGGAGACAAAAGACCTGTATGCAGAAAACTATAAGACACTGATGAAAGAAATTAAAGATGATACCAACAGATGCAGTGATATGCCATGTTCTTGGATTGGAAGAATCAATATTGTGAAAATGTCTATACTACCAAAAGCAACCTACAGATTCAATGCAATCCCTATCAAACTACCAATGGCATTTTTCACAGAACTAGAACAAAAACTTGCACAATTTGTATGGAAACAGAAAAGACCCCGAATAGCCAAAGCAATCTTGAGAAAGAAAAACGGAGCTGGAGGAATGAGGCTCCCTGACTTCAGACTATACTACAAAGCTACAGTAATCAAGACAGTATGGTACTGGCACAAAAACAGAAATATAGATCAATGGAACAGGATAGAAAACCCAGAAATAAACCCACACACATATGGTCACCTTATCTATAATAAAGGAGGCAAGAATATAAAATGGAGAAAAGACAGCTTCTTCAATAAGTGGTGCTGGGAAACCTGGACAGGTACATGTAAAAGAATGAAATTAGAACACTGCCTAACACCATACACAAAAATAAACTCAAAATGGATTAAAGACCTAAATGTAAGTCCAGACACTATCAAACTCTTAGAGGAAAACATGGCAGAACACTCTATGACATAACTCACAGCAAGATCCTTTTTGACCCACCTCCTAGAGAAATGGAAATAAAAACAAAAAGAAACAAATGGGACCTAATGAAACTTCAAAGCTTTTGCAAAGCGAAGGAAACTTTAAACAAGATGAAAAGACAACCCTCAGAATGGGAGAAAATATTTACAAACGAAGCAACTGACAAAGGATTAGTCTCCAAAATATACAAGCAGCTCATGAAGCTCAATACCAAAAAAACAAACCCAATACAAAAATGGGCAGAAGATCTCATTAGACATTTCTCCAAAGAAGATATACAGATTGCCAACAAACACATGCAAGGATGCTCAACATCACTGATCATTAGAGAAATGCAAATCAAAACCACAATGAGGTATCACCTCACACCAGTCAGAATGGCCATCATCAAAATATCTACAAACAATAAATGCTGGAGAGGGTGTGGAGAAAAGAGAACCCTCTTGCACTGTTGCTGGGAATGTAAATTAATACAGCCACTATGGAGAACAGTATGGAGGTTCCTTAAAAAACTAAAAATAGAACTACCATATGACACAGCAATACCACTACTGGGCATATACCCAGAGAAAACCATAATTCAAAAAGAGTCATGCACCACAATGTTCATTGCAGCACTATTTACAATAGCCAGGACATGGAAGCAACCTAAGTGTCCATCGAGAGATGAATGGATAAGGAAGATGTGGCATATATATACAATGGAATTACTCACCCATAAGAAGAAATGAAATTGAGTTATTTGTAGTGAGGTGGTTGGACCTAGAGTCTGTCATACACAGTGAAGTAAGTCAGAAAGAGAAAAACAAATACCATATGCTAAGACAAATATATGGACTCTAAAAAAGAAAAAAATGGTTATGAAGACCCTAGGGTCAGGATGGGAATAAAGACACTGACCTACTAGAGAATGGACTTGATGACACAGGGAGGGGGAAGGGTAAGATGGGACGAAGTGAGAGAGTATCACTGACATATATACACTACCAAATGTAAAATAGATGGCTAGTGGGAAGCAGCTGCATTGCACAGGGAGATCAGCTCAGTGCTTTGTGACCACCTAGAGGGGTAGGATAGGGAGGGTGTGAGGGAGACACAAGAGGGAGGAGATATGGGGATATATATATATATATATATATATATATATATATATATACACACACGTGTAGCTGATTCACTTTGTAATACAGCAGAAATTAACACAACATTGTAAAGCATTTATACATCAATAAAGATGTTAAAAAAAAAAACAGATGGAGTATACTCAGAAAATTTTCAAAGTAGAAGGGAAGCTCAGAGATCATCTAGTTTACTCATCCTCCGATCTCATCAGTTAGCAAAGGAGGAAACTGAGGCACAAAGAGGTAAAATCAGATATGTTTAAAATCACGCAGCAAATAGGTAGCAGAGCCAGAAGTAAAATGAGTCTCTAGTTATTCTAGCCATAGTTTTTCAACTAGCTATTTTGGATGTAATACAAAGTCTTTCTTAAAAAGACTTAAAAGAGCTCAATTTTCTACTGTTTCAGTGTAAGTTTTAACAACGTAATTCTTAAAATGGGCAAAAGAACAGACCCAATGGAACAAACGGCAGAATGGATGGAAATCCCATCACAGCTGATGTCAAATTGTTTTGCAGTCTAAAGTTAATCCTCAGGTAGTACCTGATGGACTTTTAATTAAGCAGCAAACATCTATACGTATGTGTCTGTCAATTTACTCTGTACATTCTGTTTGAAAAAGATTAACTGACACAATCTAGGGGCTTGGTTATATTATGAGTTAACCTCACACTGCCATTTATTTTTCTTATTGCTAAAATTCTCTTCTCTTTACCCTAAATTTGTAGAGGAAATTTTTGAAAACAGTCATTTTGTTTATGATCTCTACTGAACACAGTCTAACATTATTCATTCAAACTGATTTTTTCATATATTATTTTTATACTGTATTCAAAGTTTGTGCCTAATTTTCAGATGATTCCAACTGAACGTCTGCCTATATCCTGAGGCTCAATTCTCAGATTTCTTAGGTAGGAAGCTGACTTAGTACACTGGGCATATGTGATACCACCAAAACTGGATCCTTTGTGAGCACCAACAAGAAACCCAGGAAGTGAGGAAGATCTAGATCATAACAGGGGAAATAACAAAGTAACTGAAACTGGTGTTTGAACCTCCTACACCTCCCTATCGCCCTTTACTGGATCTGCTCAACAGAAGAAGGATGTATGGAAAAAAGTACACAGACTGAAAACAAAAAAGGGAGGAGGAATTTGGACTCAAAGTGTTCACTATCTAATTTCACTTCATTTCAAAGTTATAATCCATATGACTTGGTTCTCCCTCTCTGGTGAGCACTAGTGCCACTGTGCCATATGCTACTGTGTGGACTCATGTCTCCCTTCGTTATCCTTTAATTGGCTTGACCTATGGGAAGGGTGGCTTGCAACCAAGCTAACAACATAAATCCACTCCAGGCTCTATAAAATCCACTACAGACAGCTCTTCTGGGAGAATAAAAAGAAAGGAGCAATTTATCCAAAGTTCATACTTCTTCATACATCTCATATACCAAAGCATGTATTTTATAGCATGATAACAGGTAACGATTCTTTTGCTTATAATTTGAACTTCCTCCCCCGCCATGTAGTTAATGCAAAATGAAGATTTGAAATCGTACGAATGTATGAAAAGCACAATTTGAACAGATAAAGTCAAAATTGCAGTTAGAAAACTAACTTTTGGTTACCAATTTTAATTCAAGAAATTCTAATAGGTAAAAAAAAAATCAGATGCTAGAGTCTTTTAAAATATTAGCTCAGTAAAAATAGTGGAAAAAGTTAAGTTATCAAAGAAAACTCATTTTATACCTCTATAAATGTAGACTATTAAAAAACAATAACACAAAAGTAGTTACACATCATAAACAAAAGAAAAAGAAAAATTGCCAAAATTGGTAAACATAGAACTATTTGAAAGTTCTTCTTAAGACCAAAAGTCACAAATCTCTTGTGATCTGGGCATATT
This sequence comes from Aethalodelphis obliquidens, assembly GCF_003676395.1. NCBI lineage: Eukaryota > Metazoa > Chordata > Mammalia > Artiodactyla > Delphinidae > Aethalodelphis > Aethalodelphis obliquidens. Next base: position 54,194,714 of record NW_020837947.1, on the reverse strand, counting down.
ATTTTTTTGGTTGATACTTCTTTTTTTTTTTTTTTTTTGCGGTACGCGGGCCTCTCACTGTTGTGGCTTCTCCCATTGTGGAGCACAGGCTCCAGAAGCACAGGCTCAGCGGCCATGGCTCACAGGCCCAGCCGCTCTATGGCATGTGGGACCTTCCCCGACCGGGGCACGAACCCGCATCCCCTGCATCTGCAGGCAGACTCTCAACCACTGCGCCACCAGGGAGGCCTGGTTGATACATTTTTTATTAATATATCTTCATACACATTTTATAGAGTCATGGTTAAATTTTATATACTTTGGGGACACACTGAATGATAGCTCTTAAATTCTTTGGGCTGTGAAAATGCTTAAATAGACCCATCTAAGAATAGATTTTGAAGCATGCATGATATTCCCAATTTTAGCAGAATAAAGATAATGACTGAAATATCAAGAAGCATTATGCATGCATTTCATAAAAGAGTATTTTAATTATATTCCATGAACTCATCTATGTCCTCCAAGATCCCTGTTTAAGCATGTCAAGTGGTCGTGACTTAATAATAACTTTCAGCTAATCAATCTGTCTAAGTGTTTTTGGGAGAAAAACAACTCTAGTAGAGCTGCATTACTTAAAAATCATTACCTTTCTTTTCAAAACCATCCACCTTATTTATTGCTAGACCTTGATACTGATTCAGTGTTTTGGTTAAATATGTGTCATATTTATATTATCTCAAAATGTCCCTTCTCTTTCCTCAGTGGATCCATCCTTTGAAAGACTAAGGGAATTATGTTGTGATATAAGTCTGAGGAAACTAACAACAACAACGGCAACAAAAGGTAAAGGACATGACGTTCCAAGCTGTCACTTTAAGAAACCATCAACCTTGTGGGATTATATCCAAAGAGTACAACAATTCGGAAATATTTTCCATAAGGCATATGACAATACTGAATGAACAATTAAGCCCTTATGACAGTACCATCATACTAAAGCATTTGATAATTGAATTAAAAGTTTTGTATGTAGCTATAGGAAGCTAAATTTTTATGAAATTAAAATAGCCTTGCTCCATATGAAAGACTAAAAAATACTTAATAAAATGATAATAAAGCTTTCTGGGTGACCCTGCTAATAGTATTTTAAAAAGCATGATATTTTCATTGCATAGACTTCCATACTTTGTACTTTTTGAAAATACAGACTCCCCCACGAAAGGGACTCCAGATACTTTCTAGACTAATGCAAGCCTAATAGAGAAAAGGCAACACCCAGATGATCATCCAACCTACTGATGGGAAGAGAAGTTCGTTAGTTCACAAGGCAGAGACATATGTTTTTGTTGTTTCTTTGAAATGTTAGTTATTTGATCATTTTCCCCTTACATATAAGAGGTGGATACTAATATCATATTTATATTACAGATCAGGAAACTAAATCTTAGAGAGATTTAGCAACTTGTATAACATCATACAGATAGTAATTGGCAAAGTTAGAGTTTATATCAAATGTTTCTGAACCCAAATCTTACAATTTTAATTCTTATATTCTCTCTAAGATGACTCTAAGTTATATATTCCAGCAATATTCCTTCTGTTATAGACAGCAGGGCTTCCAAATGACTGAGAGTCAAAACTGAATCCCCACAGACACAGAAATTTTCCAACGCCCATTCAAAAGTAATACAAGTAAATATGCCTCTAAAAGTCCACTAATCACTAACTTCACACCTCCCCAAAACCTACATTACATTAGATCGCTGCTTAAAACAGCTGAGAGCTTCCTTCCCCTAGCAAGACAGTAATGTAGTTAGGTTTTTTTTCCCTCCAGATTTGACTAGCAGCCTCATGTTTAACACACCCAATGATACCCCAGACAAAGGTGAGGACTCTACCAATCCCTAGAGAATGTCCCTTTGCCATTCATAATTATTTTTAATACCCTCCTTTCTGAACACTCTAGAAACAGGAAAATATCCACCTGCCCGAGAAGTGAAGATAATTGGCAACAACCCAAAACACATCAATTCTTACTAAGTTCTTACTTAGCTCTTACAAAGGAATAAAAAGTCAACTTTCCCAAGCCATTTTCTCAGGTCTAACATACCTACTCTGTTAGAAATTTGGGTCTAGGAGTAGTCAGTGATTTGACTTAAATCACTATCTTTAAAAACTTGCTTTTAGCATTCAAAATGAAAAAGAAAAAAGAAAGAAAAGAAAAAGGAAAAAAAGAGAAACCATAGTATTATTAGAATAAAAATCAAGTCTATATTTATAGGATTTTGAATATAGAAAAGCACATGAATAGGAAGATAGCATTCAAAAACAGTTGAATTTAACCTCATAAATATACTTCTGTACTTAAAATATAAATAATACTGAAAGAAAAGTGATAGAAAAAACACAGGACAAAAGGTTCAAATCATAATTATTTTAAAAATTACAAACCAATAAAAAACGGTTGTCCTACAGTTAAAGAATGAGATTAGAAGATGTATAAATCATAAAAAGTAAATATCAGATAAATTAACTCAATCTTCACTGTTCTCAAAGAAATACAAATGTAATCAACAAATGCATTTTACCTACACAGTAACAGAATACCTCTTTGGAGGATCAGGTTGTTTACTTTGTTTTAATAAATATATAAAGCTCGTAGGTGTAGAAGAAAATGGATACATACAGTTGGAATAATGAAAAAATATATAAACTTTACAAAAATGTTATCCAAAAGACAATATTCTAGAATATTTTCTAAGAAATTTCAGCAAAACACTAAAATTTAATTATATAATGTTAGTGTGTTGTTGGCATACAAGTAAAAATAATGTTGTGAATGCAATGTAAGTTTGATTAAAAAACATGACAATCTATGCAGTGGAATTCTATTGAACCATTAAATGCAATTACATAAAAATAATTTCTTAATTCCCTGCCAAGTGTGATTTTGATGTGAAATAACAGCTTTAGACTTAAATTCTAAAATCCAAACTCTACTCATGCTTGTATGATACACCATACAGTAGTAGAGTAGCACATGAAAAGGCTAGCATTTTGCTGAGGTTTCAATGATAAAACACATGTAAAAGACATAAGATAGCAACCAATAAGAATTGTTTCTAAAAATGTTTAAAGAAGTAGTAGCTGCATAAAATTGGTGGGAAAAACAGCCTGATCCCATCATGGGCTTCTAGATAATTAAGGAAGATGATTCAAGAAAATGATTAGGAGCTGCAGCAGGTTTGTAATATACCAAGGACCGGGTTGTGCTGTGGAAACTGTTGCCTTGTAGAACTGTTTTACTTTAAAATAACTTTGCATATGCTTTCATTGTTTTGATTTTCTCCTAACATCCCCTTTTCTCTGAAACTTTGATCTTATCAACTTCTCTCATCCCTCCACTTTTATACTTCTAAGTTGAAAAAAGCAGAGAGAGAAAAAACAAACAAAAAAAAAACCAAGTGTTATATAATGTAATCCAAATGGGTGAAATTCTGTCTGTGTTGCCTCCTACTAGAAAAGACCCAGCTGGCATGTAGGGTTCAATGCTTAGTTCGTGTTTTTCAGTCTTTGCCATCAGCACCTCCAAGAACTCCGTGTGTGGTAGCTGATTCACCCAAGAGTATCTCTGCTGAGATGTTATGCTACTTGAGGTTGTTATTTTCATTATAACCATTAATTACATGCACTGAGGATTTGTTTGTTTCATTGTAAATATATTATGGTTTGAATGTTAGAATTATTTTAATGGAAACTTTTTTTAATAGACAACTTTTTTCAGCTTTATTGAAGTATAATCAATACACAATAAACTGATCTTATTTAAAATATACAATGTGAAGAGTTTGCTATATGAAGAACATTTTTAGTACATTCCATTTGCATAGATCATAGTGATCTATCCAAGGTCTGTTCTGAGAGACAACTTTGATTCTTATTTGATATTTTAATCTTACTATTTTTTTAGTTGAGGGAGCCCAACTTGTAGTCTAGACCTTCTCCTAGGGTCTACTCTTACAGTCCTTGGTATTTTTAAGAAAAAATAATGAAAAGAAAATATTAGATTAAAAATGTTTTTGATGAATTATCTTTTTAAAAAAAAGACTATTTTTAGAGCAGTTTTTGGTTCACAGCAAAATTGAACCAAAAGTACAGAGACTTTTCACATACCTCTGCCCCAACACACCCATTGTCTCTCCCATTGTCAGCATCCCCCACCAGAGTGGTAGATCTGTTACAACTGATAATTGTACATTGACGCACCACCCAGAAGTCCATAGTATAATAAACCCTAGTTTATACTAGGGTTCACTCTTGGTGTTTTATATTTTATGGGTCTTAACAAATATATAATGTCACATATCCACCATTACAATATCATACATATGTCTATGGAACAAATAAAGAAGATGTAGTACAGATATACAATGGAATATTACTCAGCCATAAAGATAAAATCTTGCCATTTGTGACAACACAGGTGAGTGCAGAAGGTATTATGCTATGTGAAAAAAGTCAGACAGAGAAAGACAAATACACATGATCTTACTTATATGTGTAATCTAAAAAGCAAAACAAACAAACCAAAATGAAAACAGACTCAATAGTTACAGAGAACAAACAGGTGGTTGCCCGAAAGGAGAGTGAGGGATGAAATGGTGAAAGGGATTAAGAGGTAAAAACCTCCAGTTAAATAACAAATAACTCATGCAAATGTACTATACAGCATAAGGCATATGGTCAATAATATTGTAATAACTTTTTATGAGGACAGATGGCTACTAGACTTATTGTGGTGATCATTTCATAATGTATGCAAATGTCCAATCATTATGGAGTACACCTGAAACTAATATAATATTGTTCATTAAAAAAATGAAAAAATAAAAATACACCTATAGAGTAGTAGTGAAAGTCAGGTCTTAATTATAGCATTAACCCAGAGATCATACGTAGAATCTCAAGTCCCATAAGAGGGATGTTTACCAAGAATTTTTGGTTAAAGTTGCAATCCATTTATCTCCCTAGACATTCTATCTTTTAATTTTGGTTTAAACCATATCAACAAATGGGAGTGAATAAAATTTACTGGTGAGAAACACTTTTCTGAAGAAACTAATTCCTCCTCAAATTATTCCTTGACCTTATCTTCCTATTCTGTCTGTATTTTCCCATCACCCTGAAATATCTGTACATTTTTTCAATTTTATTTTGATTTATGTACAATGCTAAGGCACCTCAAATATTTGTGGAAAAAAAGGAAATGCATATATGTAATTAAATTAAAATAAACATTTTTTATGTTTATGCTTCCTAGAATCTTACACACCAATAAATAATAACAATCTCTGTAACAACCATGATTTCAGCACAGCTATGACATTGACCAGTTAGTAACCTAACATCTGAGATTTAGTTTTAGCATTTATAACTTGTTAATATTAATCTCATTGTGGATAATTTATAGCATAACTAATACCAAGTGCTTGCTCACTTTATTTCACACATTAGGTATTAATCATCATTTGTCTAATTTTCCCCCACTAAATACCATCTTTTTCCCTTTAATCTTCCTTCTCTAAGAACCACTATTTCCTGGGTGCAGGAGCATCTCTAAAATCAAGTCCTTGAAGCTTTGAGCCCCTCTCATCATTCATATCACACTTTCTGGCTGTTTCCCTATAATCTGTAAACAATTTCTAACCATTTACACAGTTCCTTCTTCCATCCTGCAATTCTACTACTAGATGTAGTAAGTCAGAAATTAATTGGAAATTGCCAAAGTTTCAATATGATTTTTTTTTTAATTTCTCAAGCATAAAATAAGCTTGGTGCTAAAATCAATTAAAGCAGGACTATGGTACTATAGATGAAATGCCAGGCATTTCATCACCCTACACAGTTCACATATTGGACAAGATAATATGTCCAAGATTTAAGGCCTGCATACAGTTGGACAAAAAAAATGTTGAACTGATCTGGACACATCCCTATTTATTTACTCCATATGTTGAGGACTCAATTACGGTGGCATAAAGATTAATGATTAATCATTTTTAAAGATGGCTATTGTAAATGGCTTCCTATTATTTGGAGATTTTCATGCCGCAAAACGTCATAAACACAAAAAAGTACATATATTTTATGGTCTTACCAATAATAATAGTATTTGCTAAAAGCATACGTGTACCTACCACTCACTTCAACAATTTAAACGTAACAACTACCTTTGAGATCCCTTGTATGTCCCTTTCCAATCAGACTGACATGCCTCTCTGAAGAGTTAATCATTCAATATTCTAAATTTTCTGATATTTAATTTTTTAATAATTACAGGCAACATGTACATTCCCTAAATAAAACAGTTTAGTTTTGTATGTTTTACCACTATATAAATGGATTTTGTCTATTCTTTTGTGATTTATTTTTTTACCCTAAAATATTATGTTTGAATTTGATCTACGTTTTTGTACTCATTTTCCAGGATGTATATATCTCAATATATGAATATATATATATTCGCTATTCCATGCTTTTTTTGCCTGTTTGCTAGTTTGTTTACTTTTATTGTTCTATAAATATTGTGTGTGTTAATATACACATATATATTCTTATATATATAATTTTTTTTTCAGACAAAAATGTGTCAATCAGTTTGAGCTGCTATAACAGAATATCAGAGACTGCATGGCTTAAAACAACAAACATTTATTTCTCATGGTTCTGGAGGCCAGGAATTCTATGATCAACGTCCTAGCAGATCTAGTGCCTGGTGAGGTGCATGGTTTGCAGACAACAATCTTCTCCTTAAATCATCGCAAGGCTGAGAGAGAGATCATCTCTCTCTAGTTTCTTCTTATAAGGACACAAATCTCATTGAGCAGGGCTCCTCTTTCATTACCTCCCAAAGTCTCCACCTCCTAATACCATCACACTAGAGGGTAGGATTTCAACTTACGAGTTTTGGGAGGACACAAGCATTTAGTCCATTATAAGATCTACTGTCAGTTATAGATAGTAAATATCTCTTGTCAGTAACATGTATGAGGCGAATATTTTCTCTCTGGTTCTGCTTTGATTTGGCACTTCCTTTATTCTATTAGAAAAAAACAGAAGTTCTTAATTTTAGTGTAATAGAATTTTAGCTTTTTCCTTTAGCTTATTATGTTTGCATTTTGTTGACAAAATTCATACCTACCCTGATGTTAAAGATATTCTCATATTTTCTTCAAAATCCTTAAAAGTATTGCCTTATATAATTCTGTCCTTTATTTATTTGAATTTATTTTGTAGGGATCAATTTTTTTTCCCCACAGAAGTGACTTATTTTCCTTGTATCATTTTCCTCACTCATTGTTTTTAAATTTTATATCTTAAAATGTCTGTTATCTGATTCAGTCACCACACATTGTTTCATTTTCTTGCTTTTCATTTCTTTAATTCCAAGTTTATTTGGCTTTGAATTTTTGTTCTTACGCATAATTTTCAAAGTTATCTTCAACATATTAAAACAAACTATTGGGATGTTATTAGAATTAGAATATCAATTTGCGGATGACAGAAATGTTTATGATAATGATTGTATAGCATGTTGATGTCACTGTTATTTGCGAAGATAATTTCATTGTATATTTAATTCTGTGTTGCCCGGCATCCTCAGTATCCTGAAGATACTATTTCACAATATCTTAGTTTTATTATTGCCATTAAGAAGCCGCTTATTAGTTTAGTTTCCCTCCCTATGTAGGTAAGCTGCCTCTTACCCTGAGCAGCTCTCACAAATTGCTCTTTGGTGTTTTGCAGTTTCATGTATTTAGATGTTGACATTTGTTTACTTATCCTGCCTTGGGATTTTTAAGATTCATTTATCCTACTTTTGGGTTTTCATTCTTTTTAATTCTGAAAAATTCTAGATATTATCTCTATTGATTATTCCTATTCTAATTTTTGTTTTGGACTTCAATTAGATGAAGGTATAAATGTTAAAACTTATCACTTTACACGTCTCCTAAGCTGTCTTTCATAGTTTTATCTCTTATCTTTCTGTGATTTCTGGATATGTCTCTTCTGATTTTTTAATTGCATCCCATTTTTGGTTTAGTGTGACTTTGTGTTTCATATATTTTTCTAGAAATGCTACAATTTTTTTTTTTTTAGTTCCATTAGATCATCTTGAAAGTCTTCTCTTAGTCATAGTCTGATACATTTTTCATTTAAACATATTTAGCATATTTATTTAATATTCTATGATGATAATTTCAATAGTAGTAGGTGGTAAATATCTCATTCTGTAGTTTGTGTTTCTGTTGGCTCTAACAGTCTTACTTCTCTCCTCATGTGTCTTATGAATTTTTTGTTTTTGTTTTTGAGAATCAGTTTTCCTGGAAGTTTATTGTGGGATCATCTTGAAGCTTATGTTCAATGTGTTTTTTTCTCCAGAGAAGATCTGCATATGCTTCTACCAAGCACCTGAGGGTCAACTGAAAATAAACTTTCTGGTTGTGGGTTTCAGGACCAATTAGTGTTATTTCTAATCCCTACCCAGGAAGGAAGGTTACGAATTCTTGGGAGAGATATGTTTGTTTGTCTGTTGTTTTTTTCTTCTCTGAAGCCACTGAGAGGCAGATTTCTTGATATTTCACTCCAAAAGAAAGGTTTGTTTTCTTATTTCAGCCACAGAGGGTGTCACTGGTTCAGGGCTCTGGGTTAATTCTGAACCTCTCGGCCACCTCTCCACTATACATACAGTAAGTCCCCTACATACAAAGGAGTTCCGTTCCGAGAGCGCATTCGTCAGTGCAATTTGTTCGTAAGTCCAACAAAGTTAGCCTAGGCACCCAGCTAACACAATCGGCTATATAGTACTGTACTGTAATAGGTCTATAATACTTTTCACACAAAAAATACATAAAAAACAAACACAAAAAATAAAACATTTTTAATCTTACAGTACAGTACCTTGAAAAATACAGTAGTGCAGTACAACAGCTGGCACACAGGGGCTGGCATCGAGTGAACGGGCAAGAAGAGTTACTGACTGGAGAAGGGAAACGAGGTGGGAGGGAGATGGTAGAAGCTGAAGGATCGTCAGCAATAGCAGACGGAGGGCAAGCTGCAATTTCACTCATGCCTGATGTTGATGACACAGGTTCTGGTTCCTTGCTGGATTCAATTCTATCTACCCTCTTGAAAAAAACGATCCAGTGATGCACGTTTGCATCTTTGAAAGTTCACAACTTGAAGGTTCATATGTAGGGGACTTACTGTATCCTAATGTTTGTCGTTCACTTATGGCCCTTAAAACTGAAGCTCTGGGGCAGGAGTCAATTGGCAGAGACCCTAAGCCAACATCCATCTTCAATACTTGCTGATTTTTCTATATTTAAGCTTTCCGATTATAGCTTCCAAGGATCTCCTTACTATCTTGCTACTGAAAGATTAATTTTAAATATTTTTATTTTAGGTGGCTTTGTACCAGGAAGGCTGGGGGAATATCACATGTCTTTTGTGCTTTAAGTAATCATTTAACTCGCAAACTCAAAGTCCTTAGCACGGGACACATAAAGCTGATCTGAAGTATGAGTGATGTATCTCCTAAGACTGCATTCATACCACCGGGTATCTTTCTGTGTGCCACATTTCTAAGACACAGTCCCAATTTAGGCACCAAGGCTTATGCACGAATACTGGATCTTAGGTACCATTTGATTCCACTCTGTTTGTCTGGTCTCCCCGCAACGCAATACTGAGCATTGTATCTGGTAGCAGGCATGTTAGGAAGGCCCAACTGTCTCAGCAATGGAGGCAGTTTGGTTGTCTATCATTGTTAATCCAACCATTTGAGCAAATCAAATTAAGTAGGCATGACAGAGCCATGAGAAGCATATTTATTTGAGTTGAATGATAAAGATGGAAGCAAATTAAATAATCTTGACTCCAGAGCTCATGCTCTTATCACTGCACTATAATTCTCCAAAATTGCTGCTTCAGAAATGGAACTTGATTCCTAATTGGTGCATTCATAGGAATATGAACACCTACTCGTTAAGAGCAGAAGCTCATATTTAACTGATAAAACCGTATAAGTAAAGCTGACTCTTAAAGTAACTCTAATACATAATTTTTGAGATTACCATCTGCTAATAAGCACAAGCTTATCTCTAATATATACTTTCAGAAGTATGTGATAATCCAAAATGTATTTAGAATCTATACCTAAATGTATTTGCCACATTCTCCTCTTGAGAAAGGCAAATCTAATTTTTCAGAAATCCTTCATAAAATGACCAAAAAAATCCTCAAGCCAAAACCTAGAAGAAAGAAGGGCCTGTGAGTTCTGGTGAATTTGGACATTGATCCAGAACTATCTAAAAATTGTATTCACCCTTTCTTCATACTTTAAGGTTTATATATATTTTCAATTGAACACTTTAAGGAACACTGCAAAATCTGGCGCATCCCAAGGACATGACAAGGAGAGTGACTGACTATGCTGTAAGTACAAAGATGAAAGAAATATGTTTTGTTACGTTATCCTGACGGCAGTCTTCAAAGTGCTGACCTAGTGACAATAAAATTAAAGTGAGAAGAAGCTAGATTCTGGAATAACATAAATATCATTTTTAAAAGTTTTTCAATCCCAAAATGAAATGGATTTTCTTAAGAAATACTAAGCTTCACTCCCCTAGAAGTAGCCACAAAGAAAACTGGTTGTGTGTCTGAGATGCTATCCCAGGTGACCCACGGCCATAAGTCTGGTTGTCTTTCATAGAATCCACTAAGTCTGCCTCCTTCCTGGTCACAGCTCTTCTCACTGATGTTTACAGGTTTGAATGCACAGTTTTCATTTACAGAGTCTCTGCCCTAAAAAAATGCCTTTGTTCCAACAAGCATTTTGGGCAAAAATATAGCTTTTAACCATTCAGACATGGCCTGTGGGAGTCAGTGGATCAAGCAGGAGATGACAGATGCAATTGCTTTGTAGACATTTTCAAATCTTAAGAGAAAGATCTCCTAGAAAAAGTGGCACGTCTACTGCCGCCGTTAAAGTGACAGAGCAATAGATCTTGGGCTGCCTGGGGTGCTGCCTGAAAAATGAAGAAACTCTCTATAAAGACCCATTGATGTCTCATGAAAGGTATCCAAAAACATTGTATTTAGAATATCCATCTTATTTCCTTCCGAACAATGTAACTCCCCTGCGGCTGAGGAATTGAGAAAAACGTGATTTGTCAGTTTTAAAGGATATCTGTTTTAATAGAGCACACTGAGAGGTAATCTGGAAATTCTCTTTGGCAGGGAGTCCTCAACTATGCTTAAATAGAAAGTGTGTCCATTAGGGAAACATTTATTTAATAAAAATAATTTGGAGTTATTCAATGACTCTCAGTAATATCTTCTAAAAAGTTGGTATGTGAAAAGCCTTAATCATTACTTTTACTGTTATTAATTCAAAAAACTAAAATTTATAACTCTTGCTTCTTTATAAGAAGACATTAGAGCATATCACTGCTAAGTAATTGTATGTTAGTTGATTGTCACCCAATCCTTGAATATATAAACTGAGGTTCCCAATTTACTGTCTGTTGCTAAGTCCTTCCCATTAGAAAATGTGAATGCTAATACCTTCCTCATAAAGTTACTGTTAGTATTAAATTCTTGGTACGTTGATGTCAATATCATTTTTTTTACTTGCTGAAGTATGAGTATACTATTTATAACTTTTATTGAGTGTTTATTATGTTCTTTGAATATGACCCTGAAATATCAAGTCAAATGGCTTAATATAATTTCCTATAAACTATATGAATCTACAAGTTTCACAATCTTTATTCTTGGCATCATTTTGAAATTTATTCACAAAACTTATTTGAGCTGTCTTCAGAGAATCTGAAACTGCTTACCCATGGTGAGGTTTGTGATACTGGTAGTGGAGAATCAGTAATTTTTTATATAAAACATAAGTTTATGCATAATAAAAAGCCAAAGAAATATAGAGAAAATAGACAAGTAATTAAACAAGAATAGAGATAAAAACACGAACAATTTAGAGATGAGGGAGGGTGACCAGGCTGTCAAGATCTAAAATTCATGTATTAATGCTTAGAAAGCATTTTACCACATGGAGGAAGCTTTTATTACACAGAGCATTAGAGTGTAAACAAGGGATCTGAAAAGAATGTAGGGCACGTGGGTGTGTGTACATGTGGTGTTTCCTTTAATTACCCCCAACAGCAGCAACAAAAAAGCAAGCCCTGTGAACACATCCCTTTCATAGAAAGCATTAATCTTTTTTTTTTAAGTTCTCACGGTTTCCTTCCCTGGCAGGTACAGTATCAACAAAGTTTGCCAACATTTTGTGGTTGGTGGTGAAATTGTGTTAGTATATTGTATTTGTTTGGTAGAGTGTTTGGGGGAAACATTGAATTAACATGCCTTCAAGCAATTTGTACACCTTCTAGTACCCAAAGCCCTCATCATTCAGAAGATTTGCAAACTTATATCCTTGGTTTCAGAACTCATTTCATTTTGGTCTCTTCTTTAGTGCTTTAAGTAGATGTACTATTCTACCAAATATTCCTAAATCCCTGAAAATAGTTCATGCATACAGAAAATAACTAAGCTTAATAACTTTCACTTTCTTGGGTCTCTGTTTGCTTGTTCTGGCTATGTTTTGGGAATCAGCTTTTATGTGGAGATTGGTTTATATATATTCCTGAAAGCTGTTTAATTCTCTGGGCTTAGTAATAGTAATATGAAAAATTACAGAGGTACCACTATACACCTTTTAGAATGGCCAAAATCCTGAACACTAACACCACCAAATGTTGACAAGAATATGGAGCAACAGAAACTCTTATTCATTACCGGGAGGAATGCCAAATGGTACAGCCACTTTGCAAGAGAGTTTGGTAAGCATACTCTTACCATATGATACAGAAATTACACTCTGTAGAATTTACACAAAGGAGTTGAAAACCTATGTCCACAGAAAACCTGCACAGGGATGTTTATAGCAGCTTTATTCATACCTGCCAAAACATGGAAGCAACCAAGATGTCCTTCAGCACACGAATGGATAAACTTTGGTACATCCAGACAATGGAATATTATTCAGCACTGAAAATAACTGAGCTATCAATTATTAAGAAAAGACATGGAGGAACCTTAGGTGCATATTATTAAGTGAAAGAAACCAATCTGAAAAGGCTACCTACTGGATAAGTCCAACTATTGATATATGACATTCTGGAAAAGGCAAAATTTTGGAGATAATTAAAAAGTCAGCTGTTGCCAGGGGTTAGGGAGGAGGGAAGAATGAACAGACAGAGCATAGAGGATTTTTACGGTAGTGAAACTATTCTGTATGATACTGTAGTGGTGGATATGTGTCATTATATATTTGTTAAAACCCATAAAATGTAAAACACCAAGAGTGTACCCTAGTATAAACTACAGACTTTGGGTGATAATGACGCATCAGTGCAGAATCATCAATTGTAACAAATCTACCACTTTGGTGGGAGATGCTGATAATGGGGGAAGTAGTGCGTGTGTTGGGGCAGGTGGTATATGGGACGTCTCTGTACGTTCCATTCAATTTTGCTGTGAACGAAAAACTGCTGTAAAACATAAAGTCTATTTAAAAAATAAATAACAAATGGCACTGAATAAATTTTGGCATGAAAATTTGTGATGTTAGTGTTAGTAAGTCTAAGGCAGAAATGCTTAAATATATGTGAAGTCTTGAGAAGATATTAAATCCTTCTGGAAAACTGCTGTATGTCAGATTTAACACATCTCCCGTCTGATTCTTCTCTCCATCATTAGAAAAGTTAAAAAATACCAGTCTCTGCAATTCCCAAGATTTTATCACCATTTTCCCCTCTGCCGTCTGCCCTTCTCTAAGTCAAAATTACATCTTATTTGTTTTAAATAAAGAAACTCTTATACTTCCCTAGAAAATGTGACATGGATCCATGATGAATATTTAAGATTTATAGATAATGAAGAGTGGAATGGTGTTCTATTAAAGTAAACTTCTTTTTACCTGCTGAGTTAAAGAAAAGAGCTTCTGATTTAATAGTCTCATTACTATAGGCTACCCACCCACATTTGCATGGGTTGATTTGAAAAGAGAAAAAGAGAAACAGAGGAAGGAGAGAGAGAGAGAAGAAGAAGAAGGAGAAGGGGTGGAGGAGGAAGAGAGGGGGAGGGGGAGTACAGCAAGGAGGAGAGGAGGGGGGAGGAGGAGGGAGGAGGAGGGAGGGAGAGGAGGGGGAAGGGGAGGGGTGAAGAAAACTAAAAAAAAAAAAAATCAGTAAAGTACATTTTATTCTACCTCCATAATAAATACGCTTTAATCATTTGACAACTCACATTGCCCTTAGATTCCTGGAGCTCCTGAGTACCATAATTTTGAATGTGCTATTGAACTGTAGATGTTCAGAAGTGTTGGCTAATGTAATAGACAAAATTTCAATCAGGCCAGATTTGACTCTACTAAACTTGGTCTATTTCTCAATCACTGGCTAACATTGTGAAACACATCCTATTGATAATGACACCAGACTACCAATGGGAATCCTTTAATATTTATCTTGAAAAAGACGTTAAGTACAAGTAGAGTTATTCCCCCAAGATGTAAAAACTCACTAACTTAAAAGAAGAAACAAATTTATGAAAGATTATTTGGACAGTCAAAATTATAAATTCTTTGCTATTGCAAGTAATGCTGCAATGGAATGGGGTTACATACATATTTTTAAGTTAGTATTTTTGTTTTCTTTGGCATTATATTGACACATTCTCTATCTAAAACACATAATCAGCTAAAAGTAATCATTGGGTGCTCACTGAAGGACAACTAGGACATCATGTGCTTAGCTGTTGTTGTTAAAGGGGAATACTTTCAAAGTACTGCAGTGACATCTTTTCTTCATAACATTACTTGGTTTGTCCTAACTTTAAGGATATTTTTAATATTTAGCGAAAATGTCCCTGCTGGAATATACCCAATTTTTGAATAAAGTTAACTGGAAATAATTTTTATATAATGTGAATCCTATATGAATCTTTAAGTATGTCTATACTATACTAAACTTAGCAATAATTGTAATAAAATAGAACCTTAAATCAAATAAACAGAATCTGCTGTAGTTTTATATGCCAGTACAGGATCATTATTGCATTGAAAAAAATCCTTCATTAAATTATTTAAACAACAAAAAAGGTATAAAATAAAATATGATAAATTTTCCAAAGAAATTATGCTTAGTGTGCTAATTCTGAGGAATAATCACTGTCCTAAACCCTCTAATACAATTTATGCTCTAAAGTACAATTAGCAAAGAAATAATTGGCCATCATACATTTCTTTAATCTGATTTAACTTCCTTCAGTACCTTGGAGGAATAAGAATTCCAAATATGAATTACACCCTAAGCATAGACATGATGTTCATACAAATGACATTTCTGAAAATACAAAAGAGCAACTAAAAACTCACATTTTAATAGCTGTGTGTTCATTTTTTTTTCATTTGGATTTGGTTAGGATGATAATAGCAGAAATATCTTCCCTTCATCTGGGAACTGTTTCTCTACCCTACCCATGAGTTTGCACAAGAGTACCATGATTTTTTAGTTCTCTTCCCCTCTTACTACTACTGATATATCAAGGAGTATGGCTAATCAGAGCTCTTCTCTGTTCTTTTCTTTTCTTTTTTTTTTTTTTGCGTTACGCGGGACGCGCAGGCTCAGCGGCCATGGCTCACGGGCCCAGCCGCTCCACGGCATGTGGGATCTTTCCGGACCCGGGCACGAACCCGCGTACCCTGCATCGGCAGGCGGACTCTCAAGCACTGCGCCACCAGGGAAGCCCTGTTCTTTTCTTTTCAATTTTAGGAACTGGAAACACCACACACACACATACTAGTAAGTTCCTCTAATTTGGTACTAGGATTTGCAAAAATTGAAACATGGGGGCTGATGACAATCATATTCTTTGGCAGGTAGAAAAGGACACTGTACCTGCATCAAGAAAACATGACCAACACACAGATAAGAGAAAGCATAGATGTGGAGTTGGAGAGAATGTGTGTGAGAGAGAAGGAGACAGGGAGAGGGGTAGGGAGAGGGAAAGGCAGGAGACAGAGAATGAATGAGAAACCAATTTTGTAGAGGAAGCCAGCTGAATCTTGGCTCTCCACATGATTTTACCCCTCCTGGTATAAAGTGAGGCACCTGAGTATCCATCCCATAATTTCCCCATTCTGCCAAGTAGACACAGAACTGAATTTCTGGTACTTTTAACCAAGAGCCCTAATGAATACAGCTATCATCTTTTTAGTTTTTTAGATTGTCTTAATAATCATTACCACTTTGCATTATGTATGGTTTTAAATGTGACTGAAACACAATTAATTAACATGTGAATGTTTCACCTCTTTATTTTCTCATTCTTCTTTGTCACTCAATCTAGTTAGTTATGATGGGAAATTGGAATTATATAGAGACAGAAAGAAGGTAGTGGGTTGAACCAGAGACGTTGGCTAAATCTACCTATTTTTTTTTCCAGAGAAGACATACAGATGGCCAAAAAGCACATGAAAAGATGCTCAACATCATCAATTATCAGAGAAATGCAAATCAAAACTACAATGAGGGGTTCCCTGGTGGTGTAGTGGTTGAGAGTCCACCTGCCGATGCAGGGGACATGGGTTCGTGCCCCGGTCCGGGAAGATCCCACATGCCACGGAGCGGCTGGGCCTGTGAGCCATGGCCGCTGAGCCTGTGTGTCCGGAGCCTGTGCTCCGCAACGGGAGAGGCCACAACAGTGAGAGGCCCGCGTACCGCAAAAAAAAAAAAAAAAAAACACAAAAAACTACAATGAGGTATCACCTCACACCAGTCAGAATGGCCATCGTGAAAAAGGCTACAAGCAATAATGCTGGAGAGGGTGTGGAGAAAAGGGAACCCTATTACACTGTTGGTGGGAATGTAAATTGGTACAACCATTATGGAGAACAGTATGGACGGTCCTTAAACAATGAAAAATAGAACTACCATATGATCCAGCAATCCTACTCTGGGCATACATCCAGAGAAAACCATAATTTGAAATGATACACGTACCCCAATGTTCATTGCAGCACTATTTACAATAGCGAAGACATGGAAGCAACCTAAATGTCCATCGACAGAGAAATGCATAAAGAAGATGTCGTACATATGTACAATGGAATATTACTCAGCCATAAAAAATAATGAAATAATGCTACTTTCAGCAACATGGATGGACATAGAGATTACCATACTAAGTGAAGTAAGTCAGAGAAAAACAAATATCATATATCACTCATATGTGAAATCTAATTTTTAAAAATGACACAAATAAACTTATTTATAAAACAGAAACAGACTTACAGATATCAAAAACAAACTTACGGTTACCAAAAGGGAAATGTGGGGTGGAGGGATAAATCAGGAGCTTGGGATTAACATACGCACACTAATATATATAAAATAGATAACCAACAAGGACCTACTGTATAGCACAGGGAACTCTACTCAATATTCTGTGGTAACCTGTAAGAGGAAAGAATCTGAAAAAGAATGAGTGTATGTATATGTATAACTGAATCACTTTGCTGTACACTGGAAACTAACACAACACTGGTAAATCAACTATGCGCCAATAAAATTTTTTAAAACAATAAAATAAAATTGGATATTTTAAAGTTTAAATAAATTGGTTGATGTTCAAAAAAAAAAATTTTGAGTTCTATTCACTATCCCTATTCAATGTTGAAAACCAGTAAGAATTCGTTGTGTTAATTTTACCACAAGCTCAAAGAAGTAAAGCCTGTAGACAATATAAAATCAATCAATCAATCAATCTACCTATTAACAGGCTATGAGTGGGGACAGAGCCAAAGAGCAAAAGGTACTGTTTGCTGGAATTTGGGGAAAGACTAGGCTTTGATGAGCAAGAGGCTTGTGAGCAGCTGAAAGGGGAGAAATACTCAGGAGTAAAGAAAACAGATTAGTAAAGTTATGCTGAAGGTTATGAAATTATTCCCATTTTTAAATTAGTTACGAGTATCATAACTCAGAGATCTATAAGCTAAAGCTTAGGATTATAGACACTCACATTTGAAACACACACACACACCCAATTGTAGAATATTACTTAATGAGGTATTGCTCACAGTTTGATATTTAACTTTGCTTTTTTTTTTTTCATTTCAAATTGTTTGTTTTCATTTACCTGTTCTTGAAGACAATATGAGGAAAAGCATATCAACATTTCACAATGTCTACTTTCCCCACCTCAAGTGGAGAAAAAATTCTGTGCTGGTATATATAATAGAGTGGGCTTATTTTTGTCTTAACCCCTTGTCAGGATTTTATGAGATTCTAGACAAGCTATTTTGAACCTCAATTGTCACTGGGATTACACAGGAGGTATTTTAAATTTCTACTTCCACTTTACAGTAATATTAAATGTAGTTGTACATGACTTATGCTTTTACTCTCTTATATGCCTTTATGGTGTCCTAAGTGGTTTCACATATTTTGTCCAACTGGATAATAACATCTTGTGAGGTATACTGACACTGTTCATTGTTATTACCATTTTAGAAAAATAAGAACCTAGAAATTCAGAAAGTCTGAAGGATTACTCAAGGTCCGTTGCTGGAAGATGGAAAGCTAATAACAGAATTCAGTTTTTCTCACTCTAAATTCAATGTTCTTTTGGTGTTCTTCAGTGTTCCTATTACGCTGACCTTGTTCTAGTGTTTCCATCATACCAGGTACATCTGTGCAAAAGAAGTTAAGTTTTGCTTCAGTGTTTATACCTGTTTTAAGGTCAAAAAATTCTCTCTGTTGGACTCAGTTGGACTCACAACTAAGTCCAGTGCTAATACTTTATGCCCAAGCCGTAGTATAAGAAATATTTCTTATAGAAAAATAAATGTTTTTCTACAAGAGCTAAATTATACATAATCTGTTTTACAAAAATACCCTAGCCTCTGAATATCTCATGATGAGTAATCCCCAGAATCAATTTCAGTCCCTTTTCACTAGAGAATTCTCCATAGCCTGCTCCCTCAGTCAGCTGTGCTGCTCCCTGCCGAAGTGACTTCTGGTGGAATTCATTGATTTTATTAAACAATTATAAGTGAACATCTACTTCTGGTTAAGCTTACAAATACAGAGAAGCTCTTAGGATTATGATAAGCTCACAAAATATCATGAAAGCCGTAAAGAAGGGTCTTGGCATATCATAGAAGACTAAGAAGTGATGGACGAACAGTAAGTGGCTGAAGACAGGGAAGGCGTGGCTCTTCCTGGAAAACAGAGCAACGTGTATAATTCCCTGAGGCAAGAGAGCTGATGGCACACTCATGGGTCTAGAAGTGGGCTGAGAGTGAAGTAAGTGGGTGAGAGTGTAAGGAATGAAGTTTAAAAGTGAAAAGGGGAGAAATTAAGAAAAGGTCTTATATGACATGCTAAGAATTTAGACTGCATCTCAACTGTCAATGAACGGTTTTAAAGAGTAGATTGATAGTATCAAATCTGCATTTTGAATAGACTACTAAAATGGCAATGTTAGGAATATTCTGGAAAGGGGAAACCGTAGGACAGGACAATATACCAGACAGGCATCTTTTAAATGCTTCAAACAAAAGATAATGATGTCAGGTTTGCGTGATGAAAAGGTGCAGGTACAATATGGAAGTGGTGGCCGAGGAGAAGTGGAGGTGAAGGCAAAGTCATTTTTAAAGGCAAAGAAATGTGAGAGTAAGCAGTGGTATACGTTTTTAACATGGACATTATGGTAACTTTGATGTGGGAAAATACTGTGTGTCCAATCCCCAAACCCTCAGTTAATGGCAGGGAGTGGCCTGCAAGAAAGCAGAGAACAAGAAAGAGAGGTGAAGGGTGTCCTTCCTTGTTGTGCCATTAAATTTTGATTAAGGTATAAATTTTAGTTCTGTTTCAACTGAGGACATATAGTTTTACAGTTAATAAGATAAAATACTGAGATGAGGTTGACGTATAAAATACTGTAAGTGGTATGATTTATCATTAATCAAACACCAAAGAGAAATTACTTATTTCTGGATGATGTGACAGTGAAGCTAGGGCAGGAGACAATTCTACTGAAAAGTGACACCATGCTTAATAGAGTGACCTACTGCATAGAATACTGAGATAACGGCAGAATTTTTTGTAATTGTTCAATGTTCTGAATCTCAGTCACCCTTTTAAACTATTGTTAACATATCTTTCCAAATGTTGTGTTAACATATCCTTCTATGTCTATCCTTCATATCTTGACCAAAGATATGACTTGAATAAAGTTTGAGAAACACTGTAGTAGTTCAAAGTACAAACAGAAATCTGAACAAAACACAGATCTCAGCAACAACAACAACAGCAAAAACAGATGGCAAATTGTCTTAAATTATATGATAGATTACTTGGAAAGTTGGTCTAATTGACAACCTAGAATATCATGCTTACTCATTATGGTAGTCATTAGTGCTATCTGCTATTATCACCAGTTCTTTTAACTTCTGGGCACAAAGAAGTACCATGCTTCCTGGTCTTCTTGAGGCTGGATGAGATTATAGGAGTAATGATCAATGACTTTGGAAAAACAATGACATGTATTAAAGGTGGACACCTTTGAGGGACATCAGGGATCTTTTCTCTTTTGTATGTCAAATACAATTAGCAGTGGTGGATGTTCTGAGGGTCTGTGATGACCTGACCAGTTGACCAGCAATAGACATGTAACATGAGCAAGAAACAAATTTTGCTGCATGAAGCCACTCAGATTCCAAGGTTGTTTGTTACTGCAGCATGACCTAGTCTTTTCTGACTGATACCCTAATTAATACATAGACTTGTGACAAAAAGTTGCTGCTGAAAGTGCTATCTCTCAATAAAATACCTGAGGCTGGTACAAAATGTATGGTGACACTGAAACTTTTTCCCTTCCTCTGACCAGTTCTAAGGCTCTCCAGGCCAAAAATAAGCTGACATGGTGGATATGGAGGACAAAGTCTTCAGGTTCCTATTAGAAAATCTTATATACTATCTTTATGGATAAACTAAACAATGTAAATCTAGCTGAGATTTTTTACAACCTAAACAATATAGGGTAAAAATTATTTAAGGATTAATTACTTTTTTAAAATTAACCAATTACTTTAAAAACAAAAGGGAATATCCTATCAACACATTTTTTAATTTTGTGAAATTATGTGAAATTTACATAACCAAATTAACTACTGTACAGTATACCATTCAGTGGCCCTTAGTATATTCACAATTTTGTGCCACTGGCACCTCTATCCACTTTCAAAAAAATTTTCGTGACCCCAGGAGAAAACTCCATACCCATTTAGCAGTCACCCTCTGGCCCTTCCTTTCCCCAGCTTCTGGCCACCATCAATCTGCCTTCAGTTTCTATGGATTTACCAATTCTGGATATTTCATATAAACAGAATCATACACATGTTACATTTGAATCTGACTTCTTTCACTTAACAGTGTTTTCAAGGCTCATCTACCTTGTAGCATATATCAGTACTTTATTCCTTTTAATGGCTAAATAATATTCCATTTTATGGATATACCACATTTTGTTTATTCATGTATTGATGGACATTTGCGTTTTCACCTTTTGGCTTCCTGTCAATATTATCTTGCAAATAATTCTCATGATGTATTTTCCCAGGGATTACATCATTTATGGCATATACAATTTGGCAATATGGGAAATCAAGAGAAAGTCAAATTAAGCCACATACTGAAACGAAAACCTCAAAGTTATTTAGTTGGATCATCAGACTTATCCTAGACCAAAAAAAAAAAAGCAAAAAACAGACAAAAACTTTATTGTACTAACACAGCAATGATTATGTTTATTTAAACCATATAATTTACACACACACACACACACACACACACACACACACACACACACACGGCTTCTAAAGAGGAGGGCGACTATTTGGTTAGCCTTACAGAAGATGCTATTAGGAACTGAGAAGGATGCCATGCCTGAGGCATGAGAGAATAACCTTCGCTCACTTGAAAGGGCTACCAGAGCCAAGTGCCCATCAATAATGACCAGGTTTCACTCAAAACTGGAGGAAAGCTCTAGGTGGTGCTCTCCTGAAGCTCTCTGCTGCCCTGTGTTGAGTACATCCATCATCTCTTGGTGCTTGGTGACCCTCAATCGATAAGCTACTGATCCCTCTGTCTCTGGAAGTTATTTCAGGGATTGTACCAGGCAAAGTCACCACTATGTGGCTTCTTTACTAATAGCAGACACTATTAATGAGGGGCCCCAAAGTGGAA
This sequence comes from Aethalodelphis obliquidens, assembly GCF_003676395.1. Taxonomy (NCBI): domain Eukaryota; kingdom Metazoa; phylum Chordata; class Mammalia; order Artiodactyla; family Delphinidae; genus Aethalodelphis; species Aethalodelphis obliquidens. The sequence continues at coordinate 54,172,347 of NW_020837947.1, read as the reverse complement.
GAGCAGGGGAGGGTTGTTGGTGCCTGCAGATGAGAAAATCACAGACGTCTCAGAAATACCTGGACTAGAACTGAATTGATGGAGTAAAAGAAGGCAATGAGATTCTGAAGTATGCAGCATACGTCAAAGGGAGTAAGTCAAAGCAGCATAACTCTGTATCGTTAATATGAACTTATTTGTACTATAGACTGTGGAGACTTGGGGGAATTTGGATTCTAAGGTTACACTACAATTTTGTGAATGTGTATAAATAATATTGCGATGAATAAAAAAAATTATTTAAAAATGTTACTGAATTCATCCTTTGTATCTGCAGGCAGATACTAACCATAACAGTCTATAAGGATAATCAAATTTCTGTCATATTAACAAAGTGTCCTTCACACTTTAAAAGGCTGAGCACCGTCATGCTCTATTCTCAACCACGTGAGATGAATTTCTCTGGACTTCTGGAGATTTGCAGATAAGGCTGAGTTTCTCTACTGCTCCGGCCAGCAACTGAACTTTCCAAGGAGATTCCACAGCTCTAGCTGTTAGATACATTACCAGATTTACCTAACTTTTAAGACGTATCCTTCTCTCCATATAAATGTAACCCCTGCTTTCTATATAAATTGCTCAAGACTGACTCCTTCTCCTTGGAAAATAATTTCACATGTACATTACCGAAACCTACTAGCACTCAATATTTTTCCCCAGAAGACAATCTTCAAATATCCCCAGATGTCCTTCCAGTTTCTCCAAAAGTGACATGGAGAACCCTCCTAAAAGATAATATTCTGGTGTTTTCTAGAAGCTGGACAGGCAGTCAAATTTCATCCAAATTTGTCATTCGACACTAGAGAGGAATATTAAACTCCTGTATAAATTTTAGGGAAAATGTTAGTTTTAGGTTTGTATTCAAGGTGCAGATATGTCCCTGACAGTTTCTAAAGGATGCATTCCCTGAGGAGGTACCTTTAGTTCTTATAAACTGGCATTTAAAGGAGAAAGTGGACAGAGTTCTGAAACTTCCTGCCAGCTAAGGAGAAATGCAGAATGCTATCTGCTAGACTCAGATATGGAAGAGAAAACTGTTGGGCATTTCTCAGTCCAAAAATACACATTTCCACAAAACATATTTCCAACTACTGCTTTCATCCATTCTTGAGTAATAAAAGACAGTCACTATTGAAATCTAAAGCTTAAATGAGTCTGAGGTAAGAAAACATAGCACACATTCAGAGTATCATTTATACAGGAGAAATTCTTCAGGAGAAACCCATAAAAGTCAAAGATATTAAATAGATGTATTGCCTCTGGCTTGAAACCAAAGGGAGACTTATCTGCTATGCACTGTGCCCAGATGCTTTCTAAAGAACATCTGTGCTTGGATAACACCACTCAGTCAACTCAAAATTCATGATCAGATTCCCTTTGTAGTTGATTCTTATCTAGGTTCTCCTCACTGAAAGAGAGATAGAAGACGGAAGAGGGCCACTGGTGTATAATACAGAGCAATACTAGAAAGCTTTCCCCTGCATCACCGTGACAGGTTCCTAATAGCCATACAATGTTGGGAAGAATGACATGTCACAAATGTGTCATGAACTGCAGCTCTCCCAAAATAATGTAAAGTAATGGTGTTAGTGGCATCACTGAACTTGAAAGTCTGGGGGTTTTGAGAAAGTGCCCTATTTTCTAACATTTTTCTGGTTATCTGTTTATGTGGAAAATATGTCTATCACCCCATATTTCCATAAATCCTTAAATAAGGTGGAGGGCAAAGTGCCAGGAGGGGTTCCTGTTTTCATGAGATACTTCACATTCTTTGCAGTGAGGCATCTCTTTCTTGCAGAGGCTTGTCTTTCTCTCCTCTGTCAATTCTATGTTTCAAATGATAGGAAATTTAAATTCAGTAAGGTAAACTCCAAAGACTGAAAAAGGCAAATTTTCCTATTTTGGGAAGTCATTGATCATTTTAATTCTAGATGTCATCAGGGTTAACACCACAGCTCAGGGTTGGCTCCACGGGCGCCCCGTAGCCTGTGAGGAAACACAACTGCATTTGCAAATTCCCTGGAGGCTAATGGTTTTCTTGGTCACTTTCAGCTACCGATTTGTATCTCTAATGAATTACTTTTTTCCACTTGAAGTCTTTATAGCTGTTTCTCTTTGTCTCTACTTAGACACTAAAAGATGGCGTGCTTTGTGAAGGTGTTTTACTGGCAAGTGAGGAACATGCACAAGGTCAGGGAGACCCTCAGCGACGGGTTTCCAGGGAGGAGAAGTGTGGTAGACCTTTTAAAGACAAAAGACTGACTGCTGTCTTTGTCCCATATTAGGTAAGTCTCAGAATCTGAGTGCTGCCGAAAGGCTGGTGAAAATCTGACTTGTAGCCACATAAACCATGGGGCTGGCTGGAGGTCATGGTCTGCAAAGGTCCCAAACAGAATTATGGCTTCCAGGTGCCTCTGCATCGTACAGGATGTGCCTCGGTCAGGATTATGTCACCCAGTTACATCTGCACTGGGGACAGCAAGCTAGGGACCAGGTGAGATTGTCCAGTATCCCCAGACAAACCAACCACATAGCAATAACAAAAACAACAAAATCGTACTTACACTTTGTTGAGAGATTTTATACAGAAGAAATTAAAATGTGAAACAGTTCTTAAGTCCATTCTATTCACAAAAGGGAAAAAGTACCTTCCAAAGAGTTGAATACCATCTACTTTTAAAGAACTGAGTCATAATGCTTTTCTTAGATATCTTGGGAATTCTTATTTGACCCATCTGTGACCTTCTGAGAAGAGGTAGAACACAAGACATAATGTTATTTTACCTGGAACCTCAGAGGAAGATCACTGTCTAAAGAAGCTGAAAATACAATGAAGAAGCTAAATAAATCTCAAAATGCATGTTCATTCAATCAAGGGCCCTCTAACACTGCAAATATTTTAAAGTATGTTTCTCATCAAATTTTAATAATTCCACCTCCAAAAGATGTTTTATATTCCTTTTTGATCAAATATAATACATGAAAATCTAAATGCATAGGTTTGTACAGAGAAGTAACTCCTTCCTTTATTGTAAAATTATTTTACAAAGATTTAGCACATGGGCACAAACACACATACACACATACACACCCTAGTGGACTTTGCTAGTGCATTTATTAATTTCCACTTATGGCACTCTCTAGGAACATAGCAACTGCATGAGCCTCAGAATTCCCCAGGGCCATGTCCTTTGAACATTTCTTAGAAAGAAAGGCCTTCTGTGGTCTATGGTATAAGTGTTATTATTTTACACATACCATTAAAATACAAGAAGACTAGCATGGTCACCATGCAGGAGTCTTTTTTTTGTATTCTCTCTCTTCTGAATTTACTTACAGGGTGACATACCTAAACTACGGATATTCATTACTGGGTGGAATGCTCTGAAAACCTGTCTTACTTTGAAAGTGAATCATGTAAAGAATGTAACACACTCGACTTCACTGAAAGCCTCTGGCAACAATTCCTTTAACAAGGAGTGTTATAATACTAGTATATTGCATCTTGATGATAATGCCAATTGTTTACATCCTCACTGTGTCATTCAAGCTTGCAAATTTACATAAGAGAAGAATGTCCTAGAAAGGCAGATAAAAGTCTTGTATTGCCAAGATTTAAGCCAAGAAATGTATTTTATATCTATTACCAGTCTGTATTTTTTTTGCAGGAAGTTTAATATCAAATTCTTTTCTATATTCTAACGTATCTGGTTTGTTTACTCTTGCATGAATTTTTAGCTTGTACATTTTCCTTCTTTTCTAAAACAGTTCTGTAAAAGTTTACAAAGTCCTAATGGGATTTGAAGACATAATCAAAATACTTTTCACTATAAATGTACTCTGAAACACCGGAAAATTTCAGTCTCACCTCCCCCTGTCTGGAATCCATCATATAGTATGGGTTGCTTTTATACTTGTTTACTGACCAAATCCAGAACAGTACCATGGAACACAGAAGCAGCAGATCTGATTGAGCTACATTCCTCTTTTATTCAATAATGTTTACATATCAGGCACCACACTGTCTATATATAAAACACACTCTTCTCTTTGGAAAAAACACTGTCTAGTAGGCATGCCTTTCCATGTGCTGTATTATAGTCTGAGATTTAGTAAAAATAGTAATATCTATATGCACTCCAAATAATTCTAAGACAACATGTCTGTAAGCGGACTGTCCTAGGAGTAACCAAAAAGATATATTTTATTGCATTTATAACACAGTTATAAAAATCAAGTCTAAAAATATTTTATCTATTTGTATGAAAAAGTACTTTAAACAAATGTATTTCATATATATATCTTTTTATGTATTGCATTAGTAGAAGTAGAAGAAGTGAACAGAATGAGATGCTAGCTTCTTCTATAATGAATTCATGGAGTTATTCTCAGTGTAATATATTCCCACTGAAATAAATGGGTTAATTAATTTCATTGAGCCTTTTATGGGCATTAGGTTTGGAAAATAAGCTACTTGACCTGCAAATGGATAGCATGCAGTGACTCTAGGTTTACCAGTAAGGAAGGTTATTCAAAATTTGATTTTTTTCCTCTTTAATCCCCTAATTATCTCATTTTTACATTTAAGATGTTATGTTGCAACAAAAAATATCATGTTTTGGTTTATAGATTTTAGGTAGTATTCACTGTCTCTATTTGCATTTTTTTCTCCTAACTTTGTAATAGAGTTAATTTTATTAGGACAATTAGAAAATTAAGCATAGTTTATAAACTAATCTAATAATAAATATGTAATGTACAGCTTCCTTTTTAAATAAGTATTATTAGATACATTATACCCCTTCATATGACTAAAACTATGCTAAATACAACTTAATCTTTCTAAAATACTTCAGGATTTATTTAAGGTTATTGTTATTAATATTTTATTATGGATACATGAAAATGCCAATTACAACTTTACTAACTAGAATAATGGTGGGGAGAAGGCCATGGATAAGTTTAAATCCAAATTAAAATAAACCAATCACAATGTTGTACAGTGATTTTAATGTAAGTTTATTAAACTAGTACTCAATACTTAGGATGTAGTAATAATCAGTACATTTATCAGTCAACAGATTTTTCCATGTAATTGTGGGTTTCTGATATTATTAATAAAGTGATTGTCTACTATGGCAATATGTAATGATTCTTGGGTGAAAGCACTCAGGAATAGTGAAATTCTGCCTTCACAAAGCCACCACATTCCCCATGAGATCCCTACAAAAGGCGGTGATCATTTTATTATCGACTGGGTTAGAACCCTGTTCACAGTTTTCTGGAAAACAATGTGAATACAAAGCTTGACCTGGGACTTTCCCAAACATGAAGCCAGCTCCTTCCCCAGCCTTACCTAGTTCCTCAACCCCCCCAAATGAGAAAGCATGTGAAAGAAAGAAAAGTGAGAGTGAACATGAAGCCCAGCTTGAACAGATACAAGTAGGAAAGAAGCTAGAGAGACAAGAAGAAAGGTGGCCATGGCCCAGCCCTAGTACAATACCACTCCAGTCTCATGAACGGAAAAACCTGACAAAGAGAATCCACCATGTCCAGCCCTGCCCCAGACTCAATATGGACCAATTCATGCCGGACAGTCAGGCTCAACCAGATTAATTTTCTCTCTTAGAAGAGATGCAAAGGAAAAGAAGGAACTAAAGGGGTAGAGAGATTTTTTTTTTCTCACTTAATTGAATACAAAAATAAAGTTAAAACTGTATGTGGAATACAAATATAATGCTTTAAATCACTTGATCAATGATGACCAATATGTTGCCATCTGCAAATCTCTTTGTGTATGCTTGGTCTGCTATTCTACCTCTCCACACTCAAAGCACGCAGAGCCCCCTGGTGTGGAAGTTCCCACAAGTCACCTATAAATACCTGCTTATCTCTGGAATTTAGTTCAACACACTTTCCTTAAGTTCAGGACTTTGATTCATAGAAAAGTATGATTTTTATTTCATCCATTTCCTTTTGTTATTGTTACCATAGAAACAAAAGTCTGTCCCATTCTTTCTACATTCTAACTTGAAGTGAGATTCCTCCCATTTCTCTTTGAAACTAGTAATACCAAAACAGGGGCAAAATACATCTTAGTGGCAAATATTAGGGAAGGGTGACATTATAACCTCCCAAACCTTAAGGAGTCCCTTCTAAGATTTTAAATGTGTGATGTGTCATTTTGATGTTTCAAATGTTTTTGTAGCTCTTCAAGTGTAAGAAATCATTTCCTTGAAAACTAAGTAGAATAAAATCCCAACATATATACAAGATTTCTGTCATGTGAAGAAGAAATGGCTGAAATATGAGTATAAAAGAGTAGAGCTATGAGTGGAGATGGTGGAAACACATATAAATTGTAACAATGCTTCCTTCCTCAGGCACCCTGAGTGATGCGTCCATGGCAGTTCTTCCTGCTGGTGACAGTACTCTGTAGAATGCCTAACAAGCCTCAGAAAATTACTGACTAGTACAACAAATATGGAAAATAAAATCTGACACAGATGCACATTTTTCTTCTATTTGATTTTATCACAATATTGATTTACTAGCATGATATTAGGCCAGACAAATGAAAAATGCCAGAATAAAGACCAAAAATAATCAGTCTGCATTAGTAAAGTTTATACTCAAATGTATACAGCAAAGTTAAAACAAGCAACCCCCCCAAACCGTGGCTTAAACAAGTTAAAAGTTGCATGCAAGAACTTGTTTAACTGCTCTATCGTATCATCAAGGAACAGGCTTGTATCTTTCTGCTCTATGACCCCAGTGAAGGACCTCATGATTCAAGATAACTACTCTAGCTCCAGCCATCACATCAAGTTGCACACCAGTAGACAAAGGAAAGGCAGACAGGTATAAAAAAGGTCATGTCCCTTTCAGTTAGGTTAGCTCCCTTTAAGCAACATTCTGTCTTATACATGCATTGGCCAGAATTTACTTACATAGTCATTCTAATGAAAAGGAGAGTGAGAACTAGAAACTTTTTATTCTAGAAGACAATGTTCCCACCTACGAAAACAGAGTTCTCTCAATAAGAAAGAAATTAGAATGACTACTACAACAGGCAACAGTGTCTTTGTCAGACTCCTCTCTCAAGAGACCTAGGGAAAGACTGAACAGTAATAAATGAGGGTAAAATGTACACATTATAAATATCTATGCATTTTGCCACATACAGCAGTGCAGAGAATGTTAATCTACTTTGAACCACATGAATCATTCTTAGGCTAATAAGGCCTGTATCAGTCAGGATCCTTCCAGGAGGCAGAAAACACACAGTGATTTGAACAGGAAAGTTTAACATAAAGAATCATTAACAAGAGAAAGACAAATACCGTATGCTAACACATATATATGGAATTTAAGAAAAAAAAAAGGTCATGAAGAACCTAGGCGTAAGACAGGAATAAAGACACAGACCTACTAGAGAATGGACTTGAGGATATGGGGAGGGGGAAGGATAAGCTGGGACAAAGAGAGAGAGTGGCGTGGACATACATACACAACCAAATGTAAAATAGATAGCTGGTGGGAAGCAGCCGCATAGCACAGGGAGATCAGCTCAGTGCTTTGGACCACCTAGAGGGGTGGGATAGGGAGGGTGGGAGGGAGGGAGACACAAGAGGGAAGAGATATGGGAACATATGTATATGTATAACTGATTCACTTTGTTATAAAGCAGAAACTAACATACCATTGTAAAGCAATTATACTCCAATAAAGATGTAAAAAATAAAAAAAAAGAATCATTAACTATAAAAGCAGATTGGAGTAACAAAGCATTGGTTGTTAAAAGTAAAAACTCTAAAGAATATTGAAGTAGCAAATATAAGAAGCAGCCACCACCTGTAGGGCTGAGATAGAGCACCAGATGAAGAGAGCATCCCCCTCCTCCTAGCACTGAAATTCAGATTTTGTTGGAGTGTAAATGGCTGTGGTTCTCTGGATGTGATATTTGGCCAGTAAAGTTTGCTGGAAATTGTCCTCTGGAGTTTCAGGGAAAGCCATCCACAAGGAGATGCCACAGCCCAGAATGCACTATAAAACTGCCCAAGGAGAGCCTCACTGCAGCACTGCACTCTGAGGCCACCAGAGGGCGTAACTGGAAGGGTTTTTTTTCTGTTAGCTGCTGTCTGCTGCCAGCCACCAGCGGTTCACTGAAGGAACCAGACCAGATGTTCTCTGCAGGAACCAGACCAGATGTTCACTGCAGGAACCAGACCATCTGTTCACTGTAGGAACCAGAAGCTGGTGAAGCCAGAGATTCAGGAGCCTGTGAGAAGAGTACTCTGAACCCAGAAAGAAAGCACCTTCCTTCACTCTAGCATCCTCTAGTGACAAAATTGGAAGTTGTTCCAGCTGACAAATGAGAAATAGAGGGGTACACTCCATTTTCACAGAGAAGCAATGCAAAATAAATTTGGAGCTGAGCGGCAACAAATCAATAACTGAAACAAGGCCTAAATCTCAGAGAAAGCATACAATTGACACTTTCTTTTTCACGCATTTTCACCCCTATCTGAATTTTAGCGTATAGCGCTATACGCTGAAAAGACTGATCCAACATACACCTGCATCAGAAAAAGTAGGAGAGAAAGAGATACACAAGAAAAACATTTCCCTCTAATGTTTACTCATAAACTTGCAAAGGGTGCTAATTCCATTAGACATTAAATAACAGCCAACACACACGTGTGCTGAACTCTTCATGTACAAAGACACCTTAATCTGGAAACGACGTAGTTAAATGAATGCCGGAGAATCTAACCAACAAAGTTAGCACACCTTCTTTGAGACGCTGTGATAAAACAGAAGAAACACTTCCCAATAAAACCAGCTTCTTCCAAAAATGCCTCACTGCAATTGCCTTCTTCCTTTTTTACTTCAGTTTATCTATGAATTAAAAAATAAAATGACAGTGACACTAAATTTTTACATTTCTATTTTATCTGGGTTCAAAATATTTAGATAGGCTCATAGGCAATTTCTACTCCCTAAAATGTAAAAGTATAAACTTCCATCTGTAAGGAAAAAATGAAAATGAAATATTTTCTCCAGATACGAAAATATTTCTTAGTTCAAAACTAAAAGGGACATTCTTCAGAATCAGATCAAATGGCTTTCTATAATATAGACTCAGAGAAATAAAAAAAACACATTAGAAGATAAAATTTATTTTTTCCTCTTTAGGCAGTATTAACTAATTGTGGGACAAAGGTAGTGCTCAATAGGAAAATATAACAATTTTTACCTCTATTTCTTTGTAACCACAGTTAACATTTTAAAGATGTGCACGCAAGAAGGAAGAGACATGGGAACATATGTATATGTATAACTGATTCACTTTGTTATAAAGCAGAAACTAACACACCACTGTAAAGCAATTATACTCCAATAAAGATGTAAAAAAATAAATTAAATAAAGATGTGCAATATTTTCCATGTGCATGTTCATAAATATATAGATTTTCAAAGAAATTCATACTTTGTGTCCAGTTTTATACTCTTTAACCTACCAATCTATCATAGTCTCTAATATAATTATGGCTTAAGAGAATTTATCATTCATTTTTCTATACCACACAAACAGAACACTGTACCAAGGATAGCAATATTAATATCAATCTTGCTATAATCTTGACCTTTTAGCTAAGAACAAATGTAATATCAGAGAAATTAAGAAAGCATTTATTTTTAAAGGAAAATAGCATCACAAGGCCAAAATGTTTTCTGGATTGATAAATATTTCAATTCATAAGAAAGAATACTGCTGTACTAAAATAATATGAGCGCTTTCCAAAAAGTGATAGCCAGCCCTGGGGGCTCCCCTGAGACAAGTAATCACAGGTACCTGGGCCAGCCTGCCATCCAGCGCAAGGAGCTCAGTGTTCTCAGAAGACAGAGGAGTCTCTACTGCTCCGGGTTCCACTCATGCTCCCACTGAAGCAGTGGAGAAGGGCATTTGCGAGCACAGATCCAGACTGTAAAGACCTACGTTCTGATCTAACTCCCCACTCATTAGTGCCATGTAGTGATCTCTCTTAATGTGTCTGAGAGACTGTTTCCTTCTCTGTAAAAGATGTGTAATAATACCAATACCTACCAACCACAAGAATTGTGAGAAAAATAATCGCTGTAAAGCACTTAGTACAGAGTCTGAAATACAATAAACTTTTAACAAATGATATAATCTGACTGTGTGCCCAGGGCTCTGGGCAGGATTCCAGTGACCTCATTAACTTTCAAACACTAACAAATGTTGAATTTCTTTATGTTCAAATAGTATTAACCTGGAAAAATATCCTTTAAACAATTAAACATCATAAAAAATAATTGAAAGTCTTTCCAAAAGGTCTTACTATGTAATTTCACAAAGCAAGTGGTATGAATAATAGGATAAAGCAATAAAAAGAGAAACCTCAGTCTATTACCAACTATCTTGCCAAATTCTGAACAACAGATTCTGGGGATTTCTTCAGATACTTGCATTTTATATACTGTTTTTTTCTTCAGGTATGTATGAGTTTTATAACAAAACTAAACTTACATCCTTTAAAAAAAAAACTTTTAAATATATTTTATTCTTTTCAACTGAGACCTCTCAGTGATTCTTAACACAGTCACCAAGTTAAACTAGAATTGACATTGATGTTGAACCTTATCTTATTCTTCAACTATGCAACCCTGAATCCATTAGTTCTCTTCTATCAAATAAAAATATTTTAGTATGAATTTTATATACTATTGATTTATTATTGATATTTTATTGTTATAAATTTATATCACTGTTTTGTTTCCATTGCATTTATTTTTACTGTTAACATTCTATATGAGAGAGTGATGCCAGGTAATTATACGGTTATGATAGTGAAACATAATTCCCTTTTTAAATATATGTATTTTTATTTGCACAGTGAGTTGTTTTAAAGAAAACTAGTCATTAATTGTATAATGGTATAATCACAACAGTATAAAATTAAGTAATAGTATAAGTAACACTGATTATATTAATATATTATACTAACATAAGTAATAATATAAGAATAATATTTGACAGTACAAAGTAATTAAAAACCTGGAAACAATTCTTTCTATAAACCACTCCCTGCCTTCTGTTAGCCAATGCTTGCGCTAATGTGACAAATAAGTCACCTTGGGACTGACATTTCATGTCCACTGCATCAGTGTTTCACTTAGTTGTAGGATCACTTTTAAGGATTCAATATGAGGAAAAAATGCTATATTATTGGAAATGACCAACAGGAAAGTGTCATAATGTTTGACCATAAATATGAAAAATCTTATATTGTCAATAGGTCTATGTTTAGACATTCAGAAACCTAAGTTAAAAATAAAAACAGAAAAAGATGTTTTGGAAAATAAAAGCAAAGAGCCCACTAATTACCTTGGTAAACTGCATTTTAAGAGTGCTCTCAAGTTTAAACATCAGTAGAATCAATGTGATTCAGATAGTTCTCTTTATAGTAATTAATTTGTGTGGCTTAAAAATGTATAACTCGGGCTTCCCTGGTGGCGCAGTGGTTGAGAGTCCGCCTGCCGATGCAGGGGACACCAGTTCGTGCCCCGGTCCGGGAAGATTCCCACATGCCGTGGAAAGGCTGTACCCGTGGGCCATGGCTGCTGAGCCTGCACGTCCTGAGCCTGTGCTCCGCAACGGGAGAGGGCACGGCGGCGAGAGGCCCGCGTACCGCAAAAAAAAAAAAAAAAAAAAAAATGTATAACTCTTCAAAATATGTTGAAACAATGTTTTTGGTGAGACTTAGCTTAAATTATTTTAGTATTCAGATAACACTTTACTTTCTCATGAAAGATAAATTTAGTTAAGAATATCAATTGATTAAGAAGGCTGTAAAATACCTAACAGTTCTCAAGTGCATGTAATTTTGGTTTTGGTTTTATTTGCTTCTGTTGAACTGTTCTCCCTCTACATATGGTTTCTCGGCTATAAAATGATAGGGTTCAGCTATCTGGTCAGCCTATGACATAATGTCTCTCATACAGACTCAATTAACTGATTTAACATCACTAAAAAATTAACACTAGAACGTAAAGAATCTTTTTCTAGAAACTTATATTTTAAGATTTGACTGCCTAACTAAACCTAAAATGCTATTACATAATGCACTATTGAGGACATATTCATCAAATAAAGATTCACTGAGTAACCAATTATGTGCAATGCATTGGCCTCACCAAGAACAGGGCTCAGTCTCCACATGAAACTTTCCATGTCCTTTTCTCTCAGTTTCTATCAAGTATTTGCTATTGCTTCCTCTTGTTTGGCCATGCTGAAGTGGACCCACATTGTGAAAAAACAATTAATTGCTGAGGCAGCATCTTAATCAAACTATTAATATATTGCTTACATAATTTCCCTGGTGAAATGAAGTTTCTTTTACAATAATTATTAAAGGTAAACCTGAGATTTAAAGAAATGAAATTATTCTGCTCCCTAGAAGAACTGCATTTTAAAAACTGTTCTGGTAATTAGTATTCAGTAAAAACTCTTTTGTAAAAGACACTACCACCTTCTCAAATTGATTAAATTCTGGGTAAAACGGCATAGTAAAGAAAAACTAGTATTTTTACAAAAATCTGTCTTAAAAGTAGACTGCTTGCTCAAATGAGGTTGCTTGTGTGTAACATTTAAAAGGTTAAAAAAGAAACAAAACTGAAATGATTAGAAGCAACTAAACTTGGTATTTATAGTTTGAGTTATAGCTGAAAAACTACCCAATCTTCTTTTGTAGTAAATAAATCATTGTTATGCCAAAAAGAACAAAATAGACTCTTCCTCATTTCAGATAACTGTTTGATACAAACTCCTTTTATATAGAATTAGTTTGAAATTTCATTTATATACATCATTACTTAATTCATCATTTAAATATCTACTGAAGGCCTACCATGTTCTCATCACTATTACAGAGACAGGGGATATGGCAGTGATTGAATAAATTCACCATTATCATGAAGCATTCATTCTACATGGTAAAAGAGACTGTAAGCAAAAAATACAGTAATAGATCAGTTGATGGTAAGCATACAAAAAATAAATAAAGCAGGTAAGGAGAGACAGTATGGAGGTACTCAAAGGGTGGGAGACATTCCCTCAGAGGGAATTTCAACAAAAACTTGACTGAAATGAGAGATTAGTCTATTAAAGTATTTAGGGAGAGCATTATAGGCAAAGGCAAAAAGCCAAGGCAAAGGCTCGTAATACAAAGCCCCTTTATGTTGAAAGCCCCCATTGTAAGAATTTAATTGGTAAAGTGGTTTACAGTTTGGGGGAGAATTGTTTAATTAAATATCTGCAGAAGTAGATATAAAGCAAACCCTGACTCTCTTTACCTGCTAAAATGTTTCTTTTGATAAGATAATTAACAATAGCCTTTCATGTATAATTTTAATGTTAACTGATGATATACATCTTTTATACAATCATGTTTGCACTAGAACATAAGCTTTGTGAGGGCAAAGATTCTGTTATTGACAAGGATTCTCGTGTTTCAAATGCTGTTACATTGTAGATGATCAATAAATATGTGAATTAAGAAACTGTGCATTATTATTCACAAAATATTTTCATATAAATACTAGAGGTCAATATAGTTCTTCCTAATTTCTTTTAATAGCGTTCACTACCATAATACACTATTCAACTGCCTAGTCAACTTATTGGTAAGTGTAGATATATTCTCTGTATCAAAAGATGCATTCGACTGAATCAACTGATAAAATGTTAATGTCTGAGATTTTGTATCCCAGTGGAAGTTCAGAGATCAAAAAATTCAATAACTATTGATAAAATGTGATTCTTTTTGGATATCCAACAAACTGCCAAGTTGAAAAAAATTTTTGTCCTCGGTTTCTCACTCTACAAGTCACAAGTACACCCAAATTACCATGCAATTTCGAGGAAAAGAACTAGTACAAAAAGACAAAGCAGCAGAAATAGTGGAGTCAAGGGAGCATTAAGATCCATTTGTAATTCGGCACTCACAAATTATATTTAATTCTGACAGACATGTACTTTCACACATATTTGATAGATGAGCCAGATCACCCCTCTTCATCTCAACTTTAACTACCTGACTGTAAATGCATATTTCTCAGCAGAATCAGAGCTATTTATTTCCTCAGAAGGACTTATAATGATAACAGTAAACTAACAAAGTTTTTGGTTCCTAGATTACAGACATGACCACAGCACAGGTGTGGACTACCAAGTAATAATATTAGTAATGATAATTATAATTCCTGCTTTATTTTCCCTTTTAAAGTGGAACTTCTTATTAAGTACGATCAGGTATAAACTGAATTGCTTCTGGAACGTACGCAGTCAATTTTGTTTCTGAGGAATGGCTCTAATCATTGGCCCTAATCAAGGCTTTACAAAAACCCATGTCTGTTGTAGGCAGACTGAAAAATTCTCAGCACCTGAGAAGCAGTCACTTTCAAGAACTGCCACATACAGGATAGGCTGGTATTCCAAAGAGATAGTGCAAGGTCTTTTTCCCATTTAAGCACTGTGTGAAGTCAAAATGAGTAAAGGAAATAGAAGCAGCTGGAAATAGCAATCATAGTGATAGGAACCATTTTAGCGATGTATGTTTTATAGACTGTTTTAAATACTTTACATATATAACTTTATTTTACCTTCACAATAACTCTACATGGTAGATGTTATTATTATCCCTATTTTATGGAGGTCGAAAGTGAAGCACAGAGAGATGAGGTAGCTTGTTCAGGCTGTCCAGAAAGAGAGAGAGCAAATCAAAAACGTGAAGATAAAGCACATTACTCACAGATGCATTGTAATGGAAAGGTCACTGAGCTACGGATTCTCAGTGGATTATAGAGTACAATGCAACAGGCGCAAAAGACTTGAACATTTTTAAAAATTTAAAAATACAACTTTAATGGGACTTCCTTGGTGAGAAAATATAAAGAGAGTTTAGTTCCATCTAAAGTAAGTTAACTAAATAAAACATTACCGACCATTTACTGAACACCAGGTTGCAAGCACTATCTAAAATAATGGGTTTATAAAGATTATGACATTTAAATCATGAATACACATTCACATTATTGAAGAGTTTAAAATCCAGTGGGAAAGAAGCATATAAGGAAACAATTATAACAACATGAAAATTGCTCTGATGATTGAATACAAAAAGCACGAGAGGAGCAGAGAGAAAAATGAACCAATATGCCTCTCCCATGAAGGAAAAACATTTAGAGCTACTGGCTTAAGCATAAACTTTGCATGTGAGCAATGGCGGAAGGTGCTGCAAGCAGAAAGAACATTGTGTGGACGGGCAACAGGGAGTGAAAAGGCATATTCAAAGAATTAGATGTATTTTAGTATCATTCAAGATTTACCCTAAAGTAGGGAAATTGTGGAAGATGTTGCTGGACAGATAAACAAAGCACAAAGCAATTTAAAAGTTACAGAGAGACATTAATAAATTATGTACCTGACAGTTCGGAGGCAGAAAATAATGAGCCCATATTATTTAATATAGAAACTGCAATCTCTATAGTCTTTTATTCAATCTGGCTAATCAAATGATGGATAAAGTCAGAAAGTGCAAAATTTTAATTAGGATCTGTTAATGAACAATGTTTCAAGAGGAAAAAAATTAATGACACAGGTGTGGTGTGGAGACAAGCCTCCGAAATATGTAAGCAATTACAGCCTGAATTCCTACATTCGATTTGGAGATGCCAGAAAGTTCAATCCCAACTCAGATTAGAGTGAACACTTTTAAACATATATGTATTTTATCAAACCCACACACATACCGGTATACATATACTTTGTTTACTGTGGCTCAAATTACCAAAGCTTGCAAGTGAGGAGTATAGTGTATACAGTTCATGGGTACATTTCTGAGACCTCTAATATTCTGCCCCCTCTGTCCAGATCTGTTGCCTCTGGAAATAACTGACAAAAGTAATAAGCTGGATTGAATCCATAAAAAAATCATTTAACCTAGTCATCAATACTTGTACATTATTCATTAAATCAGCAAATATCAATTGACCACCTACAATGTTCAACTGCACATTCCAAACACTGAATACTTAATAAAGTATACGCCACCTATTACCACGTCACTTTAGAAAATGATACGAAATCTGTATGTTAATAAAACACACACACAAAAAAACATTAAATATAAGGCAAGTTCAAACTATAATGAGTGTCATAAGACTCAATGTTCTATGAAAATTGAACAAGCAAGCGATCACATCCTATGTGGCAGACAATTTTTAGAGATACTTGAACTTACTGAGAAGTGTAGTATTTGACTACGCATTCAAGCATTTGAAATGAGCACAATTATGAGAAACGGATGTGAATAGGACAGACGTGAATAGGACAAGCTGACATGGATCAACTGAAGTGATGTTAACAGTTAAAGATTAAATTGAAATGGACACTCTAAACGTAACGCCATTTAACATATTTTTTCATCTCAATGTAAACATTTCATTGTTGTATTTTATTATTCTATTTTTGGCACAGAGGATCGAATTGTGCATATACTGAATCCCCCTTGACTGTTTTCTACATCTACTTTTCTTCTCAACTTCTTTAAATAACACCTTTATTAATTTTTTTCAATTCTATCATTTATTTCTGTTACTGATTTTATATGAGATCTATTCTCCTTTGTGCTTCTTGTATTTAGTCTTCATTCCTCAAATGATTTTGTCTTTTTATATTCATTTCCTGAGCTCTGCATGTTTCTGTTTACCATCCTACAATTTGGCCATATTGAGAACTTCTGTATATGTGTTTTCTGGTCTTCCTTCATAGAAGTAATTGTTTCAATTTTTTAAAATTCATTTTGGAATGTCTCTACTTTGTGGCAACATCTTTTTAATGAGTTTTGCTAATCTGTAAAAAAGAAAAAACTTGTACTGCTATTTTTTCATATGTTCTACAATATCTTTGTATGAATCTTATATATTTTCATCTTGTTGGTTCTATTTGAATTGGGGCATTTTCTTAAACAACTCTTCATAAGCTTTTTCTCTGGATTGGATGAGTGGGTCAGGGTCATTTTTCAGACTTTCCTGATCATGACTCCCTTTTATGTTGCTACAAGTAGACTGTAACCATGACCTTTTCTACCTTCCCTCAACCAACCTGGCTCAAGGGGGGTTTTGATATCGGCTGTGAGTTTCAAGTTTCTTCACAAGCTGTTGGCTGGCATGGAACACAGCCTGGGCTTCATAGTGATTTCCTTAATGATTAGAATAGACAGTTTTGCTTTGACTTTCTGAGCTTCTGTTTCTGGGTCACTCTGATCTTCCTGTATCACCTCTCTATTTGTCTAACAGGCATTCACTCCCTGTGCATTGCCTTGCTCATGGCAGACTAAGTGCGAGAGTGTCCTTAAGGTAATGATGAATTCCTGGGGATTTCTGAGACCTTCTAATATTATGCCCCCATCTGTCCAGATCTGTTACCTCTGGAAATATTGACAATACTAGATTGTGGGGTTTTCTCAGTCTTCCAATTTTGCTGAAAATATTTTTTGGTGCTTTTACGGTTGTTGCTTTGTCACTCCATCTATCTACTTATAAACAACTTTGAAGCATAAATTCTTTTGCTTACCAATAATTGTCCCTTTGTAATGGGTCCTAAGTAAGGATACCATGACCTACTCTATTCCTATGAATACTTCCTGTATTTTATTCAAATTGATCACTTTTTTCCCCAAGAAAACCATCTACACCTTCAAACTTTCAGATGTATGTTTTCTCAGTATAGAACCTCCTCATTCTCCAGCCATTTGTAAAACTTCTTCATAAGTCATGTTAAATTACACTTCCTCATGGAGTTTTTCTTGATTTCACTGACTTGGTTTCCAAGCCCTCTTCTAAACTCTCACAACAATATGTTTTACAGCTCTTTATGGATGGTTTCTTCTAACTTCTGCTTGGTTTCTGTGTGAATACGTGTATGTGTGAATGTGTTGTATGCTTCTGTCTTATCCTCCTTATTCAATATACGTTCTTTGAAGGTAAGTATTAATTTATCTCACTAATATTTATGTCACCTGTAAGCTATTCAATATAGATTTTCAATATATATTTCTAAATTGTTGAAGAAAAAATCAGTAAGTGTTTTTGACTCTCTACTACATATGCAGCTGTACACAAGTCATTGAAGTTACAAAGACATAAAAATCACAAGACAGAAAATTACAAAGACATAAAACTCACAAAATTGTTACGACTATTAGTAAAATTGGAATAATAAGGATAGATAATGCATGGGATCTATGGAACGGTAACCATATTTGTAAAATTCTGTTTTTTAAACAAAATACTAAACATTATAACATTTATCTTGGAAAAAAAATTTTACTTGGTGAAATCTGAAAACGCTGCTTGCTTTTTGTAGCTTCTAACTGCACTTATATATTTTCTTTTCCCTTTCTTTTTTAATATGGCATAATGTGATGGTCTTACAGAGAGACATCACATATAAATGTCACTACTATGTAAGTCTGCAGGTTAAGACAGTAGAATAGACTGAATAACAACATTTAACAACATTATGTTATGACAATGAGTTCAGGTCTTCTTATTATACTTGCTATATTACTGGACATTTCTGAAGCACTGCTTTGAGAGATTGACAAGGAAATTAATGTCCTTAATACAATCCACCTGAATGTTTGCTAGTGAAATGCCACAAGAGCGTCAAGCTTCAGTGTATCTCAAAGCTAAGGTACCATTCTGAAGAGGAAGTTGTAGTGTCAGGTAAGTGGTTAATTGGATATCCACTTTCTTCAACAGATTGTTTATGATAGAAATGAAAGAATACCACTGAGTGAAATTTGGACAGCTTCAAAAGTACAAAAAAGAAAAATGAACCATTTAAAGTTTCAAACTCTTTTGGCGTTAAAGCTAGAAGAAAGGACAAGGTCTTCTTATCATGGACTTATGTATAACTATTCAATTAGAGATGCAAGAAAGCTATGATTATAGGATTCATCTCTAAAATACATACTAGCATTCAGCTGAAAGTGAACTAACCTGCAGGTAGACATCATGGTCTCAGAACTTGCTTCACACCAGTCTGGTACCATCTTGTATCATCCATGAAATCCTCAAGACGATACCATTAAAAGAGTATATGATATTAATACTCTATACTCTTATATTTCCTTTTATCACTACTGTATGTACTGAACTACACACTCAAATTTCACTCTCAAGTAGAAGTATTACCAGCTGGTTTAGAAATTTTGATTGATAAAACAAAATTTTATGAAATGTGTTGAATCTCATTTGATGGGTCTGCTGATGACAGTGATATAACTTATTTCTCAAAATAATCTAGATGTAACAGACACATATGTTTTGAATTTTAAAAATTTCATGGTTTAAAGGTCTCTATTTTCTGTCCATCTCTTCCTTCTCTCCCTTCCTTCCTTCCTTCCTTCCTCAGAAACTGAAAGTCTACTTTAATTACTAGATTATGATTATTCAAGTAACAGATCTATGGCAAAATGGAAAGGACATAGAAACAGATGTTCTGGTTTCAGTTTCCCAGTTTCCTGCCTAGATAACCTTAGACCTTGCAAGGACTACCAGAACACTACCTGTGCAATGCAGGGAAAAGGATATCTTTCAAGATACTACAAAATCTTGCTGTTATTTTTTTTTAAGTGTGCTATTTTCAATCAACTAATTAAAATTTAAAAATTTTAAACTAAAATTCAGGGATAAGACAAACCAATAAAGAAATATTAGAAAATAAAAATGTTAGAGAGAAATGTTTACAAGTTACACACAGAATTAATTTTTTAAAGACACACTGTGCTTTTTAGAAATTGCTAAGAAAATGGCCACCCACATAAGAGTAAAACAATGAGCAAAATATACAACTCAGCAATTCATAGAAGGGCCAATTCAAATGACCAACAGTCATATGAAATCATGCTTAAACTCAATAACAGGAAATGCAAATTATTAATTAAAAACAACTGATAACTTTTTACCAGATGGGAAACATTTAAAAAGAAGCAATTTTGAAGTTACGTAGGAAAATGTACTTTTATATTGTATAGATTTCTGGCAGAAGTATAATTTGTTACATTTTAAAACAAAATCTGCCAATATCTATGAAAATTTAAAAAACACTTATCTGTAGAACCAGTAAACCCACTGTGAGAACCTATCACATAAAATAAAACTATATATACTGGTTTCTCTTCTGACATGATAGAGTAACAGGGACTGGATTTAACTTCTTTTTCTCACCACTATACACACACACACACACACACACACACACACACACACACACACACACACACAAATCCAGCAGGGGGGAAAAAAACATATGAAACAACCTTCTTCAAAGCATTGGTCATGATACAATAAAGGACAGTGATCCCTGAGAGAAAAGAAAACAAGATAAACCCAATTATTTTCACAGCTTATTTCCTTGAGAAAATGCCCAAGACACAGTGCAAGGAGCTATAATCCAGTCACACTCCCTTATGGAGATGGAGCTGAGTATCCATGGAGACCAAGGCAGGACAAAGCACGGGAGAAGGAAGATACACAGAGAACCCCAGATATCTGCAGAGATTTTAATTATTCAGTAGATTTCTGATCAGCACAAGTATTAAGGAAACTACCCGAGACCAGGGAAAGAATCATCCAAAAGGATTACAGGGGAAATTACTTGAGACTTATATAGGACATGAAGTAGTACCTGTTATACAATTTCATAATTCACGGAACATGGGGTGCAGTACTCAGAAAGGTCTTGTTTAGAAGACCTTAAAAAGCAAAAAAAAAAAATCAAACTGTTTTAAGTTACACAACTCTGTCCCAAAACAAAGCACCCACCAAGATAAAATTATATCATCTGGCATTCAATAAAAGTTACCAGTCATACAAAAAGGCATGAAAATATGATCCATAATAAGGAGAAAAATAAATTGATCAAAACTAACCAAGGACTGATACAATGTTTGAATTAGCAGAAAAGTACACTAAAACAGTAATCACAGCTGTAATCCATATATTCTAAATGTCAGAGACATTGAAAATATAGAAAAGACTGAATGAAACTTCTAGAGATAAAAATTACATTGTCTGAGAAGAAAGTATACTTAGAGGGATTAATGACACATTAGAAATTGAAAAAGAGAAGATTAGTGAACTTGAATCCATAGCAGTAGAAACTGCATAAAATAAAACATAGGAAAAAAAGAATTAAAAAAATTAAAACGATATCAGTGAGTTGTGGCACAACTCAGTTGGCCAATATGCATTTAATTGGATTTCCTATTTAAAGTAATAGAGACAGAAAATATAATTGAAGAAAAAATACCTGAAAATTTACAAATATGATGAAAACTGTGAGCTCACAGATCCAAAACATTCAAGTCTCTCCAAATACAAGTAACATGAAAAAAGAAAAAAAAAAGCTACACTTAGGCACACCAAAACTAATGATAAAGAGAAAAATCTTAAAAACAAACAGAAAAAGACATATTGTACCCAAAAGAAGAGAAGTAATAATGATAATGGATTTCTCATCAGCAACAATGTAAGTGATCAGAGAGTGGAATACAATCTCTATAAAGTACTGAAAGAAAAACTGTCAACCTAGAATTCTACACCTAGTGAAATATCTCACAAAACCAAAAGCTAAACTGCAACTTTTTCAGACATACAAGAGCTGAAAGATTTCATCACCAGCAGATGCACACTATAAGAAATGATAAAATAACTCCTTCAGGCAGAAGAAAATGATATCAGATGGAAATATATATCAACAGAAAGAAATGCAGAGAAGTGGAAATGGATTTACATAGAATTACACAGTTTTGCAGAGAAGTAGTACATACATGGATAAACAGTCCATATTTTTTCATTTTATATAATTTTTCTTATTTAAATCTCTTCATTTAACCTCTAGACTTCCTTTCTAACTGCATCTCTCACATTCTTCTTGCCTCTCTTATCACCCATTTGCTTCTTTTTCCTTTTCCTAGCATCTTGGGAAGTTGATTCTGTTACTAATATTCCAGTTTACTATTTGTGTTGTTTCTTCCATCCCTATCAGTTCAATATTTTTTCCTGAAAGCTGCTTTCCAATTATTTGTGGTAAGGAGAGGAAGGGTTCTGAAATATAAATACTTAGCTCCTTTATTAGTTGTTATTACAATTGGTGGTCACGAGGGATGTAAAAAATAATATTCCTACAGATCTCTGTAATTTTTAAATTACCTACATATTTCTATGACACTCCTGTCATTTCTCTTTGAAATTAAAATCAGATGCAAGGCACTTAGGATACATTTAGGAATATGAAAATAATCATATTGAATGGAAGGTGGCATTTCCTGTGAGAAAAACAAAACAAGTTTTCCTTACAACTCCTTGATTAGAGTAAAAAGTATTCTACAAAAAGACATACAGGCCACTGTGGAGAACAGTATGGAGGTTCCTTAAAAAGCTACAAATAGAACTACCATATGACCCAGCAATCCCACTACTGGACATATACCCTGAGAAAACCATAATTCAAAAAGAGTCATGTACCAAAATGTTCATTGCAGCTCTATTTACAATAGCCCAGAGATGGAAACAACCTAAGTGTCCATCATCGGATGAATGGATAAAGAAGATGTGGCACATATATACAATGGAATATTACTCAGCCATAAAAAGAGACGAAATTGAGCTATTTGTAATGAGGTGGATAGACCTAGAGTCTGTCATACACAGTGAAGTAAGTCAGAAAGAGAGAGACAAATACCGTATGCTAACACATATATATGGAATTTAAGAAAAAAAAAATGTCATGAAAAACCTAGGGGTGAAACAGGAATAAAGACACAGACTTACTAGAGAATGGACTTGAGGCTATTGGGAGGGGGAAGGGTAAACGGTGACAAAGCGATAAAGAGGCATGGACATATATACACTACCAAACGTAAGGTAGATAGCTAGTGGGAAGCAGCCGCATAGCACAGGGAGATCAGCTTGGTGCTTTGTGACCGCCTGGAGGGGTGGGATAGGGAGGGTGGGAGGGAGGGAGACGCAAGCGGGAAGAGATATGGGAACATATGTATATATATAACTGATTCATTTTGTTGTGAAGCTGAAACTAACATACCATTGTAAAGCAATTATACTCCAATAAAGATGTTTAAACAAAACAACAAAAAAAAAGACATACAGGAGTTCTTATTTACAGATGAGCACTGTCAAGTTTAGATGTCCCTTATGAAGGTATATGCTACGGTTTATATTACAAGAATTAAGGCAACTACAGTGAAGGCACTGACAGAAGTATCTTATAAATCCTCCAAGTTTCAGAAAAATTAGTCCAAAGGATAAGATGATCACAAAAAGAAAAGATTCATTTGTGTGTGTGTGTGCATATGTGTGTAAGTTACACTGTTAATGAATAAAGTCAAGGGTTTTTTTAAATCATGAAAATAAGCTTCACACTATTAAGAGAACAACTTAAAAATATGAAGGTCTGTACTTCCAATGACCAACATGATGAAGCACATGAAAAGAAAGCATAGGTAAAATGCATTTTTGCTCAATATTCCAATATTAATTGCTAAGTAATATTCAGGGTAAAATTCAGTGAGACTTTCCAAACACAAATAATCATCGCTGAAAATTTAAAGTGATGAAATGGTTCATTATTGTCTGCAGTGTAAGTAGTCTGAAGAATCTTGAGTTATATACTTACTTGAACTTCATGGCTATTAAAAGGTTTGGAATTTTAATTGTAGTCTCTACTAATTCCCCTTTTCCTTTGTTCTTTTCTGTACCCCAATTCCATAATTCTAACCGATAATTAGGTTTTACGTTTTTAATTGAATATAGGAAATAGTCTGTTTAGTCAGAAGTGCATTTAGGCTCGGGCACATTTCTTTTTCACTCTTTCTGATCTCATTCACTTTTTGAAAATAGGTATTGATTTTTAGAATAAACAGATATGCAGTGCCATCAAGCCAGAAGAATATTTTAAGAGTACATCATAATATCATGTCCCCCTACACCCCATAAAAGAAAATCATATGAAGAGATAGCTGAGAATATTAGCAATGGGAAATGGCAAGTCATTGTATCCAAGCAAGAAACAGAAAAGCCGTGTGCTTTGTATAGAAACTGGAACTGCACAAATCAGGTAAGTGATTTCATATTTTGACCTCCCATGCACGGGCATTCATCTATTCCCATTCCATAACACCAAATAACATAAACGACAATAGTAACTTAAACAAGAACTTCGATCTGCTTTACCTGTTTTTTCTCCTGGTGAAGTGATCACATAAACTTTTTAAAAAGAAGAAAAGGTAATATGTAGCTACAACTTAGAGAACTTGTTCTAAGACTTACTCAGCTAAAAGAGCCCAATGCCAAATCATTTTTCTCAAAGTCAATGAGGCATTTGGCCCTTAGTTTACTGAGATTCCACAAATGCCCTGGTGCAAAAGAATGCCTGCAAGCCAAGTAAAGCAATCTGCTTTCTATCATCAAAAGGACCCCTCCCAAACCTTTCCCATCTACTTCATTCATTTTTTTTAATCTCGTCTATCTGTGCATCCCTTACCTTTTCTCAAGGATGAGATTACCAAGGCAATTTTTTTCTATTATAGAACCATTCATTATATAGGGGAGGCCTAATGAGTTAGGACCCATATAAATACTCCATAAGAATCTGGAATATAGGGCTTCCCTGGTGGCGCAGTGGTTGGGAGTCCGCCTGCCGATGCAGGGGACACGGGTTCGTGCCCCGGTCTGGGAGGATCCCACATGCTGCGGAGTGGCTGGGCCCGTGAGCCATGGCCGCTGAGCCTGCGCGTCCGGAGCCTGTGCTCCGCAATGGGAGAGGCCACAACAGTGAGAGGCCCGCACACCAAAAAAAAAAAAAAAAAAAAAACGGTTAAAAAAAAAAAGAATCTGGAATATATAATTTAGAATATGGAAAATATATCAATAGCTTAAAGGAGATATTCTCTAATCCTGCATAACAAAACTACCCATGACCTACCTATCCATCACCTTCCCATCACCTTCCCTATCACCCCCCGGAGGCAGCTGTTACTCATTTGTACTTGGAATTAAGCCATCACTTTACACTGAAGGTCTGAATGAGAAACAGCCTACACCTTGTCGCAAGCATTAATTATGAGAATATTGTTTCGGTCTTTAATTAATAGACTTTTTAGAGCGGTTTTGGGTTCACAGCAAAACTGGGTAAAAAGTACAGAGTATCAACATCCTCCCTGTCCCCCCCCCACCCCCCCGACCGCACACACAACCCCACTAGCAACATGCCCATCAGAGCGGTGCATTTGTTACAACGGACGAACCTACTATGACACATCTGGGATCTTTTTTAAAGATTATCTTCTCTAAAAGGATGCACAGGATACAGTTTCAGAACAAAGAAGAAGTGTGCTTCTCTGAAGCGGTGGATTGGTTTGACATAATATATCACTAAGCATTTGTTTTTGTGTGTCTGTTTTAACTAATAAGATGACTGAAGCCAGTTTGTCTGGTCTGAAAATTCTCTCAGCATGTGTTCTGTAAATTAATCTTAAACCTACTACATCTTATTCCCCTCCACCTTTATTTTCCCTTAACCCGGAGATACTCACTTAGATATCCTTTAAATCGTTGCAATTCTGGCATTTTTAAAGTCACATTAACTTCTTAGAACAAAGGGGGATAAAAACAAATTAATTTAATATTGTTTAAATTTATTTAGTGGCTTTTCAATTATTACTTTCATTTGGGGGACAGATAAAACTATCAAATGATATAACTTATTGGTATCAACAACTTTCAGAAGAATCTCCCTAGCAGCAGAAGAAACAAAATTTGAAATGCTCATTACAAAAGACATTTCATTTGCATGAATGAAAATAATCAGGAGGCAACACTGACACAGATATTGGGGACAACACACAAACATATTCCCTAAATTACGCACAGTGTGTTTACTTAGTGGAGCTTTGTACAACAAGTACACGTGGGCACGGTGATTATATTGCTGACCTGCATAATTAAGAACGTGATTTGCTTAACAAGTAATTTCTAATAAAATGCCTAAGCAGTAATCATAAGCACAAGCCATATGTTTTTAAATATGACCCAAACATTTGCATAGTGTTTATGTACAATGAATTAAGGCAAAATGAAGAATCTGCTGACAAGAAATGAGTAGCAACAAGGGCAGAGCAATGTATTAAAGCCTTCATTCTGGATCATTTAGGTAATGTTCCATTCATTTTAGATTCATGAGAAGCCTTTAAGGATTGGGCATGCATACCATAAATCTGGAGTTATCCATTATTAGGTGGCATTTTGCTGTTTGCAGTTGCACATGTTTACTTTGTGCATAATTAACTGCATAATAGCTGTCTGTGTTTTGCACAGAATTTACACTCAGGCTCTCATCAAAACAAATGACTCCAGAAAGTAGGGCACTTCCATTAAGTTCCCTGCAATCAGCATTTCCTAATCCAGGTTTACAGGAATAGTTCTGATTGTGACTCTTAGTATATTAATATTTTCGGCAGCTAATGTGCATGTTGGAGTTTAATTTATTAAACCCCTAAGACGCATAAACAGTATGGATGGGTAGAGGCAGGAGGAAGCAGAGCACACCTAGGAATAGCCAAGAAAAAAATTTCCATGAAAGTAACAAGCAGTGCAGAATCAAGTTGGACAGGCAACTGACCACTGTGCAGCGTAATACAATGGATCAAACACGCATCCCAGCAGTTCTTTGGCGTGTACAATCGTGATGACCATATCAACCACCTGAGAGAGGGCAGGGTCTCTGAAAACGGGCTGTCAGAAGAAGAATCAAGATACACTCCAGACACCTGCTTCGTTTACAGCCATATAAACTCAGAAGGAAAAATTACCAAATTAAATTAACCAAAAAGAAATGGTGGAATTAAATACCACAGAATAAGAGAAGTAAAGGGGATGAAATAAAAAATAAAAGCATAGAGATTGGAGTTTATTGATTATGACTACTGGTTGACACAGAAGTTGATAAATATTTTAAAATCATGATAAATGAGGTTGTATATCCTCTACTGAAAGCAGCCTCATGTGTTCTTAACAGTTGAATAAAACACGGAAAAGAACATTTTCTTTCTTTCAAGAAATGGTCATTTTAGGAGAAAGTAAAGAGGGAGAAATACAATAGCTTAACCAGTTCTCAAAGCAAAAATAGTAAAGTTGTATTAATAAGGTTAATATTATTGTTTTCATCACAAAAAGCGAATTTTCTAAAATTGGAGCTTGAAACAAAGATGCATTAAATACTAGTGAATTTTCTCCCTTTCAGAATCCAAAACATCACTTAAGGAAGTAAATATAAATGATATTATATGTCATATGTATAACACATGGCCCTCAGAAATATTCATCATCAAAATTATAATTCCACATTATCTGCTTCTACGTTAAATATTTACTCGGCTTTATAAAAAAGTATTTCATGCATTTAATCCTATTTTCTTGTGTTAACTATTAGCCTAAGTCTCTAATGATGCAATTCTCTGCATGTTATTTCTTAAAACTTTTAGGCTTCACACAATGTATCCAAGTAATTACTTTTCAAAACACTCTGAAGCAATATTTCGGTTATATAACTACGTATTTTAAAGAACCAGCTCAGATAATAAAAATCAAAATGAATTCACTGGGATGATGGAGTAATTCAAACAGAACTTCGATGACCACACCCTACCACTGCTTCACTTGAAATACAGTTATTTTACACACACATATATAGTGATATTATAATATATACTATAAATATATAATGTAGATAACGTATAAATAAATAAATGTATAATATATATCAAGTGTCCCTGATAGAAAAATGATAAATAATAATTCTATGGACAAGAATTGGATCAGAAATCCATATGATTAAATACACAGAGACATAAACTATGCTCATAGACAGGATGCTTCGGTATCACAAAGATGCCAAAACTAATTTATATTTTCAATGTTACTCGGATAAAAGAAAATAGTCAATATGGTTTTTCCCGGAAACAGGCAAAGCGGTACTCAATTAATATAGAAGACAGAACCCAAAATACGTAAGACAATTTTTAAGAAAAACATAAGGTGAAAGATATTATAAAGCTCATAGTAATAAGTCACGTGGTGTTGCCCACGACACAGTACCTTCTGTCTTCGTGGGCACGGCTAGCCCTGCTGGCCTGTGCAACCGAGGGAGACAGCTTGTGCGGCTTGCGCTGGGCCTCGGCCTGGTGAGCATTTGGTGGTTCTCCCTGGCTGAGAAGGCTCCACCTCAACCCTGGCTGTCACGAAGATATCTGCAAGTCTGTCCCTCCTTCCGAGGGAGTATTCACCGCGGCAGCCTCTGCGGTGGCCGACACGGAAAGCCCACTAGCTCCGCACTCGGTTACCTCGGAGGCTTTTCTGCGGGGAATCAAAGAACTCCTAAGTCTCTCAACGCCAAATGAGGTCCTCGAAGCTTCAGGAAAACTAAACTTGAGACAGCCAACACCTGAGATATTTGGTGTTAGGTTGGAATGCGTAGGGGAGGCATCTGCTGAAGGAGGAGCTCAGCTCAAGTGTTGAGAATTAACCATTTTAACTACTAACGCGGTACACCTTTGCTGTCAGCCTGCAAGGTTACTTCGATAGGGTGTATCCCAGATGGGAGCAGGGAATGAAAGGAGCCTTGGGAGTCAAAGTCTCGATATTATTCCTGGGTTTAATGTTTTTAGCTTCAGCCTGCTTCTTGAGGTATCTACCCCCTCACCTTCTCTGAGACGTGTAAGTTTCACTCTATGCCTGTTTCGTCCTCACCCACCCCCACTTCCCACCAAAATTTCCCCGGGGAAGAAAACTGTGAGTTTCATTTCTCATTCCTGTGCAAGTTAAGTCTTATTGTAACTGATAACTTTGTCTCTCCTCACTCCAGCTTGGTGGCAAAGATGTGATGGAACATAGGATTCAGAAGAGCAGAATATCAGAAAATTAGAAGCTCAATTAGAAAGTATATAAAATGTATTGCATTTGTCACTTACATTAATTGCCAAATGTTCTCCAATGAACTTAACTACTCTAAATATATTATATTTTTACAATGCTTTAGCTACATATGTTCATATATATTAAGAAAAGGGACTAAGATGTCTAGTTCAGTTTGCAATTAGTGAACTGTTGATGTGAATTAAGTACGTTTAAAAGGTAAACAGAAAACTGAGGAAACATTTAATGTGTATGATGGGGAAAACCGCAACCTTAACTATGTCAAATGCTACTACAAACTAATAATGAAATATGACCCTCAGGACACAAAAGTGTTAGTGGGCACAAGAGTGTACTGCTCAGAATGTGTACTTTAAAACAGAATCCACTCTAGCTGGAATAAGTGAAATTGAATTTATTAGAGTATTAGTAAATTTATATAATTTCTAGCTTTGATGCAATTTCACCAGAAAGGATACAGCCAGGAGTAATGCCCAGTCACAGCAAGAGACTATGCCAATAGAAATAATGCTCTTGCTGCCACCTGCCAATACCATCAGACACCCAGAAAGCCAAGGATCTGACAATCCAACTCCCAAATACTGTTGCAGCAGGGGAAACAAATAAAACCTAAGTACATGGCAGTGTTTGAGAGAGGGGCTGCGTGGACTCCTGCTGGTGAATTTGGGAAATAGATATTAGTTTGCCAGGCTTTAGCCTACTGAAGGTAGACGAAAAGAGAGAAATGAGATGATGTTGAGTGAGCCAATTTTTTTTGTCACAGCAGACAATTACAGAACAAATAGAAATGGCCAAAACACATCAATTTACCTTGATCAGTAATCAAAAAATGTATATGTCAACAAAACACCATTCTTCTTTATGAAATTGTCACAAGTGTCATAATACAGAGGGTTTGCCAGAATAGGTAGGAATATGTCCATATACTATTTCTGAAAATAGAAATGTGTAAGATATTTTTGAAAGAATATTAATCATTTATGTCAAGATCTAGCCAAATAATTATTCCTTTAACTAAATAATTTTACTTCAGAGAATCTATACTAAGGGTATAAGACTGTAAGGATATGCCTATAAAGATTTTCCTATAAATGCACTCCTTATTGCTGATTCCGTAATAGTACAGAAGTTTTATCAAACTATATATCCAACATTAGTGAACTGTTTAAATCAACTGTTCTACACAATGGGATGATCTACAGGCTACAGAATACATGATGCACACCTGGTTTGTTGACAAAGAGACATTATGATATACCATTAGGTAAAAAAAAATTCAATTTATATAACAGGATGTATAACATGATTCCATTTGTCATGCTAAATTTATATGTATACATATACCTATGTGTAATTAGAAAATACATAAAAATGTTAATAAGGACCACTGGGTATTTAGTAATTCAGGCAATTGTTTTCTTTTTGCTTATATTTATTTTCCTAATTTTTCTAAGTGAACGTGTACTCATTTTTTAATTTTTTAATTTAATTTTTTTATACAGCAGGTTCTTATTAGTTAACAATTTTATACACATCAGTGTATTCATTTTTTAAGGGGGAAAAAAAGAGGGAAGCAAAAAGTACATAGAGTAATGTAGCTACTATCCATTTCCTACACATCTTTACCATGGCATTATCACCTGCCCCTCTCCACTACTACTTCCATTCTAACTAGGATTTCCAGATAAAATACAAATTTCCAGTTAAATTTGAATTACATGTAAACAATGATTGATATTTTAGTATGTTTCCAAATATTGTGTGGCATCTGTATTAATTTGCTAAATATGACAGCCCTACTTCTAGCATCTCATATTTTATGTATTCTGGAAAATATGCATCCAGGGACATTTGCCAAAGTGATAACAAGAGTAAAAGTGTATCTGTTTATAAAGCTTAGAACTCACAAGGCATGTTACATAAATTTTCAGTTTTCTTACTAACACTGTGAGATTTGGAGGGAGCTGAAGCTCAGGGATGGGAAGTGATCTGGTACTTAGTAAGAAGGAGAGCTCAGAGGAAAATCCAGGGTTTTCACTTCAACTCTTGTTCTGTCGTATTAACGTGGAGTTCTACCGAGGACTCCAGTTCTACCACTGTCATTTTTGCCATTTTATCACAGTCATTCTAAGA
This sequence comes from Aethalodelphis obliquidens, assembly GCF_003676395.1. Taxonomy (NCBI): domain Eukaryota; kingdom Metazoa; phylum Chordata; class Mammalia; order Artiodactyla; family Delphinidae; genus Aethalodelphis; species Aethalodelphis obliquidens. Next base: position 54,141,069 of record NW_020837947.1, on the reverse strand, counting down.
ATTTTGCCTCTTTTATATATTTACAGATCCTCCTATACTTCCATAGGATAGTAGCCATCAGCTACTATGTTTTGTCGTAACCAGTTGGCTAATCTTTATTCTCCTCTAGACTGTGAGTTTTCTGACAGCACGTTTTATCTCCTAATTACTATATCCTTAAAAATCTGAATCCATCAATAAATAAGTTAATCTACTATCTGTCTGTCCATCCATCTATGAATCAATCAATCAATAAGGAAGGAAATGTAAGGGTCATATGTAGAGCTCTTTGCTTGTCTGACTTAATTGAGGAATATATTTTAGAGTGTCTAGTGTGACAATAGCTAATAGATTCTTTGCTCATACACCAAATGTAATTGGTGTTACTTAACTGATTTTCTATATTGAGAAGAATTTATCCAGGTTTACCAAGAGAAAATAAAATGATCATTTAAGATATCAAGGGGGATTGTTAACATAAAGCTATATATTTTATATTTTTTTATTTTTAAATTTTATTGTTTTCAGTTTTACTGAGGTACCACTGACATTTAACATTGTATAAGTTTAAGGTGTACAACATAATGATTTGATACATGTATGTATTATGAAATGATTAACACAAGTTTAATTAACATCCATCACCTCACACAGTTACAATTTTCTTTTTGTGTGTGTGATGAGAACTTCTAAGATGTACTCTCTTAGCAACTTCTAGATATACAATATGGTTAGCAGACATTTGGTCCTGTACAAAATGTCCATAAGACATTGCTCCGTAAGACAGTGGGTCCACACCAAAAGGTCCTTGATATTTGCAGGTCCATTTGGTTGTATCCAAAATGTCCTTCAGGCATTTCGTTCATGTCAAAAGGTCCAAAACCATTTGGCATGAACCAAATACACTCCTGGACTTTGGGGATACATATATATGTACTTATCTGTGTGTGTGTGTGTATGTATGCATTACTGTCGTGCTCACCACGTGCTCAGATTACCCTTCAAGCGACCTGCTGCAGACAGCATAGTTGGCTGACTGCCTCCGGCTGTCACGTTTTGCCAGGCCACGCTTCCTCTGGGTTGCTCGCAACCAATGACCTAGCATGAAAGAGCTTTTAGAGCCAGACTATTCCTGCCCAATGTGGGCCTCCCGTACCAGTAAATTTCTCTTGGAACTTCTCTTCAGCCTGGCTGAGTCTCTCTGAGAACGGCACGGCTAACTGAAGCTGTTCCTACCCAATCGCCCTTCCTTCACTCTGCCCTTTCACAGGGCTCAGTCCTCTACCACGGCCTGAAGGCATTCCTTGCTTTCTAATACTCCTCCTCCCTTTATCATTCATCAAGCTCTGAAGAGTGGTGGATATCTTCCCCTTTTATGCCTTTTCCTCTCCTTTTAGACTCCAACAAATACCATTAAAAAGAATGGTAATAAATGTGGATGATTAATGTGACTCCATGATGACTGTAAAAATACTACAAAGCTATTATATGTCACTACTGGATCTGAATAAGCATTTTCATATGGAAAAGCTCATTTCAACATTTAATTCTTGCCTACTACCTCATAATATCCATAAACACCAGAAATCTGAAACAATTCTGGAAAGTTAAAGCAACTTCAAAATGTTTAGTTTAGCTAATCATGTTTCTTTTCCAAAGCTGATGGTGCTAAACCAGTGTTCAGTCTAAATCTCTACAGAATGAGTTTCCAAGGATTGAAATTCATATCTTAAACATTTTGCTTTTAATGTGGACACTGTTTTCTTAAAAGCAGAAATGGACAACACTGATGACATTTAACAGGAAAGTACTGTTGATTAAAAGGAAAGTACTGTTACCGTTGAACTGGGTGTGCTGGTACAAGGAGGGATTTTAAGTTCTGGACTCCATATACATAAGGAAGAGGCTGATGTTGCCAAAGATTCTGGCTTGCCTCAGGTATGAATTTAAAAGCAGCAATGCTCAGCTTTTGCAGTAAGTTCTTTTTCATAGTAGGGCCAACTTAATAGGTAATAATGTGAACAAGGAGCTGACAATTTGAAAAGCACCAGACTTAAAAAATACCAAGGCATAGATTTAAAAGATAAAGGAAAAAATAATGATGCTTTGGGGCTTCCCTGGTGGCGCAGTGGTTGAGTCCGCCTGCCGATGCAGGGGACACGGGTTCGTGCCCCGGTCTGGGAAGATCCCACATGCGCGGAGCTGCTGGGCCCGTGAGCCATGGCCACTGAGCCTGCGCGTCCGGAGCCTGTGCTCCGCAACGGGAGAGGCCACAACAGTCAGAGGCCCGCGTACCGCAAAACAAATAATAATAATAATGATGCTTTGAAGAAAGCATGCCATGACAGAAATGCAATGTATACAATTTCCTAGAAATTTTTGTTAGCTGATGCTTATGTAAACAGACCATAATAATCAGCAGTTACTACATTCTTACCATGTGATAAACAATTTCCTAAATGGTTTATATTCATTTTTCCATTAAACTTTTATGGAATCTCTATAGCCAAGATACTATGTACCCAATTTGCAGATGAGGGAACTGATTATTTAATAGGTATTTCCCCAAAGGCATAACAACATTAACTGGCGGATCTTGGATGTAAACCCAGTTTTGAATGACCCTACAGCCCAAGCCTTTAGTCACAATCCTGTACTTTCAAATGTTCTGACCATCTCTTTTGGATGTCTCAAAAACAATCCCATTATTCTCTTTCTCATTTGGAAATTCTTTTCTGGAGACCACTAGTCATTTAAAAAATAACTACCTATCAAGATATGTGTCTGTGGACCTCAAGCTCTCCACTGTATAAGAAATGATACTACAATCAAACATTTTATTGCTTCAAATCAAAGAGTTAAAACAAGTAACAAATAGACAATTAAAAAGAAAAGGGGAATTAAGAATAAAGTTCTTGGAAAATAATATGCAAAAAAAAAGAAAAATAATAATATGCTTATTTTATATACACACACACATACTCTAAATTCCCAAAATGACAGTATAAAATTAGAGGACACTGTGTCCTAATTCTACAAGTTACCTCAACCATCTCCAGTAAATTTTATGATCTTTGAGCATACAGAGGTTTAAATCACCTCTATCCCCAGAGCAAGTAATACATATTTATTGATATAAATTTCAAATAAATGCTTCTCTTTTATAAGATTCAAAGAAACATCAATAGTATATTTTTTCAAGCAAAAATGACTATTACTGCTTAGCCAATTATTATAGCTGCTACCAAGATAATTTTTCCTTTGTTTAATTTGTAGCCATGGTACCTATTTCACCAATTTATAAATCAGCTTCAAATACATAATGACAGTTAAATAAATTGCACATATTCTATTTAAACAGGTATAGCAGTCAAATATTATATTTGTATTGCATTCAACAATTCCAAAGCTTCACTCCTTTTGCCTTTATTTTATTATTAAGACGGCTTTCTTCCATTTTATTGTTCTTAAAACTGCTCCTTGATCATTTTTTGCTTTGTGTTCCTAAAAGTTGTTCAGTAGCCTAATTAGATATTCATTTTGACATTCTGGTCCCAGAAGAAATAATAATAACTTCATACGTATCCATCTGCTTATCAGTTATAGCTTGTGAATTGCTGCTTATAATTTTCCAGGGACATGTGGGCGCCCTTCCAGTTAGGCTATTAAAATTCCTTACACTCTAACAACATGCTAATTAATATCACGTTTAAAACATCTCACGTTTGTGGATGCACAGCAAAAACACTGCCATGTAGAGGAAATTTCATATTGAAATTTCAATTTTGAAATGCAGATATTTTAGATTAAAAGTTAAGCCAGCAATTCTTTATATACCTACATCTTTCTAAGGAACGAAAACCTTTTATCTCCAGTTTTATGAAAATGTTTAATTCACACATCATCTTAAAATTTAATATCCATCATTCTAAAAAGTCTGCACAGTGAAGAAGTATCTTTTCACCCACATTCAGAGAAGGGTGTTTCCTAGCAACCCCATACAATCAGAATCAATCCTTGGCTGAATTATGACTCAAAGTGCCATTAGAAATAATCATTTGCATGAGAAAGAGACCAATGTCTGTTCTGATTAGGAACAACAGCTCTTTCCTAATGCTGGTCAGCTGCAGTCCAAAATCAGGCAGCTGTTTAGAGATGTCTTTGTTTTCATGAAATTTTGCCTGATGAACGCAAACATCACATCCCCACACGGGCCACTAAAACTTTAGAATTTAATCCAGATAAATATAATCAGGGATTCCACATCTCTACTGCATTAAAATGAGTTACTTTATCTTATTTAAATTTCTTAACTTCTATTTCCTTTCAACTTGTAAGTATTCACGACTGTTAATTATAAGGATTAAACATTAGGTAATAATCTTAGAACAGTTATCACTTCATTCAATTTGGATCCTTTTTATAAATAGGTATTTGCACAGTATTTTTTTTTATTAAGTGGCTACTGTTGTCCCTACACATAGATTTTACATTTGTTTCAAATTAATTCAATCTTAGTCAACACTTTCACATAGTAACAGTATTAACTCAAAGTGCTTTGATTATTCATTTCTCTTTTAGAAAGTAATGTTGCATCTTTTCAGAATAACAATAAATACAAAACTTCAATGGATTAACTTCCTGCTTACTTAATTTTTATCCTTACTGTGGAAATTAGCTACTGTTGATTTGTTTTTTTCCATTGTCCTTACAGAGCCACATCACTAAGGAGAAAACAGACCAGCTGTCAAATGGGTCATATAATGTACATTTGGGACTATCTAAAAAACACAGGATCTGTCAGAAGCAAATGAACTATTAAGACCGCTACTATTGAGACCTCAAAGACCACAGGCTAGGAGGGACAGCCTGACGACCTCTGCATTCCATATTTAGAAACCATGTCTGTTCCTGGAGCTAAGTGAACCCATTTATTGCAAAGCCTTTCTTTATAACAAATTTATCCCAGAAGGATACAAACAAGGTAAGGAAGAGGACAATAAATACCAAAATCATTAGACTGTTCTGAAAATATTTCTTGGAATTTATAAGATAATAAATTACCTAATACACAAGTGAAGGATTCATGGTACCAGAAAGGAATGAACGAGCTTGTAGGTACTCGGGCTATTTACTACAGTATAAACACAGATCCTCTTCTCTGAGAGTATACAATTACTAGGACACACCAAAAAAAAAAAAATGTGTACATTAAATTTCTTTAATTTTTAAAAGGATTTATTAAAGGACCATTTTTAATCAAAATTATTTTAGGAAATTGAAAAAAATTGATCTTGATCTTTCAACTGATCTTGAAATCTTTTAGATGCCTTTCCTTTTCTTTTCTCAGTATGTCATATAATTAATACTTAATAAACTCCTAAAACTCTAGCGATATGATTATCTATTTCACACAGTTTTAGGGAAAGAAAACTAAAAACAAAATCTCCTCCCAACCTAAAGAACCTCTCCACAAAGGTAGAAGAGAAAGAAAACAATTTTACTCTTCAATAAGCATTAAACCAGAATGTGATACACATCACAATCTCAATCTGCTAAGAAATTTGCAAAGACAGAAAAAAACATACCCTTTTATAGAGCCAAGCAAATACTACCCATTACGTACATATTTTCAAGATAAACAACTAGTCCTCAAGTAAGAGGACATGAAGCACAATTTGTCACACGTAGTTCATTCTAAATTCAATTGGTAGTTGGGGTGACCATCTGTGTTAGCTAACTAGCTTTCTCCAGAGGGAAAATAAATTACTCATCTCTTTGTGATAGGAGGTAGTCTTGGAAGGTGAGCAAGGCACCCACTAAAGTTAGCTCCTGCCCACCCAAAGAAACTGGGAGATTGGGGCTTTATCCTCCTTGGAGATAACATTTCAAAGAGATTGTTCCCAGGTCCTTGAGAAAGGCATTCCTGGATCTTAAAGTTTTCGAGAGGTTTATTTAGCTTTTAAAAAGATTTATATACGGGGCTTACCTGGTGGCGCAGTGGTTGAGAGTCCGCCTGGCAATGCAGGGGACACGGGTTCGTGCCCCAATCCGGGAAGATCCCACATGCCGCGGAGCGGCTGGGCCCGTGAGCCATGGCCGCTGAGCCTGCGCATGCGGAGCCTGTGCTCCGCAACGGGAGAGGCCGCAACAGTGAGAGGCCCGCATACCGCAAGATTTACATACATTTCAAAGACACACGGAAAGTATTTACAAGTATTCTAAAGTAAATACTGGAAGACAAGGCAAGGCAGAACTTGTTTCTTCCCTTACAGAGAGAATTATGCCTCTTATTCTTAACTTGTATTTGCCCTTAGAATACACTTGATTCCATCCTAAATGTAGCAAACGCTTAAAACCTTAACAACTCTTCATTTACTTTAACATCTCTAGCTGTACACATTTCTGATTTTCCACCACATGAATTTTCTATTCATTTTCGTCCTTAACTACCAAGTGGTTTCTTAAAGTATGCTCTGAGTAAACCAAGAGGACAAGAAATAGAGGTAAGAACTAAAGAAAACCAGAGGTAAGAATTCCACTCCTTGTTGAAGGAATATAGAATAAATCTTGCTAGATACATAGTTAAACGTCAAGAAGCTAATATCTAATATGTCTATTAATAAGATGGCTTTTGATGATTTTTTTCTAATTTTTTTCAATGAAGTGGCTTATATTTCTGATTATATAAACCATACATACACATTATAAAACTGCAAATAGTGTACATAAATATTAGGAAGAAAGTATGATTCACCTAATACCTCATATTTGCACTGAGTTAAATACCATTATTTTTTGTTGCCCATATTTTACAAATTGCATTTGATTGTGTGCTCTAGATTTTTCCTTTTAGTAGGTAATGTGAAGTGTGAGGAACACATAGCAAATATGTGATATTTAATGTTCCAAAAATGATTCAGTATGCAATTTCTATAGATGATTTAATCTTTTGGACTCTAAACCAAATCTTTTTTTTTTTTTTTTTTTTTTGCGGTACGCGGGCTTCTCACTGTTGTGGCCTCTCCCGTTGCGGAGCACAGGCTCCGGATGCGCAGGCTCAGCGGCCATGGCTCACGGGCCCAGCCGCTCCGCGGCATGTGGGATCCTCCTGGACCGGGGCACGAACCTGTATCCCCTACACATCAGCAGGCGGACTCTTAACCACTGTGCCACCAGGGACGCCCTAAACCAAGTCTTCATTGGACATGATAAACAGAGGCACCTATTTTGTCTTGTGTTATACAAAACAGGTTCTTGTCGACAAACAACACAACACAAAATGGTGTGGAGGAGAACAATAATTTTTTCTCTGCCCTTCTAGGATTTTTGCTGAGTCCTCTCCCCCAACGCCCCAGTAATAGAAGACAGATTAAAAGTAGAAAAACATAAGTTTAATAATGTAAGGCCAACTGGCCCGAGGCAGGTGAACACAATCAGATTCACAGGTTGCATCAGACCGAAATTCTCCAGACCACCCAGTTCCAGAAACTGACCTGGAGACTTTCCGGACCACCCAGTTCCGGGAACTGACCTGGGGACTTTGAACCCAGCCCAGCCTTCCCGCCTTTCGAGGGGCGGGACCAACGGTCCCCCAGGATACCCGAAAAGACCCCCAAATAAGGAATACCCTGCGCCCTCCCAGATTCACCACACCCCTTTCCCTTCTTCCCCTATAAAATCTTGCCCAACCCTCGCCCGGGTGCGACTTCTCTGGCCCCTTTCTCTCGGACCAGTGAACCTCGCCCGGGAGCGCTCCCTAATAAAGCTCACTTGAAGCTTTCCTCTGTTTCGCGGTGCCGTTTGTTAAGATCAGACCTTTACATTTGGTGCCGAAACCCGGTTTTTTGGTATTTGCGCTCCCGCCCCTCCCTTTGCGTCAATTGTTCTACCTCTCAAACCCTCCTTGCCAAACAAACATCTCCTCCATCCAAAACCTCAATCCCCTTGGATTCCTCCCCACTAACCGACCCTCCCGAATCTCTTACCACTCCCCCCTTCAGAACTCCTCTCCAACCTCCACCCTACCCTGAAGCGGTCCCTACTCCTCTGGAACCGCTCCGAACCCGCTCCGGCCCCTCCAACCGTTCCCCCGCCTCCCTCGACGGTTTCTCCTCCCATGCCTCTTGCTTCGCCAATTAGTGCACATACACGCTCTCCCGACTCCCAAGATTCAAATCTCCTCTGCCCTCTGAGGGAGGTAGCAGGAGCGGAAGGATTAGAGTTCATGTTCCCTTTTCTCTCCAAGATCTCTCTCAAATAAGAAAAGCGATTAGGCTCCTTTTCTGCTGACTCTTCCCGCTACATCAAAGAATTTCGCTATCTCTCTCAAGCTTAGGATCTAACCTGGCACCTGGCACGATATCTTTGTGATCCTATCTTCTACTCTGACCCCTGACGAGAGGGAAAGAATTCAGACTGCTGCCCGAAACCATGCAGATCAGGTTCACCTAACCGACAACTCCATGCCTGTCGGAGCGACTGCCGTACCTGGCACCTACCCAGGCTGGACTTATCAGGATGGCCAAGATGGCCGTCGTAAACGCGACCTCATGATCCAATGTCTCCTGGCTGGCATGCAGGCTGCCGCTCATAAGGTAGTCAATTTTGAAAAACTAAAAGAGATAACCCAAGAACCTAACGAAAATCCAGCTATCTTTCTCAATCGCCTTACAGAGGCCTTAACTCTCTACACCTGGCTGGATCCCGACACCCCGACAGGGGCAGCGGTCCTAGCCACCCATTTTATCACCCAATCAGCCCCGGACATCCGAAAGAAATTAAAACGGGCAGAAGACGGCCCTCAAACCCCTATTCGAGATCTGGTAAAGATGGCCTTTAAAGTCTATAATGGCCGTGAGGACTTGGCAGAATCAGCCGACAGGCTCGGAGGCACCAGAAGGTGGCCCTCCAAACCCAAGCTCTTGTAGCCGCCCTAAGGCCGCCCATCTCCCATGGATCACAGCATCCACGGGGTCCGCAAAAGGCAACCCCGCCGGGGGCCTGCTTCAAATGCGGAAAAGAAGGCCACTGGGCTCGCCAATGTCCCAATCCCCGACCTCCTTCTAAGCCCTGTCCCAGCTGCGGGCTAACGGGCCACTGGAAGAGTGACTGCCCTACGACTGGCCCTCCCTCAGCGTCTCCACGCGGGGGGCAGGCCGACCCAACGGCATTACCACTCGAACTGCTGGGATTGGCTGACAACAGATGGCGCCCGGACTCGAAGACCCCCATCACCCTCGCCGAGCCCAGGGTAACGGGGACTACCTATTCGGTCCTGCCTACTTATTCTGGGCCAGTTTCTCCTTCCCAGATCTCGGTCATGGGTATTGATGGCAAACCATCCTTCCCACTCCAGACCGGTCCACTCCCATGTCATATCGAAGGACTCCCTTTTACTCATTCTTTCTTAGTCATACCATCCTGCCCAGTTCCCTTGCTAGGCCGAGATGTCCTTTTCCACTTAGGGGCCTCCCTTCAGCTGGTTTGACTTGACCCTAAGGTCCCCTCCTCCCAACTCCTGCTTCCTCTTCTCGGCCTGTCTGTAGAACCCTCCCCCTCCTATCCCCCTCTTCCAATCACACCGAACCCAATCAATCCCCAAGTCTGGGATACTTCTAAGCCCATAATAGCAACACACCATTCCCCCGTCCTCATCCGCCTAAAGGACCCCTCCAAATTTCCATCAATGCCCCAATTTCCCATCTCTGAGACTCACCTTAGGGGCCTACAACCTATTATCACCAGACTCCTAAACCAGGGACTCCTTATCCCCACTGACTCTCCCTGCAACACCACCATCCTGCCTGTCCGCAAGGCCTCTGGGGATTATCGCCTGGTCCAGGACCTCCGAATAATCAATGAGGCCATAATTCCTCTCCACCCAGTAGTACCAAACCCATACACCTTGCTCTCCCATATTCCCCCAACCACAACCCACTTTACGGTTCTGGATCTCAAAGATGCCTTTTTCACTATCCCCCTACATCCCGACTCCTATTTCCTCTTCGCCTTTACCTGGACGGATCCGGATACTCATACTTCCAGTCAGCTCACCTGGACAGTTCTTCCCCAGGGCTTCCGCGACAGTCCTCACCTCTAAAGTCAAGCGCTCGCACGGGACCTCACTGCCTGCTCCCTTACCCCCAGCACACTCCTTCAATATGTAGATGACCTCCTCCTTTGCAGCCCGTCTCTCAGCCTCTCAAGACAACATACTGCAGATCTCCTCAATTACCTTGGCTCTCGCGGTTATCGGGTCTCCCCAGCCAAGGCTCAGTTATCTGTATCTTCTGTAACCTACCTGGGACTCCACCTTACCCCTACCACAAAAGGTCTAACAGCTGATCGCACCCGGATTATCCGTGAACTCCAGCCTCCGGAAACAGCGGAACAAATTCTCTTCTTTTTGGGCCTTATAGGATTTTTCCGACACTGGATCCCTAACTTTGCTCTCCTCACTAAACCCTTATATCTAGCCGCTAAAGAAACCCCTCAAGGACCCCTCACCTCTCCTTCCGCCGTTCGACAGGCCTTTCTCACCCTCCGTAACGCTCTGATATCTCCTCCTTCCCTTTCTCTGCCCAACCCAAACCGACCTTTTCACCTTTTTGTGGATGAATGGGCCGGAAGAGCCACTGGACTCCTTGCCCAGCCTGTAGGGCCTTCCTACCGCCCCGTGGGTTACCTCTCCAAACAGCTAGACCCAACCATTGGGGATGGCAACCACACCTTCAGGCCCTAGCAGCGGCAGCCGAACTGACCAAACAACCACTCAAACTGACTCCGGCCCACCCACTAACCGTGTTTTCCTCCCACCGGCTGGTCGACCTCCTAGGCCACAAGTTTCTCTCCCTCCTGGGCCCCTCCCGCATCCAGGAGTTCCACCTACTATTCATTGAAAACCCAGCTATTTCTCTTGATCTCACCCCTCGCCTGAACCCGGCTTGCCTCCTGCCTCCTTGATTCAAAAAATCTCACCATCTGTTACGGCAGCCGCCCAAATCTAGCTGATACTGGGTTTCTTTGCAACTCATCCCTCACGGTAAACACATCAGTTGAAGCACCACTAGGCATGTTTTTGTGGTGCAGTGGTTCCCTCACAAAAGAGATCAATTCTTCCTCCCCTTTCCCATGTATCCCCGTTACTCTCGTCCCACAACTCACACTGTATAGCCAAGCCGAATTTTCCTCGCTAATCACGCCGCCCTTTACCCGACGAAAAAGAGCTATCTTTCTTCCTCTGGTCGCAGGCATCTCTCTCGCCTCCTCCCTGGTCGCTGCAGGCCTCGGTGGGGGGGAGCTCTAACACATAGTGTTTCAACATCCCGCGACTTAGAACATAAACTCCAGCTAGCCATTGAAGCCTCCGCCGGCTCTATCTCCTCTCTCCAGCGCCAAATCACCTCCATAGCCCGAGTCGCTCTCCAGAATCGACGAGCCCTGGGTCTCCTGACGGCCGACAAAGGCGGTACCTGCCTCTTCCTACAGGAGGAATGCTGCTATTACATCAATGAAACAGGACTCGTCGAAGACAACGTAAAAGCCCTCCATCGCTTAAGAGAAGAACTCCAACGCAAACACCAACAGTCCGCCTCCCCAATTCCCGATTGGTGGCGATCCACCCTCTATACCTGGCTAACACCAATCTTAGGCCCCTTAATTCTCATCTGTATCTTGCTCACGTTTGCCCCCTGTTTTCTCAGGTTCCTTCGCAGGCGCATGGAGGAAGTCTCGGGTGGCCACAAACCAAATGCTCCTCGGTCCTTACACCTTGCTTCCTACAGAACCTCCCACTGGCCTCCCCTAAGCCTCGGACCTCTGGTCGCCCGACTCCCCTTTCCACGGCCCCATTACACCAAAGATGTCAGGATGTAAGGCCAACTGGCCCGAGGCAGGGGAACACAATCAGATTCACAGGTTGCATCAGACCGAAATTCTCCGGGCCACCCAGTTCCAGAAACTGCCCTGAAGACATTCCAGACCACCCAGTTCCGGGAACTGACCTGGGGGCTTTGAACCCAGCCCAGCCTTCCCGCCTTTCGAGGGGCGGGACCAACGGTCCCCCAGGATACTCGAAAAGACCCCCAAATAAGGAATACCCTGCGCCCTTCCAGATTCACCACACCCCTTTCCCTTCTTCCCCTATAAAATCTTGCCCAACCCTCGCCCGGGTGCGACTTCTCTGGCCCCTTTCTCTCGGACCAGTGATCCTCGCCCGGGAGCGCTCCCTAATAAAGCTCACTTGAAGCTTTCCTCTGTTTCGCGGTGCCGTTTGTTAAGATCCGACCTTACAAATAACATTTATACCCAGGAAAACTGAGTAACTCCCTGAAATGGCCCAGCCATCACCTTAAATACCATCTCTAGCTAAAAGAAAAAACAAAAAAAAGTTGGGTGGGAGAGAGACAGGTTTTCAGGAAAAGCACAGTAAACAAGGGTATGATTGTTATGCAGGTTTAAGTCCAGGCCTTCCCCATTGATAAGAGTGTCTACAGGTTTAATCAGACTCCTCTTCCTGGTACAGAGAGGGAGACACCCTTACAAATGGAGATTTCCCGTACAAATGTAAATTGCTCTTACAAAAGGGCAATTTCTGCTTGATTTTCAGAGCTTCTCTCCTGTATGTTGTTTTTTAAAAATAATCAGCATAAAATAACCCTTATGCCAAAGAGGCATATTTTTGGAGGGACAAATGTTGCTCCCCTTCAATGGCTAATTTATGCAAAAAAGGAATTTATTGGAAGAATATTTGGGGCACAGGGGTGGCAGGGAAGAGATACTAAATTGACAGAAAACTGGAAGGATCAGATTACGGACTAAACAGAAACAATGGAAGCTCCTGAAAGCAAAAGGCCTCACTGCCAGAGAGCCTAGTCACAGGGGCGGGGGGGAGGGAAAAACACCCAAACATTCATTCTCAGACTTGCATCAATTGCTGGAGATTCAAAATCCTGGGAGAGCGCTTCTGATTAATCTTCCATGATAGAAGACTGCCTGTGGAATTGCCATCCTAGAAAGTCTACATATAGTCAGGAAAAATTATTTGCCCACTAGGAAATGAAGTACCATCAGGAAGGGATAATGGACTCTGTGCGTCTAAAAAACGTCAAATTACCTTAACAGTGCTTAATAAGTACCTGTTCCCTGTATCTCTTTTTGTTAACTCATAAGAAATCACTTATTTAATAATTTTAATAACACTGAATTTTAACATAAATGATATGACGCTCAAGAAAATAAAAAAATAAAAATTCCGAGGTACTGTTGACCTGAAACAAATAGACTACCAGATATTTCTCCAGCAAAAACAGGATTATTCAAGATAATCAAAGAATTGCAGTATCAGGTCTGCAACCATGGTGAGTTATTTGCAAGTCCCAGCAAAGCAGCAGAAGGTCAGGGCTTGTATTGGAAGGAAAAGGAAGGTGGGAGGGCTATAGTAAACAAGGAGTCTGTGGCTTCTCATTGGCTGAGTCCTTGCCAGGAAAAGAAGAGTCTTTCTTCTGCCTGGCTCTGTGATCATCCCAGGGTGTGAGAGCGCCCCCTTCTGGTCTCCCAACCCTATTTGAAGATTTTGTTTATTTCTTACGTACAAAATGTAAACCATTTCATGAAAATCAAAGTCTAAGTGTGTGAAGACTGACTTTATTTCATATAAGGAACTAGCTCAAAGTTTCTCAATTCTTGGCTACCCTATTTCTGCTTTCTTGGTCAACTATCCTCTACTTGATTCTGTTACCGGCTTCTTACTAACTCTTTAACCCTCTTATCAGTTTTGAGCATTTTCCTTTCCATATTTCATTTGGAATTTTTTTCAGTAAAGGCCTTACTTCACTGATTTTTTAAAAAATTTATTTAATTTATTTTTGGCTGCATTGGGTCTTCGTTACAGTGCGTGGGCTTCTCACTGCGGTGGCTTCTCTTGTTGCAGAGCATGGGCTCTAGGCTCACTGGCTTCAGTAGTTGTGGCACGCAGGCTCAGTAGCTGTGGCTCGCAGGCTCTAGAGCGCAAGCTCAGTAGTTGTGGCGCAAGGCTTAGTTGCTCCTCAGCATGTGGGATCTTCCCAGACCAGGGCTCGAACCCATGTTCCCTACATTGGCAGGCAGGATTCTTAACCACTGCACCACCAGGAAAGTCCCACTGATTGTTTTTGAGCTTTTAGTCTCTGCGTCTCTCCTAATGTTCAAGACAAAAAAGTACCTGAATAAAACAGTAACAACAACAAAAACTGGTTTGGAAAATAACTGAAGACTATCTTTGACAAGTTTCCAAAACAAACATGAATCCTACTTTAAAAAAAAAAAAAGGGGTTCTATTGTACAATTTCAATACCCCTGGGGTATGACTCATTTTCTCTCTAAAGTCTTTACTCTCATTGCTTCTTTGAAAGATGGGGTTGGCCATAGAAAGCTCCCCCTACCCCCCATCCAAATGTCTATTCCAAATAAGTTCCTCTCTGCAAAAGAAGAAAATAAGGAAATGCACTTTCCCTTTGTTACACAAAATATCTGTATTTTTCCAAAGCACTTGCTCTCCTTGACCTTGAGCATTCAGGCACATATTACACCAGTGCCCAGCAAATACTTATATACAAAAATCTTATCACTGCTCTTCTACTTTTCTTCTATTTTAGATTCTCCAAATCTGTGCCACCAGCACATCCTGGGACTCATGACTTAGTGACTTCACATGCCTCCTCTTGCAAATTCTCTCAGAATCTCTCTCTTGGTGGACTCTTTCACTCCTTAAGGGAACTGCAAAATGTTGTCGAATGTTTATTTCTCTCTTCTGATTCAAGCAGAGACAGACGTTGACCACATCATGGCTGGCCTCAGAAATGGCTAGCAAAAATCTTAACTCATGTGGAGGTACCTTTATGGAAAAACTAAACAATTTATTGGGTAGAGATGATGGGATAGAAGTTTAATAGTGATACTGTCTGTGGAGAAGAGAGGATTTGGAAATGCGTCTCCGACAGCGTCACTGTATCTGTTAAGCCTTGCTAGGGTTTAAAACGACACAGATACACACACAAACACACACACACACACAGTGTCAACTCTATTAGGACTAGACCTAGGAGTCAAACCTATGAAGATCAAAATAGCATCTGTATTATTTATAAATTGAGTTGGAGAACACTGTTTGAAACTGGCCCCCAAACAGACTTATTAACATGCTCTCTATAAATCTAGACCTCAGGACATCATATCCAAGAGTGTTCAAAAGACAGACACATCAGACACATTTGCAAAGTTATTCACTGCTTCAAACCCACTAGCTCTGATGTTCTGACCTTCCTACTGAATGATGCCTGTGGTTCAGCAGCCTGGGCATCACCTGGGAGCTTGCTGGGAATGCAGGATTCAGGCCCCTACAAAGACCTGCTAAATCCGAGCCTGCAAGTTAGCAAGATTTCTGGGGACTAGATACACATTGAAGTTTGAGAGTTGCTGTTCCAGACTGTGAGAGGAGGACTTTCAGTGTTTCTCATATTTCTCTAGGATTCTCCTTTGAACATTCTGAAGCCACAGGATGGATCTTGGGAATCTACATTTAAAAAAACTCACCCCGTATAATTCTTATTATCTTGGAAGTTTGGGAAAAGGTAAATCAGTGCTTTTGAAATATTAATGGCATATTAACCACCTAAGGGTTTGGTTAAAAAGTAGGTTCTGATTCAGTGCGTCTAGGGTAAGGCTCAAGATTCTGATTTTTTTTTTTTTTTTTTTTTTTTTTGGGGTACAGGGGCCTCTCACTGTTGCGGCCTCTCCTGTTGCGGAGCACAGGCTCCGGACGCACAGGCTCAGCGGCCATGGCTCACGGGCCCAGCCGCTCCGCGGCATGTGGGATCTTCCCAGATCGGGACACGAACCCATGTCCCCTGCATCGGCAGGCGGACTCTCAACCACTGCGCCACCAGGGAAGCCCAAGATTCTGATTTTTAAGAAGCTTCCAGGTAATGATGCTGCTGCTGGCTCTAGAACTTAGAGCTGCTAGCTCCCTAGCAGCAGGAGCCCAGCAAACCTTCTATTGCCTGTGAGCAGGCAGAGCTCAGGTGAGCTGGGAGGAGGTAGAGCCACACAAACTTAGCAAAATACCATCTATCAAGCAAGCGCCTCATCCTCCTTTGTGGACAGGTAGATAAGGAGGGCTTGGAAGACGGCAGATGGTATCTTCCCGACACTGTTACCACTGGAGAAGTAGAACAGCCATTTCATTTTGGAAATATGAGGTCTAGGACAACAAGGTTCTCTCAACCCACGGGCCCAACAGTCCATGGACATTGCTGGTTCTCAGGGGAGGAGGCCATCAGGGAGGAGAAAATTCCCCCTCGCCACCCCCTGACCCCGTTCCTGAGTTCTTGTGGCTGGACTAAGAAAATTGACCCAAAACAGATTAACCGGAAATAAAGTAAACAAATTACAATTCATGCACATGGAAATCCCACAGAAATGGGACCTAAGAATTGGCCAAAGATTCAGACTTTATACTTCTTAGACAAAGAAACAATACATTTGTGAGGAACTGACATGACAAAAGCAGCTTAGGTTTTGGGTGCCTAATGAGTGAAGGATCTAAACAGAGTTTGGGCTTCCGGTAGTAAATTAAAGAAGTAACAAGGTTTGTTTATATGGACTTCCTGGCCCCAAATTACCCATCTTTGTGGATAAGGGTGTCCTTGTACCACTAGTTCCATGAGAAATTTATTTCCTGCTTGCAGGGAGACAGAGAGTCAGAGTGTCCCTCTTGTGTTGGACATTCCTTAAGTAACTTTAATTCAAGATAATATGGCATTGAGGCAAATTTTGGGGCAGCCTACCCTGGGCCCCAACAAGGCTGACAGTGAGACATGCAGCCTGCTGCCACCCTGAGGCTGCCACTCCAGAACCAACCTCTGCTCTTTTATGTAACCTGGGACTGCCGTTGAGCATTGGCTTTTGCCTCAACACGGCTCTGGAATGGACCAGAAAAATACACGGGTTAAATCAACCCAACCGTGCCTGAGGGTAAGAGCCTACTCCCCAGTCTATATATTCCCATCTTTAATTTTCAAACACAACTTCACCCAAGATAATTTATCAAGTTCATATATCATATAGATACAATGACAACAATATTTGAGAAGTACAATAACGATAATAGCAAAATTCCCAAATCTCAATGCCCCCACACTTTAATTTTCAGGGAGATAGAAAAAGCCAACATGGTTTCACCCCCCCCAAAAATTTAAGAGCTTTTTTTTTTTTTTTTTAATAGAAGCTGTGCCTTTACGGAGCCAAGTCATTCTTAGAACTAAGAGCTTTTCTTTTCTTGGTGATCGGATTTCTTTCTCAGCCATGCTCCTTATGTCAAAAATCAGCAGCAAAGTCTTGTTCCTGGCATGCAGGCCTGTGCCAATTGAAAAATAAATCTGTCACCACTGAACAACGGATGGCTTCCACCTCTGCAACTGGAAAAACCTGACATAAATCTAATAAGTTAAGTTTGTAAATTTGTTTCCAAAATGGATGTTTGGGTCCACTTCAATAGGTTTTCTAGCTCATGTACCTTGTTTTGGGGTTTATTGGGGCTAACAAATCAAACCTCTATTCAGATATGATTTCAGATCAAAGGGGAAAAATAGGTTTAATACTGACAAAGCTGAAATAGAAAATGCAACCCAGACCTATGGGAAAATAGGATTTCTAACATACACTTCTTTCCAAATCTACTCAAGGGGGGATCTGCTTCCTATCTGTTGAGCTCAAAGAGCAGGACAAAAAAACACATTCCTACCCTGTCTCTTAGATGGCCCTGGACCACTGCACTAGGGTCACGCTTACAGGACAGGAGCAAAAAGAGAAGGCCACTGCCCTGTGCACCCTTAGACACAAGAGAGAACCGTCCTTCCTCAGGATCATCGATCAAATTAGCAAGAAGAAGACTTAGCAAGAGAAGACTGAGTGAAGGGGTCAGATTACCTTCCCAACAGCTCCTCTCCTATGGATCACAGTGAACATGTCTTTATGGAAATGGCAGAAAAGGGTAGAAGAGTCCTAACACTTTTTAAGGGCCAAGAGGGAGTTGAAGGAATGTGGGGATTTTTAAACCTAAGCAACAGTTAGTCCTATTGATTGGATTCAGTTTTTGTGACTTATATGTTTTACTGATTGCTTTAACACTAAAGAAAGACATAAGACTTATTTATCCAGATTTAAAAAATAATACTTCATAGCATAATGATAAGCAAACAGTATTTTATCCATACCTCCCAAAAGCTCAGTTTGCAGTAGGAGTCTCTCTCTCCTAGCAATTCCACATGTTAAAGTGGGAGCAGGAATCCCTGAACCAAACAGGACCCACCCATTCTTCACTCCTGGACATAACTGGCCCAGGGGTTGTCATCTTGTTCAAGCTGGTCCAAGCTTGCTCCCTAATTTAATTTTGAAATTAAAACTTAATGATGCCAGCCTTAATCTGGTTACTTCTTGAATGAGAGGTGCTAGTTGCCAGATTACAACCAAGAAAACTGATCTGCAGTAAGAAAAAAGAATAAAGTAGAAACACAAAGATGAGTAGAGGTGACCGAAGCAGAAGGCATTCCACATCCTTTCTAATTTTTTCGGAGACCAGGGCAGATCCTTACTCTTGGTTTCTATGAGACACCTCTAAGTTCTACCTTAAACAAGCAAGTTACATTTACTTGAAATAAGATACCCAACTAATGTACCTACTTTCTCATGTTTCCTCTTTCACTCCATCCTAAGGTTCCCCAACCATGTGCGCAAGGCCCACTTGATATCATGATGTGATTATGATTCTCTCAATGTCTTTTACTTGCTCCTGGTTAGTGGTTTATTCTCTTTTCAAAATGAGATAAAGTCTATAATAATTTATTTATTAAAGGATTTATTTTTCCCATCATTATCCTTTTTGAGGTAACGAATAACGTGGAATATTAGACAAAAACACGCAATGTTTTATTCTATTTAATTCAGACAGCTTCTAATGATCACATATCACATGACACGTAGAATTTGTGTTAGGAAATGAGAAGATAAAGAGGAACTACATAAAATTCATGCTGTTAAAGAAATTGTAAGGACACGTGGAATCGAGTAGGCAAGCTAACATGCTTGTTACAATAAAAGGACATCAATAAACTTGGAACAACGTGCTGTCACGAAGGAGAAGAGGGAATGCTAAGTTTTACTTTGAGAATTTGAGGAAGACATCACACAAGAGGTTAAATTTAAATTAGGGCTTGAAGGAGAGGTCACTGCATAAATACAGGTACAAATCACAAAAAGCGCATACTCATTAAAGAAAGGCCGGCCGCACTTAAGGCTGAACAGTTGGACTTAAGCCAACTTGTTAAGGTCCCTGCTAAGGGGAGGGGTCAACATCCCGGAGCAAGGAGGAGACTTCAAAGGTTTTTAAAGTGTAATAATGCCACCAGATGTATGTTTTAGAAAAATAACTCTCAGAGGAATGTGAAATGTGATTACATAGGTGTGCTCCTGCTCAAAGCAGGGAATTTATTAAAAAGGCTACTGCAGTCATCTTGGTGAACGGTAATACATTTCACCTAAGTTTAGAGGGATGAAGGTAGAAGATGGAGTCTAGAAATACTTTGGAAGTAGAACGTGAGATTTAATTATAAGACTCACTGCCCAGAAAGACATTGGTGTCTAGAAAAAGGGAGGACTCAAAAATACACTGTGGTCTCATCAGAACAAACAAGACCATATTCCTCCCTGTGAAGGCAAAACATTACCAGATCTTCCACTCTTAGCAAAAAAAGGTGGTCAGATATAGATGTATATGTAGACAGAGACAGAGAGATAGAGAATGATGTATCTACAGATGTGGATATAAGCACAGACATAGAGAAAGATACGATATGCCTACTACTGCATAACTGCTCTTATAAAGCACCAAATATTTCTGAAAATGGCTCAGGACCAAACATTTTTCACCAACTGCAGAACCGTCTATCTAAACCTAAGCAATTCACTCCTACAGCCAGACTTATATGTACCCGCTTGGAAGCTTCGCTATAAAATAAGGTGGTAAGTAAAATAAGAAAAAATATATACATACATATGTGGCAAGTATCTTGTCAGCAATCTAATAGAAGTACTAGCTTGTAATGCTTGGCTATCAAGAAATAATCCTACAAAAATAAAAGTAAGGAAGCTTTGACTTCTCTCATGAGCAACTTAATAGGCACCCACTGGTTCTAGTCACCTGTGATTACTGAAATGTTATTTCTGAAATTTCCATGAAAATAAGTTGTATCTTTGCTTAATATATTTAAAGTAAGTGTAAAAATATAGACAAATATATGGAAAATATGTGGTAAAATAAATACACTATTCATCAGAGCAAATTTACAGACCAGTGTTAATCTGTGGAATTTATGCCGACTTCCCCTTCATTAAAATTAATGGAGCAAACTCTCTCTTCTGCATGAGAAACAGACACAAAATAAGTCATATTTTCTGACCTTGAACGTGCCAAACAAGTTTGGTAAGTCTCTTAGGAATGTAAGAACAGACCACATGCTTTGCTGCTGCAGAATTAATTGTGTCAGGTGATCACCTCAAAGTAACATTATAAAAAGGAAAAGTTGCATTTTCATCTTTCTGGCTCACAGAGACAGAAGGCAAAAAATTCTTATATCTCCAATAATAAAAAATATGTTTCTTCTTGGGGTATGTTTAAATGATAAAAAAAAATCTAACTTGTAACTAATACAGTTATAAAGTATTATGAAACCTTACATTGTATTTTGTTATTCAAAAGAACTGAAGATAGACTACTGTGTATTCTAGTTGGTTGTTAAAAATGTCTATCAACATCGACTATAACTCAGGGATAATAATGCTTTCTAAGGGTTGCTGTGAATATTAAATAAAGGAAGCATGTGAAAGTCCTACTTAAACCAAAAACACTTTATACTGTAATTCAGAGACTATCTGTCTTATAGAAAAGTAAATGCACAAGTCTTGCACGATGCATGGACCACACAGGGCTGTTAGCCCCAGTGATAATTGCATATGCAAACTTCAAGTTTGGAAACACTTGCTGTGAAGTATGAGAATATAGAAAGATATTTTCTCATGGGAATAATACTTAAGAACTTTTAAGTACTATGAATAGAGGAATATATAAAGTACAAAGATAACCGTGGTTCTGGGTTCATGTATAATCTTTAAAAATAATGAATGTAGGAAAGTTAGTGTTTTAAAAATGGAAATGTTCACCTAATACTGAGCTAACTCCAAAATCAAGTAATAATGAGGCACTATAGTTTTGCCCATTAAGAGCAAAGTCACTGAAGTTGGTCAACCTGAGTCCAGATCTCGGGTTCCAAGATCTGAACTTCATAAATGCACGATGTTGGACAAATGACATAATCTTGTTTATATATTCAACACTATTTATTGAATGCCTGCTGTGCGCTAGCCATTGTGCTGGGCTAGAGGACACAGTGAGGTATCACAGAGCTTACTACTGCTGCGGTAGACAGCCAATTGGAGAATCAGTTATACTGAAGCTCAATAAATAACCGTATAAAATAAATAGTGGGTGCTATAGGAGGACCCCTAACCATTGCTGGCAAAGTTAAAGTCAGAAAATGTTCCTTAGAGCTGAACATATGGGGTGTAGAAGTTAACTAATTGGAGAAGAGACAGAAGGAACAATGACCCTGGCAGATGCAACAGCTCTTCCAAAAGCCAGGAGGTAAGGGGGGGGGGGGACACGATAGAGGAACTAGAAAAAAAAAAGGTATCATTTTGGGACTGACATTAGTACCATGGCGGCATGAAATGCTCCCTTTGTCTCTCCCTTCAATCTACAACTAGTAAAACAAAGGCTCCTCTGCCCAGCACACCAGGATACCAGAGAGCTGCAAACATCTCTACATCTGAAAGTAGGTGGAATGAAACACATAGAGGAGAAAGAACCTGGTGAGCAGCATTGGTGGTGCCCACTGTCCTGGCCTCACTGCCTACAGCCCCAGAGAACCCAGTAGCAGTAGTAGAGGCAGGGTCACAGGCCCCCCTCCTATGGCAGCAGTGCTCACAAACCCAGCAGCCCCAGATGTGGCAGAGGCACTCATCACCCTGGTGTACCCAGAGGCAGTGCCAGTGACGGCAGCGACACCAGCAAGGCACCGATGGCCCCAAAGGCACAAGCAGCAATGATGAGCGCACCAGCAACACCTTTGGCAGAGGTGGTGGAAGGCAGAAAGGGCAGATTCTCAAAGATAGCCGGAGGCAGCCCAGGTTAAAAAAACAAACACTTATGCTATAGTACCACCTACTGAAAAACAAAAGAAAGTCCTCTAATTACCCACCTGTTGAATCGTTAGAATTAAAGTAAATAAAGGTTTACTAAAATAAGCAAGGTGTTCACTACTTCAAATGAGCCGAAAGAGGAACAGCTCATCGAGCACCATGAGAAACCACGGTAATACAGTATCACATACACACAAAAATACCAATTCTCCAGAAAACAAACTTAAGGTCATGGGAGACTGTGTTCTAACTAATAGAGAATTTGCAATAGCTGTCATGAAGAAACGCAGGAAACTACAAGAAAACTTAGAAAGACAGTTCAGTGAGCTCAGGAATAAAATTAATGAACAGAAGGAATATATTACCAAAGAGACTGAAACTCTAAAAAAGAACCGAACAAATTCTGAAGCTAAAGAATTCAATAAATGAGATAAGGAATGCATTAGAAAGCCTTGGAAATGAGCAAACCTTATGGAAGACGGAATTAGCAATCTCACATATGGAAAACTAGAAATGATTCAGGGAGAAGAGGAGAGAGAAATAATTTGTTTAAAAATTAAGATACTCTGCAAGAACTATCTGACTCCATTAGAAAAGACAACAAAAAGGACAGTGAGTATCCCAGGAGAAGAGAGGGAGAAGGGAGCAGAGAGATGACTTAAAGAAATAATCACTGAGAAATTTCTAGGATATAAGGCCAGAACCTGTACAGGCAAATGAATATAATATGCTATCAGCAGAAAAAACACTGTTTTATCTATGAGACATTTTATACACACCTCATGGTAACCACAAAATAAAAATCTAGAGCAGAGACACAAAACATAAAAAAAAGAGAGAAAACTGACAAAAACATCACAGAAATCACCAAACTAAAATGGCAGACAGAAACACAAGGAAAAAGAAACAGAGGAGATATAGACCAACAAGAAAAAAAAAAAATTAACTGGCAGTAGTAAGTCCTCACCTATCAATGACCACCCTGAATGTAAATGGATTGAATTCACCAACCAAAAAACACAGAGTGGATTAAAAAGCAAGACCCAACTACATGCTGCCTACAGGAGACTCCTCCAGCTCTAAAGACAAACGTAGACTCAAAATGAAGGGATGGAAGAAGGTACAAACTTCCAGCTACAAGATAAATAAGTACTAGGGATATAAAAAGTACGTAATAAATATAATTAATACTGCTGCATGTTATATATGAAAATTGTTAAGAGAGTAATCCTAAGAATTCTGACCACCAGGAAAAAAATTTTCTATTTCTTTAAATTTGTATCTACAGGAGATGATGGATGTTCACTAAACTTACTATGGTAATCATTTCATGATGTATGTGTCAATGGAAATAATCAATAAACAATCTGTAATATAAATAGAAAGGAGTTTTATTTAAGCCAAGCTGAGGACTATAGCCCTGGAGACACAGATTCAAGAAGCACCTGAATTGTATTCTGCCAGACTACAAAATGGGGGAGGCTTATAAAGGTAAAACCCAAAAATTACGCAAGTAATTACATAAGAATTATAACTGGAGCTGGCAAGAAGTAAGGGTGCTTGTTAAGCAGGAATTGGTTAGGGTCCAAAATGGTTGCACGGTTACAAGGGGAGACCTTGAAACCATAAAGTTGCAGCTGGCAGCTGCTAGCAGATATTATTTTGAGAATGGCTGGCAGTGTTCTTGAGTCTGATACAGTTAAGAAAATTCAAGTTCTTGGTGGTGCAGGATGTGTCTGAAACCACATCCACAGTGGCCACCCAGCTCCATTTTGGATGCCTGAACCACAGTTACTCCATTTTGATTTTTTAATTTATTTCCTTCTTTAACAGTTAAAGCAGATGTAAAAATGCATGTTTCATAGGCCACAAAACAGGCTGTTCTGGTTAGCCTCAAGTTCAAGTTAAATTATGTGTAAGCCAGAATGACTTTCCCATACCTTAATATGTGAAAATTCCTTCCATTGTATATGTCAAATCATTATGTTGTACACCTTTAACTTATATAGTGCTGTTTTATATTTTAATATATATATTTTAATGAAACTAGAAGGAAAAAAAAGAAATCATTTGATCTCCCCACAGAAGCCTTTTTTCCCCCTTCCATTTCCCCTATTAAGTTAGGTATATAAACACCTATCATTATTAAGCTAGCTACTTCAATTGTGCACTGCCATATGCATATGAATAAACTATGTCTTTTCTCCTGTTTAAAAGTAAAGGAATGGAAGATGATAGTCCAAGCAAACAGCAGTCGGGGGGGACGAAAAATGGGTGCAGCCACATTCATATCAGACAAAACAGACTTCAAGCCAAAAAAGGTAACAGGAGTCAAAGATGGACATTATATAATGATAAAGTAGACAATCCATCAAAAAGACATAACATTTATAAATATACAAGCACATGACACAGGAACAGCAAAATATATAAAGCAATTATTAACAGACCAAAGGGAGCAACACATTAACAGTAGGGGACTTCACTAACCCACTTATATCAATGCAGACAGAAAGTCAACAAGGAAACATCAGCCATAAATAAAACACTGGACTAGATAGATTTAATAGATATACACTGAACATTCCACCCCAAAGCAGCAGAATACACATTCTTCTCATGTGTGCATGGAACATTCTCAAGGATGGACCATATGTTGGGACACAAAACAAGACCCAATAAATTTAAGAAGACTGAAATCATAACAAGCATCTTTTCTGACCACAATAGTATGAAACTAGAAACCAACTACAAAAAAAAAAAAGCTGGAAAAATCACAAATATGTGGAGACTGAACAACATGCTACTGAACAATTATTGGGTCAATCAAAATATCAAAGTAGAAATCAAAAAGTACCTGAAGACAAATGAAAATAAAAATATGGCAAAAATCTATGAGATGCAGCAAAAACAATATTAAGAGGGAAGTTTATAGCAATATAGGTCTACCTCAAGAAACAAGAAAAGTCTGAAACAATCTAATCTTACACATAAGGGAACAAGAAAAAGAACAAATAAGGCCAAAATCAGTAAAAGGAAGGAAATAATAGTGATCAGAGTGGAAATGAGTAAAAGAGAAACTAAAAAGCTATAGAAAAGATCAATGAAACTAAGATCTGTTGCTTTAAAAAGATGAACGAAATTGACAGACCTTTAGCTAGACTCAGAAAAAAAAAATAGAGGCTCAAATAAATAGAAAACAAAAGAGGACAAGTTACAATGGAATCACAGAAATACAAAGGATTATGAGAGACTATTATGAACAGCTCTCCATCAACAAATTGGACAACCTAGAAGAAATGGATACATTCTTAGAATACAGCCTCTCAAGACTGAATCATGAAGAAACAGAAAATACGAATAGACCCATCACTAGTAAAAAGATTGAAACAGTAATCAAAAACTTCTCAAAAAACAAAAGTCTAGGACCAGCACTCCACTGCTACACTGGTGAATTCAACCAAACTCTCAAAGAAGATTTAATACATATCCTTCTCAAACTCTTTCAAAAATTTGAAGAGGAGGAAATGTTTCCTAACTCATTGTTTGAGGCCAACATTACCCTGATAACAGGTTCTTGAAATGATAGGCTATATTGGATCTGAATGAAGTACGTGAAGACAGAAGGCAAATACTGGGAGAAAATGGAAGATTTAAGGCTGGAGAATTTGATGGGGTAAAAGATAAGTGTACAGAGTAACAATGAAGGAAACAATGGAATGTAGAGGAAGTTGTCTTCAGAGAGTAGTTCCATGAAAACTACACTTTGGTGATGTTATTTCCTGTAGTTAGAGGCTCTGGGTTAGAGCCCATGGGAGCAAATAGTTGAAGAGGAGTTGAGGTAATCATAATAAAGTTGCCTGCAGTTATTGGAGCATCATGTTATTTCTCATGGACTATTTTCCCCATGCAGGTGTTCTAGTTTTGTTTTTTTTGTTTTTGTTTTTGTTTTCTTTTGCAGTACGTGGGTTTCTCACTGTTGTGGCCTCTCCTGTTGCGGAGCATAGGCTCTGGACGCACAGGCTCAGCGGCCATGGCTCACGGGCCCAGCCGCTCCGCGGCATGTGGGATCCTCCCGGACCGGGGCACGAACCCGTGTTCCCTGCATCGGCAGGTGGACTCTCAACCACTATGCCACCAGAGAAGCCCTAGTTTTGTTTTTTGTTGGTTGGTTAGGTTTTAGTTCTTTATCATGGTAAGCTCTCAAATTCAGATCTGTATATAAAAGGGAGAAAGCACTTAGCCACATACCCTAATCAAAATAAGCTTTTCTGGTGGTCTTTCCCACTTATTGGAGTTCTACACAGTAATCTGAGGTCAGAACCCTAGTTAACAGTAAAGCGTTATTGTTCCTGTATTATGTTTTTTCCTTGCGAATTGTAGGAGGAAGAGATATATGTTCCTGCAGAAAGCAGAATCAGGATATTCCTGGGTCCCCTTCCTCATGTCACCATTTCATTTTAAAAGCTTCCTATTTCTATAACAGTAAACAAAGGACAAAAACCAAACATTTGCTAATCAAGTGTTTTTCAGATAACAAAAGCAGTCAGTGGACCCAGGGAGTGAAGGCATTAGGAACAAGGAAAGGTTCTCTTGAATTAGAATTTGAGATCATGCTAACATCTCAGTTGTTTTGTTCTCTATTTTATATAGGTAGTGTAATATAGCTAACAGGTAAATTTCTCATTGACTCAACCCAAATGTATCTTATATTGCTATATAGAAAAGGCATGTTTAAAATCCAAAACAAAAAGCTGGCTTTATTCTTTTTCCCTTTTCAAGAGAAACATATCTAAATGGTCAGTACTAATGACTTCACAAATTAGGAGGTTGGGATTAACATATACACATTACTATATATAAAATAATAAACAAGGACTTCCTGTATAGCACAGGGAACTCTACTCGATACTGTGTAATAACCTATATGGGAAAAGAATCTGAAAAAGAATAATGTATGTATGTGTATAACTGAATCACTTTACTGTACACCTGAAACTAACACAGTATTGTAAATCAACTATACTCCCATATAAAATAAAAATGTAAATATATATATATTAAATAAAATGGTATAAAGACCATAAAAGTCAAGGTTATCCAAATTTATAAAGATTAAATATAATTATTAGAGAAAGTCCTGAGTTAATTAGGGAATGTTACAAATTAAGGAAAATCTGGAACTTCTGCTAGAAAAAGGCAAAGAGCAAAAGTGACTGTAGTATATAAATTCTAGTCAAAATGACTACCCTATAGCTTTGCTCCTTGATGTGTAACTGTATTTTGGTGTGGAATATCTCAAAGAGTATACAGGTCAGAAAGTTATCTTATTTCTTCAGGGGAACAAGTGATCTATGCTATGTGTTGGGTTTAAAAGGTCATATTTTTGTTACATATATTTCTCCTTTATAAAGAAATTTGCATCTAATCAATAAATATTTTAGATGATATGCAGTGTGACAGGTTCTGTTCTAGAAACTGGCCATGGGTAAAGGATGTGAATGGTGGTAAACTTAGCACTGGCACAACTCTAACTGCAATCCCAGATGAAAACCCAATATATTTGAGTGTTTGTCTCAGAGAAAAACCAACACTGGTCATGATACCTAAATTGCTCCTAGCCAAGTAAGGAGGCTAAGCAAGCAGATGCACAAAATTTAAAACAATTAACGCAAAATCCCAAGTGCTGCACCCGGCATGCATCTGGGCATACAGCAGTGGTTATCGACACTTAACTAAAAACTCTACTAATCAGGATGAATCAAAGTCAATGGAAAATTGTCAACCTTAACTCTCTCCTAAATTTAGAAGGTCATGGCTGTTTACTCTAGAATTAGAGAGGTATCATTAATCATAACATCTTCTGTTGTTTTTCTCCCTAACCAGACTATTCAAGAAATCAGGCAGAGAGGAGTAAATAACGCTCTTGACAGTCCCTGAGAAGTCTGGTCACACAAGGGAAACCAGAGCAATACCTTTGTGTTCTCAGCCCCCTGGTGGGGGATTGAATAAAAACACTTTATTTAAGCAAGCTGCTCACGCAAGGCAGTATCCAGGCCGTGAACAGATTATTGTTAAGTCCCTGTTGCCTGACTAGCTCCATAAGGCCTTACATAAACTCCAGCTGGTGAAGGACAAAGCTGCCAGATTCCTTCAGAAAAGGGCAAAATTAATCAAAATATATTTCTCCCTACCTGAAATCCCTATGTTAGCTATTGGTTAAAACATAGTGTCCTGATTTTTAAATTGCTCTCTTAATTCTGGGGGTAATATCTGGCTCAACTCCAATGGGCTTTTACACTCTCTTAGCAATTTATGTTTCCTGGCCAGCTTCTAAAACAAATCTGCTTCGTGTCCCAAGACCATTTCAGGATTTTATGAAACAAGGGCATTTCTAAAATCTTTACCATGTAGAATTCTGCTTTGATTACAATGTATTAGCTTTGGAATATATTAACTTA
Source organism: Aethalodelphis obliquidens (assembly GCF_003676395.1). Lineage (NCBI taxonomy): Eukaryota > Metazoa > Chordata > Mammalia > Artiodactyla > Delphinidae > Aethalodelphis > Aethalodelphis obliquidens. Next base: position 54,112,336 of record NW_020837947.1, on the reverse strand, counting down.
CATAAAACTTTGTAGCAGGTATTCTTCAGAATAATATGTAATTTTATTTCTCATTACCCAAAAGTAATTAGACATTTCATTTACAGTTTGGGACTTAGAGCTGAAATTAAGGACTCAGAATGTATAGATAATATATATATTTTTAAAAGGTATTAGCTAGCATGCATGCACATACACACAGGCACATGTACACCCACAAATTATTCATATTGCTAAGTTTTAAATGGAACGTAGATTACATATAGGGACTTTTACAATAGAGTATGATCCCTTGTTAAGTAGCCAAATTAATCTTATTTTATTGATTAAAAGCAAAGCAAACTAAAAATGGCATAAATCTTTTGGGTACACAAACAATACAACCAGGTACGTGATGTTTATTAATCAAAGCTGAGGACTCAAGTTAAACACTCAGAAATATGAAAGGTCAATAAAAAGCTTCCTTTATCTGCACTGAGAATTCTAGTAAAGTTCAAAGAATATGCTAGAACTAGAGGTCTGCTGAGATTCTTCAGTGGGACAATTTCAGTCCAATATTCTCTCCAGGAGGCCATCACTCCAGAAGAAATGTAAATAGACTTTCCCTAATATTCAGTCATCCCTTTATATTCCAATGTTAGTAGATCCAACAATATTTTTTGTCTTGGATTTATGAAACAAAATGAATAAGTAGTGACTTTCTTGGCATCAACTTAGAGCCAAAGATAAGCATCTACCACCTGGTGAACACCTATTTTATGTCTGGGATTCTGCTAAGCACTCTGTATACATTATCTTATTTATGCTTTATAGCAACCTTACAAGGTACATATTATTATTCTGCTACACTATTTTCCTGCTTTACTAAGTTAAATACAATATATGAAAAAAATCTACTTAGATATTTTCTGTAATACATAAAAATTAATCATGTATTTTTAATATAATTAGCTAAGATACCAATCTTGAATACAGCAGGCAGATTTTGGCAATGAGTCAAAACTTGGAGAAAATGATCAGCAAAGTGTTTTAAGTTTTTGCTTTGCTCTGAGCACGGCAACAGGTGCAGGGTTGGGCAGGGTGGCTAAAACCTCATTAGAAGATCAGCCATCTCTCTGGGTAAACAAAGTTGGGGAAAAAGCCTGCAGCACCTAGGGCTGCCAGAGAATGGAGTAGGAGATGGGGGAATCTCAGAAAGGAGTAAGCCAATGAAGGGAAACACCATATTCTATGTATAAAACTTGATTCATGTCTTTGGCTGACCCCTTAACCACACATTCAAAGGTCAGACTGCACAGAGTCCGAAGTGAGAATTTAACTGCCATCCATCCCAAATTGAGGAAAAGTTTACAATTTGTGTCTAACCAAGTTAATTGTCTGCTAAACCAAAAATATCAGTACTCCTCAATACTGTAACAGAATCTAGAGTTTTCACAGCAAAATATTCACAATGTATAAGATAAAATCCAAAATTACTCAACCCACGAAGAACTAGAAAAAAATGACACATTCTCAAGAGAAAGCAAATTAACAGAGGCTAATCCCAAGATGACAGTACATATTGAAGTTTTCAGAGAAAAATTTTGTGCTATTATAATCATGCTAATTAGGTCAAGAAAACTACACTAATAATGAATGATGAGAGAGTAAATTTCAGCAGAGAAATAGAAAATATTAAAAAGAACCAATGTAAATTTGGACCTGAAAAATACATTCCTTCTCAAAAACACACAAGCAAACAAAACCAAAAACCCAAAACACTGGATGGGCTTAATAGCAGAATAATGGAAGGACAACGACAGAGAAAAGATAAATGAACTTGATGACAGATCAGTGGAATTCATCCACCTGAATGAGACAGAAAAAAATTGGGGGGAAATGGACAGAGCCTTAGGTAACTGTGGCACAAAATCAAAAAACGTAACATCTGTGTAATTGGAACTTCCATAAGAAGAGGAGAAAGAGAGAATGGAAGAGAAGAAATATTTGAAGAGCTAATAAAGGATTATTATCCACAATACACAAGGAACTCTTAAAAATCAGTAATAAAAAAAAAACAATTAGATTTAAAAATGTGCCAAAGACCTTAACAGATACCTCACCAAAGATGATAAAAATGGAACGGAAAAATGAAAAACAGAAAAGAGATTTTAAACACCTCTCTTACCAGTTGATAATGAATAACAACAACACAACAAAAATTAGCAAGGATATAACAATCTAAACAACATCAACAAATATTCTGACTTGATTTATATCCATGGAAGACTACACCAAATAAGTGAAGAATATAAGAAGAATTTTTTCATAAGCATATGCTATATTCACCAAGATAGATAAAATGTTGACCATAAAAAAGTCTTAGTAAATTTTAAAGGATTAAAATATTTTTTAATCACAAGATAATTAAATTAAAAATTAATAACCATGAAATAACTAAGTAAATCAGTATTATAAAATTTTAAAACACAGTCTCAATTATCAACATGTCAACAAAGAATTCAACACCAAAGAAAAGAATTGTCAACATGTCAACAAAAAAATATAATTTCAAGAGAAATTATAAAATATTTAGAACGAAAGGATAATACAAATACAACAGTTTAAACGTTTTGAGGTAAAGGTAAAACAGTTCTTGAAGACAAAATTATATCTATAGGTATTAAACTTAATGACCTAAGGTTTCATCTCAACAACTGAAAAGGAATAAAAAAATATAATAACAATATTAGCAAGAGGTTGAAGACAAGGAGGGGAGCCAGGGAGAACATAGGAAATAAGAAACAAAAGAGCTGAAATCAATAAAATACAAAACAAAGAGCAGAGAGAGCTGGTGCCTTGAGATTATTTATAAATCAATTAAGTTCTAGACTAATCAAGATAAAAATTGAGAGCATGAATAACCATATGGAATTAGAGACATTAAAATAATAATAAGAATTTTATGGACAGTTTTATGCCAAGAAATTTGACCACCTAAATGAAGTGGAAAAAAGTATTGAAACATACAATTTACTAAAATTGACCCAAGATGAAACAAAAACATAAATAATACTATCTCTATTAAAAACACTAAATCCAACATATAAAAATGTCAACCAGAAAAATCCAGACCCACGTGGGTTCGCTGGTGAATTCTACTAAAATTAAAAGAAATAACATGAAACTTATAAAATTCCTTCAGATTATAGAGAAGGTGGAGATACTCCAACTCTTTTTATGAGGCCAGTATTACATTTAGTTCAAACTCAAACACAAGCATCACAAGAAAAGACAACTTTAGATTAATATAGACATAAGAATCTTACTGTATATGCCACTACTAGTCACAAAAATCTTAATAAAATCTAGCAAATCAAAACCAACAAGATAAAAAGATGGCAATAAATCATGAGGGGGGTGTTTTCTAGGATGAAAGATTGGTTCAGTGTCAGAAAACCACCCAGTATAATTGACCATATGTATTAATTTTCTATTGCTCCATAAACAATTGTAACAAATTTAGCACCTTTAAATAACATCCATTGTTAGTTCACAGTTCTGCATGTCAGCAGCCCAAGAATGGCCTAGCTGGGTTTTCCTTCCTTTTTTTTTTTTTTTAAACTCCTAGGTTTCTCACTTGGACAACAAAGTGGCCAGCACTACCACAGTTCCTAGCATATATTAAGCCTTCAGTTTATTTACTGAATAAATGCATAAGAGGTTGTACCACAACTAAGGTAAAGACCGCAGAGAGTATGTTTATTAATGTATTATACGTAGAATGATCCCAAGGAGATTTTAACAAATATTAGTGGAGTTGGGGGTGTTTCCAGTCCTTTTTTTACCCCACCTTTTTGGACTGTTTATTATAGAAAAAAATTTAAATACACATAAAAATAGAGACACTGGTATAATGAACACCATTGTACTTGTCAACTGGACAACTGAATTTAACAAAGGTTAGCAGTGTTGCCACATTAACTTCATCACTGTATATTATATATATATATATATAAAATCATCAAATTAATATATTTTTCAGAAATATTCTAAAGTAAATTCTAAACATCATGAAGAGAATTCACCTATAAGTACTTCAAAGTGCACCTCTAGAAGATAACAGCATTTCCTACCTTAAATTATAACCCTAAAACCATTATCAAATCTAACAGATCAAAAATAATTCCTTATAAATAATTTCTTCCTCAGTTTTACCCAATATATTTTTCATATATGGTTTGTTCAAATGAGGAACTATCTTATTATGGTTTTGAGTTACATTTGCCTAATGACATTGAGCATCCTTTCTTATATTTGTTGGTCATTTGAATATCTTCACTGGATAAACATCTATTCAAATAATTTGACCATTTTTAAATTAGGTTTTCTTTTTATTATTGACTTGTAAAAGTTCTGTATATGTTCTGGATACAAATCCCTTATCAGAGACATGATTTGCAAATCTTTTTCCCCATTCTGTGGACTGTCCTTTCACAGTATTTTTTTTTTTTTGTCATCTTCATTTTATTTGACTTTAAGAAACAGAGACATGCTGTAAAGATGCTGACTGGTACTGTCTTTTGTAATCCCAACTTGACCAGGCATCTCCTGCTATGGAATAGTTTTTCTTCAAATATATCCCAAATTTTTCATATTTATTTCATTAAAGAAGACATGAATAACACTTCAGTTTCACTTAATATATGAAAGCAGAAAGTTTTGACATCTTACCTGAAAACATGCTATCCTTAGTAATTAGATAGTTTATTCCAAATAGAGTTGTATTCATCTCTTCCTTAAAGGTTAGATAAAACTCTGCTGTGAATTCATGAATGATAAATCCCTAATTCCCCCTTTTACTCTCTTACTTGGTAATTCCTCTGTTCAAATTTTCTTTCTTTTTATTTAGCTATGGCCATATCCAATATAACTGACATATAACATTACGATTGACCCTTGAACAACACAGGTTTGGACTGTGCAGGTCCACTAATATGCAAATTTTTTACAATAAACGTAGAGTTGGCCCTTTGTATCCACAGATGCAGAAAACACAGATACTGAAGGCTGACTATGGGATTTGGGCATCCATGGATATCGGCAGTTGCAGCAGGTCCTGGAACCAATCCCCCACGATACCAAAGGACAAATGTATATTAGTTTAAGATGTACAACATAATGATTCAGTATGTATATATTTTGAAATGATCACCACAGTAATTCCAGTTAGTTAACATGCATTACCGTACATAGTTACGTGTTTTTTTCTTGTGATGAGAATTTTTAAGATCTAGCTACTCTCTTAACAATGTTCAAAAATACGATACTGAGCAGAGGATCTGAATAGACATTTTATCGAGGAAAACATACAGATGGCCAACAGGTACATGAAAAGTTGCTCAGCATCACTAACCATTGGGAAATGCAAATCAAAACCACAATGAGATGTCAATCACCTCACACCTGTTAGAAGGGCTATTATCAACAAGACAAGAGAGAATAAGTGCTGGGGAGAATGCAGAAAAAAGGGAACCCTCAGTGCCCTGTAGTTGGGGATGTAAATTGGTGCAGCCCCTATGGAAATTAGCACAGTATGGAGATTTGGCAAAAAATTAGAAACATAACTACCTACCGTATGATGAAGCAATTCCACTTCTGGGTATTTATCCAAAGGACACAAAATCACTATCCCAAAGAGATATCTGCACCCCCATGGTCATTGCAGTGTTATTTACAATAACCAAGACATGTAATCAATCTAGGCGTCCATCAACGGATGAATAGTGTACAAAAGAGGAGGAGAACATTACCTGATGGAAGGGGTTGAGCGAAGGAACCAGTTCCCCCATTGCAGTGCTGGCAGCTGGGCTCGCTCAGAAAGCGCGCAACGACCTGAGGCTGATCTTCAGTTGAAAGGCTTAAGGAAAAGGCTGCAATGGTCTCCTGGGATGAATTCTAGACATTTCACAACTGCCATGAGAAACAACTGGCCCCGAGGATAAACCGATATGTTCCGGACTTTGGCAGAGGTAGGGCTGAGGACCCAGGATTCCAAACCAGAAGCCCAAGTTGCTGCTCCGGAGCCCCCGCTTCCTGGAAGGCTGTACTTAATTGCCGAGATTTGTGCCTGCGCACGCGCAGTTTACTTCCCTTGTCTGGTCTCAGGCGGTTCCAGCTGCAAGTCTTTGCGCCAGAGCCTGGTACGAGGTGCCTCCTCACAGTGACTCTTGAGTTTGGGATGAGGGACCTCTGGCACCCAGGGAACTCAGGTGTTTCTCATCCCAGGACTCCCCTGCTGGCTCTTATAGAATTCTTTAGATCCTCCCGAGTTTGGACTTCCGCTGGAAAGAGGGGGTGCAGCAGCGGCACTTCGGGCCTGAATTCTGCAATTCTCTGAACTGCCTCTCAGTGCATCCCTGCCCATTTCCACCCTGCCCCTCCGTCAGGACCAGCACTTCCTGCCAGCCCCTCCCCCCACCCCCGCCCCACACGCAAAGCCTCATAGCAATAAAAAAGTAAATAAATAAATACTTAAATTTCAGAAGGATGTTAATTGAGGTCTTTTATAGATGCAACCTATTTCCTAGAAGTCAATTGGTCACACATATGCACAGCCGGAGACTTGTGAAAATAGGTCCAGCTGAAGGATATCTCAGGTCCCCACTTAGATATAGTTATTCTGCGTCTGTGCGTTTAAAATGATCAGCATCCACAGTGGAACAGATGTATCACTCCCTGCTAAGAAAACCCACAGCTTGCTTGCTTGAAGCTACAGTCATGCTTTGGAGCTGGTTCTTGAGATCCTCAAAGTTCAATCCTTCAGGTCTCGAGCAAGCCTTAACCAAATGCAGCACCTGGTTTTGGGCCACAGTGAGGCCATTTGCTGGCATGAAGCTATTTCCTACCAAAGTTCTCTGCTTCACCCACTTCTGGATTGCTGATGAGGGGGCAGTGGAGTTCTTTTCAGAGCCTCAAAATCTGAAATCAAGGGCTTGGCCAAACTGGATTCTTATTTGGAGGCTCTGGGGAAGAACTGGCTTGCAAGCTCATTAAGGTTGTTGGCAGCACTAACGCAATTCCTTTTGGTTATAGGACTGAGGTCCCCTTTCCTTTCTGGCTTGCAGCCATAAGCTGCTCTCAGTCCCCATGTTCCTTACTGCATGTTCCCACACCAGCACTCAAAATTTCTCTTGTCAAATCCCATTCACACTTTGATTTGCTCTGACTTCGCTCTGACTTTGAGACCCAGATTTAAAGGGCTCATTTGATCAGGTCAGGCTCACCCAAATAATCTCCCTGTTTTAAGGTCAGTTGATTAGGAGCCTTACTTACATCTGCAGAAGCCCCTCATGACAACACCTACATTAGTGTTTAATTGAATAATTGGTGGAAGGTGTGTACACACCAAGGACCAGGAAATGTGGAGGCCATCTTAGAATTCTATCTAACAAACTATATTAATAGAATAAAGTAGGCCATTTCAGTAAATGCAGAAAAGTATTTCAATTAAACACCAATTCACAATTAAAATATATTAAAATAGGAATTCAATTTCAATTCAAAATCCACTCACAATTAAAACCTCTTAGCACATGACAGAATAAAAGGAAACTTCCTCTATCTGTTAAAGTGCATCTATAAAAAACCAATAGCTAATGCTCTACTTAATTGTGAAAAACCGACCACGTTCCTCCTAAAATCAAGGACAAGGGAAGGATATCTAATCTCATCATTTCTATTAATGTTACATTAGAGGGTCTAATGATTACAGGAAGGAAGGAAGGAAGGAAGGGAGGGAGGAAGGGAGGAAAGAAGAAAGAAGTAAAACTATCTCCATTTTTAGGTGACATGATTATGATTATTTATTTAAAAAAAGAAAAAAAGGAATTTACCAAACAATTACTAACAGCAAGGTCACAAATTGCAAATGTAATACATATAAAATTTATTCTTATAAATAGTAGCAAATAATTGGAAAATGTAATTTTAAGAGAGCCAATTTATAATAGCATGAAAGAAACAAAATATATTAGTGTCTCATTGCACATATTAGATCCCTAGAAAATCAGGAAGAAGAATATTCTTATCTTCAGGATCTCAGGAGTATAAGAATCTTTGAAAATTCATTTCACCTGGACTCTATTATTCCAATTTTCCAGGTACTAATAAATGCTGATATCTTGTTAGAGACTATTTTCCTAGGGTCTTAGAGGAAGACACGTATGTCTTAGTTTCTTTACATCTTGGTTTCCATTTACTCCCTTTAAGCATTTTCAGCATAGTATGACCATGAAAAAATGTGTAGATCAGTAACAATGAGTAAACTAGTAACAAGAAATTTAGGAGGGACAGGGGACAAATTTAGATCTAGACGGACCATGACTTCCCATTCCCAATTTTTCTCTCCAGATTGAATTCTGCTGACACTAGTCTCTGGGCACCAGGAGAGGGCTATAGGCCATGACAGTACTTAACTTCATGAAACTTTACAGACCAGAATTTTGCAACCTGAATTACCATGCTTAGGCAGACAAAAGATAATGCCTGAGTCCACTGATAGCAGACATTTAGCCTCTGAGGTGGCCAACCATGAATTCTACAAGGTAAGAATGGAAATAGGCTAACAGCTTAACCCTGGCTTCTGTGGTCTTGAACATCTTGTAGGTGTGTCGTCATGAATTATCGTCAGCTGATACTTGTAGAAATAGCTGTTTTTCTGATATTTCCTTAAGTATTATTCAAGTCATGACAAGAAGAGCCATGGGGAAAAATTAGTCTAATGCTGTAAAAAATTACAAAGCCTTTCATAATGATATCAGCCCTGCCAAGGCTCTGGGGGGGTGTGTGTGTTCATTCAATATCCTGATGACTGGGAATCTATTTCCTCCCTAGCATGTATATTAAAGTTGACATGACCTTCAAAGTAGGAATTTTTCCAATATACTAGTGGCCTTTGAAGTGCTCCCAAGATTAAAAAAATACAGAGAGACCTGGCCCTAAGCCTGCATTTCAAATTGCTTTTGGTTTTGTTTTTTATTGTTTATTTGCTTTCCACTTACAGAATCAATGTCCTTTTATGCTTAAATGAATAATTGTATTATGGAAATAATTAAAATCAGGGGGAAATTGCCATCCACTATACAGAATTTTACACTGAAGAAAAAATTTCAGGGATGCCACACTTTGAATATTGACACATAACAGACAATCTGTAAAGATTGGGCTAATGTGCATGAAGATTACAAGTTGATAATATTGTATATGGCAAGATTATCCTAAACTGAGGATAGGAAAAATAAGTTAATTAAACTTTATTAAGCACCTACTGAGTTCCAGGAATTGTGCTAAAGTTTTCCATTATATTTTAATAAGGTGTTTTACCTTTAATTGCAACGTATCTATAAATGTGGTAAATGTACGTTATTAACAAATCTAAATGTTTTGTTCAATGTGATGAATTTCTTGAACGTCTAGTTGTGTCCCATAGTTGCATCCCAACATCTTTAGGGAAAAAGGCTCTGATGCATGTTGAGAAAAGTATATCATCATCAGAGGAAAAGATACAGGACAACCTTCTGGGTAGAGGGGGGTGCTGAGATTTTGAGAGAAGGAGAGAAGACTTAAATCTCTTTTTCTTTTTGGTAAATAATGCATTTTTTCAAGAAATGTTTACTGACCAGTTACTATGCACTCAGCTCCATTTTAGGGCTGCAGGTATAGCAGTGAATAAGACAATGTGTAAGATTTCAGCTGGTCCTAACCCCTTAAGAACATAGAAGGATCTGGAGTAGAAAACCTAACTAGAGTTAAAAAAAAGTGCTCATTTAGCTAAAATATGACCTGTCACATATATCCGGAACCTGCCATTAATTCAGTGGTAATTTCATTTGACCAAGGAGGATGAGAGAAGAGATGGGATTAGCTAGTGCAGAAAGAAAGAATCCTAAACACGAATTCTCATATGGACTGAGTTCTATGCCTTTGAATAAGTCATTTCATTTTGCTAAATTTCTTTTCCATGTGTAATGTGGGAAAAATACTATTAACTCATTTACCTTCTTAATAAGAGCACCTTGAGACTTAGTACACAGTTCTGGATTCAGTGGAATAAAATAAAAATGATGATTGGAAATGTTATGAGACCCAAAGGCCAGAGTTACTCACAAAACAGCTGTATTTAGCCAAGTTTCATAATTGCATATTCCCCAAATATAAACATTTAAGATCCCATGACTTTATATAACAATAAATGGAAACTTGTGATATAAAAAGTTGTTTGAGAACTGCTATTATTTATTTACATGTAGAAATTATTTTAAATATATTTCAAAGAAAATTTGTGATGATGATTTTAAAAATCTGTGTCATTTCCATGTAAGCAAGATGAAGTGTAAATGTGCATAATTAAACAGTGATTTTAATCATTATATTTCTTTAAAAATATGACTTTCGGGGGGGTGCCTTCAAGATGGCAGAGAAGTAATACGTGGAAATCACCTTCCTCCCCACAAATATATCAAATCTGCATGTGGAACAACTCCTACAGAACACCTACTGAACGCTGGCAGAAGACCTCTGACTCCCAAAATACACCCTCAGGTGACCTACACGCAGGGACAGGGCCAAATCCAAAGCTAAACCCAAGGAGCTGTGCAAACAAAGAAGAGAAAGGGAAATTTCTCCCAGCAGCCTCAGGAGCAGCTAATTAAATCTCCACAATCAACTTGATGTACACTGTATCTGTGGAATACCTGAAGAGACAATGAATCAACCCAAAATTGAGGCAGTGGACTTTGGGAGCAACTGTAGACTTGGGGTTTGCTTTCTGCATCTAATTTTTTTCTGGTTTTATGCTTATCTTAGTTTAGTATTTAGAGCTTATTATCATTGGTAGATTTGTTTATTGATTTAGTTGCTCTCTTCCTTTTTTTATTTTATATATATATATATTTTTTTGTTTTTTCCTTTTTCTCTTTTTGTGAGTGTGTATGTGTGTGCTTCTTTATGTGATTTTGTCTAGCTTTGTATAGCTTTGATATACAGATTATATATATACAGATTATTATATATATACAGATTATATATATATATATATATATATATACAGATATATAGATTTTGTATAGCTATGCTTTTGCCTTTTGTCCTATGGTAGTGACTGTCTCTTTAGTTTAGTTTTGTGGGGGTTTTTTTACTATAGTTTTTAGTGCTTGTTATCATTGGTGGATTTCTTTTTTGTTTGGTTGCTCTCTTCTTTCTTTCTCTCTTTTCTTATTATATTTATTTTTTATTTCTAATATTTTTTTCTATTTTAATAACTTTATGTTATTTATTTATTTTTTCTTTCTTTCTTTCTTTTTCTCCCTTTTCTTCTGAGCCGTGCAGATGACAGGGTCTTGGTGCTCTGGTTGGGTGTCAGGCCTGAGTCTCTGAGGTGGGAGAGCTGAATTAATGACATTGGTCCACCAGAGACCTCTCAGCCCCACATAATATCAGACGGCAAAAGCTCTCCCAGAGATCTCCAACTGAACACCACGACCCAGCTCCACTCAACGATCAGCAAGCTACAGGGTTGGACACCCTATGCCAAAAAACTAGCAAGACAGGAACACAAACCCAACCATTAACAGAGAGGTTGCCTAAAATCATAACAAGTTACCAGACACCCCAAAACAAACCACCGGATGTGGTCCTGCCCACCAGAAAGACAAGATCCAGCCTCATCCACCAGAACACAGGCACCAGTCCCCTCCACCAGGAAGCCTACACAACCCACTGAACCAACTTTACCCACTGGGAGCAAACACCAAAAACAATGGGAACTATGAAACTCCAATCAGCGAAAAGGAGACCCCTAAAACATTAAGTTAAGCAAAATGAGAAGACAGAGCAACACATACCAGATGAAGGAGCAAGGTAAAAACCCACCAGACCAAACACATGAGGAGGAAATAAGCAGTCTACCTGAAAAAGAATTCAGAATAATGATAGTAAAGACGATCCAAAATCTTGGAAATAGAATGGAGAAAATACAAGAAATGTTTAACAAGGACCTAGAAGAACTAAAAAGCAAACAAACAATGATGAACAACACAGTAAATGAAATTAAAAATTCTCTAGAAGGAATCAATAGTAGAATAACTGAGGCAGAAGAATGGATAAATGACCTGGAAGATAAAATAGTGGAAAAAACTACTGCAGAGCAGAATAAAGAAAAAAAGAATGAAAAGACTTGAGAACAATCTGGGAGAACAGTGAATGCACCAATGTTCAAATTGTAGTGGTCCCAGAAGAAGAAGAGAAAAAAAATGGACTGAGAAAATATTTGAAGAGATTATAGTTGAAAACTTCCCTAATGTGGGTAAGGAAATAGTCAATCAAGTCCAGGAAATGCAGAGTCCTATACAGGATAAATCCAAGGAGAAACATGTCAAGACACATATTAATCAAACTATCAATAATTAAATACAAAGAAAAAATAGTAAAAGCAGCAAGGGACAAGCAACAACTAACATACAAGGGAATCCCCATAAGGTTAAGAGCTAATCTTTCAGTAGAAACTCTGCAAGCCAGAAGGGAGTGACTGGACATATTTAAAGTGATGAAAGGGAAAAACCTATGACCAAGATTACTCTACGTGACAAGGATCTTATTCAGATTCCATGGAGATACTAAAACCTTTACAGACAAGCAAAAGCTAAGAGAATTCAGCTCCACCAAATGAGCTCTACAACAAATGCTAAACGAACTTCTCTAGGCAGGAAACACAAGAGTAGGAAAAGACTTACAATAACAAACCCAAAGCAATTAAGAAAATGGTAATAGGAACATACATATTGATAACTACCTTAAATGTAAATGGATTAAATGCTCCCACCAAAAGACATAGACTGGCTGAATGGATACAAAAACAAGACCTGTATATATGCTGTCTACAAGAGACCCACTTCAGACCTAGGGACACATACTGACTAAAAGTAGGGAATGGAAAAAGATATTCCATGCAAATGGAAATCAAAAGAAAGCAGGAGTAGCAATTCTCATATCAGACAAAATAGACTTTAAAATAAAGACTATTACAAGAGACAAAGAAGGACACTATATAATGATCAAGGAATCAATCCAAGAAGAAGATATAACAATTGTAAATATTTATGTACCCAACATAGGAGCACCTCAATACATAGGCAAATGCTAACAGCCATAAAAGGGGAAATCGACAGTAACACAATAATACTAGGGGATGTTAACACCCAACTTTCACCAATGGAAAGATCATCCAAAATGAAAATAAGTAAGGAAACACAAGCTTTAAATGATACATTAAACAAGATGGACTTAATTGATATTTATAGGACATTCCAACCAAAACCAACAGAATACACTTTCTTCTCAAGTGCTCATGGAACATTCTCCAGGATAGATCATATCTTGGGTCACAAATCAAGCCCTGGTAAATTTAAGAAAATTGAAATCATATGAAGTAGCTTTTCTGATCACAACGCTATGAGACTAGATATCAATTACAGGAAAAAGTCTGTAAAAAATACAAACACATGGAGGCTAATCAATACACTACTCAATAACCAAGAGATCACTGACGAAATCAAAAAATACCTAGAGGGCTTCCGTGGTGGCGCAGTGGTTGAGAATCCACCTGCCGATGCAGGGGACACAGGTTCGTGCCCCAGTCTGGGAAGATCCCACATGCTGCGGAGTGGCTGGGCCTGTGAGCCATGGCTGCTGAGCCTGCACATCTGGAGCCTGTGCTCACAACAGGAGAGGCCACAACAGTGAGAGACCCACGTACCAAAAAAAAAAAAAAAAAAATCCTAGAAACAAATGACAATGAAAACATGATGACCCAAAACCTATGGGATGCAGCAAAAGCAGTTCTAAGAGGGAATTTTATAGCAATGTAATCCTACCTCAAGAAATAAGAAACATCTCAAATGAACACCTAACCTTACACCTAAAGCAATAAGGGAAAGAAGAACAAAAAACCCCAAAGTTAGCAGAAGGAAAGAAATCATAAAGATCAGATCAGAAATAAATAAAAAAGAAAGGAAGAAAACCATAGAAAAGATTAATATAACTAAAAGCTGGTTCTTTGAGAAGATAAACAAAATTGTTAAGCCATTAGCCAGACTCATCAAGAAAAAAAGGGAGAAGACCCAGATCAATAGAATTAGAAATCAAAAAGGAGAAGTAACAACTGACACTGCAGAAATACAAAGGATCGTGAGAGATTACTACAAGCAACTATATGCCAATAAAATGGACAACCTGGAAGAAAGGACAAATTCATAGAAAAGCACAAACTTCCAAGACTGAACCAGGAAGAAACAGAAAATATAAACAGACCAATCCAAGCCCTGAAATTGAAAATGTGATTAAAAATCTTCCAACAAACAAAAGCCCCAGACCAGATGGCTTCACAGGCGAATTCTATCAAACATTTAGAGAAGAGCTAACACATGTCCTTCTCAAACTCTACCAAAATATAGCAGAGGGAGGAAAACTCCCCAACTCATTCTACGAGGCCACTACACCCTGTTACCAAAACCAGACAAAGATGCCACAAAAAAAGAAAACTACAGGCCAATATCACTGATGAACATAGATGCAATAATCCTCAACAAAATACTAGCAAACAGAATCCAGCAGCACATTTAAAGGATCATATACCATTATCAAGTGGGGTTTATCCGAGGAATGCAATGATTCTTCAATATATGCAAATCAATCAAAGTGGCAAACCATATTAACAAATTGAAGGAGAAAAACTATATGATCATCTCAATAGATGCAGAGAAAGCTTTTGACAAAATTCAACACCTATTTATAATAAAAACCCTCCAGAAAGTACACATAGAGGGAGCTTAACTCAACATAATAAAGGCAACATATGACAAACCCACAGCCAACATCGTTCTCAATGGTGAAAAACTGAAACCATTTCTGCTAAGATCAGGAACAAAGTAAGGTTGCCCACTCTCACCACTATTATTAAACACAGTTTTGGAAGTTTTAGCCACAACAATCAGAGAAGAAAAAGATATAAAAAGAATCCAAATCAGAAAAGAGGAAGTAAAACTGTCACTGTTTGCAGACATGATACTATACACAGAGAATCCGAAAGGTGCTACCAGAAAATTACTAGAGCTAATCATTGAATTTGGTAAAGTAGCAGGATACAAAATTAATGCACAGAAATCTCTTACATTCCTATACACTAATGGTGAAAAATCTGAAAGAGAAATTAAGGAAACACTCCCATTTACCATTGCAACAAAAAGAATAAAACATCTAGGAATAAACCTACCTATGGAGACAAAAAACCTGTATGCAGAAAACTATAAGACACTGATGAATGAAATTAAAGATGATACAAACAGATGGAGAGATATACCGTGTCCTTGGATTGGAAGAATCAACATTGTGAAAATGACTCTACTACCCAAAGCAATCTACAGATTCAGTGTAATCCCTATCAAACAACCAATGGCATTTTTCACAGAACTAGAACAAAAAATTGCACAATTTGTATGGAAACACAGAAGATCCTGAATAACGAAAGCAATCTTGAGAAAGAAAAACGGAGCTGGAGGAATCAGGCTCCCTGACTTCAGACTATACTACAAAGCTACAGCAATCAAGACAGTATGGTACTGGCACAAAAACAGAAATATAGATCAATGGAACAGGATAGAAAGCCCAGAGGTAAACCCACACACATATGGTCACCTTATCTTTGACAAGGAGGCAGGAATGTACAATGGAGAAAAGGCAGCCTCTTCAATAAGTGGTGCTGGGAAAACTGAGCAGCTGCATGTAAAAGAATGAAATTAGAACACTCCCTAACAACATACACAAAAATAAACTCAAAATGGATTAAAGAGCTAAATGTAATGCCAGACACTATAAAACTCTTAGAGGAAAACATAGGAAGAACACTCCATGTCATGAATCATGGTAAGATCCTTTTTGACCCACTTCCTAGAGAAATGGAAATAAAAACAAATGGGACCTACTGAAACTTAAAAGCTTTTGCACAGTAAAGGAAACCATAAACAATACGACATGACAACACTCAGAATGCAAGAAAACATTTTCAAATGAAGCAACTGACAAAGGATTAATCTCCAAAATATACTAGCAGCTCATGTAGCTCAATATCAAAAAAACAAACAACCCAATCCAAAAATGGGCAGAAGACCTAAATAGACATTTCTCCAAAGAAGATATACAGATTCCAACAAACACATCAAAGGATGCTCAACATCACTGATCACTAGGGAAATGCAAATCAAAACTACAATGAGGTATCACCTCACACTGGTCAGAATGGCCATCATCAAAAACTCTCCAAACAATAAATGCTGGAGAGGGTGTGGAGAAAAGAGAACCCTCTTGCACTGTTGGTGGGAATGTAAAGTGATACAGCCACCATGGAGAACTGTATGGAGGTTCCTCAAGAAACTAAAAATAGAACTACCATATGACCCAGCAATCCCACTACTGGGCATATACCCTGAGAAAACCATAATTCAAGAAGAGTCATGTACCAGAATGTTCATTGCAGATCTATTTACAATAGCCAGGACATGGAAGCAACCTAAGTGCCCATCAACAGATGAATGGATAAAGAAGATGTGGCACATATATACAACGCAATATTACTCAGCCATAAAAATAAATGAAATTGAGTTATTTGTAGTGAGGTGGATGGACCTAGATACTGTCATACAGAGTGAAGTGAATCAGAAAGAGAAAAACAAATACTGTATGCTATCACATATATATGGATTCTAAAAAAAAAAAAAAAAAGGTTCTGAAGAACCTAGGGGTAGGACAGGAATAGAGATGCAGACATAGAGAATGGACTTGAGGACACATGGAGAGGGAAGTGTAAGCTGGTACGAAGTGAGCGAGTGGCATGGACATATGTACACTACCAAATGTAAAATAGATAGCTAGTGGGAAGCAGCCACATAGCACTAGGGAGGTCAGCTTGGTGCTTTGTGACCACCTAGAGGGATGGATAGGGAGAGTTGGAGGGAGACGCAAGAGGGCGGAGCTATGGGGATGTATGTATATGTATAGCTGATTCACTTTGTTATATATCAGAATCTTACACGCCATTGTAAAGCAATTATACTCCAATAAAGATGTTTAAAAAAATTAAAAACAAACAAAAATATGATTTCCTCAAGAGGACAGTGGAATTATCTAGAGATTTAAATAAAGATATATTATGCTATTCAACCTGATTAATGTCATACCATGGGACCTTCTTTTTGCTTTGTGTTCTCTTTGTCTTTAAACACAAGTATCAAAATATTAGCTATTTACATAATATTGCCTTGAAATTATTCTCTAGAATTACTTCATTTAACAAATGTGTCTTGAGTACTGATCTCAAAGGGTTGTTACCAGGATCAAATGACAAAATACCTATGAAAATGCCCTATGAACACTAATAATCTGTTCTGAAAGCTAGTGGTTAAATGATTATCACTTCCAAGACCTCTGCTAGGTGCTTGGGCAAAAGTTTCAAGATATCCTCTCAATCATTAGGATTATACATGCTCTGTATTTTCAGAGAGGTTGAAGATAATGTATATACCCTTTGTAGCTTCTTTATTCTTCTACCTACCTCCTTATACTTACTAAAATGTGGCCCACATTGTTGTCAGCAAAAGTATAGTAAAATAATTAATTAATAAATAATTTTATAAAATTATTGGAGCATAATTGTGTTCTGTTCTATAAAGTACTATATATTTGAAACATTGTATGTCATATATAGCATTGAAAGAGCTTTCCAGAACGTTGTTATGTTTAGGTACAGAATTAGGCTTAGTTTTATTCACCAGTAAGTGAAATAGGTAATTCTGCAGCTTTACTTGAGGACTGTTCTTATGAGTCTCATGGTGATACAAGTTGCATGACTATAGGTGGAGTATGAATTACAATAAAACCCATCATTTATCATATTTTACATTTAATCCATTTATTATTAAAAACAAAATATGAATTGTTAGAAATCTGTACAGGGATTTTATATTATATGGTGAAATGGAAAATGTTGAATTCATCTGTAAGGTTAATTATCTAGTCAAATCACCATTCTTTGACTGTGAAGAAATAATCTATTGTAAATGCTTACAAAAGGACTTTGAATAATTATTAATAAAGAACAGAGAACAAAAGAGCAATCAAAATTTCTAGAAGAAATCATATAAGGAAATCTTTATAACTCTGGATATGCAAAGATATTTTTAAAAATTTGATAAAATGGACTTCATTAAAAATAAGAAGTTCTGCTCTTCGTAAGTCATCGTTGAGAAAAGGCAAGGAGGTAATACTCCCATAATCTGACAGAGGAACTGTTTGCAAAATGTACTTTTAAATCTTTTAATAATTAGAAGACAACTCAATTTAAAAATGGACAAAATATTTTAATGGACACTTCATGATAAAAAAAATACATGTATAGTCAATAGGCACATAAAAAGGTGTGCAGCATGGTTGGTCATCAATAAAATACAAATTAAAACTACAAAAAGATGCCACTACTTAGTCACTAGCATGACTAAAATTAAAACTGGCAAATACCAAGTGGCAAATGTGCAGAACAACTAGAACTCTTATAGATTTTTAGTTAAACAGTTAGGCAGTTTCTTAAAATATTAACCATATGCCTGCTTTTGACTTTGCAATTCCACTCCTAGATATTACCAAATAGAAATAAAAACATATGTCTCCACAAAGACTTGCACATGTCACTGTGGAGCTGGTCCAGCCTGACCTTAATTTTCCTGAGAATGGGCTCGATGATCCTGCATATATAGCTCCTTGTCTCTCTGGTTTCCATCTCTGCACCTTTGCTCATACCTCCCTCTACAAGCACCCTTCTCTGACACTGCACACTTGCTCTAGGCCTTTAGTTCTTGAGTTGAGGTTGGAAGAATGCATCGACAGAAACCAGAAGGGACACAAATTAAAAACTCAAGAAAATTAAGTTAAATACTGTATGATATCACTTGTATGTGAAACCTAAAAAAGACGAATTCATAGAAACAGAGACTTAGAATAGCAGTTGCCAGGGGCTGGAGAGTGGGGGAAAAGGAGAGATGTTGGTTAAAGGGTACAAGCTTACAGTTAGAAGAAAGTAAGTTCTGGGGATTTAATGTACAGCATACTGATTATAGCTAATAATACTCTATTATATAATTGAAAGTTGATCTTAAATGTTCTCACCCCAAAAAAGAAATGGTAATTATGTGACATGATGCAGGAGTTAGCTAACGCTATGATGGTAATCATTCTGCAATATATGAGTATATCAAATCAACACTTTGTATCTCTTATACTTACATCACATTATATGTCAATTATATCTCAATAAAGCTGGAAAAAAATTGTCAATTTTACCAAAGTAAAAAAGAAAAAAAGACTTGTCATGAACACTAACAGCAAGATACCTTGGCAAGTAAACAACCATGTGATATAACAACACAAAGTAATATTATTCAAGAATAAAAAACAGTGCAACATCATAGATAAACCTCAAGAATAGTTTTCTGTGCAAAAGAAGACAGACACAAAAGACAATGTACTGTACGATTTTATATGTATGAAATAAAAAAAAACAGGCAAAAGTAATGTATAGTCACAGAAAGTAGATACTTTTGCATTTAGCTGATTGTGGGTGGGCTTACTGTGAAGAGAAATGAGAGAACTTTTGGGGATAATGAATATTCTATATCTTGATTGGTGTGATGGATATGACGGTGTATATGTTTGCCAAACTAATAGAACTGTACTCTTTAAATAGGCACATTTTATTGTATATAAATTATCTTTCAATAACATTGATTTTATAAAACCAATAGCAAAACATAAAGTCAATCAAATGCCATAAAGTTACGGAAGAAAATATCCTGGCCAGAAAATGAAACATCAAAATTTTCTCTCAAAATGTTTTGGTATGTTCTACTGATTATCCACTGAAATGTTAGAGTTTAGCCTAGGTTTAGAGACTAGAATTATTTCTTGTTTTTCATGTATGATTTAGAAGAGCTGTTGAACCCCCTGCCTTTCATAACCAAAGTAAGGAAATACCTTTTGTCACTTGTTAGTTATCTGAGAAGAGATTGGGATTTCAAAAAAATTACTAGAAAACCAAGTGATATCAAAAGATATGTTTTTTTGTTTATTTTCTTACTTAGGCATCTGTTCAGACTTCCTTGTCCTTGGGATCCTGCAGAAATAAGTGAAGCAGTAACATAGAGTCAAAGGTCAAGTCAAGATCATTCTCAATGGCATGAAAAGTCCAGAGAGACCTGGGGCTAAATGCTTCTCTAGGAAAGCTTATTCATTCCTTCCCATCGTCAAAGAACTACAACTGCTCATTCTAGCAAACAAGAGTAAGGGGGAAAAGATATAGTCTGAGTGTAGGCTTGAATCCCTTCCAAGAGCTGAGAAAAAATACTTTATCTGAGTGTTTATGACCCTCCCTCTTCCAGCTGTATAATTGACTGGTGCTGGTGGTCTTAAGCAGAGGTTTTCACTAGGGCCCTAGCAGCTACCTTGAATGATGGGAACAAGATGAACAAAACAAAAAAAATCTAAATATTACCTAACATATTATATTATTCTATTATAGTATTCTATTCTGCATAAAAATTACCACATTTATTGGCTTAAAACAACATACACGCTTATTATCTCACAGTTTCTTGGCACGGTTTAGGTGGGTCCTCTGCAAGTCTTCCATCAAGGAACCTGCCTGGCTGTGTTCTCGTATAGAGGCTCATCTAGGGGAAAGCCCACTGCCAAGCTCACTCCTGTTGTTGGTAGGATTCATTTCCTTATAAAATTGAGGACCACAGCTTCTTGCCGGCTGTCGGCTAGAGACCTGCCCACAGCTTCTTGCCACATGGGTCTGCTAACATGGCAGTTTACTTGTCCAAAGCCAGCAAAGGAGAAAGTCTTTAGAACAAGTCAAGTTTACTGGCAATATGGAATCCTACATAATGTAATGTAATCAAAGGAGTCCTATCCCATCACCATTGCCATATTCTGGTGGTAGGAAGTCACAGTTCCTACCCACACCCTAGGGCTGGGGATTAAATAAGGAGGTGAGAATCACAGAAGTGACTTTCTTATTATTTATGTTGGCTAGGGCAATGGTAAACTCAATAAGAAATAGTTATTACATATAAATGCATCATATTTATATCTACCTTATGTATGATATATATTATCTTTATCTATATATCATATATATATTAACATATAACAGGGATTATAATGCTTTTTCACAAAGTGATACGTGGTATGTGGCATGCTGGTGTATGTTTAAGTGGCATTCTAGGAGGGAAAAGTCTCGATTTACAGCACTACCAATTTCCATGGTATAAGTATTTTCACCATGCCCAAATCCAAGATTCAACAGTGTTATCACTAACTATGGTGTTGGGAAAGGTGTACAAAATCTGCCCGCACAAAAAGATATAAGCTGGTTCCTGCACACCACTGGAATTATTGTAAGGAATAAAGGAGATATCGATTGCATTTAATGAAGTACCTGTCATATAATAAGCATTTAATAAATGGTCTTTTCCCTCTTCCTTATGATGAGCACAATGATTCCTAATGAGCATACGATTAGAATGGTGACGATAATGAGAGTGATGGTGATGAGGTGACTTGAAACTTACTGACAAGTGGGGAAAAAACAAAAAGAATGTGAAAGACTGTAAGAAATTTCACCCACAAAGCAAATACAAAACAATCCCCCAAAAAGCATGCATCAATGTTATAAGCCCACAACCTGTATTTTATTTATTTATTTATTTTTGGCGGTACACTGGCCTCTCACTGTTGTGGCCTCTCCCATTGCAGAGCACAGGCTCCGGACGCGCAGGCTCAGCGGCCATGGCTCACCGGCCCAGCCGCTCCGCGGCATGTGGGATCTTCCCGGACCGGGGCACGAACCCGTGTCCCCTGCATCGGCAGGCGGACTCTCAACCACTGCGCCACCAGGGAAGCCCCACAACCTGTATTTTAAAGGTTTGTGAGTAACACCATAAAAGGCATAATTCAAGAAAGCATATCTTTTTGGGTCAATTACTCTCCCTCACTTTTCTTATTTCCTGTCTACTCTTGCTGTGCATGTTCAGAAATGGCCCCTGCACAGGGTCAGAAAGCAGATGCAGTCCTGTGTGCTTGGCATTTCTCAGTGTGGACAAGAGTGTGGATTCGGGATCTGTCATAACAGGGAAAAGATGGCAGCTGAGAACCAAATACTCAAAGAGTGTTTGGCTAATTACATTTGATCTCTCTCCTCTCTCCTCTCCCTTTTCTAACATTCTTAAACTCTTTAAAATAATTTGGTTTCTGGTAATTTAAATGTGATAAGATAATTTAGACTGAAAATTTGTCTAAATAAATATCTGTGCCACTAAACTGAGGGCTATATATATGTAACTAGGTAGTAAAACCTTAGGAGAATCACATCTAATTTTAAAAATTACCTTAAGGTATGCACAGAGCCAGGAAATACAGAAAATCTAAATAATTTGGTTAGAAATAATCTTCTTTCCTTCTAAAATGGAAGCATTTGGGACTTGGGAAACATGGCCTCAAACCTATCTCTTAATATTTTGTACAATTTAGTTTTATGTTTTAATTTTTCAAGAACTAATGGCATCACAGATGAGCAAATTTTAATGTTGATATTTTCCATTATATTATAAAAATTGATCAAGAATAAGACTGAATAATTCAGACCCTGAGAAAGTTAAGAGCATCATCTTTTTTTATAGTGGCTCTAGGGATTGGTGGATAGGAATTGGGGTTTTGGCCCAAAGATTATAAATATTTCCAGCTTTTTTTCTTTCTACATAAGATAATGTCCTCGAGGTTTTTAAAATCTTTTATTTAATTTTTTATTGAAGTATAGTTGATTTACAAAGTTGTGTTAGTTTCTGGTGTATAGCGAAGTGATTCAGTTTTATATATATAATATATATTGCATATGTATATAATATATATATAATATTCCCACTTTTCATTTAAGGAAGAGATTAATCAGAGTCAAAAAATTAGGTGGTCTTTGGACTCCCCTGGAGAAAACAGAGTGATGTTGGTAGCTATGTAGTGGAAATCCAGGAGCATAAACAATGCAGGGATGAGGCTTCCATCATCATTATCAACATCACCACTGCCATCATCATTTATTGAGCAATTACTACTTGCTAAGCATTTTATGTGGATTAAACAAATCCTCATGGCAACTCTGGAAAAACATGCGATTGTTATCTCTATTTTGAGAAGCTTACATAATTTCCCCAAAGTCCCTGAACCCTGTAAGTGGTTGAGCTAGGATTTAAACTCCAGTCTTTCAACTCCAGTGGCTATGCCATTAGTCTTAGGCTATGGTCATGGGCTATGGTTATACATCTCAACAACCCTCCACTCCAGATCCCCGAATACATCTGCATTCTTATTCCTCCTGTTAGCAGAGCCAGGACCAATCCTTATGCCAGTAGCTCCTCCAGGAAGCACTAATGGGTCATTAGCAGAAGTCAGATGACCACTGGCCAGCAAAGGAGCTCTCCAACAATAGAAGCAGCAGAGTTGTGGCAAGATGAAATAACCACGCTGGAGGATATAAGATTTTTGTCCTATAACACATGTGGGGCAGTATCATTAGAAAGCCAGGAGTTTTCTAATCAGGGTGAGCCTCATTTCCAGCAAATAGGCCATTGGGGAAAAGAGCTCTATTCAACCATTAGATATATGAGCAAAATATAATCTTAGACTGTGAAAGATAAGCATATTTTTGTCCACATAATACACACTTTTAATCAGGCCTTATGTTATCAAATGTTTTCAGGAAACAATATTATGGCATGTAATATTTTCAATTAGGCACATAAATGTAAATATATAATCTTAATACCACAATTATGCATATACATAAGTATATGCACAAATTATTTTTTGATTTTTACTTTTTAAAAAAAAATTTAAATATCATTTTGAGATTGGTTCAAGATGGCGGAATAGAAGGACATGCTCTCACTCCCTCTTGTGAGAACACCAGAATCACAACTAACTGCTGAATAATCACTGACAGGAAGACACTGGAACTCACCAAAAAAGATACCCCACATCCAAAGACAAAGGAGAAGCTGCAATAAAACGGTAGGAGGGGCTCAATCACAATAAAATCAAATCCCATAACTGCTGCGTGGGTGACTCACAGACTGGAGAACACTTATACCACAGAAGTCCACCCACTGGAGTGAAGGTTCTGAGCCCCACGTCAGGCATCCCAACCTGGGGGTCTGGCAACGGGAGGAGGAATTCCTAGAGAATCAGACTTTGAAGGCTAGCAGGATTTGACTGCAGGACTTTGACGAGACTGGGGGAAACAGACTCCACTCTTGGAGAGCACACACAAAGCAGTGTGCATATCAGGACCCAGGGGGAAGGAGAGTGACCCCATAGGAGACTGAACCAGACCTACCTTCTGGTGTTGTAGGGTCTCCTGCAGAGGCGGGGTGTGGCTGTGTCTCACCGTGAGGACAAGGACACTGAGAGCAGAAGCTCTGGGAAGTACTCCTTGGCATGAGCCCTCCCAGAGTCTGCCATTAGCCCCACTAAAGAGCCCAGGTAGGCTCCAGTGTTGGGTCACCTCAGGCCAAACAACCAACAGGGAGGGAACCCAGCCCCACTCATCAGCAGACAAACAGATTAAAGTTTTACTGAGCTCTACCCACCAGAGCAACAGCCAGCTCTGCCCACCACCAGTCCCTCCCATCAGGAAACTTGCACAAGCCTCTTAGATAGCCTCATCCACCAGAGGGCAGACAGCAGAAGCAAGAAGAACTACAATCCAGGAGCCTGTGGAACAAAAACCACATTCACAGAAAGATAGACAAGATGAAAAGGCAGAGGGCTATGTACCAGATGAAGGAACAAGATACAATCCCAGAAAAACAACTAAATGAAGTGGAGATAGGCAACCTTCCAGAAAAAGAATTCAGAATAATGATAGTGAAGATGATCCAGGACCTCAGAAAAACAATGGAGGCAAAGATCAAGAAGATGCAAGCAATATTTAACAAAGACCTAGAAGAATTAAAGAACAAACAAACAGAGATGAACAATACAATAACTGAAATGAAAACTACACTTGAAGGAATCAATAGCAGGATAACTGAGGCAGAAGAACGGATAAGTGACCTGGAAGACAGAATGGTGGAATTCACTGCTGTGGAACAGAATAAAGAAAAAAGAAGGAAAAGAAATGAAGACAGCCTAAGAGACCTCTGGGACAACATTAAACACAACAACATTCACATTATAGGGGTCCCAGAAGGAGAAGAGAGAGAGAAAGGACCAGAGAAAATATTTGAAGAGATTATAATCAAAAACTTCCCTAACATGAGAAAGGAAATAGCCACCCAAGTCCAAGAAGTGCAGAGAGTCCCAGGCAGGATAAACCCAAGGAGAAACATGCTGAGACACATAGTAATTAAATTGGCAAAAATGAAAGACAAAGAAAAATTATTAAAAGCAGCAAGGGAAAAATGACAAATAACATACAAGGGAACTCCCATAATGTTAACAGCTGATTTCTCAGCAGAAACTCTACAAGCCAGAAGGGAGTGGCATGATATAAAGTGATGAAAGGGAAGAACCTACAACCAAGATTACTCTACCCGGCAAGGATCTCATTCAGATTCCATGGAGAAATCAAAAGCTTTACAGACAAGCAAAAGTTAACTGAATTCAGCACCACCAAACCAGCTCTACAACAAATGCTAAACTTCTCTAAGTGGGAAACACAAGAGAAGAAAAGGACCTACAAAAAAACCCCAAACAATTAAGACAATGGTAATAGGAACATACATATCGATAATTACCTTAAACGTGAATAGATTAAATGCTACAACCAAAAGACACGGGCTTGCTGAATGGACACAAAAACAAGACCCATATATATGCTGTCTACGAAAGATCCACTTCAGACCTAGGGACACATTCAGACTGAAAGTGAAAGGATGGAAAAAGATACATGCAAGATCTTTTTTAACCACCTCCTAGAGTAATGGAAATAAAAACAAAAATAAACAAATGGGACCTAATGAAACTTAAAAGCTTTTGCACAGCAAAGGAAACTACAAACAAGATGAAAAGACAACCCTCAGAATGGGAGAAGATATATGCAAACGAATCAACAGAAAAAGGATTAATCTCCAAAATATGTAAACAGCTCATGCAGCTCAATATCAAAAAAACAAACCACCCAATCGAAAAATGGGCAGAAGACCTAAATAGACATTTCTCCAAAGAGGACATACAGATGGTCAAGAAGCACATGAAAAGCTGCTCAACATCACTAATTATTAGAGAAATGCAGATCAAAACTACAGTGAGGTATCACCTCACACCAGTTAGAATGGGCATCATCAGAAAATCTACAGACAACAAATGCTGGGGAGGGGTGGATAAAAGGGAACTCTCTTGCACTGTTGGTGGGAATGTAAATTGATACAGCCACTATGCAGAACAGTATGGAGGTTCCTTAAAAAACTAAAAATAGAATTACCATATGACCCAGCAACCCCACTACTGGGCATATACCCAGAGAAAAGCATAATTCAAAAAGGCACATGCACCCCAATGTTCTTTGCAGCACTATTTACAATAGCCAGGTCATGGAAGCAACCTAAATGCCCATCAACAAACAAATGCATAAAGAAGATGTGGTACATATATACAATGGAGTATTACTCAGCCATAAAAAGGAATGAAATTGGGTCATTTGTAGAGACGTGGATGAATCTAGAGACTGTCATACAGAGTGAAGTAAGTCGGAAAGAGAAAAACAAATATCATATATTAACGCATACATGTGGAACCTAGAAAAATGGTACAGATGAACCGTTGTGCAGGGCAGAAATTGAGACACGGATGTAGAGAACAAATGTATAGACACCAAGGAGGAAAAGTAGTGGAAGGTGGGGGTGGCAGTGGGATGAATTGGGAGATCGAGATGGACATGTATACACTGATGTGTATAAAATGGATGACTAATAAGGACCTGCTGTATAAAAAAATAAAATAAAATTCAAAAACAAAACTTTAAAAATTGTTTGGATACATTTTTTAAAATTTAAATTTCCAGTTAAATTCTCATTTATAAATGTCAGTATACAAAATTCCAAAATATATATAAAAGTAACTCCCAGAAATCTTATACAGGAAACTGAAATTCACTTCACAGTGATTTTTTTAAATTCTACTAATCAGTGCCACAAAATACATATGAAGTAGATGCTATTATTGGCCCCATTTTGCAGATAAGGAGCTTGAGGCCGAATAAAGGTCCAAGTTTGCACATCTAATATGAAACTCCATTAGGATCTGAACTTCAAATCTGTGCTCTTACTATGCCCTGTTCATACTTCATATTGTACCCTGATAAAAAGGAACCAAATGTACTTACCTAATATTTAAATTCCTCCATTTCTACTGTTCAGCCCCAGAATCATGGTTGCAGACTTGTGGCATTAGATCAAGGATTCTGACTTTGCCTTACTAAGAGACTGTCATCAGCCGAACTAGAGAAAAACAAAGCCAGACTTCTGCACTTTCATTCCCTAGTGCTTCTCCTCAACATCCAGAAACCTTGCTAAATCTGCAATTGATTTGGAAAATTCTACAAAGTAAAACAAAAAAAATTTTTTTTTGTAACCCAAAGAAGCTTGTAGAATTAGAAAGAGTGAAGAATTACAAGTGAAACTGTAAAGATTCACGTGTGAATTTTACGTGTGAAAATATAGAGATTGAGCGTTACCATAAAAAAAAAAAAAAAAAGAGAGAGAGAAAAAGAAAGGAGGGGAGGAAGGAGAACTGGAGAGAAGGAACATAGGGAGGGAAGGAGGTAAGAATGAAAGAAAGTTTCATGAAAAATTCATTCATTAATACACTTAATTAGATACAGTCCTTATCGATTCAGGAATAGCTGAATAATTATCAGATATTTAATTTTACCTTATTAAGTATTTTTGTCTTGACACATTTTTTTTCCATGAAGAATAAAGTAATTAGTAAGAAAGTACTCTGGGCCCATCCCCTAGTGTGTAGTAACTTCACAAGATAGTATAGTATAATATTTAGACCTTCCACTCTCACAACTTCCTTGAAATATTTAACAGGAGACTTTCACAGCTAAATTAATGTGAAGGTACAAAGTAGTTAAGCAAATAATGTTCTCATGTTAGAAATTCAGGTTAAAAAGATACACTTATACATTTTCCACAAAGGAAAAAATTAGTTTTGCCTTGTCTCTGACGGAATGACTTAGGTGGGTAAAAAAATGTAGTTCTATTTTGAACATAATAAACAAATCCCCAAACTAATTTTGCACATTAATACACACATATGGATATATGGCAATCAAATTACATGTTGCCAATACATAATTATTAGACTTAATCTAAAATCTTAATTTATCCCCTGTATGTAAGCCAATCCACAATGTGTAAATTATTTATTACGTAATTAAAAGAAGTTTTCATATCAAATTCATTTTAATTTTTACAAATCTTATTTTAATAACTACAGATAAAATGCTTATATATAAAGTTTATTAATATTATTACAAGTTGTACAAATTGGAATATAAATATGTATGTGCATATGTATAATTTATTATACAATAAAGAACATATGAATGACAGTCCCAAATGTTTCAATAGCTTGGCCTCCTTACATTTTTATTTAAAATAGAAATATGGAGAATTTTGTTTGCAATGAAAAAATAATTTAGTTGTGTGTGTTTGGTGTGTGTGAGAGAAAGTGTATGCATACTTTAAATCGATTTTTCCCTTATCTACTAATATAGATATATCAGTCATAGTTATACATATTTCTAGTTATAAATTGAAGAACACATTAACAGTGATTATTATGTCCTCTATATCTAGCAATCCTTCACCATCTCTTATCTCCTACCAGTAAATTTCTTACCTGCCAAGAGGAGAAAATTTTGAAACTTTTTAGTCTACCAAAATTGTTCAAATATAAATACTGTAGGTCCTCCTTGACTTATGATGGGGTCATGTCTTGATAAACTCATCGTAAGTTGGAAATATCGGAAGTCAAAAATGCATTTAATATACCTAACCCACCAAACACCATAGCTTAGCCCAGACTATGTTAAATGTGCTCAGTGCACTTACACTAGCTTACGGTTAGGCAAAATCATCTAACACAAAGTCAGTTTTATGATAAAGTGTTGAGTATGTCATGTAATTATTGACTGCTACACTGAAAGTGAAAAACAGAATGGTTGTATGGGGACAGAAGGGTTGTAAACGTGTCCATTGCTTACCCTCGTGATCATGTGGCTTACTGGGAGCTGTGGCTCACTGCCTCTGCCCAGCATGGGGAGAAAGCATCATACCACACATCGCTAGTCCAGGAAAAGATCAAAATTCAAAATACAGTTTTTTCTGCCTAAAGCATATCACTTTTGAAACATCATAAAGTTAAAAAATCATAAGTCGAACCATCCTAAGTTGGGGACCATCTGTAATAGGATGAACTACTTTCCAATGGTAGAGTTCACATCACGTATTTACTTTGATAATTTACAAGCACACTGGACAGCCTGTTCAAGTAATTATTAGTAAAAAAGTAACACTGCCCCTTGGGATGTTATGCAGGACAAAGTAAAAGAGCTTTTTCCAGATTGAAGAAGATGCAACTTTTACCTCCTTCTTCCTATTTGTACGCTTTGATAGAAAATAGAACGTAGGGAAATTAAAACTTGATGAATGGAAAACAAAACATATAGGTCATTATATATTTTATAAAAATAAGTGTAAGTTTCAAATAATGAATAATCCTGCATTATGACAACTGATTCAAGACAAGGGAAATGAGCAAATAATAACTGAAAAGGGCATATACACTTCCTCTTATCAAGTACTAACTAAACTTCACTTCAAAGAGTATGTTTCCATGAATTGTGATATAAACATAAGATTCACAAGACTAGGTTTTTCTTAAAACTCACTTGTTTTTAAACACAAACTTTTTTTTTTAACTATTTTTCCTTTTGAATAAGAAACCTGACTCTAGATTTCCAAAAAATGTTATGCTTCAGGTGATACATCTTACATTTCATTTACCACTGAACTATATAGTGGTGTTCTCAGAGGACGTTTCTACAACTGAAGAAAAGCAGAGTAAAAAACTTACAGAATTTTCATGCCCTAAAATTTATAAAGAAGGGCAATACAACCATATTCTATCTTATAGAAGATAACATTTTATAAAAATTAGAAATTAAATATATTCAAGCATTATAGCTTGTAAACCACTTTAATTTCTATTGTACTTGGAATGGGTAAATTATAGCCCATGGGTTAAATTTGGCCCACTTTTCATTTTTGTAAATGAAGTTTTTTTGTAAGATAGCCACACTCTTCATTTCTGCATTGTCTATAGCTGCTTTTGCCCTACAACAGCACAGCTGAGTAGTTGTGATGGAGACCATATGGCCCACAAAGCCTAAAATTTACTATTGGACAGTCTACAGAAAAACGATTTGCTAACTCCTGTTTTAGACACTTATCACTGGAATTTTATGTTGTTGAACTCAAATGGATTACAAAGAAAATACAAACAAATGTTGGTAGAACATTTTTTAAAGAAGTTTGGATTTATATTTGGCTGGTGTTCTGCAATTTTCTCTAGTTTTCCTAATATTTTCAAACAAATTCAAAATATTGATTCTACTAAACTCAAAATTACTTAGGTCCTGTGTGTGTGTATGTATATATATATGTGTATATAAGTACGTATGTGTGTGAATGCGTATGTGTGTTTGTGCATGTATATAGTTCACCTCCGTCTCTGTGCAATATGCTTTTAATTTAATCAAAAAGGCAGTTAACTTCTTCAACATTTGAATCTAAGTATCAACAAATGTCTAAGTTAGCTCCTTCCAATGGCAGGTGTTGATTGGGAAAGTTTCCTCTCCTCCCGTAATACAGCTATGCTTTATTGATATTTGGATCTTAATCTAAAGCTCATCATTCTGCTTTGGCATTCCCCTGAAAGGTGTTCTCGGTGTATCCCTGCAGGGATTTTACTTCCAGGATTAAATCTGAGTCCTGAATGGAGTGTGTGTGATATAAAAACAGGGTTGTTTAAACATATTACAGTTTTAAATATGAAATAATCAGCTATTAATATAAATTTAATCAGTATATTTATAAATAATATTAACGTATAAATTTAAAAGAAATGCAAGTTAAAAATTAGAAGGTTTTTTTGTTTTGTTTTTAAAATCCACTTTTTGGGTGGGCCTAAGTTTCTTAGGCCATCAGTAGGCTTTGAAAATTTTCTCTCCAATCTGTGGAAAGCAGAGATGAAAAGGAAAGTCCCTACCAGTTTATGAGAATGTACTTCTCTGATGATATAATTAGGGCAAATCTTTAGACTCTTTCCCTTAATCTTTAAGAGATTTTTAGATAGATGTGAAAATACACCTGGGAGAACATGGCCTAAGGAAAAAGGATTTAGTACTCAAAACAACATACAAAGTACCACCTGAGAATATTGTTGCAAAAGTTCATCTAGCTTTAAGGATGTCCATAAATAAAACTAGAGTGGTAACACATAAGAATAATTTTCATGACTTTCAGAGCTAACAGTCATGTACTCAAGTCATTCATTCATCATTTCTCATGTGTCTACCATCAGTTCAACACTCTCTGAGGAAGAAGTAATAAGCAATATTTCTTCTGTTCAAGGGCTTTGCCTCCTAATTAAGAGATAAAGCTAAATGAGCATTTGTACAAAACCCCAAAGCATTAACAAGAAAATATTTAAATAGCCTTTTAGAGAAATATATTATGGCAATGGTTTTCAAATATTGTCTTACTATAGCCTATTGAAAGAAGTATGTTTTATTTTATAACTAAGTATGCACACACAGACACACAAATTGCTCAAGTAAAACATCAAGAAAAAATATTAACTTTCAGTTCTAGTAATATAATCTATTCTGTTCCATTTGATGTCATTTTTGGTACAATTGTCAAACATTAAGTTGATAACATGAGTTGCCAGTGGGTCATAATCAGCTGTTTGAAGAACACTGCACTAAGAGATATTATTAAGGACCTAAAGGTTTTCAGATAAAGAATTGGGCAATGGGGTATACAAGAAATATAACTGAGTTTGAAGTCAAAAGATCTTGATTAGCATTGCAGTTCTACTGTACTGACTTTATGAGCTATTCTAAGTCAATCAACTTTGGAACTTTAGTTTCTCATCTATAAAAACAGAAAATAAAATTTTGTTTATTCCACTGAATATGGCATTTATGAAAATAAACAGTGATAATGGATATGGAAGCATTTTGTAAACTGTAATGTAACAAAAATTACAATTTATTTTAATGTTTAAATAGCTAGGAATAAACCAGACCACAATACTAAGTTTTTAGAAACTTGTGGGTATTTTTACAGGAATTTTAATTTTTCAATTTTTATCTTTATAATAAAGAAGATATTCTGCAGCAACTAGGGGAAAACGGTGGTTCCTTAAGTGAACGCCCATGAGAGTATAGATGTCTGGAACAGAAGGCAGGGGCCATGCCGTCCTCAGGAGATGCAGTAAAATTTTCCCATCTCTATTAGTCTGTTAGGGCTGCCATAACAAAGTTCTAAAGACTGGGAAGATTAAACAGCAGAATTTTTCATTTTGAAAAATTTTTTTAAAATTTTTTACAGTTCTGGCACCTAGAAGTCTGAGATCAAGGTGTTGGCAGGGTTGGTTTCTTCCAAGGCCTTTCTCATTGGCTTGTAAATGGCTGTCTTCACATGGTCTTCTCCTGTGTGTGTGTGTGTCCTAATCTTCCTTCTTATAAAGACACTAGTAATACTGGATTAGGACCCACCCTAATGACCTCATTTTAACTTAATTACTTCTAAAGACCCTATTTCCAAATACAGTAAAATTCTGGGGTACTGGGGGTTAGGACTTCAATATATGAATTTAGGAGAACACAACTCAGCCTGTAACACCATCTAATTTCTTTCTTTTTTTTGTTTTTGTTAGTTATGCTTTGTCAATACTAAGCAAAACATGCTATTTATTTCTGCATAATGTTTTGAGTATAACTGAAAATCCCACTCACTTTTTTCAATGATTCAAATTTGAATTATTTCTGTATTACCAAAATGGCCATATCTTATTTATAATTTATTAAATTATACTAATGTTTAATAAAATCAATTATTATTCAACAAAAATCACTCTTTAATGCTTCCTCTTAACAAAGAGGAAACCATATATGTTTAAAAAGGCACAGCAACTTGATTAATTTCCAAAGTTGAATATGGAGGCAGTATTTGCTTCTTTGGTGATAGAGATTTTTAAACAGAAATTAACATATTCAAAAAGTAAAATCAGGATGCTGAGATAAAATATTAATATATTCACATATTTAGAAGTAAATGAAAGATTTTGATTGCTACTAAATTTTGTTTCAAGTTGCTTAGGTCCCCACCAAAGTAAGTAGAAATATTTGTTTTCTTTTGGCAGCAGCCTAAGACTAATAAAAATTCATTTTAATTAGCAAGAGTACATTACTGCATTTTCAGCTACAGACACAAATGCATTCCCACAGTTTGAGGCTGTATAAAAATTTTATACTCTTATTTATATTTTACATACTTATACAAAACTCCTTTCTTCATAATGAATATCACTACATCCGTATAATAATATTGAGCAGATGGGATTTCCATCAACCATTCTGGAAACAGTGAAAAACCAAATCCCTTTATATTAAGAAGTAAGAAATACCAGGGAAAAGGTGATGCAGATATTGGGGATTTTTAAAAGATTCTCAGCCAGATGATAGGTTCCATTTTCTTGGAGAAAGGGAAGATCACTGAGATTAAACTAGGGTCATTTAAAGAACACTGCCATCTTCTGACTATCCAAGTGGGTCTTAGTACAGAGATGTCCAGACCACCTTTGTCCAGAAATCCATGGAAGGAGGTAGAGGAGGAGCCATTAAGCAAAAATCTGGATGCTACTCTTGTCAGGCCAGTCAGTTCAGAAACCTACATCCAATTCTCTGTTAAGGATGAAAGAAAATCTCTAATATTAAGCTATGAATGTTAGAGAAAAGTATTTTGTCATTTGTGGGTAATATATAATAATGAGAACTTCACTATGCCCAGATGTGAAATCATTTAACACATACTTATATGCTCACTCATTCAACTTTTTGGGTTATACTGTCTCTTGCGTGCAGTATGCTTGGAGTGGAGGTGCAACATGAACAGAGCAGACTTGACTCTGTTCCCATGCAGTCTTTCATTCTACTAGGGAGAGAGAGGCACACAGTAAATAATATAAATGCACAAAATAAATGCAAATTCCAGAGCTTCTCATATAAATAATGGATGATCTGATAGTGTCCTAGTTTACATAGAATGGTCAGAGAAGTCTTTATTTTTTTGAATAGGGTAACCTGTAATTTTGACTAGTAATTTATCATCCCAACCATGTCACATTTCAAAGTGACAGGTATCACATCAGTAATTATACCAGGACCACAGATATAAATCAGGTTTGTCCCAGGTAGACCAGAATGTCACACTATCTTTGAGCCTGATTTCATGTAAGCGGAGATCAAAAAGAAGAAAAGAAGTTAAGAATACAGAAGAGCAGGGACAAGAATATTCTATGTGGTGGAACAGCACCTGAAGTGAGGAGGAGCTTTACCTGTTCAGGAAACTGAAAAATGAAAAATGGCTAGTGTGGCCAATGCATAACCACTTGAAGCAAGGTTGGCAAACGATGGCCCTCAGGCCAAATCTCATTTATGCTTTTTAGATAGCTTTATTAGAACACACACACACCCATTTGTTTACTACTATCTATGGCTCTTTGACGTTGCAAAGCAGACTGAAAACAGTGGTAGAAAAGACTACCAGACCTGCATCTGTCTGCAGACCTTAGCTGTTGCTGCCATCATCATCTACCACATCCCACCAAGAGACCATCACCACAGTGTATCTGGACTCACTTAGGAGGTACGCGAAAGGGCCACAGTCCCTGGACAATTACTTAAGACAGCTTGCCACCACTCCCAAGGGGCCAGCCTTTCACCTTCTGTGAAGCCCATTCCCTTCCCACTCTCAGAGACATTTTCTACTCCTGCCAGATGGCTGCCAGGGCCCAGGGGTGCCTTGCAGCCAAGTCAAATCATCTCACCTTCGAATTAGTTAGTTTTGCCCAGATGCCAGATCTCTTCTGAATTTGGAGCATTTTCTCAGTCATGTGTCTGTTGGTCAGTAAAATAACCCCTGTACTTGGCTTCAACACTACCTGGACAAATTCTACTTCTTATTTTCAATAAGTGTCAGACCCCATTAAAAAAGGCTACTTGACTAGTTGCAACAGAGACTACATGGCCCACAAAACCTAAAATATTAGCTATCTGGCCATTTACAGAAGTTTGCTAATTCCTGATCTAGGGAAGGATTAGCAAGAAATGCACTCGGAGAGGTAGGCGCTTTGCTATTATGATAGAAATACCTCAGAGTGCTCAAAGCAATCATTATCGCACTGTTCTGATTTGAATATCCATAATTATAGAATGATAGAAGCAAAAGGTACCTCAAGAGACAAATCTGCCATCATTATATAAATGGATTACGCAGGTTGATAGGACATTTTCCACATCATTCACCATTTACTTTTTCCATTAGTAATTTCCTTGGATGAAGTAGAACTTGTCTCTCAAATAGACGCAATAGACACATAGTTATTTCAGCTAAACAATAAGGTACATTTTGATAGCTTACAATGCCACTCAGCTGTGGAATATGTAAAAGAAAAACAATACATGAATGATATCTACCCATTTATAATCCGTCTGCAGGGTAGGAAAAATAAACAGTGATACATGAAAAGAAAAAAAAAGAGGAATATAAAGACCCCATATAATCATGTGCCAATATAATACACATCTTATGAAGAATGAAGCGTAATTTATAAATCATGACTCTGAGCTACCAAAGTCATGGGACTGTTTAATGGGGTTGCATAGGAAATGACATAATGCAATACAATCAGAAACATTTACCTTTGAGGGCTTTTTTTTTTCTTTATTTTTCTTCCTTGACCCCAAACAGGGAAGGAGGGAGTCATGTAACACAAAGGAAGAAAATACATACCGTAAATATTAGAGACAGATGGCTTTACCTGAAAGCTATTTCTACTGGGGAGAGCCAAGTGGGGAAAAGTAAGATCAGATACCCAATTCTGGCTGTAAACTTGAAAAGTTTTAGCTGCAAACATTAAACACTTTCTGCAGCTACTAATTAGGGAACTAATCACTGAAGGATACCACAATTGTGGTGCATCAGTATGAAATAAGGACCACATGGAACTCACAACCAAAAATGAGTAAAGCACAAGAAGATATTCCAGGCCAGAACTGAGCAATTTACCTTTGAGCCCTACTAAGCCAAAGTTCTGATGAAGTGAGTTTTAAGCCCACTATAGGCCTTAGGTAAAAAAGATGTGTTCACAGATGATACCTAGATTTAAGTATTTTCTGGTTTTTTTGAGACAGGAGGAATTACCCTTCACCTTCCTAAAGACTATATATACTTCTGCTATTTCTTTTGCTTAACAATTTTCTCAACCTCCTATATTGCATAGGCTCTGAGATGAATCTCTAGGAGTGGGGCAATTTTGGACATTCCTGGAAAGATTTAGACTGTGAAATAGGGTCCATACATCCCAAACCGGTAAAATAAACTCATCAAAATTCTTAAATATATTTCAGTCTCGGGCTTCCCTGGTGGCGCAGTGGTTGAGAATCTGCCTGCTAATGCAGGGTACACGGGTTCGAGCCCTGGTCTGGGAGGATCCCACATGCCGCGGAGCAACTAGGTCCGTGAGCCACAACTGCTGAGCCTGCGCGTCTGGAGCCTGTGCTCCGCAACAAGAGAGGCCGCCATAGTGAGAGGCCCGCGTACCGCGATGAAGAGTGGCCCCCGCTTGCCACAACTAGAGAAAGCCCTCACACAGAAACGAAGACGCAACACAGCCAAAAATAAATTAATTAATAAACTCTTACCCCCAACATCTTAAAAAAAAAAAAAAAAGAAAAGAGAGAAAATGCACCCTCCATTAAGTGGAGTCCTCAAAAAAAACCTATCAGATTATTTAGTTGTAGTTTTGCTGGGGTCATTAGAATGAGCTAGACTCCGTCACACCTTTTCTAAATGCCTTATAATAGTGAACTTTACGTCAAAAAGAACAAGATTTTTTTTTTTAAAGGTATACAATTTGACTAAATTTCATACTAGAGCTCGATATATTTTTAGTATTGCATTAATTTTACTAAGAAAAATAAACAACACAACTTAAATACACGGTATATTTTACTGGCAGACTTCACATTCACAGACTCTAAAATATATAAAAATGAGTGAAATTTCTGTCAAAAGGAGAAATAAGGCGTTGATTTTAAATGTTATGTTTGTGCAAATATACCTCACCCAATTTTTTCCCCATAACAGTATATTTGTATATTCAACCAATTAATCAATATCTATGAAGAGCCAAGTAAGTAGTAAGACCTACGGGGAAAAGGGTTTTATTTCCGCTCTTAAAAAGCTTACAATATTTTGGGGGGAATAAACAATTAAGAAAAAACAACTAATACATAGTGATAAAAATAAGTTTCAAGTGAGCTGGAGTTAAGTCAGTGAAAATTTTGGTTACAAACTATAGGTATTTCCTTAGGGTATAGTATCATTTAAATTTTTATTAAAAGCCCATTTAGACTTTTGGGTTTTGGTGATTACACTGGCTAGACTGTTTATATATATAAATAGGAAAATTTTATAGAACTTTCAAGAAAACCTACCGATTCTACCCTGCTGGGAGTTGAATACAAGAGACCCTATGTGATCAAGGCCCATGTAGAAGCACTGTTTCTTTACCAGGTCTGACTTCAATTCCCAGGAAGCTGTGGGGTAGTTTGTTAATGCATACATTTTGTAAATAGAATTTTCAAAGAATGTTCATGGTTGGGCCTCCTGTTGTTTTCTATTGGTTCGAAAGGGGGCCTTCACAGCTGCAGAAAGCAGCCTGTAATTATCAAATTGGCTTTTCTCTACAGGTGAGGTAATACTAACACATGCAATTTCTGGCATTTTCACAGGAACAACAAGCCAATCATTTGCATTTTCACATTAGGTGTGAAAGTTTCCTCTCTGGGTCTAATATCAAACCACTGAACCTGAACCAGATCAAGGGCATCAGAATTAAACTGCCAGTGGGTAGGTTTGCTCTTCCCTGCCCACTGGTTTTCACTTATCAAATATCCCTCTATCAAAAGTATCAAAGGAACTGGAATGCTGCCAAATCCAGATATACTAAGGAAGGTACACTTGACTAAATCCAAACAGGAAATAGAGGATTTTGTAGGATCTTACAATAAAATTATACCTAAATACCACCACTTAAGACCATCATGATTAACATTATGACAGTGAATATGAAATGACTAGAGTAACTGAGCATCGATTTCTAGATACAACTCAGTATTTGAAAGCCATTATATTGACAGATTTTTTTAAAAGTTAGCATAAGGAAAAACAGTACAAATGACTGATCTCATACTTT
Source organism: Aethalodelphis obliquidens (assembly GCF_003676395.1). Lineage (NCBI taxonomy): Eukaryota > Metazoa > Chordata > Mammalia > Artiodactyla > Delphinidae > Aethalodelphis > Aethalodelphis obliquidens. The sequence continues at coordinate 54,073,603 of NW_020837947.1, read as the reverse complement.
GTATTGTCACAAAGTAATGACACAGTATGGGGGCTCAAATTGAGTCTTAATCACAACATACAAACCACCACGATGGAAATAAATTTGAAAGCTGATCAAAATCTATTAAATGACAACACGGCAAAGTAGATGTTTATGTTTTAATTACAATTACTAGAGTGTGTCAAATGGGTGGTTCTTATAGCTTATGAAGATTGGGTCCTTATAGAAATGAGACGGCTTGAACCGTTTGATAAGAAGGCTATTTCTGCTGGACACACATCATTAACTTGATTTTATCTCTTCTGTAAGATATTTATTAAGCTACAACTAAATATATTTATTAAGCTTCAAGTAAAGCATGCATTTTAGTAATTTTCAAAATGGAAAGTGGAAAAAGAAAAGCTGGCATTTATCTTGTAAGATGTTAATATCTTGAGCTAGGGCCCATATTTAAACATTAGTTAATTCTAGCCTAAAACCCAATAATCATTATGCTTTGCCATCAGTTATGGTACAGTAGGTCTTTGTTCTTTACAAATTTAATATTTACTATTTCAAGGATATGCTACTGGTGGTGATTATTCATGACACAGATTATTCTATTATTTTTTTCAACTGTAAATTTGAATCATGTGTGCTAGAAAGCTGACCATTTAAGGAAGCCTCTGAAGTAGGACATGCACTCACTCCCCACACATTTACATGTAGCATTGTACACACAATAATTCTATTGTAATGATAAAAAGAACTTTCTTAGGTTAAATAGGCATTGGGTTACCTTTTGTTTGATATCTATATGAAATATATGACTTTCATCCCTAATATGACTAAAAGGAAACCATTTGCCTATACTAATATGTCTGTTGTCATAAATTTAAGGATTGGATAGAATATCCAGAAGCTATGCAGACATAGATCATGAGTCTACTGTATATTCTAAATAGAACAGAATAGATGTTTGACGTTTGTTAATATTACACATGATCTTTGAAAGCGGCTAAATTTATGCATGGCACTAGAATATATGATTTCCAACATTACAAAGAAATCCACCCCACCCTTGTAAGAGCAGTAAATCACATATGTGAAAAACAGTGGAGAATTGGTTGAGATGCAAATATTGAGGGATTCAGCTAGGTTCACACACTAGCTAAGAGTGGGCTTGGCTCAACATACAAGTCAGACGAGTTTAACACTAAGATTCCAATTGAAAATTATTGAATGTGTGTTGCAATGAATTGCTTACAGTTGGTACCGTACACTCTAAGGCTATGAATGTCAAAAAACTATTTTAGTAAAAGACAATATTGAACATATGCTATATTTTTTTTTTTTTTGGTGTACACGGGCCTCTCACTGCTGTGGCCTCTCCCATTGCGGAGCACAGACTCCCGATGCGCAGGCTCAGCGGCGATGGCTCACGGGCCCAGCTGCTCCGCGGCATGTGGGATCTTCCCGGACCGGGGCACGAACCCGTGTCCCCTGCATCGGCAGGCGGACTCTCAACCACTGCGCCACCAGGGAAGCCCTGAACATATGCTATTTAAACCCCAGGACAGGTTCTGAATCAACTTAGGATATATAAATCCACAAGAGAACATCACTTCTACCCTAACAACAACAATAACAAAAAGTAAAATAAAAACTACAGAATCATAACATTTCAAGCCCATAAGAATAAAGTAGGAGAAAGTAAAAGAAAACAACCGAAACATTAATGTGTCCTTAAACATCAGGAGATGACCAGGGTGAAAGTTTAGAATACCTGGGACAAGGTGACTCTGTAATCACCGTTTGGTTTTTCACTACAAACCTCCATCACGTGCTCATGGAGGCAGTGCAGGAGGCCAACACAGCCCCCGTCATGGTGCACAGGCATGAATTCATACTTGTTCCTCTTACTTTTTCTTATGTGAAGCAAAAGCTGTAAGCCAATGGGTAAGGGACAGGAAAACTAGCTTCTACTTCCAGCAAAGGTAAATGGGAGAAGCAAAAACTGTCTGACCCTGACAAAGGGTCAGGAAACCTCCCCTTCACCTACCACAAGCCTTGCCTCAAAGAACAAGCTCCAGGACTCTCCTGGAACAAAGGGACAAAATCCTCTGCCACCAGTCCCAGGCCAGGGCACACTTTTTCTGATGGAGGTACAGAAGCAAATTTGTTTGCCCAGTGAAAAAGGTCAGCTTCTGTTGCCGGAGGGGCAGGAAAATCTATCCAAACCAGGAATCTCACAGATACAAGACAGAGTGTGACTGTCATGGGGGAGAACAAGGATGATGAGAAAGACTCATTAATATGAGTTGAGAGGACTCACCTAAAGCTGAGGCTGGATCATAAAATCTTAGAGATATCCCTTGTTTTTACCATATGCCTCATACCTAGTAACAAGCAAATAGTAAATGCCACTGGGAAATAACATGGAAAAGATTCCCTCTACAGTGTAATTGTGCAGTCTGCTGAAAGCTTAGCATGGAACAGGAATGCAAAGAAAATCACCCCAACACACTCAATAAAAGGTAGCAGCAGCCCACTGCTGGGGAATTTATAACCTGTGATGCACTAAATGTATAGCAAAATCAAACTCAGGTCAACACCTGTCTAGTTTGACTCAACTCTCCATTTATAGAAGCCTGACAAAAGAAGAGGCAGGCACCTTTCTAGCCAGAGATACTATTTGCCTCAGTCTCTACTGTTCTTTTATACATAATTCTAGAATTCAGTAAAAAATGATCACAAACACACATACACAAATATAGCAGGGGAATAAAATGAATATTTGTCAAGTGGTAAAGCAGACAACAGAACCAGACACTGAGATGACTTAGATATTGGAACTAGCAAAGACTTTGACTGCCAATAATATATTAAAGTACATAGTGGAAAAGGACAACATGCAAGAATAGTCATCACAGAATTTCAGCAGAAAGATGGAAACTATAGAAGGTAGTAAAATTGAGATGAATAATTCTTTATCACTACATAGGACACACCAGAAGACAGAACTGGTGAACTTAAAAGCAGGTCAATAGAAAATTTCCAAATTGAAATAAATAGAAGAAATAATGAGTGGAAACAAAACCAAAATAGAAGTGTGTATCCAAGAGCTGTGGGGCAATATCAAAGGATCTAAACCCTGGGCAGAGATTGCTAGTTTTCTTTGAGTATCTCTTCTTTCCTTCTGACATGAGTGTGGAAAGTATAGTGAGACATATGGATACATGGATAGAGACTGTATTACCAGCTACTTTGAATCTAGGAGTAGTCATGCAGCCAAATGAGGGTCAGCGGGATTTGAGAAGATATATCTGTGATTTTTAGGTCATGCTCTAAAGAAAGAGGAAAGCTCTTCTCTTTTCTTTACCCTATTTACTGGCTGAATGGAGGCATCACACTAAGGATCATAAAAGAAACAATTTATAAAAACCTGGGTCCTTGGCACCAGCAACTTATCATCTCAGCTCTGGACTAATTATACTTAGCCTATTACCTGAGAGATTAAAAAAACATGTATTTTTCAAGACATTCTTATTTGTGGTGGTGTTATTGTGGCCAATCATATGTATTCTAATGAATATAAGCACTCAGCTAGTAAACATTTAGAGAGAAATTTAAATTACTTTATAGTTTCTGGATATAAAGCTAACACAATTAGTGTCACCTCTCACAGGTAATCATCAGAAAATACTGAAAGAATGGCAGGACATGTTATTAATCATGAGAAAATCTTTTCAAATTTAGACAAATACAGGCTAACTAGATAACATAAAATATTTAACAGCAAAATTTTTATTTCTAAACTCCACTCAGAGAGAGATCAGAAACTAATTACATAGCAGAAATACATATTGGCTCCTCCGAATGCATAATTAAGTTAGGGGAAAGGTCACTTTTCAGAATTATATAATTCTAAAGCCAACATTTGAATACTATGATAAATGTCATGATTAGAAACAGAAAAACGATGCATCTAGAAAACACAGGACAAAAACAGCTAGAGAAATGACTAACGTAACCAAATATGTAGTTTGGTAGCAAATTCCATTAAAAAGTTGGTTCTCTGAAGTAATGAATAACTCTAAAGTAATTTCAGTCTGGGCAAATAAATACTGTCTAAAATTATGTAAAGCCACTGTGAAACACAAATCTATTAAATGTTCCAAATATCATCCCTTGTAATATTCTTAAGTTTATTCTCAATATAAACTATTATAACAAACTGCCAATAAAACTAGTAATCTAATTTATAATTTAATCCTATTTTCTTCGTTCAGTTGTCCACTCACTGAAAAACATAATTATTGACTATTTATGATATGCAAAACTCTATATTGTTCAAGACACAACATATTGTATTTCAAAATGTTTCAGATGATTGCGTTGATTTAAATATGAGTAAGGAATATATTAAAGTTGGTATATAACAGAAATAAAAAATAAAAGCTTTTTCTTTTTTTTAAGAAATCGGTAACATTTCATCTTTGACTAGATTCCATGAGCAAAGGTATTATCACTGGGCAAAACTGCATTTTTATAGAACCTAAGAATTGAAAAGAATGTGGAATGGAAAGGTCGAACCATGAAACCCTAGAATGTGATAGTAGTTTTGTAAGAGAAACAAGTATGTTGTGAGACATAGAAAGAGCACTTATTTGGGAGCTGGAAAACCTGAGTTCTATTTCTTGGTTTTGCACTAATTCTTTATGATCTTAGAAAAACCATTGTGCCTTAGATTTCTCATTTACAAGAGGAGGGTAAATTCTAATGATTTCTGAGTTTTCTTCCACTTCTTTCGTAACATAAAGTTACGTTATCTGTACATATGCATCACACACATGGTTACATCCCTGCTCTAAACCTTTATTCTGAGGGTCCTCATCCACCCTCTATTTTCACCAGATAAATTGTGACTATCAGTAAACTGCTCTTTGAGTTTTTATGCCATTGGAGGTGTTGAAAATGGGCTCCTCTTGAACACAAATAATGAGGATTCAAGAGGCAGCCGGCCAAGGTTAAGAGCAACCTAAAAACACTATGCAGAGTAAACCTAGTGGGACTACAGTCTGCACATTCGCCACGCTCTAATAAACTGGCCTAACCAGACTCAGATCCCATGAGTCGTTACTCACACAGATGCTCTAGTTAACTTTAAAGAGCTATGGTTATAGAAAGTCACAATCACAATGTCCATGGATTGAACTATGAATATCTTAACTTTTTCCTGGCGCATTCTCAGAATATTTACAGGTGCCACCCCAGGGACACTCAAGTTAGTAAACTGAGGAGGCAAATAATATGAAGTGGGATTAACAGTCAGTGCTGTTCTTTGAGACACAAAGGATTTTGTTTCAAGATTCTTAAACCTTTTACATATAAAGGCACACTCCTCAAGCGGAAGGGAGTTAGCATATTTTACTACTCCACTTTCAGACACAGAGCAACACAGGTGCAGAGGGATTTGGCAACCTGTCAAAAACAGGCCAGCATCAGAGTTACGAATAAAAAGAATCCAAATCCTATTATAGAGATGTTGTACTATTCCAAAATAAAGTTGCACAAAGAAATGTCAATCTGACTTTAAAATCCCAGTGTGAAGACATTTATTTTTGAGAAACTTTAAACCTGGAAAAGGTTGAAAAATTCCTTTGTGGAACACACATTCCTTGGAAATCATAAGAACAATATGGACGACTTGAATATTTCAAAAGAGGTATTAATCTCTTTATTCTACATGTGAATTTACACCCCACTTCATTCCATAAAGGATTTGAGGTATCATACAGAACTAAAATCATATAATAAAAAGGGATGGGAGGAGAGGAAAGCGCAAATAAATAACACTAAAAGATAAATGGTAGTCAAATAGTAAAATAAAATAGAAGAAAGTTAGTATATGGTAATAGTTACAATGCCCCTTTTGTGTTGAAAAAGCAAGAAGGAAATCATGACAATTACAAAATTACTTCTCCCACAATATAAACATATAATATTTATTTAAAAGAAGCGTGAGTTTACCTAACATTGCGAGTTGAAAATTTTTTCCCTGGTTTCACATACAGCCTATTCATTGATTGATGAAGTGGAAGAAATTATTAGACAAAACACAATATCTAGTACCTTATGATGGGCCATAACATCAGAACTGACTTTAGAAAATTATTACAAGCCCTACAATGGGACAGTGTAAAGGCTATGATGGGAAGTGTTAGTGGTACATAAATGATGTCCTCAGAATACATAGCTCTAAAGCTCTATGATGGTTTTACTTTCACACAAAAATTAATTTTTCTATTTATCTAGGAGTTCTTATTTCGAGGCCCCAAGATAGCCTTCAGAGGGGGGTACAGGAATTCTAAAATTGAATGCACATTTGGCGTGTTTGCACATTCCCTTGGAAGGAGAATTCATAACTTCCATTGTATTTTCAAGGATCCTCAGCCCCAAAAGGTCAGTTGCCACTGAAGTTGAAAAGAAAGTTGGTAAACTATTTATCTTGCAGTTAAAATTTCATTTGGATTATTTTTTAAACTTATTTTTTATTTTTATTTATTCTTATTATGTAAGTTTCAGGTGTACAGCATTATAATTTGACATTCATGTATACTACATAGTGATCAGCACAAGTCTAGTTACCATCCATCACCCACAGTTGACCCCACTCTCTTTTAAACATATTTAAACTCAGGTTATGATGCATTGGGGGCAGCAAATTAATGACTAAGTGATCAGTGTTATGTATATTTGCAGCGGTCTGAAGTATAGGTTTGTGTTGCTAATTACATGCATAATTTGGGACTTTTGAACTTTCTGAAGAAAAATAAAAACCTTCTGAGAAGAAGATTGAAAGACATGAAGCAGAATAGTTAGGAAAATTAAGGGAACTAAGTCAAACTAAGATAGAGCCAAGTTCTAAAATTACTTTTGCCTGAGAATACAGTTAAATGGGGAAACTAATACACCTTTCTCATGGGTTGTTTTGAGAATTAAATAGCTATTATATATAAAGTGCTAAATTGTGGTTTTTCAATTATTATTATTATTATCTGTACTGCTACTACTATTACTATTATGAGGTCTGCATCTGTGTGGAAAAAGTGAATAACTATAGGGAATTCTGAGATATTCCCTTTAAAATAGCTTTATTTACCTTTCAACAAGTGAATAAAATAATTTTAAAATAGTGTTTAAAAAATAATAATAAACATCATATGGCACACCTGCTGTATATATTTGGTCTAGAATATGATTTGTATCAGGAGATTTTTCTGCATACTAAATCATTCCAACTTTAGTGGTTTAAAACAATAGACATTTATATTGCCACCAAGTCTTCAAGTTGGTCAGGTGGTCCTTCCAACCTGGGCCAGACTTGGCTGATCTGGGCTGAACTTGCTCATGTGTCTGAGGTCAGCAGTAAGTTAGCTGAGGCTGGCTTATCTAAGAGCTGTACTCACATGTCTGCTGGTTGCCTAGCTGTTGACTGGGCCAGGGTTAACTGCACCATATGTAGTCCACCACCCAAATAATTAGTTTTTTCATATGTGGCTCAGGAAGCTTTTAAAAGGGAGAACAGAAATATGCAAGCCTTCTTGAGGTCTAAGCTTGAAATGGGTGCAATGCCACTCACACACGTTTAATGGGGCAAACCAAATCACAAGCCTACACCAAATTCAAAGAGCAAAGAAATAAACCACACCTCTTAATGAGAGGAGCTTCAAAGTCACCTTGCAAAAGGAATGGGAACACACAGAAGTGTGGGAATCTCTCACCCTTTTTGTAATGCACTGCATTATTAAGTAAAAAATTTTAAACTCTCCACAATGTCCATGGAAAAATTTGAATAAACCCCCTAAGAAAAATCTAAATTAAAGTGGTATGATGACACATTTAATATGTTAGATGTAAAATGTTCTCCTATGTGAATAAATAAAATAAATAGAACTAATCTGCTATTTAGGGTTAGCAAAAATGTTTTGGTGATAGTATAAGGAATACCTTTCATCTTGGGGAGATGAATGTGGTTTCTGGTACCAGGACCAAACATCTGTTCACACTGTGACCACAGCATATAAAAGGATATTTATTGAGTTTTGCTATTGGAGAGCATAATCCATATAGCTAATCCTATAGGGCCTCTGGGGAGCTAATATCATGTAGACATTAAGAGAAGACTGAAATCAGACTGTTTAAACTCAAATCCCGTTACCTCTTACTAGCTGTGTGACTTTTAGCAGGTTACATAATCTTTCTGAAACTCTTTCTTTACGGGTAAAGTGGGGATGACAGAAATACCTATCTCGTAGAAATTTTACATAAAATGAGTTAAACAACCAACTAACTAAAGTTAGACAACCAACCTAAACTTCTTGTGCATAACACAAATCACACAGTAGATCATTCAAGAAATGTTGCTTAAGGCTAACAGACATAGAGAACAGACTTGCAGTTGCCAAGGAGGAAAGGGGGTGAGGGAGGGATGGATTGGGAGTTTGGCATGAGCAGATGCAAACTAGTATATAACATATAGAATGGATAAACAACAAGGTCCTACAGTATAGCACAGGGAACTATTTTCAATATCCTGTGATAAACCATAATGGAAAAGAATATGAAAAAGAATGTATATATAACTGAACCACTTTGCTGTACAGCAGAAATTAATACAACATTGTAATCAACTATGCTTCAATAAAATAAGTTACAAAAAAAGAAACGTTGGTTATTTTTATTGTAAATATTAAAATCCAATTTAAAATTAAAAGGCCCAAAATATATTGTGAAATATTATTTGAAATCCACTGTTATCATAGAAAATTCATATTGACCTCAACTTTAAAGTAGTATTAAAATTTATATTCTAAAGGAGCTGAGGACCCAGCTGTTGAAGGAAGTCATCAAGATGTGATTGCCAGTTGATCTGTGAGCTGGACTGGGGCAAATGAAGGCTTCTTACCCCCTGCACTGTCCTTGGAATGTGTGTTCTGCTCGCCTTCCCTGTCCCAGAAGCTGCTCTAAGGATAGTCTTGAGATAAAAATACGGTGTTGTGACTGAACCCAGTTAAGGTCTTCGATGCATGTGACTAAACCCAATTAGGCCTCTATATAAATTTTTAAGGTTCTGGCAGGCAGATGCAGGTATCTACTCATCTTGTGGTCACCCACGACAAGCCTTATAATTAAGTTCCCTTGCTTATTAAACCTGCCACCTGCCCACCTAGAGCGGTCTGCCTCTTTTTCCAATCTCCCCTTGCCCTCCATATATGGGGGCCAATTTCATATTTCACCTGGGATATTCCTGAGGTTGTGAACCAATACTACCTTATGATGTGCTTAGCCAGTAACAAACTCCTATTTACAAAGACATAGAATAAGAAACAATAAAAAAAATTATGTCACTCAAGATGATAAAAACTATAGTAGTGAAAACAGACTTCCTGTAAAGAGCTTAGAAATCTTCACTCCCATTTTTACAGCAAGAAAGTGCTGGAAAACCTGAAAATCAATGACTTTTCTTGGACCCGTCAGAGACTTGAGCTCAGGGCAAACTACCATGCCAACATCTGGAGAGACAAACAAATACAGAGAGTCATAGCAGAGATGTGTTTACCTGGAGCAGAGGCTGCTTATGCCATAAAATGATAGAAAAGTTAAAAGGTAACTTTGATAACTTTCTGGGAACTGTGTTGGGCTAGTGTGAGAATGAGAAACATCTAAGGGCTACAGTCTTAGGTGGGGTCTCATACATTCACAGGATTTACCTCCAGAAATTTCACCAGGTTTGTATAGTGAAGATCCTAGAAAGACTACCAGATGACTCTGACAGAAGGACTAAATAAATAAACCTTGTGAAATAGTCCCAGAACATTCTCCATACAGAGGTCTACTTTCACTTAGAAAGAGCATTTTGCCAGAGATTTATCCAACCTGGGGGAAGGGATTTCTCCCAATCCAGCCCCCTTTCTATCTCACTTAAGGCCAGTAGGAGTGGAGAAATTTGTAGAGTGAAGGTCCCAGTCCATAGACATAGGCCCAGTTAAAGACTGAGATTTAACTGGAAGATAATAGAACTCTCCCATTTCCTCATGCTTTACCACTACACCAACAGGGCTCCAAAAGGTAATAGTGGATCACTGTCAAATCATGTACAAAACACAACTGTCTCTGAGGAAGTGGCTTAGAAAGCCTCAGGTGAGGACAAGAAACAAAAACAAGGTCATCTGAGGCACAGGAAGCCTGTGGTACCTATAGTTATAGAAAACGTTAAACAAAGCCCAACTTCTAGCCAGATTAACATAAATTCTCAGAGAAAGACAAATATCATATGATATCACTCATATGTGGAATCTAATTTGTTTTAAATGACACAAATGAACTTATTTACAAAACAGAAACAGACTTACAGATATCAAAAACAAACTTACGGTTACCAAAGGGGAAATGCCTGGTGGGGGGGATAAATCAGGAGCTTGGGATTAACATACACACACTACAATATATAAGACAGATAACCAACAAGGCCCTACTGTAGAGTACAGGGAACTCTACTTAATATTCTGTGATAACCTACATGAGAAAACAATCTGAAAAAGTATTAATCAACACATATATGTAACTGAATCACTTTGTTGTATACCTGAAACTAATACAACACTGTAAATCAACTACGTTCCAATAAAATTTTTTAAAAATCTTGATCTTGATGACATGAAAAAGAAAACATAAATTCCCACAGAAGAGGCCTATTTATCTGTAGTGTATCCTATCTTGTCCATATTTCAACAAAAAAAGTATAAGATACATTAAAGACAAGAAAAATTATCTAGAAAGACAAAGTAATCATCAGAATCTGATTCAGATAGATACAAATGTTAGAAGTAACAGGATTTAAAATAACTAATGTGTTAAGGGCTCTAATGGAAAACTTGGACAACCTGCAAAGACAGGTGGCTATGTAAGCAGAGAGATGGATATTATAAGAAAGAATCAAAATAAAACACTGGAAATAAAAACACTGTAACAGAAAGAATGTATGTAATTGGCTCCTTAGTAGACTCAATAAAGTTGAGGAAAGAATCAGTGAGCTTGAAGATGAGTTAATAGAAAGCTTCCAAACTGAAAGTCAAAGAAAAAAAATGGAAAAACAACACAGCACCTGTGAGAAAATTTCAAAAGTGTAACATATGGTTAACTGGACTAACAGGAGATGAGAAAGAGAACAGAGCAGAGGAAATCTAAGGAAAAAACTAAATTACTTAAAGAAATATAATTAATAAACTAAGAGAGAAGATAACATGGAGACACATAAAATACTCAACTAAAACCAAAGAAAACAGTAAAAGAAGCACTGGTAACAAATAGTAAACAGTTTCAAATACAGTAGATGTTAAACCAAATATATCAATAATCCCTTTAATTGTGAATGGTCTAAATATAAAATTAAAGGACAGAGACTGTCAGAGTGAATAAAACAAACAGAAAAAGACTCCACTATATGTTAGCTATAAGAAACTCACTTTAAACATAAAGACTCAGATATGTTAAAAATAAAGGAGTGGAGAAAGTTATACCATATAACATTAATCAAAATAAATATAGAGTTGTTACGTTAGTTTTAGACAAGAAGACTTCAAAACAAAGGAAACTATCAGACATAAAGTCAGGCACCACATAATAGTGACTGGGTCAATTCTCTAAGAAGCCATAACAATCCTAAACATGTATGTACCTAAAAGCAGAGGGTCAAAGTATGAGAGGCAAAGACTGATACAACAGAGAGGAGAAATAGACAAATACACTATAATAATTGAAGGATTCAAAACCTCTCTATCAGTAACTGAAGAACAAGCAGGCAGAAAATCAACAAGTGTATAGTTCATCAAAATAGCACCATCAATCAACTCGATTTAATTGAGATTTATAGACTATTCCATCCAACAGCAGATTATGCATTCCTCTCAAACTTGTATTGAACTTTCACCATGATAACCCACATTCTGATCCATAAATCATACTTTAACAAATTTAAAAGAATATAAATCATACAAAGTATGTGCTGACACTATATGGAATTAAACTAGAAACCAATTAAATTAAACTAAACTCAAAACTAATGAAACAATAGCTTAAAAAAATTAGAAATAACACACTTCTAAATATCACATTGGCCAAAGACAAATCTCAAGAAATATATTTCAAAATATATTTTGAAATAAAAATGAAAATATAACTCTTCAGAATTTGTGGGATGCTTCTCTTTTAAGCAGTGTTTAGAGATAAATTTATAACATTAAATGTATATATTGATATTAGAAAAGAAGAAAGAGCTAAAATCAGATCTTAAGAAGAGCAATTTAAGCCTAAAGGAATCAGAATAAAAGATGTAATAAAAATTAGGGCAGAAATCAATGAAATTATAAGCAAGAAAATATTAGAAAAAAATCAACAAAACCAAAACCTTTTATTTTAAAGATCAGTAAAACTGATAAATCTCTAGTCAGGCTAACCAAGAATAAAAAAAAGATAAAAGACACAAATTTCAAACATCAGAAATGAGAGAGAGGTCCATGGACATTTAAAGGACAAGAGTAAACTACTATGAACAACTCTATTCCTACAAATTTAATAATTTAATTAAATGAACCAATTTCTTGAAAGACACAAAACACTGAAACCCAATTAAGGAGAAATAGGTAACCTGAATAGTCCCATATCTATTGAAGAATTTGAGTCCACAATTAATAACCTTCCAAAAAAGAAACCATTAGGCCCAAATGGTTTAAGCAGTGAATTCTACAAATTTTAATGGAAATATTTTAAAAAGCAAAAATAAATGAACTATCAAGCCACAAAAACACATGGATGAATCCTAAATGCATATTATTAAGTGAAAGAAGCTGGTCTGAAAAGCATATGTATTGTATTATTCCAATTACATGGCATTGTAGAAAAGGCAGAACTAAGGAGATAGTAGAAAAGATCAGTGGTTGCTAAGGGACAGAGGGGGAGTGGAGGAAGTTTTAAATATGTAAGGTACAGATGATATTTTTAGAGGGGTGAAACTATTTGATATAATGCTGTAATTAAGAATATAAGACACTATAAGAATGTCAAAAGCCATTGAACTTTACAGCACAAATAGTAAATCTTAATGCACATTAAAAAGAAAAAAAGCGCTTCCCTGGTGGCGCAGTGGTTGAGAGTCCGCCTGCCGATGCAGGGAACACGGGTTTGTGCCCTGGTCTGGGCGGATCCCACATGCCGCGGAGCGGCTGGGCCCGTGAGCCATGGCCACTGAGCCTGCGCGTCCGGAGCCTGTGCTCCGCAACGTGAGAGGCCACAACGGTGAGAGGCCTGCATACCGCAAAAAGAAATAAGAAAAAAAAAATCTAAGAGGTCAGAGGAATCCCGGGATGGGATGAAGAATATGGCCGAACAATCTTACTGTATTACAAACACATGACAGAACTTCACTGAACCCCTTCAATGAATTTGGGTGCTGGAAGGGAGCCACTGAGTTACATAACTGGAAATGAGTGGATTCTGTAAAATTAATGACAAAAGAAAGTGTACATAAGAACTGTACTCTAGCTGATAAAGTTGCTTCTCATTAGGGTAAGGGTACAGGTTAACAATTTTGATACTATTATACATGTATACTGGATTTTAAGACTTAAGTAAATGTTTGTTGGATGGTGGAAGTTAGGTTTCTCATGGCTAGAATGGGATTTTACAGGTCAGAAAGGAGAGGAGGCTAAAAGTGGTCCATGTGATACTGCAATAGAGTTGAACACAACAGTATGAACTCATGTTTAGCTTAACATAGATAGGGATGGTTACATATATAAATATTTATAGACATATGTACAAATATGGGTTAGTATTTATATATACAATTTTTTCCTGTCGGCTGAGAGGGCCTGGAAGCAATAAGACTCAGTAACAATGAGCATACCTAGCATCCAGATCTTGGTTTCTAATACCATTCTCCAATAAAAGGAACCAGAGTTCCTTGGAAAACTAGATTATCCTAGGAGTGAGTGTAGCTTATTTCCCCAGAGCGAGAAATACACAAAATGAGCCTAGAGCACCTTGTAGTACAAGAGGGTAAGGAAGTGTTCAGAACACACACACACACACACACACACACACACACACACACACACACAATAATAATGCGGGGGGGCGTAGATAATTAAGAGACACAGAAGCCAGCTGAAAGGGCTTCCAGTGGCAAAAAATAGAATAATTTGAGCAACAAAATTAAGTATCAGATGATAACTCAAAGTATAAAATAAATATCCATGCCTCCCTATTGATATAAATTATTGAATCATTAAATAAATTGGGGAGAAGAGAGAAATCTATTCAAAGGAATTCCAAGTAAATTATTTAACTACTCCCTACTAAATGAAAGAAATATAAATCCCCATTCCTTCAATATGAGCTATGCATAGTTGACTTCCTTCCAAAGAGTATAGTATGAAGAGGGATAAAAATGTGTCACTTTACATTAGACAAACCTGAAAAAAATCCACGTAATCAAAGTCAACATCAACAGTCACAAATCATGTTGATAGTGTATACCCTTGATATGATATGGCGAAAATAGCGCTTTACCTCTGTGTTCTTCCTCCCCAAAACCCATAACACCAGGCTCATCATGAGAAAAACGTCAGAGAAATTCCAGTACAGGAGGATCCTACAATATACCTGACCAGTAAACCCCCAAACTGGTCATGAGAAACAAAGAAATTCTGGGACATTATCACAGGGATAAGAGAAGCCTAAAGAGACATAAAAATGAAATCTAATGTGATATTCTGGATGGATTCTTAAGAAAAAAATTGAAAAATAGGTAAAAACTAAGAAAATCTGAATAAAGTATGTTCTTTAGTTAAAATAATGTATCAATATGTACTATACTAAGTTATCAATAATAGGAAAACAGGTGTGGGGTATCTGAGAATCTATGTGCCATCTTTGCTATAATTTTGTAAATCTAAAATGTTCTAAAACAAAATGCTTATATTAAAAAGATAGCTATAGTATTGACCAACTTAGATCAACTTTACTTAAACTTGCTTGCTTCTCAGGTAGAATATTAGACTGCTGGGTCTATTTTATGCGAATTGCCCTTTAGAAAAATCAGATAAAGTGTATTATGCAGCTATGCAATTGATATCAAACTTCTATTGTGTTATTTCTTCCAGTGTGCTTAGAATAGAGTGAGCAAGGGAGAGAGCAGTAGGAGTTGAGGACCAAGGGAAATAAAACTCAGCGCAAGATTGTGTAAGGCCTTATGGAGTTGCATTAATTTTTTTGAAATGTAGTTATTATGAAATACAGAGCCATTAGAAGAGGAGTGACTTAAGAATTCTCATTTGAATTAAAATGAAAAAAATGGATACTCCAGATTCTCTATTAAGAATATATAAAAGAGGCCAAGGACAGGTGTAAAAAGGCCATTTACAAAAACAAAGACATTTTAATGACTGGACCACTAAAAGTGGATAAAGGTAGTCAGATTCAGGTGATATTTTCCAGATAGAGCCAATAGGATTAACAACTAGAAAGACTGAATTGGCATTAACTAACTTGATGGACACTATAACTTCACACGATGGAATACAATACAGCCATAAAAAGAAATAAAGTACTGACACAACATGGATGAACCTTGAAAACATTCTGCTAAATGAAAGAAGCCAGAAATAGAAGGCCACATACTATGTAATCACACGTATGTGAAATGTCCAGAAGAGGCAAATCCACAGACACAAGGAGACTAGTGTTGCCAGGGGTCAAAAGGTTAGTTTTGGATATAAGCTTGATATGTGGATTATAAATAAGGGAGTTGAGGATGTAAACTGAGATGCCAAGAAGGTAATCAAATATGATTCTTAAAGTTAGGGTTTGGCCTGAACTGAAGATACAATTGTAGGCGTGATCCGTGTACACATGGTATTTAAAATCTTGACACTAGATGAAATCAACAATGGAGTAAATGGAAACAGAAAAGAGAAGTGGTCCAACGAGCTCTCGGACATGTTAAAAGGTCAGGAAGAGGAAGCAGAACTAGCAAAAGAGAATAAGAAGAAGTACTAGTGAAGTGTCCTAGACACCAAGGGGAGATAGAATGATCACCCAGGTCAAATACTGCCGATGCTTCACGTAAGATGAGATCGGAGAATTCAGAATTAGATATCAGGACTTTGGTGAACATGATTAGAATAGTTTCAGTGAAGATGTGAGAAAATATTCGAGTTGCAGTGGTTCAGGAAACAATGCTAGAAGAGGAATTAGAGAAGATTTCTGGGAGACTCTTTAAAGGAATTGGTATCTTAAAAGAAAAAGAAATATGGAGGAAAAACATTCAAGAAAGATTTGTATTTTATTTTGCTAATGTTGCTGTAGACTGCAGAAATACACAGCATTTGTATAGTGATGGAGACATCCAATAGAAAGGAAAAAAAGAAAGTTGCAGGATAGAAAAAACAAAAATACTACAGCAGTATCTTAGGTTACACTGGAGAGGATGGAGCACCGCCATGAACAAGTGAGGAGCTGACCTTAGGGAGGAACACGAAGAGTTCACCCACAGTGATGGGAGGGAGGGCAGAGTCGGTGGGCATAGGTGGGTAAATGTGGTGAGAGTGGATGAAAGTTATCTTCTGTCTCTATTTTTTCCATAACATAGAGACCAATTTCATCAGCTGAAAGTGAGGATGATGGAGTGGTTTAAGAGGTCTGTGCAAGAGAAGAAAGTTAGAAATCATCTTATTTAAGAGTGGGCGATTGGGCTTCCCTGGTGGCACAGTGGTTAAGAATCTGCCTGCCAATGCAGGGGACACGGGTTCATGCCCTGGTCTGGGAAGATTCCACATGCCGCAGAGCAACTAAGCTCATGCACCACAACTACTGAGTCTGTGTGCCACAAATACTGAAGCCCGTGCGCCTAGAGCCCGTGCTCTGCAACAAGAGAAGCCACCACAATGAGAAGCCGCATGCCACAATGAAGAGTAGCCCCTGCTCGCTGCAACTAGAGAAAGCCTGTGCACAGCAACGAAGACCCAAAGCAGCCAAAAATAAATAAATAAAATAAATTAAAAAAAAAAAAGAATCCACCTGCCAATGCAAGGGACACGGGTTCACACGGGTTCAAGCCCTGGGCTGGGAATATCCCACGTGCTGTTGAGCAACTAAGCCCATGTGCCACAACTACTGAACCTGCATTCTAGAGCTCACGAGCCACAACTACTGAAGCTCACATGCCACAACTACTGAAGTCTGTGCACCTAGAGCCCGTGCTCTGCAATAAGAGAAGCCACCACAATAAGCCACCACAATGAGAAGCCTGCGCACACACCGCAATGAAGAGTGGCCCCCGCTCACTGCAACTAGAGGAAGCCTGCACACAGCAACGAAGACCCAATGCAGCCAAAAATTAATTAATTTTTAACAAAAGAGTGGGAGATTAATTGTACTAGGGAAATACAGCATAATAGCTAGACCTCACACTGATTGTGAAGCTAAAATGAAACCAATCAGCATGTATTTGTGCATATGTCTTGTTTTTTTTGTTTGTTTTCTGGCTTTTTTTTTCAGCCTTGTTCAACTGCAGGGGTGCATGCGCAGGAGAGGAGAAGATTTTATATTAACTGAAGTTGGTGGTTAGTGAAGAAAAGAGCATGAAGTAAGGCTGTTGAGGCTGCTGGCAAGGAATGAATCGTAATAATTTTAACTCATGGAGTTTATGCTGAGTAAATGAGAAAAAGAGGAGTACCTACTTTGGGGGCTACGAGAGGTAATGAACTGGAAAAACAGAACATGGTGGTCAGTGAATGGGATACTTGGTAATGGGATTATAGAAGGGGTTCAGTTATTGTTAATGGAAACATTTAGAATGTGGCATGAAAGTGAGTTGCTGAGCAAGGGGGTATGGCAAGATCATAAAAGCAGAGAAGATCGAGGAACAGGTGGCTAGGATGTGGGAAGGACCATCTACATTGATTTTGATATTTTCAAGAATGATGACCTAGGTAGTGTTAGCAAGAGTCATACTCAGTCATGGGCCAAAGTCTTTAAGAAATGAAAAAAAAGTGACTAAAAATGGGGAGCAAGACAGGTAAGGGTAAGTAGATGATTTGTAACAAGGCAGGACAGTAGGAAAGTTTGATGACATGAGCTTCACGCAAATGACTTTTAGAGAGAAAGGAGGGAGAATCCTTGGACATTACAGAGGAACAAGGGACCCCCCCCCGCCCACATCCAAGCCCAGAGGTACAAGACAGCTAGAGAAAAACATCCACCAGAGTGATGCAGGAAAGCAGTGTCCTCAGAGGAGAGACTGAGGAGGTTTCAAGAGAGCACAGCAAGAAAGCATAGGAAATTTCACAGACGAGAGAGATATAGAGAATAACTTCCACAGGCAGAGTAAGAGTGTTTCAAGAAATTACACAGCAGGGATTAGAGTCTGTTGGACGAGGGATAATACTGTGACCTATACAAGTAAGAATAATGGGCATGGGCAGGACCTGGAAGCAACCTAAGTGTCCATCGACAGATGAATGGATAAAGAAGATGTGGCACATATATACAATGGAATACTACTCAGCTGTAAAAAGAAGCAAAACTGAGTTATTTGTAGTGAGGTGGATGGACCTAGAGTCTGTCATACAGAGTGAAGTAAGTCAGAAAGAGAAAAACAAATACCTTAGGCTAACACATATATATGGAATCTAAAAATATGGTTATGATGAACCTAGGGGCAGGACAGGAATAAAGACGCAGACGTAGAGAATGAACTAGAGGACACGGGGAGGGCGAAGGGGAAGATGGGACGAAGTGAGACAGTGGCATGGACATATATACACTACCAAATGGAAAATAGCTAGCTAGTGGGAAGCAGCCGCATAGCAGAGGGAGATCAGCTCAGTGCTTTGTGTCCACGTAGAGGGGTGGGATAGGGAGGGTGGGAGGGAGACGTAAGAGGGAGGAGATGTGGAGATATATGTATATATATAGCTGATTCACTTTGTTGTACTGCAGAAACTAACACAACACTGTAAAGCAATTATACTCCAATAAAGATGTTAAAAAAAATGAAAAAATTAAAAAAATAAAACTTGCCACTGACCTAAAAAAAAAATAATAATAATGGGCATGGTAAGACTGGTCCTGAAAATTCTAAGGCAGAGAGTGAAACCAAGCAGGACCCTGTGGGGCTCCTGGGCACAAAAGCCTTTTTATGCCCCCCTCCCATCTCTTGATTACAGGAAATAGGCCTCATTCAGCCTCAGTGACCTCCCCTGCTAACGGGCAGGTTCAAATAGTTGCTAATTAGGGAAGAGGGAATGCGCAAGACAAGGGAGGGGCAGTCAAGAAAGAGCCTTGGGGCAGGGTTCTGGTTCCCCCTCAAGGGATACACATAACATATCTTTGAGCTGTTCTGCAGATACTGAAACCCCCACCAGGTGGGAGAAGCTAACTGTATGCTCCCCACAGGCACGTACACCCCAGACATGTTGGAACAGAAGGTCGATGATGCTGACTCCCACTTACCTCCCCACCAACCAATCAGAAGATTATCCGCGAGCTGATCACGTCCTCTTTGAACCATTACTATACAACTCCTCACAACGCCCCCCAGGTCGGGACACACAGTTGTAAGGGCATTAGCCCGCTGTGGCCCCCCTTGCCTGGCAAAACAGTAAAGCTGTTCTTCTCTACTTCACCCAAAACTCTGTCTCCGAGATTTAATTCAGTGTTGGGGTACAGGTGCCGGATTCGACTTCAAGAGTAGGCCTGAGCCGTGAGGGTGCAGGCACTGGGGAGTCACGGTCTCACCTGTGTTTTGGAACTCCTGTTTTATTGTTTTCTTCAAACTGACCTTCTAATCATCCGTACAATATAAAGAATATTATTGGGGTCTGGGCTCAACAGAATTTAGCCAAAATTGTTCCAGGATTAAAAATCTGGAAATTTAAACCGCCTATTAATGAGGAACCAGGCTTCTGTGATCTCATTCAGCAGAGTCCTGTCACAGCCTATAACATTCTAGAATCTGCATGAAAAAATAAATTGTATTTTTAGTGCTATCATCTCTCCATTAAAAAGGTTGAGATCAAAAAGAGGAAAAATATTTATATTCAGATCAGACACCCACTGCTTCCAATTTAGATTTTGGGTAAACTATGGGAAGCGAAAACAGCAGCGTGAAATAAACTGCATCCCATCCTCCCTCATTAATAGCAGTCAGTTCAGAACAAGCTTATTTGGGGTCTCCTTTTCCTCATTGAGCTGACCAGGGGATACCTTAAAGGCAAAATGTGTGAGCCCTGTTAAAGAAAACCTTTAACAATAGATAAGCACTGAAGTCTTTGAAGAAAGAGTGAACACCCTCTGGGGAGAAAATTAGACTTGTGAACTTAAAAAATGGCACACAAACATTTTAACACAGAACCGAAGAGAGAGGTCAACAGGGATGTCTCCAACTGAAGATTGCCTGTTGAGGAAGAAATTAGTTTTGAACATCAAACGTAAATGAACAAAGGGAGCAGAAAACAACATTAAATGACAGTTCTTTCCTCAAGAAAAAATCCCCTCAACCCTCCCCACACACAAACACACTAATCAAGCTTTATTACTGAAACAGAAAATCTCTTTCCAAATAAGAAAAATCTAACTCAAGGAAACCAGTCTTAAAAAGAGTTGTCTTTATAAGCACCTTTTTTTCTTGCTACTTCAGTAAAGTAACTGATTTCGACTGCCCTCTTGTTCTTAAAATGATTAGCTTTATTTTTATATTTATCTGCAATTTATCTTACACTATTAATTTATCATTCTTTCATTCTAGTTTTAGCTTTAAATATAAATGTAAAAATCTTCAGACTAAGCACAATTTATGCCATTTATTTTGGGTCTTCTTCAGCCACAGAACTCCAAGGGATGTATGTAGAGGTGGTATTCAGATCAACTGCTCCCTTTTTATTACTTAAGCTTTCTCCAAACCCCATGCAAGTTTCCTCTGTGTTGGTTGCTCTGTAAATCAGGAAAATCATCTTTGTCTAGATTGTAGGGATGGTCTCCAGATGTTCTTGCTTAAAGACCCCTTTAAAGAAGTTTGAAAAACACGTAACGTCTCTCCTTCCCACATTTTTAAGGTGAGGTATAGTTTGTCTCCTTTCTAGTGTACTTTAAATACTGACATTTTATATTTATAAAATGCTTTGTATGAAACTGTTAATATAACTCTTTTAAACATATGAAATAAAATATGTGATAATATAATCACTCATTAAAAAAATACATGAACAATCTCTCCTTTAAAAGAAATGTTTCATTCCTCCTTTTTCTTTTTGAAACTATACTATTATTTTACTTAGGAAATTTTGTCCAGATACATATGTATAATAGATTCATATAATATGAATATATATATAAATTCTTCCCTTAAATAGTTTTGCCCAAATATATCTATATCTATGTATATATATAAATATCTAGATATTCCTTTAATGAGATGGATAAGGGTAATTTTATTGTGCTTTTATTAAAGGAGGCTTCTCTGGCATCAGCATTTTAATTTTTTCTTTGTTTAGCATTCACAAAATTGCAGGTAGGGAGAAAGGTATACCATTCTTTTATAAAATGGAAGAAAGGGGAGGTAGAGAAGAAGTGTCAGCATGATGCCTCCACCCAGGAGGCGTATCCATCCACCCAGGAGGCATCCAGCCTCTACCCAGTACTTTATCAGGTAGTTGGGCTGTAAGAAAGAATACATGGGCATTGAGGATTTGGAAACTGACATGCTGGAGCCCATCTGTGCAGAGCCTCCTCCTAGAAAGTTTTCTTGTGCCACCAAGCACATGCTTACTCCACTATAATATTAGCAAAAGCCATAAGTGACTGCCTTTCTACATGACTTTCTGTGTGGAACCCACCCTGGTGTTTGCTGGCTTCTTGAGGGCAAACTTGGGACCTTAGGAGAGGTTTGCCCATAAGGTGGGGGAGGTCTGTTCACAAGAGCATGGCCGTGGGGCACACATAGCTCTATCAGTCATGTGCTGTTTCCAGTGAGAGCGACGCAAAACCAGCACTGTGGAATAAGTCATAGGAGAAGAGGGTGGAGACAAGGCCCATCAAGAGGGCAGAGAATAAGGGCTTTACTATTTGCTCCTGCCATGCCCAATTCCTGGGATGGGCTTCTTTGCCCTTGTCCCCTTCCCTGAGAGAATGAGTGACAGAACAAGTGAAGGAAACCTTAAGTTGTCTTAAAGTCTGGAGTCTGCCATCAGTAAATTAGCATACTGCTGGACCAAACCGGTCCTGGGTTGTATTGCTACCAGCAAAAAGCTCTGTCATCTACATCAAGTTTTTGATCCTCTCCATCAGAACGATGTGCATAGCGATAGTACTTACCTCAGGATTTCTTGGTGATGCTTAAATAATTAGAATTCCGGGGAGGAGCTTTAAGATGGCGGAAGAGTAAGACTTGGAGATCACCTTCCTCCCCACAGATACATGAGAAATACATCTGCACGTGGAACAACTCCTACAGAACGCCTACTGAACGCTGGCAGAAGACCTCAGACCTCCCAAAAGGCAATAAAACCCCCAGGTACCTGGGTAGGGCCAAAGAAAAAAGAATAAACAGAAACCAAAAATAGGGACGGGACCCGCACCAGTGGGAGGGAGCTGTGAAGGAGGAAAGGTTTCCACACACTAGGAAGCCCCTTCGTGGGCAGAGACTGCGGGTGGCGGAGTGGGGGAAGCTTCGGAGCCTTGGAGGAGAGCACAGCAACAGGGGTGCGGAGGCCAAAGCAGAGAGATTCCCGCACAGAGGATCAGTGCCGACCAGCACTCACCAGCCCAAGAGGCTTGTCTGCTCACCCGCTGGGGCTGGCGGGGCCTCGGAGCTGAGGCTCAGGCTTCGGTCGGAGTGCAGGGAGAGGACTGGGGTTGGCGGCGTGAACACAGCCTGCAGGGGGTTAGTGCGCCATGGCTAGCCGGGAGGGAGTTCGGGGAAAAGTCTGGACCTGCCGAAGAGGCAAGAGACTTTTTCTTCCCTCTTTCTTTCCTGGTGCGCGAGGAGAGGGGATTAAGAACGCTGCTTAAAGGAGCTCCAGAGACGGGCGTGAGCCGCAGCTAAAAGCGCGGACCCCAGAGACGGGCATGAGATGCTAAGGCTGCTGATGCCACCACCAACAAGCCTGTGTGCCAGCACAGGTCACTATCCACACCCCCCTCCCGGGAGCCTGTGCAGCCCGCCACTGCCAGGGTCCTGGAATCCAGGGACAACTTCCCCGGGAGAGCACACGGCGCGCCTCAGGCTGCTGCAACGTCATGCCGGTCTCTGCCGCCGCAGGCTCGCCCCGCATCCGTACCCCTCCCTTCCCCCGGCCTGAGTGAGCCAGAGCCCCCATAGCAGCTGCTCCTTTAACCCCGTCCTGTCTGAGCAAAGAACAGACGCCCTGAGGCGACCTACATGCAGAGGCGGGTCCAGATCCAAAGCTGAACCCCAGGAACTGTGAGAACAAAGAAGAGAAGGGAAATCTCTCCCAGCAGCCTCAGGAGCAGCGCAATAAAGCTCCACAATCAACTTGATGTACCTGCATCTGTGGAATACAGGAATAGACAACGAATCATCCCAAATTGAGGAGGTGCACTTCGGGATCAACGATACACATATGTTTTTCCCTTTTTCTCTTTTTGTGAGTGTGTATGTGTATGCTCCTGTGTGGGATTTTGTCTGTATAACTTTGCTTTTACCATTTCTCCTAGGGTTCTGTCTGTCCATTTTGTTTGTTTGTTTGTTTGTTTTTTTGTATAGTTTTTAGCACTTGTTATCATTGGTGGATTTGTTTTTTGGTTTGGTTGTTCTCTTTTTTCATTCTTTCTTTTTTTCATTACTTAAAAAATTTTTTTTAATAATTATTTTTTACTTTTTATTTTAATAACTTTATTTTACTTTATTTTATTTTATCTTCTCCTTTCTTTCTTCTTTTTCTCCCTTTTATTCTGAGCCATGTGGATGACAGGCTCTTGGTGCTCCAGCCAGGTGTCAGGGCTGTGCCTCTGAGGTGGGAGAGCCAAGTTCAGGACACTGGTCCACAAGAGACATCCCAGCTCCACGTAATAACAATGGGCAAAAATCTCCAAGAGATCTCCATCTCAATGCCAAGACCCAGCTCCACTAAACGACCAGCAAGCTACAGTGCTGGACACCCTATGCCAAACAACTAGCAAGACAGGAACACAAACCCATCCATTAACAGAGAGGCTGCCTAAAATTATAACAAGTTCACAGACACCCCAAAACAAACCACTGGACGTGGTCCTGCCCACCAGAAAGACAAGATCCAGTCTCATCCACCAGAACACAGGCACCAGTCCCCTCCACCAGGAAGCACACACAACCCACTGAACCAACGTTAGCCACTGGGGACAGACACCAAAAACAATGGGGACTACAAACCAGCAGCCTGTGAAAAGGAGACCCCAAAAACAATAAGTTAAGCAAAATGAGAAGACAGAGAAACACACAGCAGATGACAGAGCAAGCCAAAAACCCACCACACCTAACAAATGAAGAGGAAATAGGCAGTCTACCTGAAAAGAATTCAAAATAATGATAGTAAAGACGATCCAAAATCTTGGAAATAGAACGGAGAAAATACAAGAAACGTTTAACAAGGACCTAGAAGAACTAAAGAGCAAACAAACAGTGATGAAAAACACAATAAATGAAATTAAAAATTCTCTAGAACGAGTCAATAGCAGAATAACTGAGGCAGAAGAAAGGATAAGTGACCTGGAAGATAAAATAGTGGAAATAACTACCACAGAGCACAATAAAGAAAAAAGAATGAAAAGAACTGAGGACAGTCTCAGAGACTTCTGGGACAACATTAAAAGCACCAACATTTGAATTATAGGGGTCCCAGAAGAAGAAGGGAAAAAAAAAGGGACTGAGGAAATATTTGAAGAAATCATAGTTGAAAACGTCCCTAATATGAGAAAGGAAATAGTTAATCAAGTCCAGGAAGCACAGAGAGTCCCATACAGGACAAACCAAGGAGAAACACACCAAGACACATATTAATCAAACTATCAAAAATTAAATACAGAGAAAAAGTATTAAAAGCAGCAAGGGAAAAACAACAAATAATATACAAGATAATCCCCATAAGGTTAAAAGCTGATCTTTCAGCAGAAACTCTGCAAGCTAGGAGGGAGTGGCAAGACATATTTTAAGTCATGAAGCAGAAAAGGCTACAACCAAGATTACTCTGCCCAGCAAGGATCTCATTCAGATTTGATGGAGAAATGAAAAGCTTTACAGACAAGCAAAAGCTAAGAGAATTCAGCACCACCAAACCAGCTTTACAACAAATGGTAAAGGAACTTCTCTAGGCAGGAAACACAAGACAAGGAAAAGGCCTACAATAACAAACCCAAAACAATTAAGAAAATGGTAATAGGAACATACATATCGATAATTACATGAAATATAAATGTATTAAATGCTCCCACCAAAAGACACAGACTGGCTGAACGGATACAAAAACAAGACCCATATATATACTGTCTACAAGAGACCCACTTCAGACCTAGGGACACATACAGACTGAAAGTGAGGGGATGGAAAAAGATATTCCATGCAAATGGAAATCAAAAGAAAACTGGAGTAGCAATTCTCATATCAGACAAAATAGACTTTAGTCTATTAGTACAAAGACTATTACAAGAGACAAAGAAGGACACTATATAATGATCAAGGGATCAATCCAAGAAGAAGATATAACAATTGTAAATATTTATGTACCCAACATAGGAGCACCTCAATACATAAGGCAAATGCTAACATTCATAAAAGGGGAAATCAACAGTAACACAAACATAGTAGGGGACTTTAACACCCCGCTTTCTCCAATGGACAGATCATCCAAAATGAAACAAGTTTTAAATGATACATTAAACAAGATGGACTTAATTGATATTTATAGGACATTCCATCCAAATATAACAGAATACACTTTCTTCTCAAGTGCTCATGGAACAATCTCCAGGACATAGTGTATCTTGGGTGACAAATCAAGCCTTGGTAAATTCAAGAAAATTGAAATCGTATCAAGTATATTTTCTGACCAAAATGCTATGAGACTAGACATCAATTACAGGAAAAAATCTGTAAAAAATACAAACATATGGAGGCTAAACAATACACTACTTAATAACCAAGAGATTGCTAAGGAAATCAAAAAATACCTAGAAACAAATGACAATGAATACACGACGACCCAAAACCTATGGGATGCAGCAAAAGCAGTTCTAAGAGGGAAGTTTATAGCTATACAAGCCTATCTCAAGAAACAAGAAACAACTCAAATAAACAACCTAATCTTACAAAAAGCAATTAAAGCAATTAGAGAAAGAAGAACAAAAAGCCCCCAAAGGTAGCAGAAGGAAAGAAATCATAAAGATCAGATCAGAAATAAATAAAAAATAAATGAAGTAAATGATAGCTAAGATCAATAAAACTAAAAGCTGGTTCTTTGAGGAGATAAACAAAATTGATAAACTATTAGCCAGATACATCAAGAATAAAAGGGAGAAGACTGAAATCAATAGAATTAGAAATGAAAAAGGAGAATTAATAACTGACACTGCAGAAATACAAAGGATCATGAGAGATTACTACAAGCAACTCTATGTGAATAAAATGGACAACCTGGAAGAGGTGGACAAATTCTTAGAAATACACAACGTTCTGAGAGTGAACCAGGAAGAAATAGAAAATAAGAACAGACCAATCACAAGTACTGAAATTGAAACTGTGATTAAAAATCTTCCAACAAACAAAAGCCCAGGACCAGGTGGCTTCACAGGCAAATTCTATCAAACATTTAGAGAAGAGCGGACACCTATCCTTCTCAAACTCTTCCAAAATATAGCAGAAGGAGGAACACTCCCAAACTCATTCTATGAGGTCACAATCACCCTGATACTAAAACCAGACAAAGATGTCACAAAGAAAGAAAACTATAGGCCAACATCACTGATGAAGATAAATGCAAACATCCTCAACAAAATACTAGCAAATAGAATCCAACAGCACACTAAAATCATACACCATGATCAAGTGGGTTTTATCCCAGGAATGCAAGGATTCTTCAATATACACAAATCAATCAACGTGATACACCATATTAACAAATTGAAGGGGAAAATCCATATGATCATCTCAACAGATGCAGAGAAAGCTTTCGAAAAAATTCAACACCCATTTATGATAAGAACCCTCCAGAAGGTAGGCATAGAGGGAACTTTCCTCAACATAATAAAGGCCATATACGATAAACCCACAGCCAACATCGTCCTCAGTGGTGAAAACTGAAACCATTTCCACTAAGATCAGGAACAAGACAAGGTTTCCCACTCTCACCACTATTATTCAACATAGTCTTGGAAATTTTAGCCACAGCAAACAGAGAAGAAAAAGAAATAAAAGGAATCCAAATCGGAAAAGAAGTAAAGCTGTCACTGTTTGAAGATGACATGATACTATCCATAGAGAATCCTAAAGATGCTACCAGAAAACTCTGAGAGCTAATCAATGAATTTGGCAAAGTAGCAGGATACAAAATTAATGCACAGAAATCTCTTGCATTCCTATACATTAATGATGAAAAATCTGAAAGTGAAATTAATAAAACACTCCTATTTACCACTGCAACACAAAGAATAAAGTATCTAGGAATAAACCTACCTAAGGACAGAAAAGACCTGTATGCAGAAAATTATAAGACACTGATGAAAGAAATTAAAGATGATACAAATAGATGGAGAGATATACCGTGTTGTTGGATTGGAAGAATCAACATTTTGAAAATGACTCTATTACCCAAAGCAATCTACAGATTCAATGTAATCCCTATCAAACTACCACGGGCATTTTTCACAGAACTAGAACAAAAAATTTCATAATTTGAATGGAAACACAAAAGAACCCGAATAGCCAAAGCAATCTTGAGAAAGAAAAACGGAGCTGGAGGAATCAGGCTCCCTGACTTCAGACTATACTACAAAGCTACAGTAATCAAGACAGTATGGTACTGGCACAAAAACAGAAATATAGATCAATGGAACAGGATAGAAAGCCCAGAGATAAACCCACACACATATGGTCACCTTATCTTTGATCAAGGAGGCAAGGATATACAGTGGAGAAAAAACAGCTTCTTCAATAAGTGATGCTGGGAAAACTGGACAGGTAGATGTAAAAGAAGGAAATTATAACACTCCCTAACACCATACATCAAAATTAACTCAAAATGGATTAAAGACCTAAATGTAAGGCCAGACACTATCAAACTCCTAGAGGAAAACATAGGCAGAACACTCTATGACATAACTCACAGCAAGATCCTTTTTGACCCACCTCCTAGAGAAATGGAAATAAAAACAAAAATAAACAAATGGGACCTAATGAAACTTAAAAGCTTTTGCACAGCAAAGAAACCATAATCAAGACGAAAAGACAACCCTGAGAATGGGAGAAAATATTTGCAAATGAGGCAGCTGAAAAAGGATTAATCTCCAAAATTTACATGCAGCTCAATATCAAATAAACAAACAACCCAATCCAAAAATGGGCAGAAGACCTAAATAGACATTTCTCCAAGAAGATATACATATTGCCAACAAACACATGAAAGGATGCTCAACATCACTAATCATTAGAGAAATGCAAATCAAAACTACAATGAGGTATCACCTCATACCAGTCAGAACGACCATCATCAAAAAATCTACAAACAACAAATGCTGGAGAGGGTGTGGAAAAAAGGGAACCCTCTTTCATTGTTGGTGGGAATGTAAACTGATACAGCCACTATGGAGAACAGTATGGAGGTTCCTTAAAAAACTAAAAATACAACTAACATACGACCCAGTAATCCCACTACTGGGCATATACCCTGAGAAAACCATAATTCAAAAAGAGTCATGTACCAAAATGTTCATTGCAGCTCTATTTACAATAGCCAGGGCATGGAAGCAACCTAAGTGCCCATCAACAGATGAATGGATGAAGAAGATGTGACACACATATAGAATGGAATATTACTCAGCCATAAAAAAGAAACGAAATTGTGTTGTTTGTAGTGAGGTGGATGGACCTAGAATCTGTCATACAAAGTGAAGTAAGTCAGAAAGAGAAAAACAAGTACCGTATGCTAACACATATATATGGAATATAAAAACAAACAAACAAACAAACAAACAAACAAAAACGTGGTACCTAGGAGCAAGATGGGAATAAAGACACAGACCTACTAGAGAATGGACTTGAGGATATGGGGAGGGGGAAGGGTAAGCTGGGGTAACGTGAGCGAGTGGCATGGACATATATACACTACCAAACGTAAAATAGATAGCTAGTGGGAAGCAGCCGCATAGCACAGGGAGATCAGCTCGGTGCTTTGTGACCACCTAGAGGGGTGGGATAGGGAGGGTGGGGGGGAGGGAGACGCAAGAGGGAGGAGATATGGGGATATATGTATAGCTGATTCACTTTATTATAAAGCAGAAACTAACACACCATTGTAAAGCAATTATACTCCAATAAAGATGTTAAAAATAAAAATTAGAATTCACATCTGCTCTGCACAATGCCTGGCACGGTGTAGATGATCAGTAAATCCCAGCGCTAGTTACATCGCTCATATCTACCTATTGAAATTCAGCCTATGATTCAAGTCCCAACAAAGGACAGGTTTTCTTTAGGACTTTTCTCATTCTCCCCCTTTCCCTCTAGGTGTGAGCTAATCAGTTCAATTTGTATCAGTCAGGAGTGCTTTATTTATATCTCTGTCATAGCAGTGACTCCCAAACCTTGTTTATTCTCATAATGAAGAGGGAATTGTGTTGTAAAATACAAATTTTAATTCTTACGCACGTATGTTTTGATACAGCAGATCCAAGCTGGTATTGAAGAATACACATTTTTAAAACTCAACAGCTGTTTCTGATAACTGGTCAAATTTGTAAGCCCCTGAAAAGATAACCTTCGATATCCTATTCAATCCTAAATCATATAAAATTAATTTTCTCGTGTTTTAAATGCCTCTTTTTGTTCCCAGTTTACTGTTGTATGTGTGTGGGGGGGGCGGCGGGAGGGAGCAGGAGAGTGAATAGGTGGAGCCAGTAGGAGTTTCAGTTTGAGGGATTTTTTGTTTGTTTGTGGGGACAAGGAGTGAGTTTTTCTTTGCACACAAAATTATCTTTATTTAAAATCGCCTAAATCAGTTGGTTATCAACTGAAACTTACAGGCAGATTGCAGTTCATCTTTGAAAAAGAAAGTCCATAATTTTCATTGTTTGGCCTATAAACAATCCTTAATTAATGTCAAAAGATATAACCTTACTAAGAGAGATTTATTTGAACTGAAAGTTTGAAACTGAAACTGAAACTGAAAGTTGAAACTGAAAGTTTCAACAAAAGTATTTTTGAAAATATATTTTCAAAACTTCTTCATTCCCCTTACACAGTGAATAAAGGTAGGAAGAGGAGGAAAATAGATGGAACAAAAAGAACAGAAGGAAATACGTATTTTTCAGAATGCCTGACAACATAATTTGTTAAATTTTTAGATGAATTTTTCGATTAGGTAAATATTTTCAATCTCATTATACCCTTCTCTCTGGGAATTTACTTAGAGCATGAGATTCTTCAATGACTACTGATGCTTTGATAGCAAGACCATTTGCAAATTCAAAATACCACATATAAACAATTCAGAGAGTGTCATTTCACAAGTGATGTTAAATTTAATAAAACAAGGCAAAAAGGAGTCAGCAGCATTTATGTCATGTGGCATATATTAGTTATTTTTCCAGATGCTCTTTTTGAGTCATTTAGATACCCTGAGTAAATGAAGTTAGATGCAACTGTAGGAAACAAAAATGAAATTTTAAAGTGCAATGTAAAGCCAAATGTTCTCTACATGCTTTTACTTAATCTCACTTCCTATTATCCAGCAAGTTTAGCCCTTAGGGTAAATTTTAAATGATGTGAATTTTGAAAAATGTAGAAATTTTACTTAAAAGAAAAGCATTCCACATGGACCTAAGAGATACATGGCATATGGCCATATTTATGTCTGTTCAAAAAAAGAAAAACTTATCTGGCCTTTTTTTGCCCCCAGCATCTCTTAAAGATCTTCATACAAAGATCAAGTGGACAAAAATAAGCTAAAGTTATTTAATGATAAATTTTGCCTGGAGCATTTACTAGAAATTAAGATGCTAGGACTTTTCTCTTGCTCTTGAAAATTATCTTAAAATTAAATATGGATTTAAAACACAAATATAACAAATTTCCTCCTAGAGAAGGCCAAAAGGTAATTTTCA
The DNA here is from genome assembly GCF_003676395.1 of Aethalodelphis obliquidens. Taxonomy (NCBI): domain Eukaryota; kingdom Metazoa; phylum Chordata; class Mammalia; order Artiodactyla; family Delphinidae; genus Aethalodelphis; species Aethalodelphis obliquidens. The sequence continues at coordinate 54,042,211 of NW_020837947.1, read as the reverse complement.
ATTCTGATCCTCTTCCTTGCTCATTTTTATTTCGATGACCGATGCTCTAAGCTTATTTTTGATTATGCTGCCTTCTATATCATATTTCAAAAGTTTCTTTTTATGACCTCCTGAAATATTGCAGGGCAGATTCAAACATGTCCCAAGCAGGCACTAAAATTTTAATGCATTTTTATGGGAACTGGTCTCAGCCCCTTCAACACAACATTTATTTGTCCAGAAGGATGTTGCTCTGTAAGCAAATTGTTCCCATACTCCAAGCATGTAGAATTATTTGCATTTTTCAATTTAATTCATTAGTTTATCAATGTTATATAAGTACTGTGAAATGCATGTTATGCATCTGCATAAGTCCATCATATTAACTAACCTAACAACACAATGATGTCCAAGTGGACCCTTGTAATTAGTGTCCTTTCTGAAGTTCAAAATAATGCTGTTATTGCCACTTCCATTAAAGTCTATCTTGACACAGCTCAAATAAAAATTTCTGCCACCAGTGTTGTTTATCATTCTAATCCCACTGCTTAGAATAGCACACAGCACAAAGCAGACATAAATACATGTTGAATCAATATTTTGCAATTTTTTTTCTTTTTTTTAAAGGCTAGTTGCAATGAAGCTCTGATACTATTCATTTTTTAGGTATACAGGCAAATGAAGTAATTAATTTTTAATATGTACAAAGTGAAATGGGGGAGTAATGGTAAAAACTCCACGGCCCAGTTTCTCCAGATCGATGCCATAAAGTGAGATTTACATGAGTAAACCAAATAATTAACTTAACCACCTGACTTTATATAGGTAGGTAATTTTAGAGTTAGGGCCATGTGTATTGATTCTTGCTTCACTTGATAGAGGACGTAATTGTTCTTGTCATTTCTTAATTACAAAAAACTCACTCATACGATTGGGTGTTTCATCCTATTTTGCTTCTTTTCAATGCAATTTCCATTTATTTCAGATACTTGATGTTTAATATTCTAAATTCAAATACTTGAGATTGTTCCCTAGAGTTAAATAGAGGAGTGAAACTGTTGTAGAGGTTCTAATTAGGAGGATTCCATTCTATATTTAATCAAACTCTCATTTGATTTCATCGTGTAGAATAGGGGTCAGCAACTACTGCCCATGGCCAAATCTGGCTGCGGCTGTTTTTTGTATGGCCCACAAACTAAGACTGTTTTTTACATTTTAAAATGGTTGAAAAAAAATCAAAGGACATGACGAGTGAAAATCATGGAAGATTCAGATTTTGTGTCCATAAATAAAGTTTGACAGGAACACAGCCTCACTCATTTGTTCATGTGCTGTCTGGAGCTGTCTTCACACTACAATGACAAGAGGTGAGCAGTTGCTACAGAGACCACATGGCCTACAAAGCCCAAACTATTTACTATTTAGCTCTTCACAGAAAAGATGTACCCACTCCTGGCTCAGAGCATTTGTCCCTACTTTCTCTCTGACAGCTTTATATATTATCGATGGCTCTTTAGTATTTGCTTTTTTCCAAACTGATGTATTTTGGGGTGTGGTCAGCAAGATGAGAATTTCGGTTGTACTGCTGTGATTACAATGACTCTCCTATGTTTGCATCTCAGCATTTAAAAAAAAATTTCTGAACAATTTTCTCAGCAAACATTACTTTGTGTGTGTGTGTGTGTGTGTGTGTGTGTGTGTGTGTGTGTGTGTGTGTGGCCAATTTCAATACCACCAAATATGGGGCCTATTTCTAGCTGAATGATCTTCCCAGTAGCAGTCTGTCAAGTGTTTAAGGACATTATGTCATAATTGATTTAAATATTTTTGACAAGTACAATGATAGGTAATCAAGAGCCTATCACTGAAATATCATCCACAAAAGCAATTACTATTCTCATAAACCATACATATGTAACTAAGGAATTTTCGGTGGACTGGGTAGGTGAACTACATTGTTCCAAATTGTAAAAGAGAGCATAAGTCCGGTATGGGAAACATCATGGTTGAAAAGAGGAAAATCCTGAACCAATATTTATTTTTCTGACTGAACACCATGTGATGCTTTTTACTTTCTCCCTCAAATGTCAGTAAAAGGTAAAACAACTCATGGAATAGTTGAGCCAGTCTTGTACAACCTCATTCCATTTCTAAATTTTTCATAAACTGTGTTTGAAAATATTTTAACTTTTTTTCAAAAAATACTTTTGTTAGTTTTCTACTTCAAGAAAATAATAAGGCAGCTTAACTGGTGTTAGAAGACAGAATATATGAAAAGAAAATGAATAAGAGACTGAAAAACACAAAGACTTAGAGAGAAGCAGAAAGAAAAAATTTCCAGTTGTCTCTTGCTACTGCTTGTGGTATTATTTTGCCTTTTCCTTCTTTTTCAGATTCCTTATGGGCATGAAAGGTACTTCCTGGGTAGAAATTAATCAACTCAAAGAGAGAGTTCACTGGCCTATGTGTCTTTCAGCTACAGGGCTTCTTACTTTCAGCAAAAACTTGGAATTAAAGTTAAGAGGCCTCACCCTTCTCCCAGAATCTTCTAAGCTCTGAATCTGGTAGAGACCCCTAATATAGTTAATGGTTTTATTTAAAGATGACATTCACTAGATTGAACCATATAAAACTGCCATTTTTAAGGATAAATCTATTTTTGACTATTAAGAATTTCATATGGTTGATTCTAATACACTCATGTGGGAGGCTGGTCAAAATTTCTCTAGGGGTGTATGAAAATAAGAGCCTCAGATATAATGAACACGATCTCATTTATTCCATGTTTTATATATTTTAAGGAAAAGCTTAAGATTTATTAATAGTGACTCTATCCACACTCTGTTTAAAAATAAGATATTGGAAAAGTCTAAAAGCCCGACAATAATATAATGGTTAGATAAATGATGGAATATCTTTATAGTAGAAGTCTATGTAGCCTATTAAATCAGCGAAAGAAAATTTGATGATACCAGAACACTGGGAGGTACTAGGAGGACATTAAGAGATATCTTTGTTTTTCTATTCCTCAATAATCCGACCTCCACTTTCTCTCTTTCTAGTTACCCCTGCTCTAACACCATCTTGCTCCGCCTTGTGGGATGCTATTTCATATCGCTTCTATTTGTCCAGAGGTAAGAAAAGAATGGAAGCTGGTAATAGCAAGGTTGTCAACTCCAACTGGTTCACACAGATCAGGCAGCGGGGCAACTTCATCACTGAAGAGCTGAAGAGGAAAGGAGACACTATGATGTGAAGAGTGTCTGGTGATGGTTGGACTTACAATCTTGGATAGAGGAAAAGTAGTCAGAAAGGACCACAGGTAATTGGTGCCTGTTAGAGTTTGACCCCTACCCTCCCACAAAGAGTGGGAGACAGGCACACTTTCTTTCTTGATTACAGTTCATGGGGATGGCCTCCAGGTCCTCGAGAAAACATTCCTGGGTTTTAGAAGATAGACATCTCAAAGGAGCAGAGAAAGAATTTATAAATTGCAATAAATTTTCTAAAGGAAATGCTCTAAGAAAAGGTAGGTCAAGAGCCTATAGTCAGGAAGAAATCTGTCTAAAATTAGTAGAGCTAAAGTGAATGTTCAGGTGTTCTTGGTTAGCTAGTTGCCTTATGTGATCTACCATCAATCAATCAATCAATCAATCAATGCTCAGCATGTTAATTCACTGAGATAGAGAAATTATCCAGTAGAAGACAGGCAACCTAGCCTAGAGGTGACATACACTGGCACAGTACACTGATGCATAACTTATTCTGAAGGCTTCTCTACATTTTCTAAGAAGAAAAATCAGGGGTCAAATTGAACCTCAGTCTATACAAAAAACCAATAATGGATGACGACACTGTTTAGTGTTCAGAGGCAGGAAATCAAGACTGTGTGATGCCTCTAGTCTCACGCTCACCATCACTACACATTTTGTTTTGTTTTTCTAACTCACTGGCTCAAAGCAGGGACATTAGAAGCCAAGTTATTATTCTTTTTAGTTTTTCTGATTCACCATAGAGAACCCTTAAAACAATTTTACTTATTTGAATTTTGACTTCCAATGCTTTTAATGACTTTAAAAAACAGTCATGGGTCTTCCCTGGTGGCACAGCGGTTGAGAGTCTGCCTGCCGATGCAGGGGACGCGGGTTCGTGCCCCGGTCCAGGAAGATCCCACATGCCGCGGAGTGGCTGGGCCTGTGAGCCATGGCCATTGAGCCTGTGCGTCCGGAGCCTGTGCTCCACAATGGGAGAGGCCACAACAGTGAGAAGCCCGCGTATCGCAAAAAAAAAAAAAAAAAGTCATGAAATATTTTCTGCACTCAATATAAACTGCTAATAAGAACTTCGTCCACGTGTTCATCAAAGGTCCCACTTAATAAATGTATGAGTACTTATCACCAAGAAAAATTGTCCCCTGAGGAATTAGTTGATTTTCTATCTTCTGATAAGGAGAATTTTTCATATAGAGACAACTTGTTTAAATAGTCAATCCTGTAGTAGCTGGAGCTGGATTCATGAGTCAGAATCCCAGTGTCAACACATAGCTGTGTATCCTAGAGCAAGTTACTTCACCATTCTGTTTCCTCCTATTTAAAAAAGGTTACTAATAGAACTCACCCAGCAGGGCTATTGGGACAATACACGTGTTACTGCATGTGAATCTTGGTACATGGTAAGCTGGTACGTGGTAGGCTGTGAGAAATGATAGACAGCATCATTTTGTTCTCTTTCATTCTCCCTCTTTTTCTCTCTCCCTTGTTTCACCCTTCCCCCTCCCTCTTTCCTTCTCTCTTCCTTTTTTTAAAAAAATTAATTAATTTTTGGCTGTGTTGGGTCTTCGTTGCTGCATGAGCTTTTTCTAGTTGTGGCGAGGGGGGCTACTCTTCATTGTGGTGCGCAGGCCTCTCATTGCAGTGGCCTCTCCTGTTGCAGAGCATGGGCTCTAGGCATGTGGGCTTCAGCAGTTGTGGCACGTGGGCTCAGTAGTTGTGGCTCACGGGCTCCAGAGCACAGGCTCTGCAGTTGTGGAACATGGGCCTAGTTGCTCCGTGGCATGTGGGATCCTCTCGGACAAGGGATCGAACCCATGTCCCCTGCATTGGCAGGCAGATTCTCAATCACTGTGTCACCAGGGAAGTCCCTCTCTTCCTTTTTAATTTGGCTATAAGAAAATCCTGTGCTTAACACAGCAACTATGAAAGTCTCTTACATAAACAACTTAGAACAGTAAACGCTAAGTGAGTGTTGTTGTCAACATTATTCTTTTCATTCCTAGAACTCATGTTTCCTTTCTGGACTTGAGTTTTATTGCTCCTATTTGATGTGTCCTTTATTGTGGGTTGTTCAAGCATTTTATGAGTTCAAAGTAAAATAAATGCAAAATAAACTATAACAAAGAAAATAATCTTCCATGGGTTAGAAGCCACAAATATCTGTACAAGGTACTATAAGAGGACATAAAACTCAGAGGCCTTGCTCTTTTGAAGTTCATACATTAAGAAGATAACTTGATAAAAATTAACACAGTGCCATGCCCCAAACCTACACATGCTGAGGTTCTAGAATATTTTGAAGAAATAAATTTCAGTAGTAAAATAATTTGCAAAGAGTTTATTGTGACTCTTTGATGGTAGAATATATGTCCACATGCTCAATTTTCTATAACTTATTTTGAATAAAATAAATGGATGAGAGTAGTAAGAAAGCATGAAAAAATTATGATAGAACAATGGTATAAGCATACTAAAAAAAAAAACAGAGACAACACAGATTCTAGTTATAGCCCTCCTGATAAATAATTTGTTATGAACTCTCAGGCAAGACAATTTTTCTCTTTGTATCTTATTTTTGTGATAAGAACACCTGTTCTGCTTACCCATAGGGATCTTGTGAAGATCAAGTGTGGCAATGAATTTGAAAACTGCTAAAAATTCCTAGAAACATATGCAGTATACTAACATAACTAGTAGTATAATTAAAAGATTGCATTTTCAAAATGTTAGAAATCAGTTGCGGTTTCTCAAAAGTCTACAACTTTAAAGCAAACAGACGGATAAGAATAGCTCTTAAATGCCAAATTTATCATGCCGTGTTTTCTTGTAGGTATACCTGAAAGTTATACCTAAAAAGCAATTGCAGAAATAAAGTATCAAGCACTCAAATAGTAAATGTATACCAAAAGGCTGGTTTATCGTCAAACAAAAAAAGAAGAAAGAAAGAAAGAAGGAAGTAAAGAGAGGAGGGAGGAAGGGAAAGAAAGAGAAAGGAAGCAAGAAAATTCATGAAATTAATTATTAATTTATGGGTTACTACAACTATAAGCAGTTCAAAGATAGCATTTACTACAGGGTTAAAAAAATCTTTGGGTCTACTGCTTGATATTATCAATGCAATTAACCTTAACCATTTCTGTCTTCTACATACTGATCCTTAATCACTTCCATAAATGTGTTTCTTCCTTATTGCTGTAATGGCCTTTCCATTTTTAGTTGATGAGAAAACTAAGTGATTTGGCTTCTACTCTCAGATGGAAAGATCTCTTACCTAATCGGCTGTTTTTTGAGTAGCTCTTAATTAGAACTGTTTCTGGCATGTAATATCCATTCCACGTTTCCCTTTTCTCAAATGCTCCCTATTTATGTTCTATAGACTTTATTAACTTACAATCATTTGTGTGAGACTGAGTGGTTATTATTTTTTCATGATGTTTTTAGAATTGGAGGCGCTGGATCTTCTGGGTGATGAACTACTAGTATTATGAACATCACTGAAATTTTAAATAGTATGAAATTGTTATAAAAATTATTGCTACAACACAAAAAATGCCAGTAAATTGTAAGGTGTATGTGGCATAATTCTAAAGTCAAGAGGAACATGAAAAGGGTGTCTGCTCACCATGTATACTTAAGCATCAGAAAGGAGCATGGCCAACAAAAAGCAGAGACTTGCCATTTTACGAAAATTATAAAATCAGAGTTTTTATAAATATTTAAGTATTGGGGGAATTATGGTGGAAGGAAAGATGAAACCAAGACAATAGGGAACATTTTTGAAATATAAAGGGTGCTGAGCAGACCAGGTTAGAGAAAACTGCTAGAGTTTTGTATGTTCTAACACAGGATAAGCAAATGTTATAATCCATGTACTAAATGAGAAGTCCCAGAAAAGACTGATGGCGTAGGTGGAACTTTTCAATCTATGGTTAAACAGAAATAAAGATGTTAATAAACATTATGAATTTTTTCATCAGTCACAGTCATGTTGCCTCCTGTCTCTGTGCCATGAGTTCATTATGAGATCAAAGTTAACACATATAAGTAAAAATTATACAAGCCATGTACTGCAAATTTGGCCAAGACAACATGACAGCAAGAAATAAGCCAAAATCAGAATTTTTTTCTGACAAATCAGGTGCGTGATGCATGCACCCAGGGGAATGAGGATACAAGCAATGTGGGCAGTAAGACTTGAAAGATGACTAGTTGCTCCACTTCCTTTCAAACTAACCCTGCCCTGAGACCCCTTCCTTACACAGAAAATATAAATGAAGGTAACAATTATTTCATAAAACTTAAGTAAGATTTTGCTCACACATTTTCCCCATTAGAAAAACTTCAAAAAAAGATTGGGAGAAGGGGGCAATGCATAGTTAGTGAGAGAGTAAAGAATTCAGGTTGACTTTGTAACCTGTACGTACCATGTGGGTAATGACAATGGAGGAACTGATGAAATAGCTGTCACTCATGAGTAGAAGCTGGGCGCTTACTATATGCAGGGCCCTTGCAAGATGTGCTATTCTGCCAGCTTTATGGAAGTGTCGAGTACAACATGCAGCATATATTTTAAGTTAGGCCAGCCTAACACTAACCTCCGATTTGGGTGAAATCCATTTGAATATATACGTTTGATGCAATGATAGGCAAATGGACAGAACTGTCATTTTATTCATATTCATAGTTTTAAAAAACAGCTAAAGTTAAGTTCTAAAAAATACTAAATAAATGCTTATTGCTTCTCTATCATTTTAACTTTCAGTAAGCCAGGAACTTAGCTGTAACTCCACAAGTGAGGTATATTATCTCTCTTAGGTCACATGGGGCCCATTTTTTTGCATTCCAATCTAATGGACTTTTAGTGGACTCCTTAAACACCTAACTAAAGAAAAAGTGAATTAGGCAATAGAGAAAACCCGGCTCATTAGGATCCAATGTGCTGTACTCAGAATTAAATTAAAGAGTCTCACCTCGTCAAACACAGGAATCCGCCATAACACAGACACTGATGGACAAAACCCATCGTTTCACAACAGAAGATGGATCTATCTTTTGGATTCTGAATGTGCACAACAGAACATCTTATTTCAATGTTTCTAGTCAATTCACAAGGTCGTCAGCGTTTTCCAAAGGTTACATTCCAGAGTTTCACATGGGTGTCCTGGGATTGGGCTGGTCAATGTATTTAAACTTATTTATTACCACGTTTCATCCAAATGTTTCTCCCAGTGTATCTCTGTGCTCAGACTGTAGAACACAAGCAAAACAGGGCCTAAGAAAACTGTAGAAGTGAATTAGGGCATAGATGTTAAATTAGAGTTTGCCTGATGCTCCATTTATTTATGAAATAAATTGATATCATTAAAATTCTAGAAGATGCTTTTTAATTTTTATTTTGTAGCCATTAGCACAAAAGTGATAATTAAGGCCACTGAATATAATCAACATACTTAAGAAGAAAAATAACTAGCTGAAGTTTTCCAATGGTTTGTTAAAACAAAACGCTCTCGAACCATAGCAAGAGAGAATTCAAGAAGTAGAACAAATTTTATAAGAAATAAAAATGACCTGGAAGAAACCAAAGACTCTTCATGGAGTACTTTTTGAATGAGGGATTAAGTTTACTTTTTTAGATGTCACAAGCAAAGCTAGAACAATTTGCAAACAATTACAGCATCATTTCCCAAATATTTAGCCATTGGATTTTTTTGTTTTTTTTTTAGCAGACAATCTATTCTAATGGGATAATGTTCTACAGAAAATGCTTTTAGAAACATTGTTTTTGAAAGACACTTGTGGCTTGTTCATTTAAGCACCAAAATAGCCTTTTATTTTAACCTCTGTAAGTGTTACAATATTTCCTGTTTTGAAATTACTATTTTCATTGTTTGCTGAACCACATCAACACTTTGCTGGTGTCTCAGGTTCAGTGGGAGGCATACGAATAAAAACCCCATGTTGTGTGGATGGACCTGGAGATTATGATACTAAGTGAAGTAAGTCAGACAGAGAAAGACACATACCATATGATATCACTTATACGTGGAATCTAAAATATGACACAAATGAACTTATCTACAAAACAGAAACAGGCTCACAGACATTGAGAACAGACTTGCAGTTGCCAAGGGAGATAGTGGGGGACGGATGGATTGGGAATTTGGAATTAGCAGATGCAAACTAGTATATATAGATGGAATAAACAACAAGGTCCTACTGTATAGCACAGGGAACTATATTCAATGTCCTGTAATAATCCACAATGGAAAAGAATATTAAAAAGAATGTATATATATATAACTGAATCACTTTGCTGTACAGCAGAAGTTAACACAACATTGTAAATCAACTATACTTCAATTAAAAAAAAAGTGTTATTTGCAATGGTACTTTCAGAACACTTCCAGGTATGTCAACATGCTTGCCCCTATACTCAAAGTCTATAAACTACATGTTTTGATTTATGTGTTGTTGGTTTTTTAAATTAATTTCAGGGTCTGCTTTTTTTTTCCTGCATTTCAATTTAGTACTTGTTCTATATCATCTATAGTGAGCATGTAAACCAAGTACAAAACTTGTTAGAACACAATAACCTGAGGAACTCTTCTATCAGTAAAATAAACATGTAAGCTTGAGAATGCCTTGAACTCATACTTTGTAGTTAACACAGGCATAAACATATATAGCAGACTGTGAAGTCCATGTAGGGTAATTCTGATAGAAATTTCCAATTTATAATTTACGATTGGTGAAAACCTGAGCCAAACATATTGTCTGTGATCCTGATTTTATCTTGTTTTTGTTTTGTCCTGATTATATTTCTCTATGTGTTTTATGCTAAGTTTTTCTTTGCTAGAATAATGATTATTTACACCTGGGTCCTTTCTTTTATTATCATTTGAGAAAATATTAAATCTTGGCTCATGAATCTGAATGAAGTGTATTTTAAATACATTTTGTTAATCAACTGCATTCAAGAGAAGAAACTTTTTATATCTTTTCTATGCTAGAAGCCACTGGTTACCTATTACCAGGAAATTGATTCTCTTTGTAGTTTGGTGGCCTATGGCTTTCTTTTTCCTTTTTACTCCATATCCTATATGTTCTCTGACCAGTTGCCTCAGTGTTCTAATCACATTGTGCCAATGGGAGGCGTACTTTTTTTTTTTACTTTTTAGAGGGATTAAAAAAAACATTATGAAATTGTATTAATGCTAAAAGTACTAGGTAGAAAAATGGATGCTACACTATACACTGTCCACAATAGTGCAAATATTTTACTCCTTAACTATTCACAACCAATATTTACTTGGGTTGCAAATGGACTTTGCAGTCCATTTGTAGTCGCTGAAGGTCTTTTAAAATTATTTCCTGGTGTTCAGGTTTATTTCAGTAGGGCACCTTTTAAAATATCTGAGTTTATACTAGGGAGACATTGCTATGCCAATAATGTAGTTCTTATAACTTAGGAGAAAATGAAAGAAAATGATGCAGCAACAAAAGATTGGGAATAAAAGAAAATTAATTTCTGTAGGTAAATTTTTAGTATAGCTTGTTAATTAGGAGAGACAAGGTCACCAAGGAGATGTGGTGAATGCTTGATTCTTTTCAATTCAATCACATTTATTAAGCATCTACTATGTGTCAGGGACCATAGTTAGGTACTGTGCATAGGATGCAAAATACCCCTGTTCTTAGGGGTGATACAAGAGGTGAGAGATGGGTAGAGAGAATAATCATTCTATAATTACAATGATAAACATACACATAGGAAGTCAGTTCTGGACAGAGAAGAGACAATGATATTGAGGGTGTCACCAGAACTGTGTGTTCAAGGATGAACAGGAGTTTTCTGAGTATATAAAGGTAAAGATAGACAATCCAGGGAGAGAGACAAGCATGTATTGTATAAAGGGTTAGAGGTGTCAAAAAGTAAGGTCTGTCCTGGTAATTTCTAGTATCCTTCAATGGCTTGACTTTATCACCTGTGATTAGAGGTGAGGGTCAAAAAGAGATAGAAACCAAATCATAAAGTACCATGAGACAAAAAGGGCCATAGGATGGAAAGGATAGTCATTTGACTCTTATCTGATACGAGATGGGATTCTGCTGAAGGCTTTACAGATTGTCATATTGGGAAAGTAAAAGGTAAGGAGAGAAAGTAGATTGGAAGTTGGAAAAGCCATAACAAATAGGATGGTGAAGCACATGTATGGCGAGAAAGTACTCTCACCTTCTCTGTCACTGGAAGGTTAACTGAGTTGTCTGTCAAAATCCGAGACATAACAATGACCTAAACTTTGATTAGCCAGTATCTCCTCTTTTCGTGTTACAGCGATTGTCAGATCATTCTGATATTCTGCACTGACTGTTGTTTTCCATAACTGGAAAATGAATAGAAGGTTTAAAGACTCTAGGTGTAAATCCTGGTACATACCTATTGTTAAAAACTTTCAACAGAAAGTAGCATACTTTGACAAAAGAGAATCTCTTTGAAGTTTTGACAAGAACAAACAGGCTCACATGCTACTGATGTCTTTCCAGACACCAGTATGCTGGTATTCCGGAATTATCTAGGTCATCCATCTTTTTATGACCAGACCAAGCATCTCATTCCAATCAAAGACTGTTCCCAACAAACACACTTTATGTTGGCCATGGGAGTGAAAGCTTAGATAGAACTCCAAGAAAAGGACAATTTTTTTCTTCATTTCTCCTTTATTGAACACCACAAAGATACTGTAAGTAGTCACTAAGATCTAGGCTGTTACAGCACTTCCACTACAAAAACGAAATAGTTTTCAATACTGTCCTCTTCAGAGTAAACAAACACAACACCTTATTCTGATTGCTGAGGTTTGACCCATAGCTCGTCACTTCTGTGTCGAAAAAATACCCCTTTTATAGCACAATATAATCGAGAGCTAAACAGACACTATATTATGTTTTCCATTGTGTAGAATAATCCAGAGAGAGTTATGCAGTAAATCAAATGTTTTACTACTGTGTTGCACACAGTGACCAATGAATTTTTTTTTCTTTTTTTCTTCTTGTTCAGCAATATATCCCAACTGAAATGAATTCTTTTCTGACATAGCTCCAAAATCATACACTAAGGTTTCATTTATGCAATAGCAAAATCTGAGTAAATGGCAAATTTTCAGTTGTAGGCAAAAAATGAAGTTAAAATGCAGCTAAATTTTAATTCTCTTTGTGAAAATAAAGATACACCTCATGGAATAATATGAAATTTATGAAGTCAATTTGCTGTTTTACTTTTAAGCTATTTCAGGAAATGTTTCAATTTTTAGAAAAGAAATAGTGTTTTCCATGTACAGGTAGAAATGAAAATAGACTATGTTTACTTATTACAGGCTAGGTGATAAGAACATTTTTTTCCTGTATTGCTATTTTCAATTCTGAAAATCTACCACAGCTAAAGAAAAGAGGAAATTTATTTCTTTAATTGAGATTCTTAGCTTTACTCTGGAGAACTAGTTAATAGATACTTCCTCAGCAGTCTCCTGGGGCACTGCATACTTAATCTCTTAACACAGAGCAATTTTAGACTCTTGTGGTTATTTCTATGTGTGTGTGCATTTCTTAGCATTGTGCAACTTTCTAAGCTACTATTAAGTCACCTTTTCAACATATTTTTACCAAACATTTACTGTATGTAATCCATTCTGGTTGCTCATATAAAGTCAGTGCTACACACAGAATATCTAGCAAAGATTGTCTGTATTAGGAAACAACACGAACAAAACTAGCACATGGAACAGTTTCATTCTCACATTGTCTAGGTCCTAAGTATTTCTGGTACTGAATTATGTAATGTTTCTTTAGAGCTTCATAGCAATCACGATTATACAGAAAACAAGTTACTATTGTTATCCAACAAATTCTAACCGCATTAAAGTAGTTCAGTAGGGAGGGTTATTTCCCTTCTATCTAAACAGTGTTAGATGCCATGGGGGATGAAAACGTGAACTCACAGGAACTCTGCTCTTAACAACATGCAGTGTTGTTGGAATGCAAGCCCAAAAGAATAAGCAATTGCAAAATGTTGTGTTATTTTTTTTCATTTACAAGCAATAGATTACAGAAACACAGAGGGGCAGGTCTTCTCTTGAAAAAAGATGGTTGACAAGAAAGTTCTATGTAAGTGGGCCTTGAAACATGGATATCACCTGAAAAAGCCAGAGGGGAAGACCATTTTAGACAGGATGAATGAAGTTAGTAAAGGTATGGAGATAAGACAACAGAGACTGTAAAGTATAATCATAATAATACTAGATGCTGTGCTGAAGTGGAGAAAGCCACAAGAGTTATTCAGAATTCCACTGAATATAATTTAAAATATGTAATAGCTATATGGTGCCATGAGGCAGAAAGTAAAAAACAAAATGCAAAATTCTTTAATTAGGGAGTCACTGATATAGCAACTGTATACAGGACTCAATATATCCCATCAGCACTGAATACAACAATTCAATCCCAAAGCAGCTAAAACTTTTGGTCATTTAGTAAACCACTGAGAAGGCAAACTCAAAAACTTGGCATGAAGAGTAGATTAGTTATCTATTGCTGCATAAAAAATTACTCCAAAATTTTGCATTTTACTATTTCCCCCAGGTTGTTAGGGGCAGGAAACTGGGAATCGTTTAGCTGGCTGGCTGTGGTTAAGAGTCTTTCATGAGGTGCAGCCAAAGCTGTTGGCTAGGACTCAGTCATCTGGAGGCCTACCTGGTGCTGGAAAACCAGCTTTCATGCTCACTCATTTGGTTGCTGGCAGAACTCACTTCCTTGTTGGCTCCTGGCTGGAGGTCCCAGTCCCCCACCATATGGACCTCTCCACACAGGGCTAAATTTCCTCTTCACAGAACAGCCAGCTTCCCCAGAGTGATCCAAGGAGGGGGAAAAAGATCAAGGTGGAGCCTGCTGTATCTTTTATAACCTAATCATGAAGGTGACACATCATCACTTCTTCTATCACTTCTTCTGTAATCTGTGGATCACAAAGGTCAACCTTGGTACAATGTAGAAGAAGATTATAAATCTTAGAGACAAATTTGTGACAGAAAGTCCCCTCAAAAACTGTTCCTGAAGACATGTATTATTTTCTTTGTAGGTACTCATTTTTAATCTAGAAAGATTGGGAATTAAGTGCAGAATTACTAAGATAATCAAACCATAGTATTTATAATTTTGTGTTTTGTGTAGATTTTAACTTTTATTATTGCTTAGGTGATTTTAGCTAAGTAATGTAAGTTATCCTTGTAGTTCTAATTAAAATACAAAATTAAAAAAACTAAAATGTGTAATTGACTAATTGCTGCAGAGTTGTGATTTTATGTAGAAATTGCAACAAGTGTATATGATATATTGGATCATTTAAAAATAAATATATGAATAAATTTTATTAAACTAATGAAGAATGTTTCATTCTTAATCAATATTTTTAAAAAGAGATTACCTATGACAATTTGTAAATACAGTTTAAAATATTTGAAGTTGTGATTTGTAAATAGGACTAAGTATTGCTCAAAGTCCACTAAAAGTGGTTGCTAAAATTTATTAGAGTTATAAATAGAATATTTAAAGTTTTAACCTGAATTTAGAAGCTTACAGCAAAGTAATTTGCCCACAGTTGAGAACTTAGATTTTTAATGTGTAAAGAACTCCCATGGACTCTTTATGCAGATTCCACAATTTTTGACATGTTCCATATTTACCTTATGCCAACATCATTCTGTTTCTCCCTCCCTCTTTCTCTTTCTCTCCCCCTCTTTCTCTCCCTCTCATTTTTGTCAGTATAGACTCAGATATTCCTATTTTACACAATAAGTTATAATACATTATTACCAAATTTTTCCAGATTTAGCCAGTAGAAGCCTCTTTAATCTTGTATTGTTTGGACATGTCCCCATTATTCTCTAAGTGCTTCCCAACTTTTTGGTGTCAAGGAGGGAGAACATGTTCCTCTGTCATTCTAGGTTCTTCTGGCTGGTGTAAGAATTACGTTGACATGAGTCAGATTAACAGGAGAAAGTCAAATTTAATTTTGTATGTATGATTCTCATTAAACTGAATATATCAAATTATTTGCTCAGTACTCAGTATATAATCAGTACTCTAACCAGGCTGGCCAATGCCTCTGTCCTAAACTTTCTGCAGAATTTGTCTGTGCTGAAAAGTCCCCTCTGATAAACCCCTGCCTGATCCTGTCATCTCAATGAGGTTTTTCAGGCCATCTAAGTCCTGCACCCACTACAAATGATATATTGATAGCTATGATTATATAATAGCTTGCAGACCTCATGAATTAAAATTTTGAAATGCATTCTTTTATCCAAATAAGAAGTGCTCAGTATATAAACATTATACATGCCTCATCCAAGAAACTGGTCAACATAATTACTTTCTGCTATGAAACATGCCTTAGACCCAGAACGGAATTAAAATTCCCTGACCACAACATTTAATTACATAGAAAACTATAATTAATCAGGAAATAGATCAAATACTTACTCTAGTAGTAAGTTTTTGCTTACTCTATACTTACAAGAGACATTAGTCTCTTGGGCTCAGCTTAGTCTGAATCTGTAAATTGGGGAAGGTTATTCTGAAACTGATTCCTGAATCCCAGGAGTTTGTGCAGCAGGGAATAAGGGCTTCCCATGGTGAAGTAGAAGGAGAAGTACACATCAAGTTGTTCTGAAGTCCACTAACCCTACTTCAACCAAAGCAGCACTCACCAGTGTCTTTTTATATTAGACTTTATTTCACTAGAGTGTCCCTCTCCTAGAGTTAAATGTTTGAAAATGACCTGCCTGGTGTTACATTCTTTGCATATTAGACAGTTTTGCTTAAAGCCTTCCCTTCATTCATTAAATCTTCTCTACAGTACCTAACAATGAGGTTTAGCTCTGGAAAAAGCATGGATTAACCTGGGACTGTTACATGTAGAAGAATACCTACTCTACAGCATAATTGTGAGGACTTAAATAAGATGATGTATGTTGCATCCAGCACAAGGGGGCTTAAAGTAGGCAATCAATAAATGTAATTATTTCCTTCTTTTTCTAGCACACCAGCCAGCAGCTGGTTTTCTTAATGGGTATTTGTTAAGATTAATTACAGCTCAGCATTTTACCATTTAATACTAACCTGTCTTGATTTTAGACAGCTTTTGTTGAAGGTTTACAACCAATTCATTTTGACCAATATTTCCAAACAAGTTAGTTGGTTTTCAATTTGCTTCTCACAGGTGGTTCTTTGTGGTAGCAGGAGTAGGGAAGGAGGAAAAGTTATTCAGAAAATTTGAAGTTAAAGTTATCCATTGAAAATTTGATTAAATTAGGGGAAGTGAACATGTAATAAATGAGATTCATCATCTCTTAAAAAAAAAATCCACCTTAAATGGTATTAGTAGCTAAGATGTATTGAACACTTTCTCTGGGCCAGGTATTTTGCCAAGCTCTTTATAAACAATACTGTGAAGTGGATACAAGTATTAGTCTTATTTTATAGATGAGAAAAGTGAGGCTTAGGACAGTGAAGTAATTTTCCCCAGGTCGAATAACTAGAAATAACTGGATTCAAACCTTGGTAATCTGATTTCAATCTGCACAGTTAACTAATTGATCTACAATACCATAATCTGTGAATGGAAGTTTGATTGCTTTTTTTAAAAAAGAATAATTTTTAAAGGGCATTAAATATTAGCTAATTTGGTGTGCCAGGTACTGTGATAAGTGCTAGGGATAAAGTAGTGGATTATACATGTTTCTTCTTCTCTACTAGGATAAGACTGGACACATACATACAAATAATAAAATTCTTATGATGAACATGAGGATATTGACATATTTAATTGGCAGACTCATCAGTTACACAATACTCAGTCTGAATAAAGATCTTAATAAAAGCAGAGTGATATGTAAGAAAACTAAAAAAGACACTTAGGAGTAATACTTTCAGTTGGTCATAATCCTTGTCTAGGGGAGGGGATGACATAAGCAACCAGGTGTCCTGGGCAACCATCTCTGAAATGGAAATGGATGGCATAGTCTATCAGACCTCAATGATACTAACCATCAAGAGTACATAGAATAGGGCTTCCCTGGTGGCACAATAGTTGAGGGTCCGCCTGCCGATGCAGGGGATGCGGGTTCGTGCCCCGGTCTGGGAAGATCCCACATGCCGCGGAGTGGCTGGGCCCGTGAGCCATGGCCGCTGAGCCTGCGCGTCCGGAGCCTATGCTCCACAATGGGAGAGGCCACGACAGTGAGAGGCCCGCCTACCGCAAAAAAAAAAAAAAAAAGAAAAAGAAGAGTACATAGAATAGGCCTGCTGTAATTTCATGCTGTTCCTCTTAAATTACATTTTCTAGCTGTAAATGATTAGATGAGCACAGTAATTCATGTATTATATAGACCATTAAGAGTTTGCAGCTTGATTGAACAAATCCCACATAGCTTAGTCAACTGTCCGTGAATTAAACAACAAATAAGCTTTTTTATTATGCAAAGACAGAAAACAGACTCTGAAATAAGGTAAACCCATAGTGTCTACCACGCTCAGGCCCTTTCTGGGTAACTGGTAGCTTTGGAGATGCCTGTTTCCTCTTAGTGTAGTGTTTCTCTTCTGCTTTATTACTTTCCCTTCTTTAAATTGTTAGGGGCATCTTTCTCTTGGGTAGCAGCAATAGAAGAAGTCATTCCAGCTGTTCTTACTAATTCCTGGTACTTTAACTTTTCGTCAGCACTTTTATTAAGTACTTCACAAACACACGTGCTTGCACACTCATGCACACACCCCTCTGCTTGACTCCTGCTTTCCTATTAATGATACCACCCATTAGGCAATCTTGGGTTGTAGTCTAGACTCCTAACCAAATTCACTTTTATGATAAATTAATTAGGCAACTTATATTAGAGTTTTATCACAAATATCCTTGCTTTTAGAAAGGAGGAAAAACCCAACTTTGCAAAATCCACTCTGTAACCTTTTCTCTTTGGCTAATACCTTCAAGGCATTCAATAAGACCAGCACTGTTCACTCAGAACTACTCATGCCTTGCTACTGGACTAAGCTTTTTATTTTTTCAAACCATGGATAGAATATACTAATAGCATTAGACAGACCCACTGATTTGCCTTGGGAGAATATAATCCAATTTAATATCAACAAAATAAATGCCACTGTTGCAACACTGCTTGAACTTAATATTTACTCTGAGTATATAATCCAGCATTCTCTCTTATAAAATATGGTTACTCTCTACAAATTTTTGAAATGTTAAGTTCTGGCCCAATTCTATTTATACTAATTTCCATATTGTTGTATATTTAATCTCTTCAGAGCACTGTACTCAACTTTGTAAAGAAATGCCCTTATAACTTGTCCAATTTTCATTAATGGATTATCCAGGTAAGAAAACTGCTCAGGGAACACAGGGATGGTTTTTGTGTTACCCCTTGGGAAGTAACTTTATACTAAAGAAAACAGAGAGGAAGAAAGTTGTGTAATCTCCTATATATAATTTACTTATTATTGGAGTCTCAGTAATAATATATTTAAAAAACAGTTTTTCTGTGCTTGCTTCATAGACTACATATGCGTACTTCTAATTCAAAGAAGTATGTGGGGTGATGTGAGTGTTCAAATGAATTAATACCCTTATTAACAAGCTTCCACACAGGTTCTTAAGGAGAAAATATACTTTCAATCAGATTAAATTTTATTCTTTAAGTATTAATAAATATTAATCAAAGTGTATAAAATATAATTAACCCTTCTCACCCTAGTATTGGCACTCATATCCATTTGGATGAGAATTGGTGTTACTCCATACACAAAAATAAACTCAAAATGGATGAAAGGCCTAAATATAAGACCGAATACTATAATACTTTTAGAGGAAAACATAGGCAGAACACTCTCTGATGTAAATTGCAGCAAAATCTTGCTTTTTGATCCACCTCCTAGAGTAATGAAAATAAAAAAAAATGGGACCTAGTTAAACTTAAAAGCTTTTGCACAGCAAAGGAAACCATAAACAAAACGAAAAGACAACTCACAGAATGGGAGAAAGTATTTGCAAATGAAGCAACTGACAAGGGATTAATCTCCAAAATCTACAAACAGCTCATGCAGCTCAATATCAAAATAACAAACAACCCAATCAAAAAATGGGTAGAAGATCTAAGTAGACATTTCTCCAAGGAAGACATACAGATGGCCAAGAGGCACATGAAAAGATGCTCAACATCACTAATTACTAGAGCAATGTAAATCAAAACTACAATGAGGTATCACTTCACACTGGTTAGAATGGCCATCATCAAAAAATCTACAAAAAATAAATGCTGGAGACAGGTGGAGAAAAGGTAACCCTCCTACACTGTTGGTGGGAATGTAAATTGGTATAGCCACTACGGAAAACAGTATGGGGGTTCCCTAAAAAACTGAAAATAGAGCAACCGTATGATCCAGCAATACCACTCCTGGGCATATATCCCGAGAAAACCATAATTCGAAAAGATGCATGTACCCCAATGTTTATTGCAGCACTATTTACAATAGCCAGGACATGGAAGCAACCCAAATATCCATTGATGGAGGAATGGATAAAGAAGATGTGGTACATCTATACAATGGAATATTATTCAACCATAAAAAAAGAATGCAATAATGCCATTTGCAGCAACATGGATGGACCTGGAGATTGTCATACTGAGTGAAGTAAGTCAGACAGAGAAAGACAAATATCATACGATAGCTCTTATATGTGGAATCTAAAAAAATGGTATAAATGAGCCTATTTACAAAACGGAAATAGAGTCTCAGATGTAGAAAACAAACTTATGGTTACCAAGGGGGAAAGGGGGGGAGGGATAAATTAGGAGATTGGGATTGACATATACACACTACTATAGATAAAATAGATAACTAAGAAGAACATACTGTATAGTACATGGAACTCTACGTAATACTCTGTAATGACCTATATGGGAATAGAATCTAAAAAAGAGTGGATATATGTATATGTACAACTGATTCACTTTGCTGTACAGCAGAAACTAACACAACATTGTAAATCAACTATACTCCAATAAAAATTAATTTAAAAAAAGAATTGGTGGGCTTCCCTGGTGGCGCAGTGGTTGAGAGTCCGCCTGCCGATGCAGGGGACACGGGTTCGTGCCCCGGTCCGGGAAGATCCCACATGCCATGGAGCGGCTGGGCCCGTGAGCCATGGCCGCTGAGCCTGTGTGTCCGGAGACTGTGCTCCGCAACGGGAGAGGCCACAACAGTGAGAGGCCCATGTACCGCAAAAAAAAAAAAAAAAAAAAAAAAGAATTGGTGTTACTACTGATGGTCAGAGATAATTAACTGATTTTCCTGAAGTTAAAGCAGCAATGTAATTCAGTCGTGGACAGAATCATGTATTATATGCCACCTGGCCCATGGTATCAAAAAGTGAAAAGAAACGTGGCATGGAAAACAAACCTTCCAAAAAATAAAAACCACCATAACTACAAGGGTGCTGATATACTTATTTTTTCAGATGAAAAAAAATTGCCTTAAGAAAAAAAATGTTCTCATTTTAACACTTCTGAAAATAGAACTGTTGTTCTTGATGCAAAGCTAATTTTGAATTGTAGAGTAATCATTAAAGTAAATTAAAAAACAATATCTCTGCGGTTATAACCAATTTTGTTGTTTGATAGAGGCTCCCAAATGTAGGTTGGTAACCAGACACATCTGTTGAAAACACAAATTCCTGAGCCCCATCTATTAAAACAGACCCCACAGTACTTTTTAAAAAGTTTCACAGGTAATTGTTATGCTCACCTAATTTTGAGCACCATTGAGCAAATTTACTCAAGAGAAGAATCATTAATAATTTTTTCAGAGACAATAGAAATAAATCAAGAGAGATTAAAAATAATGTTAATGATCATAATTGCAATGCTGAACAAAAGCCCAGCTCCCTACGTCCACTTTGGCATGGTCATTGCAGGTGGGCAGGATGTCAGAAAGACCTGGTAAACATGGGATTAGTCTTACTGTGGGGCTAGGAAAGAGATTTCATTTTAAAAAGCATACATGTCTCCTGGTTACTGCCAGTGGAAATGAGAGCTGAAGAAAGGAGCCAGCAGGAAACACGTGGAAGATTTTGAGAGGAAAGAGACATGAAGGAAAAAAGCTGTTTCCTTCCAACAGAGAAATGCTAATGCAGTATTCTTTTTCTCTGAAAGAAGCTATTAAAACATGGAATCACAAGTATTAGGGAGCAAGGGTGTGCAAATTTGCATAATGAATCCAAAAGACAGTTGTGAACTCAAGATTATCATAAGAGGAATGATGAGAAAAAATATTCTTCCCAGAGGCAGTATGGGAGTCCAAGGCATTTAACTGAAGCAGTCAGAAACAGGGGTCACCATATTTCATAAACCGAGCTAGGGAATGGAACACAGTGTTTAAATTAGTTCCCTTTCCAATTAACATGGATTTCTGTATTCTACATTGTCGTATTAACTCCAACCAAGCTCTACACTATACACTGTGTCAGCGAAAATACCAGCCCTTCTCTTGGATTAGGTTGATAGTTTGTCATCACACTCTGAGGCTTCCTGCGCGTGAAGTTCCCTTTGATGTCAGCCAACACATTGAGTCTTCTAATTAATATGGTCCAAGATTAAGAGACTCAGAAAAATTGAGGGGAAGGGACACAACAACATTATTGCTCCTCTAGAAATGCCCTTAAGAGTAGATGCCGAAGGAAATACTGTCCTTTTTCTACATCGCCCCAGAGAGTACAGAGAATGTAGCTTTAGGGAAGAGTCATAGGTGAGAGCGGGAAAAAATAAGAATGTCTTCTCTCTGTTCTTTTTGCAGAAAATAATTTCTAGCACACAGAAGGAAAATCCTAGCCCATCAATTTGTAGCGGGTGAAAGCTTCCATTAAATGATGAATTCTTTGAAAAGCACCAGATTTTGCTTGCTTTATAAATCAGCAATAGTGTCCTTGTGTCTGTACTTTTTCTCCCATTGCTAGCTAATATGCTGCCATTTGATAACTCATGCTGGAGATGCACTCCTTGTAACCATCCACTTTTCATGAGAAATCATTAGAGCTGCAATGTAAAAATCTACCTTGATTACAAGCAGGCACGTTCCTTGCTGCTAATATAAAGTAAATGTCATACATTTTACCAGTTTTTCTTGCCCAAAGAGTTGATATTAAGGAGGCATTAGGAAAACCAAAATCATGGGTCATTATTCATTCAACAGTCAAAACAAAGTACCTACGTGTTAGATACTATTATCACATGCTGAATGCCAGTTATAAGAATCCCATTAAATCAGATATGATGAATAGTTCATGAAGTCTCACTTTATGTTATTTCTGAAACTTCTGTTTATATATATTCTTTCTGGAAATAATGGTCCAAGGCCTGATCTGCCTGAGGGCTTTGCTGCTTTTTTCCACACGGTTTCTTTGATTCTTGCTCCAGGGAGATATAGTTTTCTATTCAGACACTGAAGACAGAAAAGGTCATCTCACAAACACATTTAAGAGGCCATTGTTTCTTTGCCTTCTTAAAGCAGAGGTTGAAAATGAACAAGAAATCTTTTTGAGACAGAAAAGAGCTGACCTAAAAGCCTTTCAGGGTCCCTTCCATACCTCATTCGTTACGTTCGCTGTTCTGGTAGCAAACATTTCTTGTTCTATTCTCCTTGTAATCACTGCATCTCCAGAACTTTGTGTGGAGGATGCAGCCACTGTGGAGTATCAAAAGGAGTCAACTGAGATGACTTTTTAAAGCTACTTCATGAAGCAGGAGCTCTTTGTTTAGTGCTGTCAGCCCAATAACAAATGAAGATTAAATAGTGGCTCATCTGGGCAGGGTGCTGGTGAAACCTAGAACTCTTTAGTTAAGGCACAGGCTTTCTACGGGGCCAGCTTGTCAAGGATTGCTGCAAAGGACAACAGAACCCAGGAAGCCCTAATAAAGAGAAACTATGCTTCTGGACAAAAGGAGAAAAGCTGATACATTTCAAACACGCTAATTGCGGGGTGGGGGGCTGGTCAAGAGAGTATTTGCCATTACTTTGATGTGTGTACTGAGGGACTCCTAAAAAAAGTGAATGAAGCTAAAGAAGTTATGGTGCTTGGAAGGAAACTGAAACCCTAATCAAAAGGAAGTAAAGACACCAGTGTGAATTTCCAAGGAACTGTGCATATAAGAAATGTGCAAGCAGTCTTTTGGTAGGTAACAAATTAATGCGGGATGGAAAGACTCCAGGAGAAAAGAAAAAGGGGAAACAGGAAATACTGTAAGGAAAGATAAAATAGGTGTAAAACAAAGGATGTTGCTCACCAACTGGTTCTGCAAGGATTAAGTCATTAGCCACTGCAGTCAGTGACCTACAGCGCAGCTGAGAGGAATTCAGGATGAAAAACAGGATGAGGCACTCTGTGCTTTGGAAAAACAGGCCCCTTAGACAGTTAGATGTACATCTCAGGAAGAATTTTATGAACCCAGATTCCTGCATCTTCCCATACCTGGAAAAGCACTAAAATCATTAACTTGAGATAGCTGTTCTTTGTGACTAGCAGTCATCTTTTACCAAGATGTGTACTGGACTGCACATACTATCTCTCCAAAAAGCATATATATACTGGATTCTCCCCTACCCTTTCAGAACAGTTTTCTCAGAGCTACTGAGAGGCAGTCTCTTGGGCTACAGTCCTCAGTGAGGCCCCTGAATAAAACTTAAGCTCACAACTCTTACGTTGTGTGTTTTAAGTCAACATAGGCAATAAAGAATATTTGGGAGAAGATTTAATCATAAGCAAGTTTCAAAATCCAAAACTACCCCTCCTATATTTGCTGTCTGGTGCACACACAGAGAAACATCACCTGTATAATCCTTGATATAAATTAGGGAATAAAATTGTTAGTACACGAAGGTAGTATGTATTGATACAAGAGTAATAATGAATCAATACATTTCATATAATGTATTAATGAATGAAATGAGAGAAGTTAATTGAGTCAAGCTTTCCTACTCCATGAAGAAAATCAGGATGAGAAAATCATAGACTCTGGGCTAAAAGGAAATTCTGAGTCATCAGAAGACAAAAGTCAAGACAAAAAAGTCAAGATGACAAAAGTCATCTTGTTCAGCTCCCTAGGCTTAAACTGCAGGTGTCACAATCACCAATTGCTGACAAGACGCTTACGAATGAAAGAATTCTTGTAATAGCTTTGCCCAAAATTGTAATTAGAAAGTTGACTTTTGTTAGTTAGATTAAAGTCCCTCAGATATGCAATCCCTACCCAACCCTTGAGGGGGAAATATAATTAAAAATAAGAACTTCTCCCAGCCCAGAAATCCTCTCCACAAAGGCAGTTGAGAGAGAAAACACTTTTATTATTGAATAAGCATTAAACCAGAATGTGATGTGCATCACAGGCAATTTGCTAAGAGACTGAAAAGATGGAAAGAAATCTTGACCTTCTATATAGCCAAGCAGATGCAACTTGAAGGGGAGCAGAATGTGCCCCCAAAATATGTCTCTTTGGCATAAAGATTATTTTAGGCTGATTATTTTTAAGAAACAGCAGATGCAGGAAAAGCTCTGAAAGCCAAGTAGAAGTCACCCTTTTCTCAGAGACATTTACATTTATAAGGGAAATCTTCATTTGTAATGGTGTCTCCCTCTCTGTCCCAGGAGTAGAAGGATGTGTAAACCCCTAGAAACTCTTGTCAATGGAGAAGGCGTGGACTTACATCTGCATTAAAAACCATACCCTTAATCAACTGTACTTCAATAAATTAAAAAAAATGCTTACCCTTGATTACTATATTCTACCTGGTAACACCTCAGAAGTGGCCTCCCCTTTCCCCCAACATTTTCATTTCTCTTTCGCTAGAGATGGTATTTAAGATTGTGGCTTTGGCCATTTTGGGGGGTTTCTCAATTTTTCTGGGTATCTCCCATGTATACAGGACATAGGCATGTTAATAAACTTCTGTTTGTTATTTTCCCTGTTAATCTGTCTTTGATTAGAGGGGGGTGTCTCGGCCAATCTAGAAAGGTAGAGGGAAATTTATCTTTCCTGCCCTACAAACCCATTGTATACAAGTTTTCAAGATAGACAATCACTAGCCTCAAGTAAGTTGTACTTTACAACACCATTTGTCATGCACAGTCTTTCCTAAGTTTACCTGGCAGTTGCAGTGACCATCTGTGTTAGCTAACTAGCATTCTCCAGAGGAAAAACAAACTTCTCATACCTTTATAAAAGGAGATAATTTTGCAAGGTAAGCAAAGTGCCCCCCTCCCACAGAAACTGGGAGATTTGGGGGGCTTCTCCTTGATGTTCACATTTCAAAGACATGGTTCCCACCTCGCAGAGAAAGACATTCCTGATGAAAAGACATTCCAGACTTCCTGGCAAAAGGCCCATCAGGTCTTCAAAAGGATTTATATACATTTCAAAGAGAGGAGAAAGTACTTACAAGTTTTCTAAAGGAAATGCTCTGAGAAAAAGGAAGGGAAGGAAATCTCTCCTTATTTTCAACAGGGAGAATTAAGCTTCTTCTTTTTAATTTGTATCTGCCCTTACGCCCTCTGGTCACCTTACTTTTCGTATGCTACCACCCTGAATTAGCCCAGCCGTCCACCTGCTGATCTCCTCTCTCTAGTCCTTGAATGGCTTCAGAGGACCCATGAACCCCATGAAATTGTTTTTGAATGTGCTTTTTTAATGGGTAAAAGAGTCATAGCTTTCAGTATTTCCATATTTTGCGTTGTCAAGAAATCCTTCTTCATGTTTAGCCAACTGCTAGAACTCTGTCCATTTCCTAACATATTTCTGATAATATCACTTTCCTAAGCCTTCTACAGGGAAGAGCCTCATTTTCCTACACTCCATGTATCTAGTCCAACATTCTCCTGGATCCGTTGCCACTCCAGCCCATTCTTCTGCAAATCTCCTTTAATCATTTATCTTTTGTTCTGTGAAATCCAGTTGTCTATGCTACCCTTTTTCAACTATTTTGCTCACAATCCACTGAGACCCAGTCATACATGCCATAACAGTAGGTAACAAAAAATAGGTTCAGTGATGAGCTCTTCCCCAGCTGGACTCAATAATTCCTTAACTTATTCTGCATCAGGGGCTTTCAATTCCATTCATTCCTGTAGCTGTTCAGATGGCCACAATCTGGATCTTCCTTTTACCTCTACATAATTTAACATTTATATTTCACTCTCTTATCATATCCTTTTATATGACATCCTTGTTATCCTTCTGTGCTCTTGAGTTCACTCTCTAGAATGTTCTCCCAAATACTGACTGAGCTTTGTACCTTTAGTTTTCTACCCTACTGGCTGCTGCTGCTTCTTAACCCAAACAAGCTCAAGTGTTACCTGTCACCCCCTTACAACAAGAAACCAAACGAACAAAATTTTCCTTTAATCTTATTTCTGTCTATTCTCCTGTTCAGAATAACTTTGCTGAGTCCCCATTTTATGCAAGATAAATTTAAAGTTGTTTAAAAACATGACCTTTTGCATTTGAGCTCTGATTACCTTTTCTAACTTCATTTCTACCCACTTCCCCGTACTCTATTTATAAAATAATCAGAATCCTTATCTGAATATACCAATCACTTTGATTCTCCCATGCCATTATTTATTATATTGTTTTGTGAACATAACATCCCTTTCTCTTTTAAACCTGTTTTACATGTTTGTTTTTTTGGTTTTTTTTCTATTTTTAAAATTCCCTCTGCCATTGGCCTGGTCACGTCAGTGGCACTTAATGTGTATCTGGATTATCACATTTTCCATCTGTTTTCTTCTTCTCTATTTTCTTCCCATTCCAAACTAATCTTCCAAATACCTACTTGGAATACATTAAACATTGTTTAAAATTTATTTTCTTCATTTTATGAATAATATAATCCTCTACAATCTAATGCCAACCTATTTTTCCAACAATATCCATTTTACTTATATAAAATTTTCAAATTAGTTTATTCTCTGTTCCAAATGTAACCCTCCACTCCTACTTTGTTCATAATTCCTTACTCTATATGCTTCATATTTCTAAATTCAGAAGTAATTCAGGGACTTCCCTGGTGGCTCAGTGGTTAAGAATCCACCTGCCAATGCAGGGGCAAGGGTTCAATCCCTGGTCCAGGAAGATCCCACATGTGGCGGAGCAGCTAAGCCTGTGCACCACAACTACTGAGCCTGCGCTCTAGAACCAGCGAGCCACAACTACTGAAGCCCACACACCTAGAGCCTGTGCTCCGCAACAAGAGAAGCCACCACAATGAGAAGCCTGCGCGCCGCAACGAAGAGTAGGCCCCGCTCACCACAACTAGAGAAAGTCCACGTGCAGCAATGAAGACCCAACACAGCCATAAATAAATAAATAAATAAATAAATAAATAAATAAATAAATAAATAAATAAATAAGAGTGTGTGTGAGATGGAGAAAAAAGACCAAAAAGAAACAACCCAAAATGTTAGATCAGTTTAATTTAAAAAAAAAAAAAAGTAATCCAAAGGTCAATTCATCTCACATCCCCCTTTTAACCTTCCCTGACCACCATAACTTAATGTGACTTATCCTTTCTGTGATTTACAATTCAGTAAGTCTTACCTCCCATACTTCGTTCTTGTGCTATTCTGTATATGTAATTACCATTTAGTAATGAATAAAGCTCACATTTTTTGAAAAGTATAGTTCATTATAGGTGTTTAAATTGGTCATTATTTGTCTACTTAATCTACTGTTATATAGTTAACTAAGAGAAGTAAAGATGTGCATGGCTCCTATGGAGAGACACTTTAGAAAACACTTCCATCTGGTAAGCTTCAGAACTGACAGGCTGTAAGCAAAGAGCTTCTGAAAGAAGTTGCAGAGAAATGACAGTTTTAACTAGTGCTCTGAAAACAAGGTGTTACTCTGCAAAGTAGAACTAAATTTGACCTGAACATACCAGTTTTAATTTATAGGTAACATAACACAACTTTACTTACGGAATATTCATTGAGTAAATAGGGCCTATTGGACCTTAATCATTGCTTTAGAAAGTCATGGAACTTGATGGTTGATATCACTATATAATCGTGCTATTTTTTCTCATCTGGTTTTCTGACTTTTCTCAGAAATTCATATGCTCAGGTCATTACTCCAGAATCATTTTACATTTTTAGATTCATCTCCAAAGCACCCCAGTTTCTTGATTTACACCCACATGACTCCCTCTGTCTGACTTCCCTCCTGTCTTAAAGGAAGAATAGTTCCTCTCCTTCCCTAAATTAGCTTGTACTTTGATTCCAATTCTTATCGGTCTCTTCCCAGACCTGGAGTCATCAGCAGATGAAACTACTCTCATTTACCATCATGTTCTCCTACTTCTATATTAGGTCAAACGTGCAAACCAACAAAATTATTTAAGTACTACTCTCTCAATTTCTCAATCCTTCTCACCAAAACTCTAAGAAAAAAGTTGACACTATACCTATTACTTGAAACAGGGTATGTACCTCAGCACAGCTGCTGACTGTCTGTCTGTGTGACTTTTCTTTTTCCTTTCTCTCTCTTTTTTTTTTTTTTTTTGGCTGCAACTTGGCTTGTGGGATCTTAGTTCCCCAACCAGGGATTGAACCTGGGGCTTCGGCAGTGAAAGCGTGGAGTCCTGACCACTGGACCACCAGGGAATTCCCAATGTGTGACTTTGAACAGGCCATGTAACCTACCCAAGTTTCAGTTTCTTCATTTAAAAAAGAAAGTATTCTGGCTTCCCTGGTGGCACGGTGGTTGAGAGTCCGCCTGCCGATGCAGGGGACACGGGTTCGTGCCCCGGTCTGGGAAGATCCCACATGCCGCGGAGCGGCTGGGCCCGTGAGCCATGGCCGCTGAGCCTGCGCGTCCGGAGCCTGTGCTCCGCAACGGGAGAGGCCACAACAGTGAGAGGCCCGTGTACCGCAAAAAAAAAAAAAAAGAAAGTATTCTTACCTCACAGAATATTGCAAACTAGAAAGAAAGAATACCCGATTCAACATTTATCTCTTTGCAAATGAATCTAAAATATTTCTAGGCAAAATCTCTTTAATCTAGTCTTGCATGTTCAACAATCTGCTTGTCAAACTGCAGAATTTCCTGCTTCCCCTATTTCATTCAGAGGTCCACTCTTCTTAAGACCATTTCAACATCATGTTTTCTTTTCCCTACTCTCCGTTATGCAATTAGTCACTAGGTCTAAATGAATCCCCCTTTCTCTTTTCAGACCTGGTTTGACTCTTGCCAAAATGATAACAATAGTTTCTAAAAGCTTTTTTGTCACTCTTCTAATCAGCTCCTCTTCCAGTTCATCTCTATTTCTGAGCCGTCTTTTTGTGAACTGCATAAATTCTTTTCTCACAATCTTTCAATTCATTCCCAGTAACAACAAAAGTAAACTAAAATTGATCATTCTTTCAATATGATCTGACATTCAGGCTCATACTGTTCTATTAATTTTTTTTAGTCCAGTCAAATTGAGCTATTTACCCCTCCTTTGGATATAGCCCTTGCCTTTTAGCCACTGGGTCTTTGCTCCAGCCTTACCTCCCTCTGGAATTTTTCCTTGTCCATCCAACTGTGGAAACACAACTCCATCCTGATTTTAACTTCCTCTTCTCTGTAGCCAGAAACAAACTACTTCTTTTCTGAATGCGTTGATATTGCATTTTATCTTTTTGGTGGCCTACCTTCTCAGACAATGAGTAAAATATGAGATATCCACCCCTCCACCTACAACCCACATACCCATGAAAGGATTAGAGGAAGGGATAATTCTATTCATTTAGTATCTTTTGGTGTAGAGAGTAAATACTTTCCAATGGATAAATGTTGAAAATAAGCACAAAATCTACTGCTCAGTGGTAGTAGTTATAGATATAGATATAAATATAGATATACAGATATTGTAAAACGAAGAATGTTTTCCACCATCCGATTCTATAAGGATCCAGTCATTAGCCACTGCCTTCATTGACCTACAGCACACCCTGAAAAGAATTCAGGATGAAGAACAGGATGAGACACTCTGTGCTTTGGGAAAACAGGCAAAACAGTCTTTTAGATAGTTAGATATATTTCACGAAAAATTTTTATATACCCAGATTTTTGCATCTTCCCATACATAGAAAAGCGCTAAAATCATTAACTGAGATATCTATTCCTCGTGACTAGCAATAATCTTCTATCTGGATGTATGCTTGACTGCACATATTTCTTAGTCAAAATCGTATATATACTGGCCAGTTTGAAACAGCTCCCGAGAGCTACTGAGAGGCTGCCTCCCGGGCTCTAGTGCTCAGTAAGGTCTCCGAATAAAACTGAAACTCACAGCTCTCATGTTGCGCGTTTTTCCTTCTGTCGACAATGTAGACATAGACCCAAAGGCGGATATAAATTTGCCAGTTAACTAATATTAATCTATATAGACACATTCTCTTAAATGCAAGTCCTTACGATGATCTGCCTGAGAGCCCAGTTGTCAGAGATGTCCTGGTCAGGGTGTATATTATAAATTATTTAAGTGGAAAGATATGTTACAAATGATATTATCCAATTCATTCATTTTATAGATGAAGAAACAGATGCCCAGAAGTATTAAGGATTTCTGAGTCTGTTTCTATATATTTCTGCTCAGTTAAGCAGTTCTATTTATTCTGTGCCTAAACCTTTTTTTTTGGATAGGACCTGTTAATTAGGTAATTAGGGCTTATTCCTCAACTTAGAATGTTCTTCTCTAATCTGTCAGATAAACAGAAAATTGTTTCCTCTTTACTTTTTAGCTATCACTAAACAAATATTTTCCCCCTGCTTCTCTTCCTGCTTTTCTCATAGCCAATCAGGAAACTTTGAGTTAATTAAATAAATAGGACAAATCACAAAGTCCTCCCTTCCCTTCAGCTATCAGTAAGTTAGTTCAGGAATATTATAGCTTTTTTTTCTTGAAATGATTCCTTGATCTACACATTAACTTTTTAACTGATAATAAATATGTAATTCCCTAGAAATGTCCGTAACTGGCTCAGTCTTATCTAAGGGAAAAGAATTATGTGGAAGCAGACTAGAATTTTTGTGATATAGGGGAACAAAACTTGCCACCCCCAAATCTCTTTGGCATGCAAACTATTTCGTGGTGAAAACAATCAAGGCCCAAAAGATTCAGGAAAAACCTTAGACCTCCCCACTAACTGCCTAAAAGAAATTACACAGAGAGCCTGTTCGCAGAATAGAGATATCACCAGAGATACCTGCAAAGATTAAGGGCCAGGTATGGCGAGGGAAGCTCTAGGCAGGTCCTAAAGATCAGGGTCCACTCTGCATCCCATTGTCTCTGCATGGCCCAGCAAACATTTGTTTACCAAACATGTGCTTTTCCATCTCCATGTCAATTGCCTTCCTTCCCTAAAGTCCCAAAGCACTATCCCCAACATCCTCTTCTGTTTTTAGATGAAAATGGTATTTAAGGTGAGGGCTTCAGCCATTTTGGTGAGTTACTCAATTTACCTGGGTCTCCCCCGTGTATATTTGTTATTAAACTTTTGTGTGATTTTCTCCCATTAATATGTCTCATGTCAGTTTAGTTCTTCATCCAGCCAAAAGAACCTAGGAGGGTAGAGGAAAATTTCTTCCCCCCAACAGTGGGGAAACATAAGGCAAAATGTAGAGTTGGCCCACAGTGATAGGGACAAAGTAGGTGATTAAATAGTTAATCCCAATAGAGCACTGTAAGTAAAAAAAAAAAAAAGTATGGGAGACCCCTGTAAATTAATGATCACTCAAGAAAGCAGGTTTACTTAACCACAAAACCAAGCAGGCTTGCTTAGCAACAAAACCACACAAAAGAAGCATGAGACGTGTCCCAAAACAATAAGACAATGGTGGCGTGAGACCCACATCCTGCCCAATGAGTTAAGTAAGTTAATGACCCCTAGGACATGCTCTCTGCACACATAAAAAACAATACTTTGTGGAAAGGTGACATTTCAAAGTAAAAGATGCTCATTGTACTGAGACCTGAAATAATTTTTCCATCGTGCCGTAACAGTCCCACCTTGACCATGTACGGATAAGAAAACTCCCCTGCCCAACATGGAGGAGGAACTGATGAAGGAAGCGTGACATCTACTCAAGAATGAGGAAGAAGGTGGTCTTTTCCCCCTCCGCACTTTTCCTTTGCTTATAAAACTGTAGCCCACTAAGTTCTTGGGATGCAGCACCCTCTCGCCCGCCTGCTTGTAAGTCTCACAAGCTTCCTATCCTAATAAATCACTTCTTATCTATCACTTTGCCTCTTGCTGAATTCTTTCTGTGCTGAGACATAAAGGACCAGAACTCCTGGGAGCCCCCTGAAAACGCCACCTGGCGGTTTCAACAAGACTGTCTTCTAGGTGGCAACAGTACTCAACATAAAGGTTTCCCAAATATTTAGGAAGGGAAGAATCTTTCAAGATGAGGTAAAGGGTTTGAGAAGCTCCTTAATTGAATGGAACAGATAGAACAAGAAGAAAGTCAGAACTCAAGTGGACCAAAGCTGGGAAGAGGAAGTGGGGTTCTTCATGCACCACAGGAAACTGGCTTCAATATCCATGTTATAAGAACCTGGTGGGGAGGTGGGGTTTGGTAAAGTCATCGACCAGAAACTGCAGGATGAGAATATTAAATATTAGTCACTCAATAAATATTTTTGATTAATTAAATTCTAAATTTTGTCTTATTTTATTGGAATATTTGGCTTACTTGGGGCTTGGGGATCAGAAAGACATAAGTTTGAGTCCCAGATGCACGACTTACCATCTATTTGGCACTGGAGATATTAGCTAATTTTTCTAAGACTCTTTTCTCCTCTGCAAATGAAATTTACTGACTTACATCATTCGATTGTTTTGAGGATTTAATAATATAAAATATGTCATTGTTAACTTACTCTCTGACATGGAATTTCTGAACACTGAGGTGAAGAGGTTAAATGAAGAAAACAGAGAGGTATATTTCATCATCCAAAGCAACAGCTGCTAAAAACATTTACTAAACATGTATTAGATTGTGATGCTGTATAGTGCAGTAGCACTCAGAAAACCTTGACTGCTTTTTACATTTTGGGTGGTAATTTTCTTTAAAACCTTTTCTGAGTTCAAAAACAAATGGGCTTTTCTGACCAGTCACCCTCATCAAGGGAAAAGATTGAATGTCTCATCAGGCAGTGTACCCCTGACTGTTTTAAGTACAAGTCCTCCTGGAAAACTCTTAGTTTTGCTCACTGAACCATAAAATTAAAGTACCATAGAAGAAATCCAGAATTGCTACAATGCCAAAATATGTATCACACAATACTGAAAGGCTTCAAAATTACTGTATTTACAAAAGGGTTTAACAGATTAAATAAATGCAAGTTTTATGGTCTAAGAAAGGAAACGCAATTTTAGTTAACTAGCACTTTTCTACTGTTCTAAACCTTTTAATGGGTGCAGAGGGAATTTGCACTTACTGAAGTAGATCAGTGAAATGATAATTTGTCTTTGAATAGAGTACTTTTATTACATTAATTTCTGCCATTATGGTGGGAGATAAGATGTAAGCCAAAGAGTAACTGAAAATTAAAGTCCAAAAAAGAGGAAAAGAAACAAAAGAATAGCTATGTCACATTACAAAATATGTATGACAAATGAATTTTATATAGCCATTTATTACAATCATTCAATGCCAATTATATGCACTTACTTGTGCTTGACTTGTCTTTACAGTTATTACAAACCATTCCCTTTAAAAGGTACATTTTATTTTTTATTGTTAAAGAACAGAAGAAGTGATCCAGAGCAGATACAATAGAGAAGAAACAAATAGGTTAAAAGACTAAAAGAATAAGGTAACTTTAAGATCTTGAACTGGTTTTTTATTTCTTAAAATTATAACATTTTCTCATACATTTTCTAGATTTGGTGTTAACAAAATCGATGCCCTTTGAAAGTCAATGATAACAAGGAGAAAGTACTGAGAATACTAATTTGGGTAAATGCCATTTTAAAATTCAAAAAATATCTGCTGAAGGTAAATTAGTAACGAGTGACTTACTAGTCAGGGAGATTGCTAGGTAAATTTTTTAAATGTTATTATAAAACATTCAGATATATAAAAAGAATATATTTTTATATATATCAGATATATAAAAAGACTAATACAAGTTCATACATATGCACTACCCATCTTAAAGAAAACATAACCAGTACGGTGAAACTGTATATACCTTGCCAAAATATTTTTTGTCTCTTCTACACACAGGTAACCAACACCATTAATTTGGTATTTATCATTCTCATGAATCTTTTTATAATTTATACACACACATGCACACACATAGTCCTTCTCACTTTGCCTCATTCTGTCTTCTTTTCTAAGTTCAAAATGTAGATGCTTGGCTCATTAATTTTCAGCCTTTATTCTTTCCTTGTAAATATTTTTTAAAGCAATACATTCTTCTCTAGTTACTATTTTAGATGGACCTCTGA
Organism: Aethalodelphis obliquidens; assembly: GCF_003676395.1. Lineage (NCBI taxonomy): Eukaryota > Metazoa > Chordata > Mammalia > Artiodactyla > Delphinidae > Aethalodelphis > Aethalodelphis obliquidens. The sequence goes on along the minus strand of NW_020837947.1, from coordinate 54,007,351 downwards.
AGTTGCATTATCTAATTCCTTTTTGGTCATTCAATCCCAAATATGTTCCCTTTCCCATTCTGATTTATTTGATCAGTATGTTATTTAGAAGTCATTTTTTTAAGTTATCTTTTAAAATTGATTCCTAACTTTGTTAACCCTAACACTATGCCTGTATGAAACCGAATCTTTGAAATTTTGTTGCGACTTCATTTATGGCCTAGTACATGGTCAATTTTTGTAAATGTCCCATGAATGCATGTGGAAAATGCGGCCACTGACATTTTAACATTATAACAGGTGTGTAGGGTATTTCATTGTGGATTTAATTTGCATTACCTCGATAACTAATGATGTTGAGTACTTTTATCAAGTATTTATTTGCCATCTATATATCTTCTTTTGAAGTATCCATAAAATATTTCACCTACACTTAATTGGTTTTTTTGTTCTTTATAAATCTTATAAGCAGAATTTTATCACATATGTGATTTGTAAATGTGGCCTGTTTTCATTCTTTAACAATGTCCCAATGAGCAGAGGTTCTAAATTTTGCTGAAAACTAATTTCAACATTTTCATTTGTATACCATGTGTTTTCATTTGTGTATCAAGTTTCTAAGAAACCTTATTTAAAATGGGTAACTATGTATGATGATACATGGTACTACATATTATAAAACTTGCAAAGTGGCAAAAATGACTTATGAGACCATGAATTGCTTTAAAATGGGGAACAAATGAAAAAAATCAGATGTTTTCAAATGGATTAGTATTAAGTTACAGTTCAGAATCTCCTACCTGTTAATTTTTACAAGACAAATATTCTTTGTCGGAAATGTAATAAATTAACTTTCTGGAGTCAGGGATCTAATTAGATAATCCTATCCTATCCCACAGGCTCTGTGATTCTTGGAAGACCAGAGGGTACACCCCCCTTTCCAACTGCAGTCAGCACTTGTCAAAGTATTAGGACACTGTGTTTAGTCACACCCAACTTGTGAAATCATTGTATCTTCAAGATTAAATTTTATTAAGATTCATATTTAAGAAAAATCTGATTGTTTATTTGGATTTGGACATCTATAGATCGCAAATCTAATGTGATGGGTTGGTAAGAAATAGAGTTCAAATACCAAGAGAGATAAAGATTGTTTTGATCCTAATTAGTGCTGCCAGATTGAAAGCTTACCCCCGGGTGATTCCTGTTAGGCTCCAGGCTCATTAATCACTTACATTTAGTAAGACTCTCCTGCGAGATGCTGCCATGTGTTAAATAAATATTATGTAAAATTTTTAAAGTAATAATTTTCTCTAAAACTGAGCTCAATTCATCCTTCGGGGACATGTGCACAACCCACAGGTGTGATCAGAATTCCCAGGATTAAGTAGAAGCAGCTCTACTACATTCTGGGCGAGCTATGAAGGAATTTCCCTCCATGTTTCTCTGGGATTTGCTGCCATCTTTATTGTCTGGAAGGAGAATCAGATATATTCTGATATCTGTAGCCTTTTCATGAGTCAGTCATTTACAGTAATTATGGTCTCGCCATCCACTCCTAAAATACAGATGAACCTGAGAAACAGATAAAATTAAGCTCCTCCGGTCTTAAAAGATATATTCTTAGACTGGAATTTATAGCCCCTGCACCCCCCCAGGAGCCCCGTAAAAGCCATCAAATCCCTGAAAAATGTCAAATGCTGTGTTCAGGAGAGAGTGTTTATACCATCAGATATATAGTAAGTTCCTAAGTAAGGAAAAGTTAAGAAGCACCAACTTGGGAGGGCTAGTTCTATTAAATGGCTTTCTGTGTGAGTGGCTGAGTCATTTAGGGCTATCTCAAGGATATTTCATGTCTTCTTTTCATTGTGCTCATTATCTAACGTAAATGGCAGCATAATATTGCATAGTATTGTTGTCTCATAATTTTCCTAACACCTTCATTACCATTAAGTATCTTTTGTTATTTCCGTATTGCAAATACTTTTTATTATATGTATTTCATGTCTGTATTTTGGTACAATCCCCCAAAGTTGATTAACTCTAAATGAACATTTTCTGCAGCTCAGTGATAATTAAATTGCTTTTAAACAAAATCTTTACTGTGATAAAAGGAGAACTATCTTACACAGGGTACATGTCTGACCCTCCTTCCAGAATCCATTCTGGTGAAACAGCTTTGCTGATGACCTATCTAGACATCATTCCGGCTGTTCCCCCTGGGCTTCAGGCACACTGCCAAGTGAGGAACTTACCTGACTTTAGAGGGCCAGCTTGGCCAATTTAACTCTATTTTAGGAAAAGCAGACATTAAAGTCCACGATCAATGGAAGGGAGTGCTGCTATAGTGCTTCTGAGTCCATTGTGCTCCTGGGAAAGGATGGCAGCAGCTGCCTGGAGAGAAGACAGGATATTGCCTTCATTACCCCTGCTTCTGCTGGGCAAAAGGAAGTTTCAGTCGAGGGCTTGGTGAGACTGAGAGAAGTCAGGATCAAACTCTGACTTGTGTACCTGAAGCAAGGCTTCCAATGACCCTATAGATATGAAAAGTCATAGCAGGTACAGATCAAGATCATGTGACCAATCAGGACCCAATACATAGGGAAATATGATAACATAGCAAGTGCTAAGTGCTCTGCAATATACCTGAGCTATACATATGAGCAAAATGTGACTTCTGTGTACTAGAGGTACATCATTTAGTGGAAAAGAAAGTAAAAAACACCGTAGGAAGACTGCTCTCATCTCAAGTGCACTAGATGAAGAACTTTACACAAATTTACAAAAAGTCCAAATGTAAATAAATTTTAAATAGTATAAAATTATTCGATATCATTATAATAGAGTTTGAATTTATTGGTTGCTGGGCAGCAGGAATAGTCTGACCTTCTCCCTAACAGGAACCTCAGTTACACAGCACCACCAGAAATGGCATCAGGACATGGATATTGAAAGCGACACTTTGCAGCCATCCAAACACATAGTGTACCAATTATGTATGCCAACTTTTCTCTCTTCTTCACTTTCCTTTGGGGTATCTAGGAACATAAAGTAGATCCTTCTTGGTAGAAATCTAAGGATCCCTGTTAGACTAAACATACTAAGATGTCTATTCTTACTAGATCCTGTTCATTGGAGCAGAATCGTTGCATATTACATCACCCACTCTAGTAACTGATGTTACTGTCCAGTGAATAGTTTATGAATGAATGAATGCATACATGCCTTTATTTCTTCCCCAGAGTAATAATGTTGCAGAGAGCAGCCAGATGTTTAATTAAATTGTCTAACAGGGTGGTTTCCGTGTGTGTGCCTGCATGTGTATATAGCATGGGTGTATTTTATTGTATTGACAGAACTTAGGGCTAAACTATACGTGAGAGTTGATTTCACCTAAAAGTTTCATGCAAGATCTTACAAGTATGTGCCACCATAAGTTCTCCTGCTCTGTTAAAACCTCCATATAAATAAAACAGTTCACTAAATGATAGTGATTTCTGTTTACTTGGAATTTAAACAATGGGAATACTCTTAAGAACTTAAACCATATCATAAACACAACGACAAATATGTGAAAATAAATGAACTTGGATGTTACTTTTTTAGTACAAAAATGTTCCAGTCTTGGGCGAAAAGAGCTGGGTAGAGATTTGGACAGCTGCTTGGCACTTAGGCTATACCACAATTTGCTATGTTCAAGATTCAAACTGGAAAATATCCATAGGGTATTAATCAAAATAAGTTATTCTGTTACTATAGTTAACGTTCTCCCTTGGATAATGTCATGTTTTGCGTTTCAATGTAGCAAACTTAATTTTCACGAAAATAAGCAAATATTTGGAAATTACACTTTGTTGGAGAGTCTAAATATATTGTTAAGCAATATGTGTTTAAACTTATTTATCACTGTTATTAAGCAAGACGGTATTCTTAAATTTGAGGATCATGTTAACTATTAGCCTAGAGCAAAATTTATTTTAATGGAAATTTTGATAGATACTTAACCAAAGAAGTGATATTATACCTCTAACTTAATGCTTATTAAAAGGGCATATAAATTAGAGTGAACAAAATAATATGGAGGTGAAATGATCATTCTTAGAGAGTTGACTGAGAATCAGCTTGTCTTCTCAATGCTTTAGTATTCAAGTATCCGTTTGTTCTAGGAAACATGGGGTTTAGACCTCTGATGCATTTAAAATAGTACTAAGATGTGCCACATTTTATTGCATTAATTTCTTCAGTAATTTGATTTTCAAAAAAGTGGAAGGAAAGTAGGCTGCTGCCTATCTGTATGGTTGAGCTTGTATTTTAACAAACTCTTCTTTGCTGCGTTCGACTCCATGAATATACAGTACAAAGACATGATATTGTTTCAAACAATGCAGAGATTCATGACCTCTTTTATAAAAAGGGTCATTTGATTTCTGAAATTAAGCCATTACCTGGTTCCCTCTAGCAGTGACTTCTCTGGAGCAACTCTCTCTCTTCACCTCACCTCCTTACCACCTGCAATGGCCAGTGGGTAGCCTACATTTCCTGTTCCTACTTCGGGAGAAAAATTGGGAGATTTAGTGTGTGCTATCCTCAGAATCTCTGAATGGCTGCCTGCCTGCGTACTGGGAATCGAATCCCTCACTCTGTAGAACTGGTCGATTCTTATAGATGAGTATTTTGTTAACTTCCTTGCTTAATTTTTCACATTTCTTTCCTGGTTTTCAGACATCTGGTGTTTCTCCACTAAAAAAGTGTTCTAAAATGTGACATGCGACTGTTACAATACAAAAGAAGGTTTTTTTTCTCCCAAATGTGATGTGAAAGTAAAACCCTAGGATACCAAATAATTTTCAGTAAATGCTTCACTGTAGTGTATGTTAACAGTTGGATATCACATCCATATGCTGCCAACTTCTAGATGCTGAGGTAGAACAAGGAAGGAGGTACTGAGGTTTTAGGAGAACGCTCATCAGTGGTTCAGCATCCTGCTAAGCTAGCCACTGGGTCAAGTGCTCATGGGTACAGCTGGTGGCAAGTCCCTGCAATCAGAAGTCATCACTAGCAGGCAGACTCTACAGTCATTTTAATCATTCTTTGGCAAAGCTCACAGTAAATGTACTAACTGGATATATTTTCCTGGGAACTGTCACTGTGGCTTTAGTATCCTGCTTGAATTGAGGCAGTGTGACATAATGCAGAATCACTGATGATAAAATCAAATATTCTACTGGTCCTGAGCCTATAGAACTTTATTCTATAAAGTTACTCTAAGTCTTTTTTTTTTTTTTTTTTTTTTGCAGTACGCGGGCCTCTCATTGTTGTGGCCTCTCCCGTTGCGGAGCACAGACTCCGGACGCACAGGCTCAGCGGCCGTGGCTCACGGGCCCAGCCGCTCCGCGGAACGTGGGATCTTCCCGGAGCGGGGCACGAACCCGTGTCCTCTGCATCGGTAGGCGGACTCTCAACCACTGCGCCACCAGGGAAGCCCTATAAAGTTACTCTAAGTCTTGATCTAGGGAACAGCATTATTGTTTACAAGGCAGAAGGTGTGTACAGTATGTCTAAGATATTATTTAAGTGGACCCTAGAATATTTACACAATGGTGAAGAGTTGAGAATATGGAATTTTATGTTTAATCAAAATGTGCAGGGCTTCCTCCATCCACCTTTTTTTTTTTTTAAATTTCTCCTCCATCCACCTTTATTTTTAATTTTTTTTAATTTTTTTTTTTATTTTTGGCTGCTTTAAGTCTTTGTTGCTGCACGAGGGCTATACTCTGGTTGCAGAGAGCGGGGGCTACTCTCCGCTGCAGTGTGTGGGCTTCTCATTGCAGTGGCTTCTCTTGTTGTGGAGTACTGGCTCTAAGCATGTGGGCCTCAGTAGTTGCAGTACACGGGCTCAGAAGTTGTGGCATGTGAGCCCCAGAACAAATGCGCTTCAGTAGTTGTGGTGCGTGGGCTCAGTAGTTGTGGCTTGTGGGTTCTAGTAGAGTGCAGGCTCAGCAGTTGTGGCGCATGGGCCCAGCTGCTCTGTAGCACGTGGGATCTTCCTGGACCAGGGATTGAACCCATGTCCCCTTCACTGGTAGGTGGATTACTTAACCACTGTGCCACCAGGGAAGTTCCTCCTCCATCCACCTTTAAATGAGATTATGTTGTAGTTAAAGCAGTGTTCAGTGTTTACATTATTATTACTATTTAAACATTACTCACAAATGAGGCATGAAGTTTTCTAGAAGTACATTTCCTATCTTGTATGTTGTCCTGTTCCCCTGGAGTTCATAAATGCCTCCATTTCTCCATTGTCTGATTTTTTCCATCTAAGTATCACTAATTTCCCTCCAAAAATGCAAATCTTCTCTCAATTCATTTTTAAAAGAAGCAAAGTAATCTCCCAGATTTTTTAATTTGGGAATTTATTTCCTGCTCTTGTAGAAAATTTATGAAACATACAAAAATAAATAAAAGGAATAATTCTATGAGTACTAAAGTACTCACTGCTCAGTTTAATAAAGGTTTACGTGAAATATAAAAGTCCTCATCTACTTTCCCCTGATATATCCCTAGTGACTCATGTAATCTCTGTTCCAAATTTAATGTTGATGACTCATTCACAGTTCTATACTTTTTCCATGTATATATACATAACAAAGCAAATATATTATATTTCAGGATACTATAAAATATTTTAGAAACGCTACCATACTGTTGTTAAAATATAATACAAAAGAGAGACCGAACTTGTAAATTCCCTGGGCAGACAAAACTATTTAAACCATGTAAGAAGAACTAAGTCTAGCTTATTTCATGAACAAAACAAAATGGTTATTTCTTGTAAATGTCTCTGATAATTATAAAAGAAATTTAAGTCATCTTCTGAAGATGGTATAAGATGACCACTTTTAGCTAACCCCTTGCTGTCCAGAAATCCCATTGTATTAACCAATCATTGTAAAGTTTAAAGAACTTCCTCATTTTCACTTTATAATCCATCCTGTAACATCATGCCTCTGAGCTTCATACCAGTTTGGGGTTTGAAAGCTCCCCAGTTTGATAACTGTTCATTCCTGTTGATACACATAATTCTGATTCACTGACTTGCACTGCTCTGTGGCTTAACCATTATATTGAACATGCATAAGCAGTGGAAGTAAGCACAAAGCTACCCCATTTTTGTCTTTCCATGTCACTTTAAATCCTTTGAGTGATTCTACTACTTGCAAAGACAGAAAATGAAAAATTCTGTTAGATCCCATGACTTAATGGAAACTGTGAGAGCTGTAAGTCACAAAACAGTCTCAATTCACTGTGTAAAATGTCCAGTCATGTGTTACTACCAAAGTCAAAATTTGATTTAAAGTTTCAGCATCTCCTCTGGCTCAGCTTGTCTCTGTATAAGAAAGAAGCTTGCAGTTAGCCAGAAAGAAGGACCTGGTATTTTCTTAACCTTTTGACTTAACCTTTGACTCCTTAACCTTTGACTTAACCTTTGACTCCTCCTCTCTCAACTCCCTGGAGTTGGGGATGCTATCTTTCACACATAAGGAAAGTCAAGGAGAATTGCAAAGATGCTCACCCCAACAGTTTTGAACAACTGAGCTAAAGCGAACAATTGCAACTTCTAGATTCTTAATATGATTTTAATAACCTGGTTTGTTTCAGCCACATTTGTGTCATTTAATGTTACTTGCAGCCAAGTTCCTTTCAAAACAATATGCTCTTTCAATGGTATTAGAGTGAATTATCTGTGTCTTCTGTGATAATGTGGTTTTTTTTTTCTTTTTTCCACTTTAATCTGTTACTATGGTGAAGAACAAAGGTTTTTTAATGATAAAAGACTTTTGCATGTCTGATATAAACCCAATTTTTGTGTTTATAGATATAGATACTACAGATAGATATTCTGTATTCTTACACGATTTTTCCTCCTTCTAAAACTCTAAATAGTTGTGTATTGAATGTTCTCATTTCATCTTCTTATCTTTCATAATTTCTACCTCTCTTTCACTCTGTGATTTAAATTATTAAATATTTTGTGTATAATATTTTTATGTCTACTAGTTTACTAATTCTCTTTCTACCCATGTTATGTACTATTAATCTAGCATATTGAATTTCTAGTAAATTCTCAAAATTCTCTTTGGTTCTTTTAAAAATATACCTTTTCAATTTTTACAGCATCTTGTTTTTAGTTATTAATACACTCCTTCATTTCTTTAAATATATTAAACATTGTTCTATATTCCCTGACTAAAATTTCAGGATCTTCAGATGTTGCTGAGATATTTCTTAAGTGACTCTTATCTTGTCATCTTTTTCTTTATGTGATAAGTGATTTTTGATAATGAGTTTATATTCCTTAGAACTTTACCGTAAGTAATTATTTAAAGTTTGTTTTTCCAGAGATGTGATCCCTGAACCTTGAACTAATCTGTGTCCAACAACCAATGTCCAACAACAAATTGGGGTTTGAATAGTAGATCTTATTTTCAGATTTAACATTTCAAGGATAAAACTTCTCATTTTCATGTTATGTTCTCTAGATTGAAATTTACATCATCATTACTATTATTTTTTTTGTATCCTCATTTCTCATATGGTTGTTATTCCTGATACTCAAAGTTTCAAAACCTCAAAGTAGTAGGAAATGATTTTGCTATGAAAGAATCATCTGATTCTACACTTCAAGCTGTGTAAGGAAGATAACTGATACACTTTCTAATAGCTTTCATGTATTGATATTGAAAGTAATTATGTCTAACAGCTCTGTAATTTTGAAAACTTCCTGTTTCTTTGGTATCTTACAGAATTTTGTCTTAATTTCCTGCATCTATTGTTTTTGTGAAAGTTTCAACTCGAATGTGGAATAACTAAGCTGTATTTATGGGTGTCAAAGAAGGAGCTGAATAATCAATATATGTCATATTAAAACACTAATTAAAAATCAAATTCTAAAAGTGATGACAGTAATGGGTAATGCTGATGAAAAACAGAGATTGGCCAGAGATTAAAACAATTTGAAAAATAGTATCTGTCATTTTTCTCTATTTCCATGTGGCTACAATTGCACAGTTTTGTGCTGCTTCATGAATCAAATACAAAACCTGTTTTTTCATTTAAAACCCTTTTCCTAATGCACACAAGAAAGTTTATGTGGAAAACAACTTAACCCAGTTGTAAATTTTGTTGAATCATCTAGAGCAACCCACCAATGTTGTCCTCCTCATGTTAGAAGTGCTACAGCTGTCAGCTCATTGCATTTGCTACAGAGAATGTACCCTTTTTCAAAGGGCATTCCCATTTAATACCTCGTTTGATTCTTATAACTTCCCTACGTGGTAGGACAAAACTTATTGCCGTTATATCACAAATGAGAATACTAACGCACCAGGTGGCTGAGAGATCTGACTAAAATCACAAGGCCCCAGGGCGCTGAAGTGTAGGGGGAAAAAGAGAACCAGGAGACCTGGACTCTGGTCGTGACTCCGCCTCTCATGAGCTTGCCTTTGTGTGTACAAAACTGCCTGCTCTGCCTAAAAGCCTCACAGTATCATTCTGAGAAACAAGGGCAATATTATGTGAAATGTGAAAGTACGTTCAAACCCACACAGTGATAGACCAATACAAGATGATATTATGTGATATGAAAATCATGTTATGAAGAGCAGGCTGAATCTAGCTCTAGCTTCTGGGTAAAAGAAGAAAGATGATATTTCTATACCACTCAGAAAGACATGTGCCAGAACAATCTATTATGACGAAACGTTGTTTTAAATTTCCTAAGGAAAGGGAAGTGTTGTTATTTCCTACTGGGAGAGAAAAGAAGTCTTAGAAGAAAATGTGGCAAGAGTCACGAACTTTAAATCAGGATATTTGGCTTTAGATCCTGGGCTTTTCGGCTCTGACACACTCTATCGCTATAACTCTGCTTTCTAAGTGGAGGGCCTCTGTGAGATTGTTAAATATTGATACAGTAACGCCTCAATCCTCTTAATAATGGAATTCTTCGGTTAATTGGGTGTTACCTCAGTTTCTTATCTTTTCATATTCCTTCTCTCACTACTGTTTTGTTTTTACTAACTCTCCCTCGCAGATTTTTTCTCACACAATAGTCTCTGATATCCCCTTCCCCTAGCCCTCCCTCATTTTTTTTAAGTTCCACACTACCCTCCTGCATCTCTGGCTATAGAGTGTAAGGACTATCCTTGTTTTGCAATCCAAACAATCCCAACACCTTCAGGGCTCCACATTTTTAGAGCAAAAGATAAACAATATCACAACTTTACTGGAAAGTCTGTGATAAGCAGAATAATGGTGCCATCAAAGACATCCACATCCTAATGTGGACATGTTGTTACCCTACATGGGAAGAGGGATTTTCCAGATGTGATTAGACTAATGGTTTTGGGGTAGGGAGATTATCCTGGTTATTCAGGTGGATCCAACATAATCACAGGGGTCCTTACGAGGAAAAGAAGGGAGCAGGAGAGTCAGAGTCAGAAAGAGAGATATGACTATAGAAGCAGACGTCAGAAAAGAAGTTTGCAGATGCTACACAGTTGGCTCTGAAGTTGGTACCAGGGGTCACAAGGCTAGAAACGCAGGCAGCTTCTAGAAGCTGGAAAAGGCAAAGAAATGGATTCACCCTAGAGTCTCCAGAAAGAACTCATACCTGCTGAGCTCAGTCATACCCATTTCAAACTTCTGACCTCCAGAACTTTAAGATAAATTCCTGGGTTTTTAAAGCCTCCATGTGTGTGGTGATTTGTTGCCAACAGGAAACCAATAGAAAGCTGTCTGCTCTTCTCAGCAGTTTGACTCATCTCTAAGCTGGACTTTGGCATAACTGTAAAAGTTATGTTCCATTTAGTTCCTGGAAGACCTTAAGAAGCTATGTATATTTTGAAATTTTCCAGAAATGCTCCAATCCCCAAGTTAGTCACATAAAAATAATTTTGAGGATATTTTTCATCGTAATGCAATTTGCATTCCATTTATATTCTCCTTAACCTAATGCTGGCATAATTGATGTTCTCAGGTAATCACAATGAGCTAGCTTACAAGAGGTTTCTAGATAATGTTTAAAGTTGTTTGCAACCCTGAGCTTATGTGATTATATTGTAAAAAACAAATTAGAAATCACCCAAACCTATCAACTCCTTTCCTGAAGTGTACTCTGTGTGACTCTGATTACAGCATATATCATCTTAAATTTCATTATCTAATATATGTCTAAGTTTCTCTGAATTACTAATTATTGATATCTGGATATTTCTATGGGTGGGGCTATCTACTTTTAAAATCCTTTCTGCCTTAGCTAGTCATGCAGAATTCGGGGAGCAGCCCTCTCACCATCCAAACATACTCTACGGAATAATACTCCTATTCCACTGTGGAAACACACTGTTTCTGAATTTCTTTATTGTGTAAGAATGGGAAGTTACACAATGGGAAAGTAATAGTTATTCACTGATGACCATGGAAGGATACATGGAAGGAAACTTAATTCAGTAGATTTCCTTGAAGGTGGAATAAGACACAGAAGAAAAGAATTAGCCAGTCTGGGAAACAGGGAGGGGAAAAAATACTAACTTCAAAAACAGGAAGTATACACAAAGAAAAATCCCAAGGTGTTTTTGTAGTATCATGGTATATTGAAGATATTATGCACAGCTAAATATTTCAGAGGCATGGGATTTAGGTCACATGGACTTAGGAGATGAGGCTGGAGAAGTAAAGGGGGCCAAATCAAAAAGGCTCTGATCAATAAATACTAAGGAATTTGATCTTTAACCTATAGGACACAAGAAGCCAAGTGAGCACTTTAAATAGAGAAATAACATAGCTAGTGTTGTATTTTAAACAGCTGGGACCCTGTATGGATGATAGATTTGAGGGAGATGGTTATATGGGCAAGAATCCAAGTTCAGAGCCTGTTGTAACACTTTGATCGCAAACGATAAGAGTCAATGGTGACAGGTATGGAGGGGGGAACCATTTATTAATTGGCGTGAAAGCAAAGGGATAATGATTGTCCTTCCCCGCTGCCACTATCACCAACACCAAGTTTCACAATTTAGTAGTCAGGAGAACCACCAAATAAGAGGGATAAAGGATGATAAATTTCATTTTAAATATATGTCTCTGAAAAACAAAGAATAAGAGGAGAGGCCAAACAGGTGGTTGACAAAGCTTGGTTGAATATGTATTTGGAGAATTATCAGTACACAGATGGATAAGAGCATTTGCCTTTTGAAGACTTGACTCCCCAGTTTCACTAGAGACCTGGAACTAGAAACATTACTTAGTCTCCATGAACCCCATTTTTCTCATCTGTAAAATGTATATTATAATCCCAAAACTCATAAAGTTTTGTATAGTTCTTATACATATAAAGCCCTTAGCATAATACTTATCCACAGAAAAGGCTTAATAAAACATAGTGAGTTTAGATGAAGTCATGATAGTAACTGCTACAATGATACTATATAGGATGACATAAGAGGATGAAAAGAACAAAGCCATGGGGTCACATTCATACTTAAATTGTGGGCCAAGAAAAAAAATCAATGAGAATATTAAAATGAAAGTGGGAGAGAGAGATAGAGGTAAGAGAATCAGTAGACTATCATACTATGGAAATTGTAGAGAATATTGTTTATAGCTTTGCTGTTCACCATGGCCCAGTGAAGGATAAGATCTGTGACATAGGATAGACCAATTGGATTTCCTCTCCCAAGTCTTTGAATCTTAGCACTATGATTCAAAAACAGGAAAAATTATATCACCCTTATTCAATCTGTAAGTGGTGACCTGACACAACTGTTTGGTAGCCCCAATATCTGTCCATTTCTGAGTTTACTCCCCAACTCTCCCAATTCATTTCGTAATATCTTTCCCTTAGAGTTAGTATGTGTTGCTTGCAAGTGAAAAACTCTAATTTATACTGAACGAAGAGAATAGTTACCCTCATTTAGGCATAAAATAAGAACTAGTACATCCCCATTGGATTTGCCAATCAGAAGCTGAAACCTGTTTGCAGTTGATTATGAACAGTGTGAGAGGGATGAAACATGTGAGAAGAATATGACAAAAAAATCAAGTGAGGCTACAAAATGATTGTCCTCACTTTGTTTGGACTGTTTGGATAGTTTCTTTCCTTAGATGTGAGAAACATAAGCATGTTTATAGTACAGGAGAAGCCAACAGAGAGGGAGATTTTTTAAGATACAGGAGGGAGAGGGCTGATGAAAGGAACAAGACAGGGAAAAGGCAAATGAAAAGGAAATAAAATGTCTATGTGGATGGGGTTACTATTGGACAGGCAGAAATACACCATATCTCAGAGACTGGATACACTTGAAGATGGTGTGACTAGGGATGCTAAGAAAAATCATCTGTTGACCTCAGTTTCCTCCTTAAAATAGGCACCAATATCATCAACTGAGAATGAATATACATGGGTTAAAAGGTGGTTTCAAACTCTTAGAGAGAAAGTCTGGAATAACTTTTAAGGAATATAAGAGATAAACATGGAAAAGGACAAATGAAAGAATTAACAGAATGCACTGAAACTGACAGTAAAATTGAGACCACGAATATTGGTAATTTTTCAGCTGCCCAGATGAAGGAGCAAAAATATGCAGATATTTGACCTAGAAGCTGGGACTTGTTATTAGACTGTTATGGTCAAAAGAAGGTACAAAAAAGAATCTCTGAATTGAGGCTGGTGGAGCTTCAAGGTCAGAGAGAAGGAAAGGAGGAAAAGAAGTGTAATAGGGAAAGATTGGGTAGGGTGGCGGGTGCTAGTTGTCTGAGAGAAAATTAAGGGTGGGCAACATTCATTAACATGAGAGTTAGCTTTGAGGTTGAATAGCATATAAAGTGGAATGAGAACCGGAGTAATCTGGAAACAAAAATGGCTACAGAAGAGGGGACTATGATTTGGAGTCAAAATTGGAGAGGTTCCTGATGGGGATTAGATTCTCACTGAGACACTGGGAATAGCAGAGACAAAGGACATTGGATTTAAGTAGAGCCAAGAAGGTGAAGGCTAAACTGTTGATGGATTGCAATCTCTTAAGATTATAGGAGCAGGTTTAGAGAAGGGGAAGGGACAACAAATTCCATCAATGGGAGAGTGGGAATAAATAATTGAGAGGTTGGTTGACAGAAGAGGCAAACATTAGTACAGCTAGATGAGAGGAACCAGAGGAGAAAACATATTTTTCGTAAGAATGGATTAATAAAGGGGTAGAAAGCAGCAAAGAAAGCTAAGAGAATATAGACTCACCCCCCTGAATCTATTGAGAATAAGGGGATAAAGTCAAAGAAATAAAGAAAAAATAGACATATTTCTACATTTGATTAGATGAAAATTAGATGCAAATTAAGTAGGTTACATCATCACACAACCCAATATAGCTGTTAGTCATCTGTGATATTTTGGCTTTGGTTTTTTTTTTTTTTTTTTTTTGGTGTGTGTGATTATTCAAGATATAAAAATGATCATTCTTAGCAAAGTTCCTCATTCTTCCCAAGATTTCTCTCATGGGCAAGAATTTAGCAGGAATCTTATAATATTGATGCCTCTGGCTTCACAGGCAGTCAATTTTCTTATATATTGCCTGTCTTTATCAGATAAGAATGATCAGAGTGTCTTGGCCCTTAGCATTCTTTTTTGGTAACTACATTTTGGTTGGTGAATAGCAGCTGGTTTTAAGATTTGTTTATGCCTGAATCTTTTACTCTCAAAATACAACTACTGTACAAAATATACCAAAAAATTACACAATATTTGGAGCTACAGCTTAAGACAAATAATTAATTGCTTAATAACTATGACTCATGTATGATGATTAAAACGTGTAATCTAATGAAAATAACAGTAAAAAATTCAGGTTTTTAAAGATGTGGCAAACATATACAATTTTTGGTAAAAACGTGAGATATTACTTTCAAAAGTTATTTTTAATTCTTATATAAAGTGTTGGCTCAAAATTGGGACAGAATTAGTTAAAACAGAAGCAGTTTTACACAATAAACCCACCCAACTGTTCCAAGAAGATGTGAACTTATTTTTAAAAAATGATATAGAAAAAGAAACACTAACTCTGTTATTTGAAATTCAAGAAAATTATACATATTGCCAAAAGATGTTTAGCTGCTCAGAGTACCAATATAAAACACTCCATCTTACAATGTTGTTTAAAAATAATGTTGTTCTTAATAAACAACTATTCCAAAAAAAGTGTTACAAATCATATTCTAATCTCTGAACAGCATTTACTGAGTGTTAAATTCAACCAGACCCCAAAGGATTCAGTTTATTCAGCGAAGTGAGCTATTTTGTCCAACGTTCCCTTTTGGCAAAATTTCAGAAACATTACTGCTCAGGAAATTAAATGCCACTTTACGACAAATAAAATGGAGCAAAGCTAACTCTTTGCTTCTTACAGACATGTTTAAACATCTTGACTCTCTTCTTTAAGCCATATTTTTATGGTTCTGTTTACATGTAGCCCTAATATTAGTCCTACCAGTGCTTTTAACAACTTTATAGTGGCCTCTTAACTCATCTCGCAGCATCATTTCTGGCCATAACCATAGCTCTGCAGGCTTTATCCCTCCCTTTCTCTCTGATTTTACCTCAAGTCACTCTGCCTATCCCTCCACTATAATATTTCCTCCATCCACAGGGATTTTACATAAGATATTCCTTCTTCATGAATTACCCTGTGTCCTCTCCCTCACTCACTACCTTGTTTACCTATTTAACCATTTCTATTTATCATTTAGGACTCAGCTCTCAGCTGATTGCCTTAGGGAAGTTTCGTCTGACATCCCATGCTCCATCAAACTTACCTCTTCTAATGCTGTGCTTTGCTAGTACTTAGGACAGCTTCATTAAAGACTGGCTCCCCTCAAGACTGTGAGCTCCCTGAAACCAGGGACCATGTTTATACTGCCCGTATCAACCCATTTTTCAAATTCCTTTCAGCATTCCTGACTGCCCATATATATCTATTCTTCAGTTGCTCCTTCAAACCAGATGTGACATTTTATAGGTTCTCTAATTAATTAGTGAATTAAATATCTTTGACATGTGTATATATATTTATATGGTAGCCACTATTTTACCATTTTGAAAATTATCTTTGAACAGCTGTTTTATGATATTTAAATACAAGTACAGGGACTTCCCTGGTGGCACAGTGGTTAAGAATCTGCCTGCCAATGCAGGGGACACTGGTTTGAGCCCTGGTCCGAGAAGATCCCACATGCCACAGAACAACTAAGCCCGTGCACCACAGCTACTGAGCCTGTGCTCTAGAGCCCACGAGCCACAACTACTGAGCCCTCGCACCACAACTACTGAAGCCTGTGCGCCTAGAGCCCGTGCTCTGCAACAAAAGAAGCCACCGCAATGAGAAGCCCACGCACCGCAACTAGAGAAAGCTCACATGCAGCAACAAAGACCCAGCGCAGCCAAAAATAAATAAATAAATAAACAAATTTATTTTTAAAAAATACAATTTCAAAATTGTAATTGTAAAATACAAGTACAGAAAAATACAATTTTTGGTCCCTCAAAATATTAAAAATAGAACTACCATATAATTTAGCAATTCCACTTCTGAGTATTTTTCCAAAGAAAACAAAATCACTAATTAGAAAATATAAATGCATTCCTATGTTCACTGCAGCATTAGTCACAATAGCCAAGATGTGGAAGAAACCTACGTGTCCACTGATAGATGAATGGATAAAGAAGTGATACATATATACAATGGAATATAATTCAACCATAAGAAAGGATGAAACCCTGCCATTTGCAACAACATGGATGGACCTGGAGAATATTATGCTAAGTGAAATAAGTCAAACATAGAAAGACAAACACCGCCTGATTTCACTTGTATGTGGAATCTAAAAAACAAAAGAACAAGCATAATGAAACAGAAACAAAGTCATAGATACAGAGAACAAACAGGTGGTTGCCAGTGGGGTGAGGAGTAGGGAGATGAGTGAAATAGGTGAGGGAGACTAAGAGGTACAAACTTCCAGTCACAAAATAAATGAGTCACAGGAATGAAATGTACAGACAGCATGGGGAAGACAGTCAATAACAATGTAATACCTTTGTATGGTGACAGATGGTAACTAGACTTAATATGGTCATCATTTTGTAGTGTATAGAAATATCTAATCATTGTGTTCTGCACCAGGGACTAACATAGTGTTGTAGGTCAATTATACTTCACACAAATAAACTCATAGAAAAAGAGATCAGATTCGTGGTTACGAGAAGCAGGGATGAAGACAGTCAAAAGGTACAAACTTCCAGTTAAAAAATAAATAAGTACTAGGGGTGTAGTGTACAATATGATCAATATAATTAACACTGCTGTATATTATATATGAAAGTCGTTAAGAGAGTACATTCTAAGGGTTCTTATCACAAGGAGAAAATTTTTTTCTTTTTCTTTTACTCTGTATCTATATGAGATGATAGATGTTCACTAAACTTACTGTGGTAATCACGTCATTATGTATGTAAGTCAAATCATGCTGTACACCTTAAATGTATACAGTGCTACATGTATACAGTGCTACATGTCAATTATATAGAACTAAAACTGTAATAAAAATATAAATAAATAAATAAATAAAATATATCATTGTCACTAATGTCAAGCCTTACCCTAACTGTGTATTGGTCAATAATATACTCAGCAAGATATTTAGTAGAAATATTATTTGCATCTTTATTTTATCTTTTAAAGACATCTTTTTGTGTGTGTTTCATAATATTGATATTATTAGAACAACAACAGAAATGCGTATACAAAAACCAATCATCTCACTGATATACATTCATTGAAGTATATTAATAACTGCATATTGATTGATTGCTTTGTTGGAAGCAAATTTAACATACCAATGTGAAGGCCACTTTACTATATATATACATATACATACCCCATACATACCACATGTGTATATACATACCACTGTACATACACATACTTGCATGTGTATCTATACTACTCTACATGTACATACATACATATATGTGCACACATACACGTGTACATGCTACCGTGTGTTCATGTGTATGCATATATGTTCTCTAATTGGGCTGTGAACTCAAACTATTCCTCAGAAGAAAAGAGGAGCGTAGAAGAAAATGCCATGGAAGTAGAAGAGTTTTAAAAGCAACAAAATCATTTTTAATCAGAAACATCCATAAACAGAGCATAAACTCGTTGGAATAACTAAGAAGATGGCGCCCAACCTAAGATCAGTGTGCCTCTATAGTAAGCACAATAATGACCTCTCAGAAACGCCCATGCCCTGATCCCCAGAACCTGTGAATGTTTTACATTTATGGCAAATGGGACTTTGCAGAAGGAATTAAATTTCTGAATCTTCAAATAGGGAGAGTATCCTGGATTATTCAGGTGAGCTCAATCTAATCACATGAGCCCTTAAAAGCAGAGAACTTTAGCTGGAGGCAGAGGAGATATGGGAGAAGGAGAAATTAAAGAGATTCAAAGCATGAGAAGGACTTGGAATGTTCTTGATGGGTTGAAGATGAAGAGGCAACATGACAAGAAACCCAGGTGGCCTTAAGAAACTGAGAGAGACTCGGGCTGACAGCCAGATAAGAAAAAAGAACCTTGGCTCTGCAACCTCAAGAAACTGAATTTTGCCAACAACCTGAATGAACTTGTAAGCAGGTCCATCTTCACTGTCTCCAGGGAGCAATATAGCCTATGGACACTTTGACTTCAACTTGTGAAACTAAGCAGAGGACCCAACTGAGCAAGGCTGTACCAAGACTTCTGACTCACAGAACTGTGAGATAATACATTTGCCTTGTTTTAAGCTGCTAAGTTTGTAGTAATTTGTTACAGCAGTAATAGGAAGTTAGTACAGTCCTTAAAGTAGCAGAAACCCAAATTTAGTCTAGAACAATCAAGACAAGCTTACTTGTTTCTGATGAGGCCAAATATTAATCACAGATCGATTAATGAGCTAAATGTAAAGAACAAAAATATCACAGAATGAGAATTCAATAAAAAGGAATGATTTATATACATATGCCAGAAGGTCTCTTTTTAACAGTAGACAAAATGTAAAAGCCCTAATTGAAACATTGAAAAATGTGATTATAGTAAGATGTAAAGGCGTTTGCATATCAAAATTGCCATAAAGAAAGTTAAAAGACAAGCCACAGACTGGACTTATCTTTTACCTGCAGAACATGTAAAAATAATCTTTCAAATTAAAAGGAAAAACGTAAACCTACTAATAAAAAAATAGAGCAAAGGCAATACAGAAGAAAAATGTCACTGAATTATGAATATTAAAACAATGTGATACAATTTTTCATCCACAAGACGGGCAAGTATTGTTGGAATTTGAAGAAACACATACTCTATTGACTGCTGAGAGGAGTTGGCAATTAATTAAACCTTTTCAAGTGCAATATGGCAGTGTATCTTAATTTTATACATGCCACTTCTTTGATCAGGAAATTCCACCCTAGAAATATAGAGAAGATGCTAATTTTCTTAATGATTATAACAGATTAATATTGATAACCATATGTTGATCTTAGAAAGAAATGAGTATATGAATAATAGTACATTTAAACCAAAAATTCTATGCATCAATAAAAAAGAATGCATCAAGTCAATATACAAGGACATTGAAAGATCTCCCAGATACTTAAGTGCAAAAAAAAGTTTGGGAATGATATAGGTGGTATATGATTTCACTAACTTAAAAAGCCCACAAAAAATGAGTTTACAATTGTAGATGTCCATGTACACATACACATATGTAGATACATAGGAAATATTCTGGACAGTGTTCACCAAATAATGATAGTTGTGTTTGAGAAAGAACTCAGGCTAGAGCAGCAGGCATGTGGCACTCAAGAATAATCAAATAATCGGTATTATTTGAGTAAAAAAAACTGACATTGAATTTATATAGAACTTATAGATTTAAAAGTTTTTCAAAACAGAAATAAAAAAGAAACTAAGATAGACAAATTACACTGAAGGAATAAACTAGTCTTATAGTGACTAGTTTCAGCACCAGCGAGTGGGGGCAGCTCTAGGAACTGACACTGGCACTGGAACCAAAGAAGGGATTCTTGGGCCAGATAAGAAAATGTTCTTTATTAAGGAAAAACTAGGAAGGTATTTTACACAAACACTCGCCACCACCCCTCTTCCAAATGTGAATAAGGATGCCACAGATAGACTGAAAATGCAGTGCATCTCTCCCAAATCTCCCTTGAGCAAGAATCTGAGCTTTAAGAGGTACTTCTAGAACCACCTCTAAGGAATGGCATCTCAATACCTCCTAACACCTAAGAAAGAAACTGGGAAACGGAGAAAACCAGCCAGTCTTAAGGGAGCCATATTTACCAAGATATTGAGTTGCTAAGATTAGCTTCATAAAGGAAAGGCAAACGAGATACCTAGGGTTCACTGGTAGGTACAGTGGGAGAATACTGATTCCCCAAAGATGCCACATTCTAATCCCCAGAAACTGAATATATTACCTTATGTGGCAAAGGTAAGACTAAAGATCTTAAAATTGTAAAAAATTATCCTGGATTATCCAGGTGGGTCCAATGTTATTATGACAGTCTTCCTAAGAGCGAAGCAGGCTGTCAGAGAGAGAGAGGAGGTTTGAAGATGTTATACTCCTGGCTTAGAAGATGGAGGATGGTGCCAGGAGCTGAAGCATCACATAGCCCCTACTGACACCTGAATTTTTAGCCCTGTGAGGCCCATCTTGACATCCAGAACTGTAAGATTAATTTGTGCTATTTTAAGCCACTCATTTTTTTGGCAATTTGTTGCAACATCAATAGGAAACTGATACAACTGGGAAATGACTTTGAAGACTAAACCACTGAAAAGATGTGTCCTATTCAAATATATATACACAAGATGTATATGGTTCTTCCCAAGGAAGAACTGTTAGAAAACACCTTCAAAATGCTTTGAATAAAAGTCCCTGACTGAATACCTATTCGTTACTTTTAACGCCCTATTGGTATTAAGGAGCTTTAGAAAAAATTCTTGCCAAACCCCTTCATATCATAGATAAGAAAACTGAGACCTAAAGGGGTGAGGTGATCTGACACTCATCTATTAGTGCAAGAATTAGAACTAAGATGTCCTAATATCTCCAAATAGTATAAAATATGGAGGGGAAAAAGAAAGTGTGGCATCTTCCATTTTTCTCCAGCTACATAGAGCTGGAAAAATTTTTAATTAAATAATATTGGGTACAGGTTAAGATCAGTCTACTCTCTATGCATGACAAAAGGAATATATTAATGAAAGCTGGAGACCGTTCAATACAGAGTCAAATTGTCAAGAGAAGATGTTTGCAGAGCCAGATTTTTTTTTTTAAAAAAAAAGACATTTATTTTCTAGTTTCTTCTAATTTTCTTGGAGTTACTTTAAAAAGGTGCATTAATGAAAGATAAGAGCACAAAGATAGGTTCCTTTGCATGCTAATGGAACTAACCAAAGACTAATAAAGATTCAGTGATCATGCTGATTCGATTATTCTGGATTGCTTTTCACTCTGCAGGCAGTACCCACACCCAACTTCTGTCACAAATTATGCAGTTAAATGTAGCTTTGGAAATTGTATTTGCATCTATCACAGAGTGCCTATTTGTTGTAATGGTGCTGAAGGATAATACCTTGGAAGTTCTAAGGATCAAGATAATCACCTGAGACCTTTTATATAAGCTTTTCTTTGTGTCGACAACACACAAAAAGGATAAGAGAACAAAAATCATTACATGAATTAATTTAGTAAAAGTTAAGATAGTCTCAATTACAAAGCTTTTGAAATGACCAGCACTTAATATCAACTTGCTTGGAAATACTCTAAGCCAATACACTACGATACTTTTATTTCCACCATTAAATCCTGACAATTGGACAACACGGAAAAAATATGTATTATGCCAAATAGGGCTATAAAATAAAAATATTGAAAGTCTGTAATGATTTGGATCCTTTTTAAGTATACTGGAATATCTTCAAATTAATGTTTCTTAATCTATAAGTGGATAGCTCCCAGCTGGTGTGTTTCCCACCTAATTGAAGATTGAGTCAACACAACAAGCTTATTTGTAATTAAATTTTGGATTTAGGTTAAATCCACTTGAATCATAAAAGCTCATGGACAAATCTCTTCTCAGCAATAATGCAAATATTCACATATTATGAAATGCTAATTTTTGGACACTAGCAACAAATAATACACACAGAAAAATACTTAAGACTGTTATCATGAAAAACACTCTTCCAAACTGACATTTACTTTGAGATGAGTTAGTTCTGCAATTTCTCACCCTAAAACATCATTTGTATCATCTAATATAATTCAAAATCCTTCGCCAGCCTGTAAGGCTGGGAATAAATTCACATCCTCATTACTTCTTAGGCATTTTTTGAGTATTTTTATCTTTTCTAATGTAGCTTTACAGGTGAACTTAAACGTAATGTGGATATTTACAATAAGCAGAGAATAAAAAAGAAAGAATGTATCATTTAGTTAGAACTGATACTTTGGGAGCTTCCTAAAAAGCTGAAATTAAAATGTAAAGCTTTTCATAGCTGTACATGGGCCTTGATGCCCCAGCCATGAACTGGGAGGGGTTATTGTGAAGGTTTAGCCTTAGGTTTTAATATCAATTGTAAAGGGACCATCAGGGAAAACAGACTATCCTGAGAGGACTTTCAATAAGATTGTTCAGCCATAACATTTTTTAAGAGCTCCCAGCATCTTTCAGACAACCTCTCTGAGGTCAAAAAAAGGAAAAAAAAAAAAAAAAAACCAAAAAAAAACTGATCACACATGTTTTAAGTAGAAAAAGTCTGAAATGCACAATTTTCTGTTTGCCTTTTTTTTTTTTAACCCTTAAACTAAATAAGTAGCTGCAAATCAGTTCAATTTCCTCCCGCTTCCTTATTTTAAAATAACATTTTTTTCTTAACTGGTAAGTTACAATCAATTACAACAGCATATTGTATGCTTATCTGATGCAGGTTTGTTTCTTCCTAACCAGGTACACATCAGGTAATTAATCATTCAAGTACTGCTGCCTACGCTTGGTTTGGTGGCTTTATAGTGGCAATCACCCAGGATCCTTCTAATTTACAGCTCTTTCCCAGACTGCTGCCTATCACACTACATCCCCAGCATGGCTCCAAATTGCTCTCCACCATGTCTGCATCCTAATCATTAAGAAAATAACCCAGGAGTCATAAGCATCAATTCTCTTTATATTCCAGTAAACGAAGTTTAGTCACATGGCCACACATAAATACATTGTAAACTGGAAATTAGAGTCCTTATTCTAGTTGTCTTATACCCAGCTAAGTATCAAGAGTGTGGTTACTTTAGAAGAAGAGAGAAAATAGATATTGAGGGAAAAAATAGCCAGTATTGGCCGTATCATCCTAGTCAAATTTTGAATAAATCAGAATTATTTTAATGGTTTTTCTTTTTCATTTAATCCTTTGACCTCAGTTCTGCTTCTAGAAATTGTTTCTTCAGGCAGTGACTCAGGCTCTCATCCTTATATCTGTCCTCTGCCCTGCTGTCTGCTAGCCAATCAGCGGTTTCTTTTTCTGAATCAAGATAGATTTATTTTAGATTTTTAACAAAATGGACACAAAATATAAAATAAATATACAGGATTCCATAATTATATAAAAATGATTAAATAAATAAATAGAGAGAATAGACAGATCTTCCATGCAGAAGGATTCCAAATAACTTACATACATTCTTTGCCCTCAGTGAGGCGGAGAGTAACTCCACACTCTTTTAAGGATGGGTTGTGCATTGTGACATCATCCCAAAGAGCAGAGATTAAAAGGAGACAAAAAAGAATTACCCGACAGTAGAGAAACCTGACAAATGCTACCTCAGTCAGGTGACTAACAGTTATAAGTCATATTGATAGCATGTACCCTTGAGATGATGTGATGAGAAACGGCACTTTACCTCTGCTGTCTTTCTCCCAAAGACCCATAAGGCCAGACTAATCATGAGAAAAACATCAAACAAATCCCAGTTGAGGGAAATTCTACAAATTACCTCACCAGCACTCTTAATAACTTTCAATATCATCAAAAATAAGGGAAGTCTGAGAAACTTACAGCTAAGAAGAGTCTGAGGAGACACTACAACCATCTTGGTCTGTTCAGGCAGCTATAACAAAATACCTCAGACTGGGTGGCTTATAAAAAGTGAAAATTTATTTCTCATAGTTCTGGAAGCTAGCATTCTGAGATCAGGGTGCCAGTATGGCTGGGTGAGGGTCCTCTTCTGGGTCTCAGACATCTTTTATCCTCACACGTGGAAGAGGCCAGAGGTCTCTCTGGGATGTCTTTTATGAGGGTGCTAATCCCACTCATGAGGGCTCCACTCTTATGAACTAAGCACCTCCCAAAGGCTACATATCTATGGCATTGGGTATTAGGATTTCAACACATGAATTGTGTGGGGTCCACACAAACTTTCAGACCATAACAACACCAAAATGTAATATGGTGTTCTAGGTGGGATCCTGGAACAGAAACAGGAACTCTGTTTCTCTAGTTCCTCCTTAGAAAAACTAAGGAACTCTGAATAAAGTATGAATATTAGTTCATAATAATGTATCAGGATTGTTTTATTATTTGTGACAAATGTATAATACTAATGTAACTGTACATTTCATGTAATGTAAGATGTTAATAATTAGGGACACTGTGTTGGGAGATTTGGGAAATCTATACAATCCTTGCATTATCTATAAATCTAAAACTGCTCCAAAATTTTTTTATTGTGAAAATGGGAGGTTCCAAACAAAAATGCCACATCACTGCCTAAAACTTGCAAAATATAGCTAAACTAGGAAAAATGAGGAGATAATTTCCTGTGCGTTGTAAAAAACTTGGGAATTTTCTTAGGAAAACCCTAAGCAAGGTTCATTATTATAGAATTATTCACTGTTATAAGATGATTAGTTCAAAATCTCTTCTAGGGATTTTCCAAGAACTATATCAGAAAAGGCAGTATTTTTTAAAAAAGAAATTAAACAAAATTTTGTTTATTTACAATTATTGTTTTGAAAGAAATTCACATATTATTGGAATAAAAATGAGAATCTAAAGAAATGATAACTCAAACATTTATATTGGGGCAATTAGTTAATCACTCTGGGGAAAAAAAAGAGTTAGATCCAAATTTTATTATTATATTAAGATAAATTTCAGCTGGATTAAACACTTAAATAACAACAATAAATATATCTGAGATTTAAATAGCAACACTAACACCATTATGTAAAAACATGTAAGAAGTTTTGTAAGTTATCTTGGATTGGGAAAAGTTTTCTAAGCATAAGAAAAACTGAGAATCATAACACAAAATTAGATAAATCTGAATACCTAAAACTTTAATACTTCTACTTGATTAAAGAAACAGCATAAACAGAAGCAACTTAAAAACTGCAAAATAATTTCAGCATTTATGGAACATTTGAAGTTAATTTTCTTAATAGATAAATCTTTCACAAATGGTGTCAGAAAAGAACACCGAAATAGAAAAACTGTGCATATGCACATGTGTGTATGTGTAAATGATATGTATTTATCTGTAATTGTCATATTTCTAGAAATTTTTATATATAATTGCTTATGTAGTAATAATTTCTGGAAGGTTAAACAAGGAGCTCTTAAAAGACTTTTGCCTCTGGAAAACAGTTTAGACTTTTACAATAGAAAAATTTAGCATTGTAGTCCCATTTTATTCCATTATTTGAAGCTCTTACATGTACGTATTTTTCTTTTAAGTTTAAAGTACTTGGTTTAAGATTAAAACCTCACATAAGTATAGTTCCTTTACTCTCTGAGTCCTTAAAGGAGCTTCAGAAACATTGAAAATGGTCACTATAAGGGAAAAGTAAAAAAAAAAGGAAAATCCAGGAATTTTTATGGAAAAGTCATTCTGTGGAAAGTCACTATCTCTAATAACAGCCACTGATGTTTGGTTTCCATGTGGGTTTTTAAAAAATTTAATCTTGAATTTGTCTTCAAGTCTCATTCTCATCCATTTTTCTCCAAATTAAAATACAGACTTTCATAAAGATCCCAAGCTTGGATATTAAAAATATTTAAACGTATTTTGCACTCTTATATAAGCAGTTTTTCTTCCCATTCAAATATTTTAAATAGTTTCTTTTAACTTTCAAAAAAGAAAATGATTCTCTGGTTTCAGAAAAGCAAAGTATATTTATCCAAGGCTCAATTATCTTAGGAAGTTTTAAGTGTATGAAAGTGAGGGTATACTCTCAAAGTACTTTATCAACTATAAAAAAGATTATTATCACCTCCTACAATGCCTTAGTATTACTTGTTTGAAAAACAAGATATGCCATTAGTATAATTGCTGCAAAGTAGTCTTTGGTGAAATAATTTAAGTAGGCAGTAAGGTGTGATTTCATATGCTCTTACGCATCATAAAGTATAGGGGGAAAATTTTTTTAACAGGGATCCTTCAGTGTCGGTAATTTATTTTCTGTCCTAAATTCCAATTACCTAATCAAATACTATAAATTGTCCAACCCATAATAAAAGCTTCAAACAGGGAATCTTTTGAAAGATGAAAGAATGAGACATCATCTGAATATTTCCTGAAATAGGAATAATCTCGATTTTGTGATGTAGCAGGAATACTTATGTAGTAATTCATTTAATTCTAGAACAAAAAGTATGTAGTGGGACATCTACTGGACAGGAGTAGAACCTTTATGGCACCTCTGATTTATTGCATGATTCAAAGAAAAATAGCCTTACTTTTCTCACTTATAAATAAAAGGCCTAAGTAGCGACCAAATGGTGAGCACTTCTGAATTTGAGTCAGAGAATATGAGTCTGAGCCTCTGTACTGCTGTTTCTCAATTTTGTGTAGTAACTATTTACCACCAATCCACAGAGCAATGAGACAGGTAACAGCTTCCATCAGTCTTGCCTATTCTACGCTGGAAGACACTATACTAGCTCTTTCAGAAAGACTTAGATTTTGTGAATCACCATTCCCTAAAATCTCACATGTGTAGGCCTGTGCAGGGATCCTTGTCTCTACATTCCCTCTAACCTTTGAACCTGGAGCCATGTCATCCCTTCCTGTGTATTTAGACCCCTCTGAGATACAGACATATGATGTCCTTAAATACATTATAATAGTAAAGTGCTCCTCAAATTCCCCTGCCCTAGTCAGTTGCTAAAACAGATATTCAAGGCTTGAGCCATGCTAACTCAGTCTAGCGTATCTGAAGCCCCAAATTAGTAGGAGCCAGAATATAAAATTCCTTTGCTGCCTCCAGCCTTGAATGGGTCTAGTAAGGCCTTGGACACACCTGTCCAGTGAGTGGTATCTCTTATCTACTCCTCTCATTCTATTTGTACTAATTTAGTATAACTGCACTCTTACCCCATTTCCCTGACCACAGCCTAGTTTGATTGGGACCATGAAACTCAGCCCAAACATCTTTAGTTTCACCTCTGAAGGAGTTAAACATTATAGTTACACTGCCAACCACTACTTGGGGTTTCACTTCAATCCAGGTGTCAATCTCCTTGAAAAAAACCAAACTCTGCATAAGAATAAAACAATTGCCCAAGGTATCTGCTGCCTACACACTATCCCTCTTGCTTATGCCAATGGGCTAAACTGAGCATAGGTATACTAGGCCTCCTTGGACACCGTGATTTGGCTTCCTGGCCACCATCCTTGGGGATTACCACTAAACTTACCAGTCCAAATTAAGCTCAAAACATTCCCAGTGCTACCATTAACCATTTGTGAAGATCCAGGATGCTTTACACTTAAATCTACATAAATTATGATACTTAAATCTGATATTGATACCCTCTTTTATATTTAATTGGGTTCCTGCCATCTTCTAGAATTAGATATTGACCTTATATATTGAAAAGGCCTTTCTCTGTGTACAAATCTTTGTCTTTATGACATGGCTAGATAAAATAGTGGGGGAAAAAACCTAATTTATTCCAAAGCCATTCAATATTCTAAATAAGTTATTTTACTTTAGATATACTCCTTCTTACCTAAATTTTTACAATTTAAATTTGACTATTATTCATATGGTCCAGATAATGGGGCTTGTGTGTACTTACAAAGAACACATATTTAGAACTACAAAAGCTATTTCTGAATTTTCACATTTTCTAGGTAATGCAATACCGCTACAGAAAAATGAAAAGTGAATTCTTTTTCAGCAATTAATATACATATTTCATAAAACTGATACAAAAATATATGTTTAATAGAATATCAGTATCTATGCATTAACTTATTTTTTTCAAAAACAAATTTTCCCTAAGGCAATTCATTTTTGTTTAACAATGGATATATTATATACTTTTCAATATTAATTTTGTTTACCTTATATTTTCTTTTATTGTACTTACTAATAGTTTAACAATCATATTAAAATCATTGGAAGTGTAATATATTTCATGACTAAAATCACACTAATTCTGTTATTTCCAAAATTAATCTCCTTGATTTTATTCCAGCTACCTTCTCAGAAAATTCTTAATCAAAATAATGAATATCTTCATAAAGGTAATATCTTCATAACAGTAAATTATAATTAAGTATATAAAAAATATAAATCTGGGGAGTGATCATGGCAGCATGATTCTTTTTTCTCTCCCTATTCATTTAAAACTAATCAGACATCCATAAATGACAATAAAGAAGTGCCTCTGCACAGCATACCAGCACACTTGGGAGGTCCATTCATCTGTGCACCCAAAAGTGGGTGGATTGGACTGCAAAGGGGGTGATGAAGCACGGGAAGTGACAGCAGCAGAGGTGGTAATGGCAGAGAAGGCAGCAGCCAGCATGACCTTTCTAGCAGAGGAGGTGAAGGGTGAAGGTGGGGAGTAGGGGTTGCCCACTTCAAAGCCATAGTAATGAAAGCAGTATGCTACTGGCCCCCCAAAAGACACACTGACCAATGGAACAGAACAGAGAGCCAAGAATTAAACCTCAGCACATACGGTTAATTAATAGTCAACAAGGGAGCCAAGAATATCCAATGGTGAAAGGATAGTCTCTTCAACAAATGGTGCTGGGAAAACTGAAGAGACACATGCAGAACAAAGCAACTGGACTCCTATCTCACACCACTAACAAAAATTAACTTGAACTGGATCAAAGACTTAAACATAAGACCTGATACCATAAAACTCATAGAAAAACATAGGGAAGAAGCTCATCGATATTGGTCTTGGCAATAATTTGGGGGCATGATACCAAAAGCACAAACAATAAAAGAAAAAAGTCAACAAATGTGACTCCATCAAACTCAAAACCTCTGCACAGCAAAAGAAACAATTGACAATACGAAAAGACAATCTACAGAATGGGAGAAAATTTTTGCAAACAACATATTGAATACAGGCTAATATCCAGAATATATAAAGAACTCAGTCAACTCAATAACAAAACAGCAAACAATTCTATTTAAAATGGCAGAGGAACCGAATAGACATTTCTCCAAAGAGGACATCAAAATGGCCAACAGACACTTGAAGAGATGCTCAACATTACTAATCATCAGGGAAAACAAATCAAAACCACAATGAGATATCACCTCACACCTGTCAGAATAGCTAGCACAAGGAAGACAAGAGACAACAGGTGATGATGAGGCTGTGGTAAAAGGGAACACTTATACACTGCTGATGAGAATATAAATTGGTATGACCACTATGGAAAAAAATATGGAGGTTCCTCAAAAAATTAAAAATAGATCTACTATACAATCCAGCAATTCCACTTTGGGTATATATCCCCAAAAAACAAAAAAAGGATTTTGATGATGTATTTGCACTCCCATGTTCATTTCAGCATTATTCATAATAGCCAAGATATGGAAAAAACCCAAATGCCCATCAATGGATGAATGGACAAGAAAGATGTGGTATATATACACAATGGAATACTATTCAACTCTGAGAAAGGAGGATATCCTTCTATCTGTGACAGCAAGGATGGACCTTGAGTGCATTATGCTAAGCAAGATAAGCCAGCCAGAGAAAGACCAGTACTGTATAAGATCACTAATATATGGAATCTAAAAAGTTAAACCTGCAAAAAAATGAAAGTAAAATGGAATCAATTCACAGTTCCAACGCACTCCTATCACTCCAGTCCAGGCACACAGTTTCTCATCTCACCAGGACACCTCATCTTTCTGCTTCTACTTTAATTCCTACCCCATTCTCATACCCCTATCCCCACTTGACACTCAGACACGTGGATTTATTGTAGAAAGTAATTCTCAGAGAAAGTAACCTTTTTAATACATAAACTGGATTATGTCTATACAACCTCTTGCTGAAAAGCCTTTAGTAATTCCCCTTTTTATTTCAAAGAAAATCCAAACTCTGTCTGGAGGAGTTCTTACCATCCCAACCTCATTTCTTGTCACCCTCCCACTCCTGACTTTCCCTGTTCCTTTTATTTTCATTAATACTCCAAGTTCTTTACAATTTTGCAGCTGTTTCCTCTATCTGGGTAAGGTCTTTTCCAGAATTTCATGGGTTTAGCTCTTTCTCATCCATGAGGATTAGAAGTCATAGCTATTCCCAAAAAGAGCCTTCACTGACTGTCCTAAAGATCTCTCACAGAGCACTCTATTTTCTTTGTTGCACAAACCTCGGTTTTGTAAAAAGTTTTACTGAAGTAAAATTGACAATAAATGACAGGTATTTAAGTGATAAGTTTTGACCTATATATACACCCATAAGGCATCCACAAAGCTATTATCTGTCACCTCTAAAATTTTCCTCATGTCCCTTTGTAATCCATCTGTCACATACCTCTCTGCCCACCCTCTCCTGTGTTCCCCCCACCCCCATCCCTAGGTAACTATGATCTATTTTCTGTCACTATATTTTGCATTTTCTAGAATTTTATGTAAATGGATCCAATTCAAGCACTTTAAGCTGGAATTCCAAATATGTGCAAAACATGCTGTGTGGAGGTAGAAATATTAAGAAAATATTTTCTCTAACCCTAAGAAGCTAAAAAGGGACAAATGCAAAAGTCACATATGTAATTATAATTAAAATGAAAAAAATAGGTTGTAAGAGATATTAATACTTATGTATAGGTTTAGGAAAGGCAAAGACCTCATCTTATTGGTGTTATCAAGAAATGCTCTGTGAAAGAGATAACATTCTGAACTCTGCCTTGAACAGAGGATTTAATTTTTGATAGGCGGAATTGGAAAGAGCTATTCCAAGCTAGTTAGGAACTACATCAGTCAAAAGAATGAGACCAATGGGATGAAAGAGGAAAAATGTGACATTTGTGTGGGAACAACTGGATGATCTATTTTGAGCAGAAGATTCTGAGAGTGTCAGAAAGACTATGGAGACATATTAGGACTGGTGCTTGAAGGGCCTTTTAAGTGAGGGAAAGGAATTGGCCCTAATACAGTAGGTACCAGTTCCTTGGGGACCCGGTTCAAATAAGATTTGTTGTCAATTATCCCAAGAAGGAAGATGTTCTGAAGTATATTCTCTCCAACTCTTGTTCCGGAATCTTGGAGAACATGTTGACTGAAACCTTGGGAGGATGAATGACAAAGCTCAGCGCTTAAGTCTTTTTAATTGTTCTTTACAAGAAAATGCAATCCTGCAGCCCAGAGGTCTATTATTATTCCCCCAATCCTCAGATTTATATTGTGCTTCTTGGCGATACTGGCTCACTTTTATAAAACTAACAAATGAGGAGAACAATCTTTGGAAATGAAAAGAGTTCTAGGCATGGTATATTTAAGTACTTAAAAGTCATACACATATTTAAATACTTAAAACATATGAGTTTTAAGTATTTAAATATATGAGGAAAAAACATTCCTTTGAGGAAAAAAAATCAATGATTCAACAATAGAATAGAGGAGTTGAGGAAGATGGAGGAAGAGTAGGATGCGGAGATCACCTTCCTCCCCACAGATACATCAGAAATACATCTACACGTGGAACTGCTCCTATGGAACGCCCACTGAACGCTGGCAAAAGACCTCAGACCTCCCAAAAGGCAAGAAACTCCACACGAGCCTGGGTAGGGCAAAAGAAAAAAGAAAAAACAGAGACAAAAGAATAGGGATGGGACCTGCAACAGTGGGAGGGAGCTGTGAAGGAGGAAACGTTTCCACACACTAGAAAGCCCCTTCCGGGCGGGTGCGGAGGAGGGAAGCTTCCGAGCCGCGGAGGAGTGCACAGCAACGGGTGCGGAGGGCAAAGCGGAGAGATTCCCGCACAGAGGATCCGTGCTGACCGGCACTCACCAACCCGAGAGGCTTGTCTGCTCACCCGCCGGGGGTGGGTGGGGGGCGGGGGCTGGGAGCTGAGGCTTCGGCTTCGGTGGGAGCCCAGGGAGAGGACTGGGCTTGGCAGCATGAACACAGCCTGAAGGGGTTAGGGCGCCACGACTAGCCGGAGGGAGTCTGGGGAAAAGTCTGGACCTGCCGAAGAGGAAGGAGACTTTTTCTTCCCTCTGTTTCCTGGTGCGCGAGGAGAGGGGATTAAGAGCGCTGCTTAAAGGAGCTCGAGACTGGCGTGAGCCACGACTATCAGCGCGGACCCTAGAGACGGGCATGAGACGCTAAGGCTGCTGCTCCTGCCACCAAGAAGCCTGTGTGCAAGCACAGGTCACTCTCTACACCTCCCCTCCCGGGAGCCTGTGCAGCCCGCCACTGCCAGGGTCCCGTGATCCAGGGACAACTTCCTCGGGAGAACACACGGTGTGCCTCAGGCTGCTGCAACGTCACGCCAGCCTCTGCTGCCGCAGGTTCTCCCCGCACTCCGTGCCCCTCCCTCCCCCCCCACCCCCCACTCCCCACCCCCCAGCCTGAGTGAGCCAGAGCCCCCGAAGCAGCTGCTCCTTTAACCCCGTCCTGTCTGAGCAAAAAAGAGATGCCCTCAGGTGACCTACAGGCACAGGCGGGGCCAAATCCAAAGCTGACCCCCTGGGAGCTGTGAGAACAAAGAAGAGAAAGGGAAATCTCTCCCAGCAGCCTCAGGAGCAGCTGATTAAAGCTCCACAATCAACTTGATGTACCCTGCATCTGTGGAATACATGAATAGACAACGAACCATCCCAAACTGAGGAGGTGGACTTTGAGAGCAAGATTTATGATTTTTTCCCCTTTTCCTCTTTTTGTGAGTGTGTATGTGTATGCTTTCCTGTGTGATTTTGTCTGTATAGCTTTGCTTTCACTATTTGTCCTAGGGTTCTGTCCGTCCGTTTCTTGTTGTTGTTTCTTTTTTTTTACTTAAAAAATTTTTTTTCCTAATCATATTTTATTTTAATAGCCTTATTTTATTTTATTTTATCTTATTTTATTTTATTTTATTTAATAGCCTTATTTTTATTTTATTTTATCTTACTTTATTTTATTTTATCCTCTTTCTTTCTTTCTACTTTTTCTCCCTTTTATTCTGAGCCGTGTGGATGAAAGGCTCTTGGTGCTGCAGCCACGAGTCAGTGCTGTGCCTCTGAGGTGGGAAAGCCGAGTTCAAGACACTGGTCCACAAGAGACCTCCCAGCTCCACGTAATATCAAACAGTGAATATCTGCCAGAGATCTCCATCTCAACACCAGCACCCAGCTCCACTCAACGACCAGCAAGCTACAGTGCTGGACACCCTATGCCAAACAACTAGCAAGACAGGAACACAAACCCAACATTAGCAGAGAGGCTGCCTAAAATAATAAGGCCACAGACACCCCAAAACACACCACCAGACGTGGACCTGCCCACCAGAAAGACAAGATCCAGCCTCATCCATGAGAACACAGGCACTAGTCCCCTCCACCACGAAGCCTACACAACCCACTGAACCAACCTTAGCCACTGGGGACAGACACCAAAAACAACGGGAACTATGAGCCTGCAGCCTGCAAAAAGGAGACCCCAAACACAGTAAGATAAGTAAAATGAGAAGACAGCAAAACACACAGCAGATGAAGGAGCAAGATAAAAACCCACCAGACCTAACAAAGGAAGAGGAAATAGGCAGTCTACCTGAAAAACAATTCAGAATAATGATAGTAAAGATGATCCAAAATCTTGGAAATAGAATAGAGAAAATGCAAGAAACATTTAACAAGGACCTAGAAGAACTAAAGAGGAAACAAGCAATGATGAACAACACAATAAATGAAAATAAAAATACTCTAGAAGGGATCACTAGCATAATAACTGAGGCAGAAGAATGGATAAGTGACCTGGAAGATAAAATAGTGGAAATAACTACTGCAGAGCAGAATAAAGAAAAAAGAATGAAAAGAACTGAGGACAGTCTTAGAGACCTCTGGGACAACATTAAATGCACCAACATTCGAATTATAGGGGTCCAAGAAGAAGAAGAGAAAAAGAAAGGGACTGAGAAAATATTTGAAGAGATTATAGTAGAAAACTTCCCTAATATGGGAAAGGAAATAGTTAATCAAGTCCAGGAAGCACAGAGAGTCCCATACAGGATAAATTCAAGGAGAAACATGCCAAGACACATATTAATCAAACTATCAAAAATTAAATACAAAGAAAACATATTAAGGGCAGCAAGGGAAAAACAACAAATAACACACAAGGGAATCCCCATAAGGTTAACAGCTGAACTTTCAGCAGAAACTCTGCAAGCCAGAAGGGAGTGGGAGGACATATTTAAAGTGATGAAGGAGAAAAACCTACAACCAACATTACTCTGCCCAGCAAGGATCTCATTCAGATTTGATGGAGAAATTAAAACCTTTACAGACAAGCAAAAACTGACAGAGTTCAGCACCACCAAACCAGCTTTACAACAAATACCAAAGGAAGTTCCCTAGGCAAGAAACACAAGAGAAGGAAAAGACCTACAATAACGAACCCAAAACAATTAAGAAAATGGGAATAGGAACACACATATCAATAATTACCTGAAATGTAAATGGATTAAATGCTCCCACCAAAAGACACAGACTGGCTGAATGGATACAAAAACAAGACCCATATATATGCTGTCTACAAGAAACCCACTTCAGACCTAGGGACACATACAGACTGAAAGCAAGGGGATGGAAAAAGATATTCCATGCAAATGGAAGTCAAAAGAAAGCTGGAGTAGCAATTCTGATATCAGACAAAATAGACTTTAAAATTAAGACTATTACAAGAGACAAAGAAGGACACTACATAATATTCAAGGGATCGATCCAAGAAGAAGATACAACAATTGTAAATATTTATGCACCCAACATAGGAGCACCTCAATACATAAGGCAAATACTAACAGCCATAAAAGGTGAAATCGACAGTAACACAATCATAGTAGGGGACTTTAACACCCCACTTTCACCCATGGACAGATCATCCAAAATGAAAATAAATAAGGAAACACAAGTTTTAAATGATACATTAAACAAGAGGGACTTAATTGATATTTATAGGACATTCCATCCAAAAACAACAGAATACACATTTTTCTCAAGTGCGCATGGAACATTCTCCAGGATAGATCACATCTTGGGTCACAAATCAAGCCTTGGTACATTTAAGAAAACTGAAATTGTATCAAGTATCTTTTCCAACCACAACTAGATATCAATTACAGGAAAAGATCTGTTAAAAATACAAACACATGGAGACTATACAATACACTACTTAATAACGAAGTGATCACTGAAGAAATCAAAGAGGAAATCAAAAAATACCTAGCAACAAATGACAATGGAGACACGACGACCCAAAACCTATGGGATGCAGCAAAAGCAGTTCTAAGAGGGAAGTTTATAGCAATAAAATCCTACCTTAAGAAACAGGAAACGTCTTGAATAAACAACCTAATCTTGCACCTAAAGCAATTAGAGAAAGAAGAACAAAAAAACTCCAAAGTTAGCAGACGGAAAGAAATCATAAAGATCAGATCAGAAATAAATAAAAAATAAATGAAGTAAATGATAGCAAAGATCAATAAACTAAAAGCTGGCTCTTTGAGAAGATAAAGAAAACTGATAAACCATTAGCCAGACTCATCAAGAAAAAAAGGGAGAAGACTCAAATGAATAGAATTAGAAATGAAAAAGGAGAAGTAACAACTGACACTGCAGAAATACAAAGGATCATGAGAGATTACTACAAGCAATTCTATGCGAATAAAATGGACAACCTGGAAGAAATGGACATACTCTTAGAAATGCACAACCTGCTGAGACTGAACCAGGAAGAAATAGAAAATATGAACTGACCAGCCACAAGCACTGAAATTGAAACTGTGATTAAAAATCTTCCAACAAAAAAAAGCCTAGGACCAGATGGCTTCACAGGCGAATTCTATCAAACATTTAGAGAAGAGCTAACACATATCCTCTCAAACTCTTCCAAAATATAGCAGAAGGAGGAACACTCCCAAACTCATTCTACGAAGCCACCATCACCCTGATACCAAAACCAGACAAAGATGTCACAAAGAAAGAAGACTACAGGCCAATATCACTGATGAAGATAGATGCAAAAATCCTCAACAAAATACTAGCAAACAGAATCCAACAGCACATTAAAAGGATCATACACCATAATCAAGTGGGGTTTATTCCAGGAATGCAAGGATTCTTCAATATATGCAAATCAATCAATTTGATAAACCATATTAACAAACTGAAGGAGAAAAACCATATGACCATCTCAATAGATGCAGAGAAAATTTTTGACAAAATTCAACACCCATTTATGATAAAAACCCTCCAGAAAGCAGGCAGAGAGGGAACTTTCCTCAACATAATAAAGGCCATATATGACAAACCCACAGCCAACATCGTCCTCAATGGTGAAAAACTGAAAGCATTTCCCCTAAGATCAGGAACAAGACAAGGTTGCCCACTCTCACCACTCTTATTCAACATAGTTTTGGAAGTTTTAGCCACAGCAATCAGAGAAGAAAAAGGAATAAAAGGAATCCAAATCCAAAAAGAAGAAGTAAACCTGTCACTGTTTGCAGATGACATGATACTGTACATAGAGAATCCTAAAGATGCTATCAGAAAACTCCTAGAGCTAATCAATGAATTTGGTAAAGTAGCAGGATACAAAATTAATGCACAGAAATCTCTGGCATTCTTATACACCGATGATGAAAAATCTGAAAGTGAAATTAAGCAAACACTCCCATTTACCACTGCAACAAAAAGAATAAAATATCTAGTAAGAAACCTACCTAAGGAGACAAAAGACCTGTATGCAGAAAATTATAAGACACTGATGAAAGATACTAAAGATGATATAAATAGATGGAGAGATATACCATGTTCTTGGATTGGAAGAATCAACATTGTGAAATTGACTACATTATCCAAAGCAATCTACATATTCAATGCAATCCCTTTCAAACTACCACTGCATTTTTCACAGAATTACAACAAAACATTTCACAATTTGTATGGAAACAAAGAAGACCCTGAATAGACAAAGCAATCTTGAGGAAGAAAAATGGAGCTGGAGGATTCAGGCTCCTGGATTTCAGACTATACTATAAAGCTACAGTAATCAAGACAGTATGATACTGGCACAAAAATAGAAATATAAAGCAATGGAACAGGATAGAAATCCCAGAGATAAACCCACCACATATGGTCACCTTATCTTTGATAAAGGAGGCAAGAATATACAGTGGAGAAAAGACAGCCTCTTCAATAAGTGGTGCTGTGAAAACTGGACAGGTACATGTAAAAGTATGATATTAGAACACTCCCTAACACCATACAGGAAAACAAACTCAAAATGGATTAAAGACCTAAATGTAAGGCTAGACACTATCAAACTTTTAGAGGAAAACATAGGCAGAACGCTCTATGACATAAATCACAGCAAGATCCTTTTTGACCCACCTCCTAGAGAAATGGAAATAAAAATAAACAAATGGGACCTAATGAAACTTAAAAGCTTTTGCACAGCAAAGGAAACCGTAAACAAGACCAAAGGACAGCGCTCAGAATGGGAGAAAATATTTGCAAATGAGGCAACTGACAGAGGATTAATCTCCAAAATTTACAAGGAGCTCATGCAGCTCAATAAGAAAAAAACAAAAAACCCAATCCAAAAATGGGCAGAAGTCCTAAATAGACATTTCTCCAAAGAAGATATACAGATTGCCAAGAAACACATGAAAGAATGCTCAACATCATTAATCATTAGAGAAATGCAAATCAAAACTACAATGAGGTATCATTTCACACCGGTCAGAATGGCCATCATCAAAAAATCTAGAAACAATAAATGCTGTAGAGGGCGTGGAGAAGAGGGAACACTCTTGCACTGTTGGTGGGAATGTAAATTGATAGAGCCACTTTGGAGAACAGTATGGAGGTTCCCTAAAAAACTAAAATTAGAACTACCATATGACCCAGGAATCCCACTACTGGGCATATACCCTGAGAAAACCATAATTCAAAAAGAGTCATGTACCACAATATTCATTGCAGCTCT
This sequence comes from Aethalodelphis obliquidens, assembly GCF_003676395.1. Classification (NCBI taxonomy): domain Eukaryota; kingdom Metazoa; phylum Chordata; class Mammalia; order Artiodactyla; family Delphinidae; genus Aethalodelphis; species Aethalodelphis obliquidens. Next base: position 53,968,758 of record NW_020837947.1, on the reverse strand, counting down.
ATTTACAATAGCCAGGACATGGAAGCTACCTAATTTTCCATTGACAGATGAATGGATAAAGAAGATGTGGCACATATATACAATGAAATATTATTCAGCCATAAAAAGAAAAGAAATTGAGTTATTTGTAGTGAGGTGGATGGATCTAGAGTGAAGTAAGTGAGAAAGAGAAAAACAAATACCGTACGCTAACACATATATATGGAATCTAAGAAGAAGAAGAAAAAAAAAGGTCATGAAATACATAGGGGTAAGACGGGAATAAAGACACAGACCTACTAGAGAATGGACTTGAGGATATGGGGAGGGGGAAGGGTAAGCTGTGACAAAGTGAGAGAGTGGCATGGACATATATACACTATCAAACGTAAAATAGCTAGTGGGAAGCAGCCGCATAGCACAGGGAGGTCAGCTCGGTGCTTTGTGACCACCTAGAGGGGTGGGATAAGGTGGTAGGTAGGGAGACGCAAGAGGGAAGAGATATGGGAACATATATATATGTATAACTGATTCACTTTGTTATAAAGCAGAAACTAACACACCATTGTAAAGCAATTATACTCCAATAAAGATGTTTAAAAAAACAATAGAATAATTTAAAATATCTGTATTTTAAAAACAAAACTGAAAGGAAACAGCAAGCTAGGGAAGATATCTACAAAATACGATGGAATGGCTTATTATGCAGTGTTACTTATGCAAGATAAGAGATAAGTTCTCACCAAAAATTTTTATGTGAGAAATAACAATTTAAATTGCTGGGTGAGAATCCACCTGTCATCTCCCTCAATGAGCAGAGAACTTATGCCTGTGAGTTCTGGAAAATGTCTAATATGACATTTGAAGAAAGGCAGGGTGACTTCCACTTGTGCTCATTTTGGTACCTTAAACTGAAATATGCAAAACACACCAATTTCCTGGAATCCACAAAATAAGTAAGTGCATCCTAGCCTATCATTTTAGTAAAAATTGGGAAAGTATATTTTAACATTAAAACAAATTCTTCTTTATTCTGGAATATGAAACAAAATTGTTATAAATTTGAAAATCTAAAAGCTATGACGTTAAAGTTCATTGGCTGATTCCTATTTGACCCTTGGGCCTAGTACATTTGTATTATCCTTTGCTTTGAGGATATTTAGTTGTAAAATTTTAAGAACAGCTACATCGAAATATTTTTCTTTACTGACACACTTGGAGACTGCTTAGTTTCATAAAAGTCCATCTTCTTCTCCCTTGAATAAGTGTCATGGTTTGATATAGTATATTGCTAAAAATATGAAAGTGAAATATTGCATACTTCTTCAGTACCATGTTTGCAAAAGGATGAGACAGTCTTAACTTCCTGGAAACTAAATGGAATGACAAATATATTTCTACTTCTTTTCCATTGAAGTTTGATAGACTGGAGAAAATAGCAGTATCTTTGAAAACTAAATCTACAACTTCAAGTTTTTTATAACATTTAGAGCTCTAGAAATAGTTTCCCATGTTATTGTGTGGCATATAACTTTGTATTCTATTAACTGATAAAGGGATAGTTTACTGTTGTCCCAAAAAAGTCAATGGATTTCTTGGCAAAATAGCTTAATTCTCCTTTCCTGGTCAAATTTATCTTCGGGTAACTATATTTTACCTGTCCTAAACCTGAGACACTATGCTTTCAGTTAGATTTGATGTTTCTCCTGGGTGATGAAATCTTTCTGGTGCCATGTCGTTCATTGTAGAGCAGATGCTACACTTCACCCTGGAGTATAACATAGTGGAAGGTGTAGTGATTACTACGTATCTACTTAACAACACTTACGCAATCATTTGAAATAAAAGATACCATTCAAACAAAGAATGTTTAGTCAAATGAAATAAATGGTACGTCAAAAAAAGTCAATGATAACAATGTGAAGTTTAATTAGTTCTTTTTTCGTACCATCACCTTTAGTCATTTATTTACTTATTGAACACCTATTATGTGCAGCACATTGGCATTAAATTAAAAATAAAATTGTGCATAATCATCTTCCAAAATTTATAATCTAATAAGAAAAAACAACATATTCAACATAATTATAAAGAAAAATAAGATATAAGGTAAGTAAATTTCTATTCTATAAGAGAATGTAAGCTTTTAAGTGAAGAGAGAAAAGGACAATCCACTTTCACACAGAACAGTATTACTTAACATTCTTTGACTGCTGTGTGAATTTCCTGATCTCTTCCTAGCGATTTTGTAGTCTCTAGTTTCAATTTTTTTGCATGTTATATGATAAAGTAGGGGTTTAAATAAATATTTAAAATTTGCATGTCAAAAATATTCACAATATAGAAAAAAAATCCTTGTTAGGGGTTAAATTGTGTTCCCCCAAAATTCATATGCTAAAGTCCAGTACCTCAGAAATAGGGTCATTGAAGATGTAATGAGTTAAGCTGAGGTCACACTGGAATAGGGTGGGGCCCTAATCAAATTACTGGGTTTTTTTTAAATAAGAAGTGGAAATTTGGAAACACACAAGCACACAGTAAACATGACATGTAAATATGAAGGCAGAGATCAAGGTGATGAACCCACCAGATAAGGAACACCAAAGACTGACAGCAAACCATCAGAAGCTGGGACAGAGGCGCAGAACAGATTCTCCTTTACAGCTTTCAGAAGGAACCAACACTGAGGAAACATTGATCTCAGACGTCTAGCCTCCAGAACTGTGAGAACATAAATTTCTGTTATGCTACCCACCTTGTGTACTTTGTTAAGGCAGTCCTAAAAAACTTTTACAATTCCTAAAATATTTATGATATAAGAATACAAATTTTGATATGTTGCATTTATAAATGATGTAGTGAAACATTATTTTAATTATAAAACAAAAGAAATTATTTCCTGATATATAAATGTCAACATAGGATATTTTATATATATTTTATCATGTTTGTTATTAGAAGTTAAAATGTATATGAAGTGTATATTAAAATTTAGGTTGAGGGCTTCCCTGGTGGTACAATGGTTGAGAGTCCGCCTGCCGATGTAGGGGTCACGGGTTTGTGCCCCAGTCCGGGAAGATCCCACATGCAGCAGAGCAGCTAGGCCCGTGCGCCATGGCCGCTGCCGCTGAGCCTGCGCGTCCAGAGCCTGTGCTCCGCAACAGGAGAGGCCACAACAGTGAGAGGCCCGTGTACCGAAAAAAAAAAAAAAAAAATATATATATATATATAGTAATTAAGATTTTGTGGTATTAACATAGAATGGATAAATAGGTTGATGCGACAAAGTGAAAATTATTGTCTCAGATTTTTAATTTTACCAGACACCTGTAAGACCCTTTTAATATATCGCTATAGGTCTTCTATTTATTTTTCTGGAAAGTTTTTTTTTTGTATTATAGTATTAAATATTAATTGGGTTCCATTGCTTTATCTTTTTCAGACTCAGGTTGTTAGATATTTATTTTGTCTGTCTTCTTTTCAACTACTTTCTGTCTTATTTTAACTCATTCCCATTTGCTTGGTTATTTTCTTGCTTTTCTTCAATGCCCCTTACTAAATTATTATTTTAACCCATATCCCCTTTGAACATTTTGTAATTTAGTCTTTATTTTTGAAAAGGGTTTTATCTTTTTATTTCTGAATTCAATCAACTCTCTTTTTTTTTCCTTTTGTCCATTTCCATTCTTATGGTTGTTTATTTCTGATTAAATATTTTTCCATTCGTTTGTTTTATGTATCCCCAAATGTTGGTTTGAAGAGATTTGATTCAGTTTGGAGTGGTTGGTAGAGGTTTCTTTTTTCATATTTAATTTTATAGGAAATGAAAAGTTTTTATTTTCTGTTTTTTTCTTGGTAGAAGCTTGGTATAGATAAATGTTGCCTGTGTCTATGCATTTCATGAATAGGATTAAAATTTGGGGATGAAAGAAAAGCATTCTAATTTGGGACCCCTTCTGTGAATGCAATTAAATGCAGTTTTTTTAATGAATAACTTTTCGGGAGTTTGCTAGGGAAATAACTTGGTTTCTTTTACTTTTCAAGATCTTAAATTTTTTTCTCTTGCTTCCTTTTCCTTTTACCATTCAATCTCCAAATGCACTTCTGTCTTCCTTTTTACCATTTTTTCTCCATGAAATGTTGCTTTACTTACATTGCTCCCCCAAGTCCCCTATTTTAAGTCCTTTCCAATAGTCAGCACTTTGATCTACAAAATTCTTTATCACCCCTTTCATACTTGTGGTGGACTTCTTCTTGAAGGGGGTGATTTTAGCTTAATCCTCCCTTGCCTTTCCTATGCAAAGGCTTCAGCAGCAGATCAAGAAAAAGCTTGGCTAGAAATTATTTATATTCATAGTTAAAGAGAATATTCTCTGTCTTCTACTCATGATGGAGGTATGGGAAGGTATGAATTTATTTTTTTCTTATTGATTTCTAGGGTTTAGAGGAAGATTAGTGAAAGATTCAAATTTAGTCAGCCACCATTCACTATTACCTTGACTACCAATGTTGATTTTTTGCAAGTAAGCAATATTCCTAATTGGAGAATGCATCACTTATGAGTTGTATTTGGTTGCTAACAACAGAAACTAAGAATAATAGTCGCTTTAAGAAGATAGGAGTTTATTTTTGCGCTTAGGGAAGTCTGAAGACAAGCAGTTCACTCTGACTATTGTATAATGTCACTGTTACCCCCCAGCATCCTTCACTTTTTTCTGCATATCCATTGTTAGCGCATATGGCTTCTGTTCTCAAGGATGCTTCAATGTTGCAAGATACTGAAGACTCAGCTATCACTTCTGTGTTCCAAACAGAAACAAGGAGAAAGAATGAAAGGGAAAATGAGGGCATTCTCTCCCTTTAAATGAGTGCTCTCAAAATCTGCCCAGTTACTCCTGTTTATGTCTCATTAGTCACCCCTACCTGCAGGAGACATAAGAAAATGTAGTGCTTCATTAAGCACCCTTCTAACCCCAATAAAATCACTGTTCTCTCAAAAAGAAAAAGGGAAAATGGGTACCTGATAGGTGCTTAAAGTTGCTGCTACAGGAAACAAAGTCTTTGGATAATATGGGTGGCTTGGTTTTTCTCCATGCCTAATATATTTCTATTTCTAGGCATCCATTACCTTAAATGATTATATATTTGAAATGAATAATAGGATATATTTAGTTCAGCTCATTTTAAATCTGTACATGCATTAACCATATTTTATACTAATATGTGTTAGCTCAACTTTATAATCTAAATGTATTAATTTATAAAATGTGGCAAGTTAAAAAAAAACTTATAAATTTGAACAATTGCTTTAGCCAGAGAAGTCAACTCATTGTAAATTTTTCTGTTATGCATGCATTTGGATACTCTTCTATATTAAATAACTATATTTTAAATCTAATTGCTCTATTAATAGTTTTAATATATGTTTTTCTACTTGAATCATTCAGTATTTTACCACTGACTACAATTTCTGGTTAGCAGTATAACTGTCGTTCAGTTGCTAGCTACAGAGTTAGAAATTTATTTATTTGATTAAAACTGAACTTTTACTACTCTGAAGAGTTATGGCAGTGAATGGCTAATTCGAACCTTGAAATATTTAGTATTACAAAGGCAAAAAGTGGTGAGGCAATAAATAGAGTGTAGAAATGGGAGTAGAACGCAGACAGTGACAACCTCAAGTCCAGGTAACACTCTAGGCAGTGTTCTTTTTCTAAGAGTGACGTGTTAGGGAAAGAAAAATGTTTCCTCATTTTCCCCCTTAATGGCTGCATTAGTAATTTACCAGGGGTAAAATTACCTCTTCCCAGAGTTTATTTTTCAGATTCCCAAATTATTTCATATATCTTCCAAGCTTTCTCTCACCCTATCTCACAAAAACACATATCTGTGCATTTATACAAAAGGAGCATATAATTTTAGATGGATCTTGAAGCTTATCCCAAAGTCCCAAAGTTGAGAACCAGTGACTTAAAAAAGTTGAGTTTGTCAACCAGATAGAAGGGGGAGGGAGAATATCATTCCAGGCAGATAAGCAATAGTTTCAAGTTGCCATAGCTTCAAGTTGCAGTATTTGGACACTGCCAATAATTCTATATTTATTTCAAAATAACAGGTCTTGTAGGAGGATTGTGAGGATAAAAGAGGGGATGAAAGATTGTTGACAGATGATGAACCCATGCTGCATTTTGAAATTCATATAGTTATTTATTTTAGCAATGGATAGAGTTGCTGATGAATTTCCAAAGTGCTGTACTATAATACACTTACTTTATTGTCCTACTATCAGCTAGTTTACCATCCTTTCTGTGCCTTACTTCTGCCTGTGATCAGGAAGTTCTTCTGTCTGGGATCTCTTTTCTATGAGTTAACTCTTTCAATACCCTTTATTCCTGGACATTCACACAATCTATGTTTCTTATTGGCTACCCATGATGCAGATAGACACTGGAGGCAAGTACCAAACAACACAAGCCCAGTCCTAACCCTCATGCAGGCTACCTTCCCTTAAGGAGAGGAAGTCATAAAATGGCTGATTTAATAATTTATTATTTACAGTCATAATGAATGCCATAAAGAGAAAGGACAAGCCTGCATTAGTCCACTCAAGCAGCCATAACAAAACACCATAGATTAGGTGGCTTAAACAACAGAAATTTATTTTCTCACAGTTCTGGAGGCTAGAAGTCCCAGATCAAGTTTTAACAGTGTGGGTTTCTGGTAACAACTCTTCTTCTGGCTTGCAGATGGCCACCTTCTCACTATGGCCTCTCATGGCCTTTCCCCGGTACATTATTAAGGAAAGAGAGAGAGGGGGGTCAGCAGGGGAGAGAGAGAGGACATGTGATCTCTGTCTTTGGTGTCTCTTCTTATATGGATTCATCCTATGGGATCAAGGCCCCATTCTATGACCTCAGTAAACCTTGAATTACTTCCTTAGAGGTTCCATCTCCAAATACAGCCACACTGTGGGGTAGGGCTTCAACACATGAATTTTAGGGAGACATTCAGTCCATAACAAGGTCTAATTAGAGCATTTAACTAGGCACCTGACTGAATCTGGATTATTAGGGATTGTTGCAAGAAAGTAACAGTTGAGCTCTGAAAATTAATTTATTAAAAAGTAAGAGAAGGGAAATCATATAGACAAAGAGATCAGCAGATATGAAAGGCCCTGGAGAGGGAAGTAGCATGCCATATGCAGGGAAATGAAGCAAAGGCAGTGTTACAGGGATGAGTGTGATAAAGCATGGTAGGAGATAAAGCTGGAGAGGTAGGCAAGGACCAGAATTTATGCGGCCTTGTAGGCCAAGTTAACAAGTGGGCAGACATTAAACAATTTTTTAAGCATAGGAATGGCATGATTAGATAAGCTTTTTACAAGGGAAATTGCTCTGACTGCAGTACAAAGAACCGGTTAAAGAGAATCAAGGATGTTAGTCATAAGGGTGTGGCACTATTCCAGGTGAGATATCATGGTTGCTCAGGATAAAGTAGTAACTCTGGAAATGGAGAGGGTAGATTGAATTGGATATATTTTAGATGTGGAATTGAAATAACCTGGTGATTCATTAGCTAAGCAAGGCGATAAAGAGGAAGGAGCCAAAGCTGACTCAGGTTTCTGGTGGAATTTGGACCCATTCACTACCGTGGAGAAAAATAAACATTTTTGGTGGAGAGAGAATCATGTTTCTATTTAAGACATGTGAAACCTTAGGTGGCTATGATACATCCAGTTAGATAAATGTACCACAGGTCATTTTAGAAAGCTCTGAGATATAGATTTTAAATTTGAGAATTATCAGCCATAAGGGATAAATGAAGCCATTAGTTCTAGCTGAGCTCTCTAAGGGAAAGAATATAGAAAAAAAGAATAAAAGCTTAACACAGAGCCTTGAAAAAAGCCAAGATTTAAAGTTCAATGAAATCTAAGGAACTTAGAAGGAGTTGTCAGAGAGAGATGAGGAAAAGCCAAGGGACATGTGTATTTCAAAGGAGGAGGAAGTGATGGGGACAACTGCTAAGAATCAAAAAAGATTAGATCCAAAATCTGACAAACGCATTTAGCCAAACAGAGTGAATGAGAGCCATTTCAGTGAAATACAAGTGGCTGGAGCCAAACTGGAGTGGGTGGAATTCTTCAGGATTTTAGGTGGGACACAACAGATCACGGACAGAACAGTAACACGAGGGACCTCCCGACACTAACTTGGATGCATACCTGGAAGCTCTTACAGCTGTTTAAATAAATAAATAAATAAGAAAGGATGATTTGAAACTTAGAACACCAAAATTTAATTAATTAGAAATTAAAAAACAACACCGATTTCCATTTTTTCCTGGTGCTGTACAGATTTATGGGCCTATTTCAAGGTTTATGCATTGTTTGTTTGCCTATCTAAACAAAACATCTGAAATTAAAATGTTATGTACTTAACAGGGGCATGCAAGCACAATTCCAAATGACTTTTATTCTCCCAAGAATGAAACTCAATTTGGCCAGAGAAGAAGAAAACTTGTTTTGAAAACAAATAGATAAAACTCTTTAAAAACATTTTTTTTAAACCACTGTGTATTGTGGTACTAAAAGAGTAACTAGAAATAAATATAAATTGCTTTACAATAAATATATATTATTTTATGGATCCTCACAGAGTATTTTTAAAATAAGATTTTGGTGGTAATAGAACATGTAATAATTTGAGTCTTCTTAGCACGTATGTGCTGAGGTCTGTAACAGACAGATGAAGAGAATTTCTGGGAAATAAGCGTCCTAGAGATTTGGATGGAAGTATCCAGGAAATAAAAGGCCCACCACTAGAAGAGGAGGTAATTAATACATAGCAAATTCAAAGGATTTTAGTAAGGTGACATGTTCTAATAGAATTCTGGAAGACTAGTTTACTAGAACAGTCCACTGTGATGTATGAGAGCAGTTTTGAACACCAAGGTCGATCCACAACACTTCATTATTCAATTTTCCCCAAACTCATATTAGCCTGTGAAACAGTATTTTGTGGCAGGACACAAACAGTTGTTCAATTTCCACTGAGAAAAATACAAAAGGAAATAAATAGGTACAAGAAAACGTACAGTCAGAATTCTCTGTTAAATGAATCACTGTATATGTCCCACAACGTCTGTGAGTGAATCAAGCCCTAGTCATAAGAAAGAGATAATAAGAATCATTGTGGGATCCATTTCTTTGAAGATTTGAAGGAAAAGGGAAAACATATTCTATGAGAATGAAATATAGTCTTACAGACAAGAAGTTACTTGTGTGATTTTGACTCACACTGAGTTTCACTACGTTGAGGCATAGGAGAAAATGGGAGGAAGAAAAATAGCTTTGCCGAAGAACACTGAGAGAAATAGTTATGCTCTAGTGGAAAATTTTCTGAATAATGTCTCATGTATCCAGACTCTCTGCACAATTCTCAATGTTTACATGCTCGGTGCCAATGGACAACTTTCACAATGTCTATAAACAACTCTTATTCCAGATCCAAACATCTCCCTGCTGTGGGATAACGAGTAAGCAAATAATACAAGCTGTCAAATAGCACCTTTAAGCCAGATTCCATACACAGAGTAGCATGCGTCTGCATGCTGATGGATCCATGTGCACAGCACCCCATTTTCCAGTAGTCGGACTTCAATTTAAAAAGGAGGATTGGGGAAATAAAATCTGTTTGGCGTAAATAAAATACAACTTTTCTCAAGCTGCCTTGTTCTTCTCTCTCTTAAATGTCATGAGGAAAACTCAAGTGCCAATTAATTATCGATGGAAGAGGAAACCTGAAGTAAAGATACCATGTATGTTAAATATATTTGTCCCTTGGGTAGCCGGAGGACAGGGAAGGAGCACAGGTTCAGTAGGGAAGACAATGACAAATAAAGACTGTGAGCTCCATTCCACAGACATTTATTTAAATACATAGTTTTTGGAAATGTAGGCATGCAACAAAAAACAAAGATGTAAGCGAAATAGAGAACAGTGCCACCCATAATGCTGACACAGAATGGCAGCAGGGAGAAAAAAATAATTGAAATACTTTCTTCTGAGAGGTTTTGAACTCAGTCATTGTATATCATTTGACCATATTACATTCTTAAAGGATAAGCAAATAAAAAACATTGGCATATTTCAAGAGTGGGACCTGGTGTGTCTCTTAACTCTGGATGTACAATTCTGAATTCTACGTTAATAGGAAATATGTCTCACCAGATCTTAAAAATACCTTAGAGGGCTTCCCTGGTGGCGCAGTGGTTGAGAGTCCGCCTGCCGATGCAGAGGACGCGGGTTCGTGCCCCGGTCCGGGAAGATCCCACATGCCGCGGAACGGCTGGGCCTGTGAGCCATGGCCGCTGGGCCTGCGCGTCTGGAGCCTGTGCTCCGCAACGGGAGAGGCCACAACAGTGAGAGGCCCGTGTACCAAAAAAAAAAAAAAAAAAAAAAAAAAAAAAAACCTTAGAAATGTATCAACAAATGATATAAGTTCATCACTATGTTGACATCACTAAAACAGTATCTGCCAAACCTGAGGATGCCTTCCTGCTTTGCTGATAACTGTTCTTAGATTCTTTGAATTGAATGTCAGTGGGAATGTCAGGATAACACTCCCAGACATGGGGCAATAGGTGTCACTAGCCACTAGTCAGTGCACTGTCCCAACAGTATCCAGCCTGCTTTAGTCCTGTCACTTAAGGTGGGGAATGACCCTTAGCAAGAAATGTCTTGAGCCTCAAAGCAGCCTGCCCTACACATATGTTGAGTCAATAACATGTAGGTTACCCACAGCTGCCCAACAGGATATTTATCAGCTAGACCAGGAAACACCAATGAAAGGGAGGAGGACTGGGACAGTTTTTATTCCTCATGCTGGTCAGAAGTGATACATTTGATGAAGTAGAACGAATCTTTCTTTTCCTTTATTTAGGATAAAAAGGACCAATCTCTCCCTAATCTATTTTTCTTTGCCTATATATCTAAACATATAAAGAGCAAGTAAACAGGATTATTTTAATCACAGATTAGAGGGCATTTCTCATACCCCTCAGAGTAGCCATGCAGCCTACATTTCAGGAAAAAATCCAGGGGGTGGGGGAAAGGGCAGAGAGACTGTGGTTGGTGTTGCATTTTTGCGATTTGTATTCTTTTTTTTTATAAGAAGGAAAAACAGTTAAATATCTTGTCCTGAAATTCTCAGCACTCATTTGAAGAAAGATCCAGAATAACATCTCTGGCCTCAGAGAAGCTGTAAACTGTGATTGTCCACTTTCAAGGCACTTAGAAGCAATAATAGACAAGATTAACACAAGAAATAAACTAATAAAAGAGAACACCTTAGAAAGGCTTTAGCATATTGCATTATATGCTAAACATGCCATGCGAGAGGGAATTTAAATGAGGAGATAATCACTAGCATCTGCCCCCATTCTTTCCTATGTCCCTCCTGCTGAGATGAAAGCCTCTTTTCTCCTTACTATGGAGAGGATAATTCTATCTTCCAATCAATAATAAAAATGGCTCCAGTCTCTCCCATTTAAAAAATACCTCTCCAGTTTGAAAACCCCTTCAATCCCTCTTTAATAAAACTTCTTGAAAAAAAATGTTTACACTCAGTTTCCACTTTCTTATAAACTGTGTACTTCTCAAGCCACAGACATGAAACTATTGGTTGAAAAATGAATTATATGTGGTTAGTTAAAGTGTAAAGCATAGACATCTCATCTCTCTGATAGTTGAACATCCCTTAGGGTCTGCTCTGTTGATCTCCTCCCTGGGTGGGCTACTCCATGGCTTCTGTGATCACTGTCAGGCTGATGACTTCAAGATTTGGATCATCAGTACGTTTTTCTCTCTTGACCTTTGTGTACACATTTAAAGACTGAACTGTTCTCTTTCTAACTATATCTTTGAATTTCCCATTCGTGCATAAAATTGAATATATTAAAAACTAAAATTATCTTATCATTCTCCCTTACCACCATAAACCTTATACCCTATCAGTCAACAAACTCCATTCACTTCCTTTCTATTCCTCTTCAACATATAGGTATTATTCTAGGTTATTATTTAGATATACCAAGTTTATTGCAACACTCTCCTTATTTATCTTTTTAAAGCCATTCTTATTCCCTCCAATTTCCAACATACAAGACAATCTTTTTGAAAAATTAAAAATGAATAATAAATCTACTTGTTTCTAAATATTTCAAGGACTCCTCATTATCCACAGGATAAAATATGATTTTCTTAACAGGGCCGACATGGTCCTTTGTACTATGACCTCTGATTAATTCTCCCACTTCATTTCTTGATACTTTCTTCTCCCATACAATTCAGTCAGATTCATCTTCCTTCAATCCTCTAAAGGCACTGGACTTTGGCACAGACCATCTGTTCCCTCCAGCTTAGTAGACTCTTTCCCTTCTTCACCTGTCATCAATCATGTAACTCATACAGTTTCTCTGAGGATACCCTTTCATGTTAGAAGTCTTCCTTTGAATTCATACCACTGAGAATTCCTCCCCCAAAAGGCCCTCCCATGCTCTATTAGACTCTTGATTACCTTTGTCTTAGCTCTCATTAGCTGTATCTCCCATTAAGCTTAATGGGGTCAGAGATGATGTCTACCTTAAAACACTTAGTCTCTCCATGGTCAAGTACAATGCCTGACATACAGTAGGTGCTTAATAAATGTGATCAGATATTCATCTAACAAAAAGCTCTTGACAAGAATTTCAGTGCAGGTGGACATTTCAGGAAATAATGTGTATGAAAGAGTTCTCTATCTAACCCTTTAAAGACTGGCCAAATTTAGCAATCCAATTATATCGATTGTATGGCAAGGCAAAAATATGATGAAACCTTACCAACTGAGGTAAAGTAAGAAAAGATCAATCAGAACTGAGTGGGGGAAAAAATGTGGCATGATGTTAAGTGGATGTAATTTTATTAATTTTAAGTAAGATATTCAAACTAGACTAATAAACTCCTACAGAGGTGCTAAGGAACTCAGTCTAAAAAATAGAAATGCTTTTCAAGCTAGCATGTAAATTGTAAGCATGTGGGTGTTTCTGAAAGTGTCTCAAAATCACCCATTTACTTAAGTATTTTAAGCACTCCTCCTGCAATTTAGCTCCAGCTGCAATTTAGAATAATTTAAGGGAAAGATTTGCTAAGTAAAAATAATTTTCAATCAGTCCCCTTTTCCAAATTATTATAAACTTAAATTGATAATATTAGCTGTCCTAACTAATGAGATTTCAATGCCTTTGAAATTGGAAAATAAAGTCCTCAGTCCTGGGTCATGTATAGTCCTAAAAGGTAAACACACGATTTTTAAAAAGTATTATCCCACAGCTATGGGGAAAAAGAAAATGTCCTTAACACAGGCAAAGGGTAGCTTTTTAAAAGCTGCCAGAGACACATAACTTGTGAGTCATCCCCTTAATCCAGCTGCTTGAATCAAGAGACAGCGCTAGTCATGGACCACAGCTGGACCAACTCTGAGAACAGTCACGACACCCTAGCTAAGGATGTCACTGAGCAGTGATTCCCAAGGCAAAGCATGTATGCAGAGAAAAGAGAGGGAACAGGCAGGCTGGCCCCCTACAGGGAACATTTTCGAACAGCATAAATCAAAGTTTACTCAGTTTATTTTGAGGGGTGGGTTCTGATTTTTGCAAGGTCAAGTTATATCACATAATACAGCATGAGGTTTCCCTAGAGAAGTTTTTTTTTAATATAGTTTCACCATTTTAATTTTCACATTGCATTTCTAAGACAAATGGACACAGATGCATGCAAATATTCTGCATCAAAAGATAAAGCATTAAAAATATGATATATTTTGCTATATTTATTCTTATACTTATCACAACCATTTCACAGAGAAAACTGATCCTGACTCCATTTTTAGGTTTAAGGATTCAGGAAATTGTATCATTTTCATCCCTACATCTTTTATAGAATTATGTCTAAAAAACACCAAACTGATGAGGAAACATTTTGTGTTTAAAGATCTTCAGAAAAAGAGATCCACAAACCTCTTTCAATAAGGCAGTCCTGAAAAAATACCTAAAAACTTTTGCCCGAGGAAACTATTTTCTATAATAACATGAATTCCTCAGATGGCAGCAAAAGCCCATTTCCTGCTGTTAGCTCTCAATAGGAAGGAGATGAATAATTTTTCTTCATATCTCTGAACAATGTTTAAATTATTCCCCAATCTCTGTTTCACACTAAATAATTCCTCACTCTGAGCGCTTCTTCATGGGTATTACTTGAAATTATCATTGTTGATCTCTTTTGCACTCACTTCAGAGTCTCTTTATGAGTTATAGAAACCTAGACTCCAAAATTTAATAAGAGTAAAACTCAGATTTCACATTTTTCATAGTCTTATTTGTAGATTCCAATCTTCTAGTTTAAAAAAAAAGGAAAGAAAGAAAGCAAGAAGATAGCAATGATACATCCTGGAGCATATTTTCTAAGGCTGCCCGTTTGTTGTTGCCTTCATCTGCGCCCGTCACCCTTCGCCACCTCCGCCCTTCCTTTCCTTCATTTCCAGAAAAGGGCAATGTTTTAGACACTGGAATCTCTAAGCTCTATGAATATCACTATGGAATAGGGCCCCATGAGACTATTTAAATAAAATGAGAGCACCAAAGCCCTTTGTTAAGTTAGAACAGGATTCTGTTGTAAAGAACAATACTGATTTCTCTAGTGGACACAGGGGAACAGTTTTAATTGGATTAGTAATGTGACCCTTGGGTCCCATAGAGATTTATAATGCTTAGTTAGATAAAGGTTTACCTAACTCAAAGGATTTGCTAAAGAGATGTGATTTCTTTTTTACATTCCCTAGAATAAAATGGGTAGTTAGAGCAGTGTATCTTAGTCACATTGTAGGCTATGGGACTTGTATTTTACTGTTTGATCAGGAGCCCCTTCAGACCTGCAGAAAATGAGCTATGCGTTTTCAGTGTGAACTTATTAATAGTTAGACTCAAATAATCACCCAAGAGCCTTGTTACTTGCTGGATTTGATAACAATGTTATGTCAGTTAGTATAGTGTATTTCTTCTAACACTGAAAACACTATTCTCCTTAGTGGCAGACACTATATTGCATGAATGAGTGTACTGCATGGAGACCTCTGGAAAGAGATGGCCTAGGTTGGAATCTTGTGTCCTCCATGCACTAGCTCTGTATCTTTGGACTAGCTAAGCTTATATGTCTCACTTTCTCATATGTAAAGTGGAGATATATTATCAATACTTTTTCAAATGGTTGCTGACAAAGATTAGATGAATTAATAATCATTTGGCTAGTTCCTAGAACATAGTAAGTACTCACTAAATTATAAATACTATCATCATCATTTAAATTTGTGCCTTTTTTTCCTTTATGCCAAACCTGACCCTTGCTCTTACTCTGCCCTAGTAGTGATAATCAGTTTAAGTATGGTTAAAAGCTCAGTTACATGCAAAAAAGTAAAGAAAGCACTCAAAACCAGGTAGAGAGAATACGACTATCAAATCCAAAAACATTTGAGAACATAATTTCCTCTAAAAATGTTAAACAGACAAAATCTTCATTTGAAAAATAACTTTATGAAACCTTTAGACCCAAATTTGAGACTAGGCACTAAAATCTCTTAGAGGGAGAAGGATGAATGGAGAGATGTAGGAATGAACAGGGACAAATCTCCTCTGTCTGGTGCCTGTGTTCCCTTCTCAACTCCTAGAGAAAATACTAGGTCTGCATTTTTTTTTTTTTTTTTTATAAATTTGAAATCCAGGGTGAGGAGCTCACACAGGTGCATGTAGTCTTGAAAGTGGACACAGGAAATAAAGAAGTAACACAGACCCAGATTACTCTGTTTTTCACCATCTAGACAGGCTTAGGAGTTAGTGCAATAGTTTTTCACATGCAAATACTCCTGAGGGTAAAGCTTATCATTCTTTCCTGTGTTATTTTGACTGATTTTATTCATATAGCAATTTGGCATTTAGCTGAATATGTATGAAAGGTAATTTTAATACGAGGGAGGAGAGGAGTTAATATGTTTTTATTGAGCTCATACTGTAAGGGATGCATTAGCTAGACAATGCAAAGGATAATAGATGAGTACATTTCCACCATCAAGGAATAAGTACTACTTTAAATAAGACAGAAAAATTGAGTATGTATAAAAACATATAAAATGCAAAGAAAAAGTATAATGTGTTATAGGAGACATACAGAGTGCTTTGGGTGGCCAGCGGAGGGGCAGTAATGGCATACAAGGTAGGATCAATAAAAGCTTTACTTCCTGGTTGGAGGGGAAACACAAAAAGTAAAAAGATTTATGGTTCATTCTGGCTTCATATCAGAAATCGCAACTGATCACCCACAGATACACTTATTTGGCTAGCAGGGTATTTTAAATTTTTAAGATATGTTGCAATATGTTTTAAACTGTGAATTCTCATATAAAATTCCTGTATCTAGATTCTCTTTAAAATTTGGAAGATCGGGAAAGACTGGCCTTCAAAATCTAGAGCGTCTGCCGATGGGAGGCTGCTGAGAGCCCAGGGCATGTGCTCTGCAGATCGTGTAAGTCCAGATCCTGCCACCCACCACATGCACTGAGGAGACATGCCTGAATCCTCTGAGTCTTTAAAGTCAAGGTTTTTGTTGCACACGGTATTTAATAGCCCTCTTTTCCCTACACCTAATTTTATAAACTAGGGGCAACCTGTGTTAAATATGTTTTAAGGGAAGGCAAGACTATTGCATATGAAACTATTATAGAATAAGAAAATACACAGTAGAAAACTATAAAAGTTGAAACATTTCAAGGAGAAAATATTATTTAAATGTTATTCAAGGTGAACTTAGAAGAAATAGGTACATTTACTGACTGGGAAAGTGATGAGAGTGAAGCATTCAAGGTGTAAGTAAAGGAATGAAGCACAAATATTTGGGTCAATTTTAAGGAACACATGTTGTTCTCCTTAAGTACACTCGGGATCTATTTGAGGGAACAGTAGGAATCTTGGATTCCATGTGGCTCTCTACTCCCAGCTCCAGTGCCATGTGATTATCCACCATAGCTCTTTGCCAGAGGAGTTGCAGGGGCCAGAAAATGGGACCCACATGATGGATCAAGGACATAAAGTCTATTGTAATCTGGGTGAAGAGTGAAATCAGGCTCAAGACTCTCATCCTCTGGTCCTGAGGAGGAAATGGAGACCAGCACCCAAGAGTCCATGGGCAAAAATTATAAACATGAAGATACTGGAGAAATTATTCCTTAGAGACAGACCCTCAAGAGGAAGGGCCAAACGTGCTTTGCAGATCTAACTGGGAGCACCTCAGGTCTCTGGAGGCCCACAGAGAGCCACATGGGGGTTGGTGCTGTGACTGTGGGCTAAGCATTCTCTACGTCTAAAGCTGGAAGCCTGCCTATCACTGCAGCTAAGAAGGCCAGGGTGTAGAGCACCTTCCTTTGGGGCTTCTGTACAGCCAGCCCTCGGAATGGGGGTCTGCTCACCCTCTCCACTCTCAAGAGTGTCATTACTAAGAGAACCAGACTGTTCTTGAGCCACAAAGTAAGTAATGAATGGGGAAAAACAACACACACAACAAACAAACAAATAAAAAAACATGTTGGGAAACCCATCAAGCCAGAGAGAAAAAAGAATACCAGATCAAGCTCTAATTAATGAGAAACAATTACTGAAAGGGTGGTTGGCAATTTGGATAAAACACTAATGAATATTTACAAAAATTTCATTATAGCACACACAAACAATAGTCAAAAGAAAAATGCTGTTTGGAGGAAGTAAAAATGATTATCAAATTTAAAAATATACCAGTTGATACAAGGAGATGACAATTACCCTTGAGGATCTAACGAGTGGCCTATAAGACCCATGGCATGAAAATCTCACAGCACAGCAAAAATACAAAAAGGTGGAAACCAGGTGAAGACAAGAGAGTTGAAAGGCTGGGCTGGGAGACACTACATGCAGATAATAAGAATTCTAAAAGGAGAAGAACAGAATTAGAGAGAGACAAGAATTGAAAAACAAATTATTAAAAATCCCATTCACTGAAAAAATACTTGAGTCTATAGCTTGAAACACAATACCCAGAGAAATCATGTTAAAATCTCATCTATTATCTATTTCTCTAATTTAAATAATGCAGAAACTGCTCTATGTATAACTGACTTTATTAACTGTTACTAAAGATATCTGTACTTCTTTTCTTTACTGTTATAAGCAATCTGCTTCTGAAAGTATGTATTAAACTTACTCACTTTTATAAGTTTATTTTTAGATCTTTTTGTGCTTCTGATCATCTTTGCTCTATATACTTAGTTGCTATGTTGTTGGTGAGAAGTTTAAGGTTATTGATTTTTCTTCATGACATTGCATGCTGCTCATTTTTTTTCCTCTTTGGTACTTTCCTCCTTAAGTTAACATTAACTGATTACAATACTGTCATTCCTGTTGTTTCCTTCACTTCCGTCTTCCTTCCTTATTCCTTTCTTTCTTTCTCTTTTTTCTTTTCTCCCACTTTCTGGCACATAATTATCAATATCCTTTTAATAGTGTGACGTATATGTATAATTTCTTACATATAGATAGAGGTGTGCAAGTTAAATTTACATCATTTACAGAATACTTTTATTCAGTTATACATACTAAATTATCTTAAGCTAGGAGCTATCTGGGCTTTTTGGTGTACTCTATATTACATTTGTGTCTATTATTTGCTAATATACCATACCATTCGGAGTGCTCTGGCCTCATAATACATTTTAGTTGTTGTTAAATCAAATTCTCCCTAAATACTTTTCTTTTTAAACTTCTTTCTTATAATTTTAAGATATTTTCTGTTATATGAGATTTAAGATAATTTAATGCTTCTTAAAATTCCATTAAATTTACTTACAAATTTGGGAAGGACTGATATTTTTATATTAGCCTATTCACCCAGGACCAATTTTTTTAAATGTGGTTTTGTGCAATTTAATACATCTTTCCTCCCAATTTTTCTGTTGTGGTAAAATATACATAAAATTTATCATCTTAACATTTCTAAGTGTACAGTAGCATCAAACACATTCACAGTATTGTGCAGCCATCACCACCATCCATATCCATAACTCTTTTCAACATACAAAACTGAAATTCTATAGCCACTAACAATAATTTCTCATCCACCCCTACCCCTAGCCTGCGGCAATGACCATTCTGCTTTTTTATTGAAGCATAATTGACCTATAACACTATATTTGTTTCAGGTGCACAACATTTCTATACATTACAAAATGATTTCCACAATAAATCTGTAACCATAAAAAGTTATTATAATATTACTATGTTCCCCCTGCTGTACATTTTATCACCGGACACATTTATTTATTAACTGGAAGTTTGTACCTCTTAATCTTCCCCACCTACTTCATTCACCCCCCTGCCCCAACCCCCTGCTCTCCTCTGACAATGACGTTTGTTCTCGGTGTCTATGTGTCTGTTTCTGTTTTTTTTTAATGTTTGTTCATTTGTTTTGTATTTCAGATTACACATATAAGTGAAATCCTACAGTATCATAGAGTATATCTGACTTATTTTTCTTAGCATAATACCCTCTAGGTCCATCCATGTTGTTGCAAATGGCAAGATTTAATTCTTTTTTATGGCTAATATTCCACTATATGTATGTGTGTGTGTGTATACATCACATCTTCTTAGCTATTCATCTATCGATGGACACTGAGGTTGCTTCCATATCTTAGCTATTATAAATAATGTTGCAATGAACATAAAGGTGCATATATCTTTTCCAATTAGTGTTATTGTTTTCCTTGGAAAAATACCCCGAAGTGGAATTACTGGATCATATGGCAGTTCTATTTTTAATTTTTTGAGGGAACTCAATAATATTTTCCATAATGGCTGCCTCAATTTACATTTCTACCAGTAGTGCACAAGGGTTCCCTTCTCTCCACACCCTCACCAACACTTACTATTTGACGTCTTTTTTATAATAGCCATTCTGACAGGTGTGAGGTGATATCTCATTGTGGTTATGATTTGCATCTCCCTGATGACTAGTGATGTTGAGCATCTTTTCATGTGCCTGTTGGCCATCTATATGTCCTCTTTGGAAAAAGGTCTATTCATATCCTCTGTCCACTTTTTAATTGGATTTTTTTGTTTTTTCTATTGAGTTGTATGAGCTCTTTATATATTTGGGATATTAATCCCTTATTGTATGTTTTTGGTATATATTTTCTCTCATTCAGTTTGTGGCCTTTTCATCTTGTTGGTGGTTTCTTTCATTGTGCAGGAGTTTTTTAGTTTGATGTGGTCCCATCTGTTTATTTTTGCCTTTATATCTGTTGCCTGAGGAGATGGACCCAAAAAATTATTGCTAAGACCAAAGTCAAAGAGGATACTGTAAATGTTTTCTTCTAGAAATTTTTATGGTTTCAGATCTTACATTTAAGTCTTTAATCCATTTTGAGTTTATTTTTGTTTATGGTGTGAGAAAGTGGTCCATTTTGATTATTTTACATGTAGCTGTTCTGTTTTCAAACACCATTTATTAAAGAGGCTGTCTTTTCCCCATTGTATATTCTTACCTCCTGTATTATAGATTAATTGACCAAGTAAGTGTGCATTTATTTCTGGGCCTCTTTATTCTGTTCCATTGATCTATGTGTCTGTTTTTAGGCCAGTACTGTACTGTTTTCATTACTGTCGCTTTGTAGTATAATTTGAAATAATTTGTAGTACAATTTGTAGTATAATTTGAAATCAGGGAGCAGAATACCTCCAGCTTTTTTCTTCTTTCTCAAGATTGCTTTGGCTATTTGGGGTCTTTTGCAGTTCCATACAAAATTTAGGATTATTTGTTTTAGTTCTGTGAAAAATGTCATTGGTATTTTCTATTTACAATGTATTTTAAAATAGAAATGAAAGAATTTCACAATATATGTAACAATGTGTTAAGACTGTCAATTCTCCCCAGTTAATCTTTACATTGAAAGCAATCCATATCAAAACTGCAGCATGCTTTTTTTTATGGAAATTAATATTCTGATTTTAAAATTCACATGAAAATGAAAAGGACTTAAAAATATCCAACACAACTTTGAAAAAGAAGAGATGTGGAGACATACCTGACTTCAAAATGATAAAAAATATCGTAATCAAGACAGCATGGTTTGGGCATCAAGATAGGCAAATAAATAATAGAACAGAATGCGGAGTCCAGTAATAGTGCAATAGTACCAATACATATATGGTCAATTGACTTTCAACAAAGATACAAAAATATCAATAATTCAGTGGAAAACAAGATGTAAACATGTGTACTTTCAAAAAGTGGATAGAAAGTGCTAGAAAAATTGGATATTCAAATACAAAAAAAAAAAATGCACTTTGTTTCATAGGTTCCACCCCATAAGAAAGGTAATTCAAATTGATCACAGAATTAAATATAATACCTAAAAATATAAAACTTCTAGAAGAAAATATAGGAGAAAATATTTGTGGACTTCAGTGCAGCAAATATTTCTTAAATACCAAAAGGATGATACATAAAGTAAAAACTTGATACATTTTGGACCTCATCAAAGAACCATTCTCTGGGGGGAAAAGTGCTTAAAAATTTACAAGTCAGAAATTTTGAGAAAATATTTGCATCCTACATATCTGGTAAAGGACTTTTATCCAGGATAAAGAAAAAGTTCTCAAAACTAAGAAATAAGAAAACAAACAACCCAATAAAATATGGACAAAAGATTTGAATAGGTGTCACTGAAGAAGGTATATGGATGGCAAATAAGCACTTGAAAAGATGTTCAGCATCACTGGTCAATAGGAAAATACAGACTAAAACCACAATAAGATAGGGCACACCCATCAGAATAGCTAAAATAAAAAGCTGACCTTAACAAGTGTTTGTGAAACTGTGGAAGAACGGAACTGAAACCCTCATACACTGGAAATGTAAAATTGTTTAAACATTTTGGAAAAACTTTTGGAAATTTTCTTTAAAAATTAAGCACATACCCACCATATGACCCAGTCATTCCACCCCTAGATTTTTAAATTTTTCTAATTGTACACTTTAAATATGTGTAGTTTTTTGTATGTCAATTATACTGCAATAAAGATATTTAAAAGTATATATAATAAATGTATGATATGAATACTTAGCATAAAATATTGTATAAGTATGTGCATAAGAATATACACACATAAAAAAATCAAGAAAGGTAAAGAGTGAATGGTGATTGTCTTAGGCAGCTGGGATTTCAGATAATTTTTATTATCTTCCTCAGATTTTTAATGTGTAGTTCTTAATTTTTACAGTAAGTATGCACTATTTATATAATCTCAAAAATAAATCCAGTTTCATTGTAAAGAAGAGAGAGTTCTGAATGTTGAAATTGTTAAGTTGATTTTTTAAAACTACGCTTTATTATGCATCTGTTATGGGGCAGGCATTGAGGATATGCTATTTAATGTAATTGAAACTAACCTTTACATTCATTAGGTAAAGTAAGAATTATTAACCCAACTTTTCTGGTGAAAAACTAGGCATCTTGCCTAACATGACAAAATTAGTACATTTTGGATCTAGAATTTACACATACATCTGAGTGATTCTGAAGACTTGTGCTCTTTTCATTGTTCATTATTTCATTTCTTTAGGAAAGCTGCCACCGCATAACAACAATAACATTATTATTATCAATAATAGCAAACATCACATGCCAGATATTTTTCTAAATGTTTAAATGTGTTAACCCATCTAATCCTCACAACAACCCTATAATAAGTGCTCAAATTTCACTGTAGAGATGAGGAAACCAAGAAAGAGAGAGTAATTTTTTTCCCCCGCCAAATCTTCAACTAATGAATCGTGGAGCAAAACTGAATGGCAGAAGCAGCTATTTTGTTAGATATCAGGGATGTTGGAAAGATTTCAGAGCAGGAATGATCATGATTCAAGCTTCACAATAGGAATATTAATCTTATGCTGATAACAGATGGTACAGAGGGAGGAAAGACAGGAGGGGAGGTATCATCATCGAGAAAACCTCAGGTCCTTGTCTCTTATGCTCACAACTTGCGAAGAATTCTATTTTCCTTCCTACTGCTTGAGACAAATTCTATGAAATACTGTTAACTCCACTCACAGGAGAAGCCATTTAGTGGGTGGTGCTCTCCATAAGCTGAAAGACTCAGGGGTTCCCCTTGCTGCAGAAAGCAGAATGGCAAGGCCTGCCGTCTTCTCAGAGGAAGCCTTGAGGCCTGATAATTGCAGGTCTCAAGGAAATGCCTCAGTCAAGCTCCGGGGTGAGCCTAAGAAGACCCAGCACTCCGCCTCCCTGGGTTGGCTGGGCGGGGCATTTATTTCCCAACTGCTCCATGAAGTGAAACTTCGATGGCGCAGAAAGATCTGGGTAAGCTTCTTGCTTGAGTCCAATGCAGAGAAGGAGACACAGGTAGTTTGTACAGCCACAAAACTCATTTACTCTCTAAAATCTTGTGAGTCCTGCTGTTTCCATTTTGGCGAAAGAAACATATTCAAAAATGGCAGTGTTGATGGTCACACTCGATATGGCCCCAAATCAGGATTTGAAGCCAGTTGTTCTGGTTTATGGTCCAAAAATCATTTTCTCATAACATACATATGAGAAAAAGATCATCAAATCAATTTTATGAAGAATCTGACTATAAGAATCCGACTAGGGCTTCCCTGGTGGCACAGTGGTTGAGAGTCCGCCTGCCGATGCAGGGGCCACGGGTTCGTGCCCCGGTCCGGGAAGATCCCACATGCTGCGGAGCGGCTGGGCCCATGAGCCCTGGCCGCTGAGGCCACAACAGTGAGAGGCCCGCGTACCGCAAAAAAAAAAAAAAAGAAGAAGCAGCATCTGACTAAAAGTTCCCCATTCTTTAAAAGACTTTTTTCTATTAAAAAAAGGAAAAGAATCCCTACCTGCTTTCTATCTACTCTGATTGGAATTAAAATGAAATTTAGCTCAGGAATAATTTCCATTTGCCTGCAGGTGAGGAAATGAGGAATTAAAAAGGAAAGAAAAGCTTTAAGGCTGTATAAGTAAGGGAGCAGCAGGCGTTCTGGACAGAGGAAACATTAATAAAGGTGTTGGCTCCCTCTGTTTATGAGGGGACAGGGGTTCCTTCAGACCACATGGTGATTTGTACAGAAAACACTTATTGGACAGTTCTTATGTGCCAGGCATTTTTCTGGGTAGAGAGGTTGCAGCAGCCAGTGGACAGGATGTAGTCTGCCCCCATCAAAGAGTTTATGTTCCAATGAGAGCTTTGGTAAACCAAAAAATAAGTAAAAAGGTAATTTAAAAAAAATGATAGTCAATGAACAAAAAAGTATAATAGGCTAGAGAGACACTGAGGCGGCCCTTATGGCCAGTGGATACTGCAAGAAGCAATGCCATGGAGCAGCTGGACAGTGATGGAGTCAAGAACTTGGTACAGACCATGTTTCGTCCCCCTCAAGGGATATTTGACTAACAATGTGTTTGGGCCAAACAGTTTTGTTCCCTTTTACTTGCAGATTCAATGGTCTGTGAGCTCAAGCCCAGGGCGTGACAATGCAGTGATCCTAGGGGTATCAGTGTCAAGAACCAGTGGGCTGGGACATTGGTCTGATACCTTTAGGCACCCTCACAGCAAGTTCAAATCTTGATCTCTTGGACAAGTTACCTCTTGGACAGTCTTTTCCAGTCCTCCGGCTTTCAATACTATCTATATGGTGATGATTACACATTTTATCTCCAACTTGACCTCGCCAATCATTATTAATTGACCTATCAAACTTATTGCATCCAAAATTGAAATGCTAATATTCATCTCTCCCCCCCCCCACCCCCTCACCCCGTAAACCAGTTCTTTATTTCTTGGCTCTAAGTAAATGGAAACTCCATTTTTTTGGTCCCTCAAGCCAAAAACAAACAAGCAGCAACAACACAACAACAAAAGCTGAGCTTCATCTTGACTTCTTCCTTTCTCTTACAATTGTATCCTATCATTCAACCACTATTTTTCACTCAACTATCAAAATATAAACCAGGATCTGACAGCTGCACCTTTTTACCCGCTCCACTGTTGTCACCTTGGCCATATCTTGCATAGATCACTCCCTTAGTCCTGCCTGGTTTTCAAGCATCAGTTCCTGCTCCTTCTACAGTTTTTCCTAACACAGCAACTAGAAAGTCCCTGTTGACACAGGGGCCAGGGCTTATCACTGCTCTACTCAGAACCCTCCGATGCCGAGTTCCCAGCTCACTATGAATAAAAGGCAAACTCCGTACCATGCTGTCACCTTACAAAAGCCTAAGCAAGCCTTCCCTCCTCCTCTTTCTACCTCACTTCCTTTCTAACTTCATCTCCCACTAGTCTGTCCTATTTGCTAGGCTGCTCCAAAATGCTCCTTCCACACACCAGGCATCGTCTGCCTCAAGGTCTTTCCCTCAGGGTTTCCCCGGGCTGTGCTTCCCTAAATATGCACGTGGATTATCCCCTTTTCCTTTGGGTCTCTAATCAGTAATCAGCTTCCCAGTAAGGCCTTCCTTGGCCACTTATCTAAAATTTCAGTCTCCCCCAATATTTCATATCTCTCTTGGCTGCTTTATTTTTTTCTCATTATTTATAACAATTTAATATGATTTATGCTTTACTTTTAACCCATCTACTCCAACAAAATGAAAACTCCATAGAACAGAAGGGTTCCTCTCTTTGGTTCACTGCTGTTCACAAAGTTCTTAAACTGGCATCAGGTATACAACAGTTGCTTAATAAGTACTTGTTAAATGGATGAAAAATTGAATGAATGTATGGACATAACTAAAAAATATAATTGAAAAAAAACCTCGACCAATAAGTCTGATTATTCGGTTTCTATTTGATATTTATTACCCCTAGAGATACAATCTTGAATAAAAAAATATAACTGCTTCACCCTGTATTACTAGTATTTCATCCACTTGGACTCAAGGGCTGGTCTCTATACAGGTCTCATATCCACCAAGCACCTTATTATGTGTTTCCATTAATGGAAAGACTATAGCTAGGATTTTATTTTACACAAAGGTGAGAAAATTCAAAGAGATAGTTGCCATACCAACTACAGCTTGGCCCCTGAGCTCATATGAATTTTTGCTATTACTTATATCTGCTCTTAACTTTTATGCCTTAAAACGTATAAAGGCAATTTGTCCACTTTACTACTGCTGCAGGATTTGTCTACAATTTATGCTTCAGCGCTCACCACAGGACTGTGACATAACAGAACACACAACACTCCTCTCTCTTCTTTGGCCTTGATGCATTTGTTTTACTACTGAAGTCCACCCACAAAGGAGATAATTCACTTTTTAAACTTGCTACTCCGCATTTGGGGTGGGGGGACAAAGACGAGAATACGTTTACCCTCTGCATCAGCCTGAGTTCTCCCTAAAGCCTAGACCTTAATAAAGTGCCTTCTCCTGACATATGTGATGCCCATTTTTATCCACCTTACAGACTCCAAGCACAAAGCCTCCTCCTTAATCTTGCAATTCATATGAAAATTAGAGCCATACAGATTTGTCTGTCTCAGTGAGATTACTTCTTGTCTAGAGCTGTCTCTGAGAAGAAATAATGGAATTAAAGTAGCTGAGATGTCACTTTTTAGGACCTTCACAGAATGAATATTTGATGCCAACAATGTTTCATAACATTAATTTGTTCCTGCCATCGCTATAGAAACTAATAAGTTTCTAAATGCAGCTTCTGAGACTTTGTGTGTTGCTATTGTATCAAATGTGTGTAGGTTGTGTCTATAAGATTATATCCTAATTAGACTAAAGTAAAAGATATGCTAGTCAGACTCACCAAGGTCTATGGCAGCCAGACAAATAAGGGGACGCCAAGAAAAACACTCTGCCATTTAGCAAACACTGGGCTCAGCAAACGGGGTCAGCAGTTTCACTTGGATGAGTTATAACATGGAAGGAATCGTTTTCTTGATTTTAAATTAATACTAAATCTAACTGTTTGAAAAACATATGTGTTTACATGGTTCCAAAACAAGAAAATATGAAAAAGTCTACATGACAAGCTTCCTTCCCATCCTGGTTACGTTTGTGCCCAGTTCTGCCTCTAGCCTCCCACCAAAGGCCAGGAATAGGGAACGACTCTTCCTACTTTGTCATACACCCTCCCAGAGTGACATTACACACGTACAGGTAAATATGGGAAGTGCATCTTGTTTCTCCCTTTTGAAATCAGAATAAGACAAGATAAAAACTGCAAATAGATTTTAAGTGCAGCTACAATCTGCTTAACTTTCCTTAAGATAATTGATTATGCCTCACCAACCTCCTTCTTCCCTTTTCTCCTTCCAAATGGATTATGACATATCAACTTTTTCTTAAAGTGTGGCAATTAGGTATTACTGTTAAGTACATTTTTATTCTGAAGCATAAAAGCTATTTAAGATTACCTTAAACCAACAGAAAATACCTTTACTGATATCTCCTTTTTATAACCATAGCAAAAATTAAGAATTATAGCAAAAAGTCTATTAAGAGCTGTGGTGCAGATTAGCTAAAATATATAAATAGCTTGCATATATTCAATGGCTTATTATATTGTGGTTTAGCTGATTAGTAAGAAATATAATTATCTTCAATTTATAATTTATAAATTACAACAAGCATATTGTTATATAATATAAAATGAAGTTAATTCTATAGGAATTAAGTTCATCTTTCATGTATAATGATATATATAGAAACCTCATGGTTAATTCTAAGTTATGATGTCTTACCTATTTTATTTTTTAATACAGAATTCAAATTCCAGACCAATAATAATATGCCCTTGTTAGCTTGCCCATTTTAAGGGGCATGTGCACTTTGAGATATTCCTCTCAGTGATAATTTTAAAATATATATCAACTCTGTAAAGCAGACTGTTGCAGTGGTAGAATGATTGAATTTGAAGGGAGGAAATATTATTTCATATCTAGTTCTGCCACTTCCTAATAGAGTGTGATTTTAACCAAGTTACTTGATCTTCTGTTATTTTAGAAGAGTTTGGGCTCCTCTAAAACTTTAATTCCTCTATGGGAATTAGACATGAAAGAAAAATGATAGAGGAAAAAAAAGAAATTATAACAAAGTGACTAAAACTAAAAAGAAAAATAGTGAAAAGAGACAGGTCAGAAGTACAGAAAATATAGCTGATGAGAAGAAATATTTAGAGTGAATCTTTCAGACTTAATGTTTGTCTGTTCCCTCTGTTCCTCCTACAAAAATAAACCACAAGAAAATTCTCCAGGTTTCATTTTCAGAGGACTGAGGTAGTAGTTGGTTGTGCTAGAGGGATAAGGTTAAGAGAAGAAATTTATATGGCCATGCCCTAACCCCCAAGGTGACGGTATTTGGAGACTGGGGCCCTTGGGCAGTAATTAGGGCTTTAGATGAAGTCATGAGGGTGGGGCCTTGCTGATGAGATTAGTGCCCTAGTAAGAATAGACACCAGAGAACTTGCTCACACATATGCTTTCTCTCTCTCTCTTTCTTCAGGTGTGCACAAAGAAGAGATCATATGAGCACACAGTGAGAAGGTGGCCTTCTGCAACCCAAGAGGAAACCTTTCACCAGAAACTGACTATGCTGGCACCTTGATCTCCAACTTCCCATTTCCAGAACTGTGAGAAAAAAAATTTATGTTGTTTAACCCACCTTGTCTATGGTATTTTGTTATGGTAGCCTAAGCTAACTAATACACTTGAATTTTTATAGCACTCTTAGAGTATATTTTTAAATATATTCATCATCACATTAAAATCTCACAAAAATCCTATGAAACAGATATTTTACCCCTTCCTAGGTGTGAAGAAACTAAGATGCACCATATCTGGCCACACAGAAACTGACCTAATGTCAAGGCAATTTAATACCACATAAATGATTAAAATGGAGTTCATGTAAGCACTATTTTGAAGAAATTACCTTAGTATTCCGAGTTACACTTTCCTTATATCCACATAATCTTAGTGTCAATCAAAATAAGCCAAAATTCCATTTATCTTTAACAGAAGCATAATCTTCTCCACCTTCCTGACTGTGGACATCTGTTGTCATTAGTGATAAGCAACACTCCTACATTCTCTTATCTATTATGTTAACAGTTTGACAGGTCAAGTTCTAGTCTTTGTAAAGTATCTGAGATGCTGATCACATAATGAATTCCCAGATTTATTAAACACAGGACCAACTCACAAACTATAGGAGAAAGGAGCAAAGTCCAGAAGTTTTTCCAAGTTTTTAGTAAAAGCAAAAGAACGAGACAGTGAAATACATTCTCCATTCAAACTCTGAGTCATTGTTAAAAAAGGGATAAATATGAGTTTGCAACCTCAAAGATGTTATTCCCCAATCCTATAAATGATTTTACTTTTCAATTTCATAGTCTATAGAACTAGAATGTATAGTGCCATGGCTTTTAATGGATAGAGCAAATTTGTAGATTAAATTGACTTTTTAATCAAGCTTTAAAAAAAATAATTATAATTTTGTCTAAAAAAACATAAACTTCAATATAAAAATTGGCAAAGGTCATAAAAGCACAGGACAGTAATTAATATCTCCCAAAATTTCAACCCAGAGATAAATGCTGTTAACATTTTAGGTGTAATGTTCACATCTTCTATATAATACACATATATTTTTATATATTTATATACATACACACATATATAAATATACAAACAAGTTTCATATACACTGTCACCCCAGCTACCTCTGTCCTTCCTGCAGCTTATGTAAGAAGATAGGAGGAGAAAAGGAGAGAGAAGTAGAGAGAGTCATCAAGAGTGTACATTCCAATGGAAGCTGTTCGGGATGATGACAAGGGGACACTACCATTCACCCTGTCAGTTAGACTCATGCTCAGTCTGAGCATCTGTCCTTCTGCCCTAGGCATTTTTTGACAGTGAAAAAGGGACTTGCTAAGAGGCCTACTGAAGTAGCCTGCATGCCCACCATTTGGTCTAACAAGAATATATAAACTTCTCCTGAGCAAGTGGTAAAATGTGGAAAATTACTGGGTTGAGCAATCTTACTAGAATGCCATCTGAGACAGCTACCCCTCAGCTGAGGGAAATCCAGCAGCAAGTGGCTATGGAGAATACAACTAACAGATGAACTTGGGAGCAGGTTGTAGAATAGGAGGCCAAGCCAGATGTCCCAGAAAAGGGTGGAGTGAAGAGAGAGAGGCTGACTCAGGACTTCCCAAAAACCCACAGGTGTGTCCTTCAAGAAAGCCAGAAGGTGATCCCAAATGTTACTGGTCATCCCAAGTCAGTGTTCACTAGTAAAACAACAAGTGACTAGAAGGAATTCAGATCATCGCCAGCTAACAAGGAGACATTTTTCTTGTTCCTCTATCCTGCTTACCTGTCTCCTACCCTAGAACCAGAAATGGTCAAGAAGGGGACACCCCAAGGCTAGCCTAAGATACTTCTTCCTCTCCAGGATGATGCAATAGGAACAAAAATGAAAAGAGAGGCACATCTTTTTCCCAATTTTGGTCTAAGGACATGCTCTGCAAAATCTGATGTTTTTGAAATCACTGAGATTTATTTTATGGTCCAGTATATAGTCTAACTTGGTAATCTCCCATGTGATCTTCAAAGTATATTCTGCAATTATTGGGTATAATGTTCTAAAAATGGCAATTAAGTCATTTGATGATGTTTTAAATTTTTCTATATCCTTATATGTTAAAGCAATATCCAATTACAATGTGGATTTGATAATTTTTCTCTTTAATGATTTCAGATTTACCATCATGCATTTTGAATCTCTATTACTAGGAGCATACATGTTGGAGATTATTATATCTTGTTGATTGAGGTTTTTTTGGTTTTAATTAATTTATTTTTATTTTTGGCTGCATTGGGTCTTCGTTGCTGTGCGCAGGCTTTCTCTGGTTGTGGTGAGCGGGGCTACTCTTCGTTGAGGTGCGCGGACTTCTCATTGCAGTGGCTTCTCTTATTGCGGAGCACGGGCTCTAGGCGTGCAGGCTTCAGCAGTTATGGTGCATGGGCTATAGAGCGCAGGCTCAGTAGTTGTGGCGCATGGGCTCAGTTGCTCCACGGCATGTGGGATCTTCCTGGGCCAGGGGTCAAACCCATGTCCCCTGCATTGGCAGGTGGATTCTTAACCACTGTGCCACCAGGGAAACCTTGATTGAGGTTTTTATTATTATAAAAGTCCCTCTTGATATTTGGTAATATTCTTTACCTTTAAGTTCCTTTTGTCTGACATTACTATTTGTTTGATATATCTTTTCATTATTTTACTCTCTACCTACTCATGTCTTTAAAGTACACCGTCTACGTATAGTTGGATCTTGATTTGTTCCTTATTTATGAATTGTTCAGTCAATTTACATTTGATTATTCATGTGGCTAGATTTAAGTGTACAATTTTTAAATTTATTTTCTATTTGTCCCATCATTATTTTACCCATATTTTTAAGGATATTTTTGCTAGGTATATAATTCTGCATTTTAACCCACTCATTGCCTCAGCAATTTAAAGATATTCTCCAGTGTCTTCTGAATTCAATTATTTCTTATAATGAGTTCATTGTCCTTTTTATGGTATTTATCCTGTGTGTAATGTGCCTTTTGGTCTAGTTGCTCATAAGGTTTGTCTTTTAATCTTGGTTATTTACCTTTCACTATTATGTGCTTAGGTGTGGTTTTCTTTGTATTAATAGTTATCCTACTTGAGACAACTGAACTTAAAGGAAATAGTTGAATTTTTACTTCAGATTTGGAAATTTTTTAGCAATTATGTCTTCAAATGTTTTTATACCCACTGTCATCCTCTTATTCTTCTGAAACTCCTCTCCTTCTGAGAGTCCAACTATAAATATGTTAGATGGTTGATATTGTTCTACAGGTTACTAACTGTATGTGCATTTATTTTCAGTCATTTTTTTTCTCTGATTCTCAGATTGGATAATTTCTACTGACTTGTTTTCCAGTTTACTATTTCTTCCGCAGTCTCCAATCTGCAAAGCCCATTAAATGAATTTACTATCTCAGATACTGTTCTTTTCCATTATAGAATTTTCATATGATTCTTTTTCATAATTTCCATTTCTCTACTAATATTGCTCATCATCTCACTTCTAATGTTCCTACTCTTAAGTCATTGAACATATTTACAATAGTCACTTTAAAGTATTTGTCTTCTAATGCCAATAATTATGTCCCCTTGGAATCTGTTAATCTTGACTTTTTTCATTTTCATCATAAATTCTATTTTTCGGCTTTTGTGTATATCCAGTAATTATTGATTATATGTTAAACATTGTGATCGATATGTTGTTCATAGGATTATGTTTTGTTTTGTTGGGCAATTATATTGCTGGTAGATCCTGTAGGCTTCTTTTCTTTTTATTTGTAAGTGCTTATTTATGTTTGTTTTTGCCTTAGTCCAAGGATGCAGCCTTACTTTATAACATTACTCTGCAAGGTATCTCCTCTCTGACTGGGCTAGACCTACATCTCTCAGTTTTGAATGACTTGGTGTTATCTGCATTCAGTGCTCAGCTTAACAGCAGGTGCTCTCTTTTGGGCCTAATGGACTCTTACTCTAAATCCAGCCCTTAACCAGGGACTTGTAGCAAATCCCTCATATATTTCTGGGTCTTTCTCCCTGCACTTCTCCTTTATCTCCAGAGCCTTGTTCCAAATATACCAACTGGTTCAGAAATGCTGAAATCTTATCTCTGTTTTCTCAATCCATGAAGAACACTGACTTCTGCTAAGCCTCCACCTCCATGTGTGATGATCAGTAACTTCCTTCAGGCAGAAATCCAGATGGAAAATGAGTGTTTCTTCTTATGTGCTTCTGTTTTCTCAAGAATCACAGTCCTGCACTGCCTGTTGTCCAATACCTAAAAAACTTGCCTCATTCATTTTGACTTGTATTACGGCTGTCGACAAGTTTGATACTAGGTCCTCCATCATGGTGTGAACCCAGGCCCAGTCACTGAAATTTAAAATTTAATGCATGGGCTTAAACACCAGATAGTATAATTGGAGAGGACTAGTTAACTGTCAGATATATGTATAAAATAAAAATAAAATTTAAAACTTCTAGGAATAAAATACAAGGAGATAAATAAATATGAAAAAAGAACTTGACAAACATAGAATGTAGAATTAGAAAATCTGAGCTATCTAAATAGATTTCTAAAGGAAGTGAATAGATGGATAATTCTGAATTTTTTTTAGAATTAATGAAAGACATACGTCATCAAGTTCAGCAGTCACCCTGAACCCCAAGCAGAGTAGGGTGAAAAATTCACACTTATATTCAAGGTAATGGAACTTTAAAATGACATATATGAGGAAATTTAAAAAAAATACTTCTAATAACTAAGTTTAAAAATCATAGCAATCCTTAGAAAATACTTAAATGATAATGAAAACAGGACATATACAACCATATGCAACTTTACTGAAATAGTAAATAGAACAATTAAAACCATAAATTTTTTTAAAATAAAGGAGACCAATAATTAATCATCTAGACATCCATGTCAGATTCAATCAGTGCCCTATATATAAGTGTTTCCTCAGCATTCATCATCCCCATGTGTACTGAGTTTCTTACTGTATGTAGCTATCACTCTCCTTTCTCCCTAAAGACTTCTATGGGATGCTTGGAACATGTATGGAACAGGCTGGATGTACTGGAGAGTTGATATTCTCAGGAGTAGACCTCAGTCAGTGGTTTTACATATATATACTCCTTTGTATATATAATCTCCCAGCTCTTTGGGAGGCACATTTCTGAGGCATGTTCACTACCATCTACGAATGGAGATTGACGACCATTTGTCCATAGCAGTGAAATTCTTGTCAATGCACCCACTATTGGTTTCTACTCTCTCTACTAGAGCCTCCTGGAATCACCTCCCAAATAAACTACTTTCACTCTACTACTCTCAGAGTATGATTCTGTGGAAAACCAAATTGAGATAGTATCTATTTAAGAAGTTATCAAAAGAATTATATAATAAACTCAAAAGAGAGTAGAAAGGTCTTGAAATAAATGTATAAAAATAAATTTGAAATCTTAGACAAATGGAAAATTTTCAAGAACGATTCAAAATACCAAAACTCAATATTAAGAAATGAAAATATCTGACCAGATATAGACTCATAAACTTAAAAATCAGTTAAAATATAGTTCCCTCTTCCACCCATACGTAAAAATCTAGATATTCTTACAGGTTTTATATTTAAGAACTAGTAATTGCATTCTTATATACACTCTTTAAAAGATGAGATTAAAAGAATATAATTCTAAATCATTCCATAAGTCTAGTATAACAAATGAAGAACACTGGGAGTAAAAAGAATTTCAGTCAAATCATACTATCATAGATTTTAAAATTCTAAACAAAATACTGATAACCAAGCTAGGCCTTCCTTAGAAATGCAAGTTTAGTTTAATATTAGAAAATGTATTTATTTAATACATAACAGATTCGTGAATAAGACTAATATTAATGGATGCAGAAAAGGTTTTTAAAAATTCAACATCTATTTGTACTAATAAGGAAAAACCTTAGTATAAGAGAACTTCTATAACCTGATAAACTGATAAACCTGATATAACCTGATAAACATAATGCTGGGCAAGTAAAGCAAGCTGCTCAATGAAATAGTCACTGTCTTTCTTCCAAAATATCTTGGCTATTGATCAGATTATTAATAT
Organism: Aethalodelphis obliquidens; assembly: GCF_003676395.1. Taxonomy (NCBI): domain Eukaryota; kingdom Metazoa; phylum Chordata; class Mammalia; order Artiodactyla; family Delphinidae; genus Aethalodelphis; species Aethalodelphis obliquidens. Next base: position 53,933,917 of record NW_020837947.1, on the reverse strand, counting down.
ATATAACTACCTAATCATCCATTGCCATGGCAACATATGAATAAAACGAATAATTTCAACTCTCAACCGAAAGATACCTTAAAAAACAAAACAGCAAAATAATAAGACTGCTCTGATATGACACCGAAAGCACAAGCAACAAAATAAACGTATGGAAAATAATGCTTTACATTTAGTATTTAGCAAAAATATAGCTACTCATTTGAAAAATAAACCCCTAGATCATAATGTTCATTTTCTATGGTGAAAATGGAAGTTATTGGAAACAGAGAGAAATGTTTTAAAAAGCATTTGTGATAGCAAGGTGATAGATACATTGATGCTTATTTTATTATTTTTAATGTTTATAACGTTAGCGTCATGAAAACACTGCATAATTAAAGGTAAATTTTATCTTTATTTCTTTGATTTTGTGGGTGTTTAATTTTTTTAGACTGATTTTGCTCCGTTAATAATAAGAGCCTTTTAAAAGTTATTACCATCAACATTTTGTCTCAGTTTTTTCCAAATTTATTTTCCACTGGTGACTGCCTGCCTATTAATTTTGAATACAGTTTTTGATGTTTTAATTTTGGCAGAGACAAGTTTGTTTGTTTTTTTCTAATCTTATTAAGTCTTTCTTATCTCCCTTAAGACTTTCTTTTATTTTTATTGCAGTAGGTAAAGGTTATCTGCCTAGATTGCAAGATCCTATTTACCTATCTGGTGCATGCATTCTCCAGCTACTGTAAGTTTTAGCTGTCCATGGCTCACAACTACCCCTCTTCTTAGGAGAAGTGCTCTCAGCTGATTGGGAGCTGTTTTACCTGGAAGGTCACAACCCTCTGGAGCGGGGGCTGTAGGACACAATCAATAATTGACTCACAGAGGAATACAAAAGCTGGTCACTTGGCTTCAAGGTGGAATAAAGCTCTCCACTGTATTGAATTGGAGCTGGATGGACTCCAGCTGAAAATACATTCCTTACCTCTTCTTATTTCCCATCCTCCACCTTCTCACACTCATTCTTTCATGATAGCACGTTCTCAATAAATTGCATGCAAATACCTATCTAAGGCTCTACTTCTAGGGAATCTGACTAAAACAACCATTATGGCTTCCACATCTCATATTACAAATTCACCTATATTTTCTTTCAGGTATTTTTTTACTTTATATTGTACAATACATTATTGTATCTGTTACTGATAGTCTCTCATGTTCTTTCTTCCCAAAATATCTTGGCCATTGATCAGATTATTAATCTATATATAACTACCAAATCGTCCATTGCCATGGCAACATATAATACGAATAATTTCAACTCTCAACCGAAAGATACCTTAAAAAACAAAACAGCAAAATAATAAGACTGCTCTGATATGACACCTAAAGCACAAGCAACAAAATAAAAAATAAGTGGGACAACACCAAACTAAAAAGCTCCTGCACAGGTAAAGAAATGGTCAACAAAATAAAAAGGCAACTTATGGAATGGGAGAATATTTGCAAACCACATGTATGATAAGGGGTTAATTTCCAAACTATATAAGGAACTTATACAACTCATTAGACAAAAAATCCAAACAACCCAATTAAAAAATAGGAAAATTGAACAGACATTTTTCCAGAGAAGTTACTCAAATGACCTATAGGTACATGAAAAAGTGGTTAACATCATCAATTATCAGGGAAAGGCAAATGAAAAGCACAATGAGATAGCACCTCAGACCTTTAGGAATGGCTGTCATCAAAAAGACAATAGATAACAAATGCTGGAGAGGGTGTGGAGGAAATGGAACCCTTGTACACTGTTGGTGGGAATGTAACTTGGTGCAGCCGCTATAGAAAACAGTATATTGTCTTCTTAAAAAATTAAAAATAGGGCTTCACTGGTGGCGCAGTGGTTGAGAGTCCGCCTGCCGATGCAGGGGACACAGGTTCGTGCCCCGGTCCGGGAGGATCCCACATGCCGCGGAGCGGCTGGGCCCGTGAGCCATGGCCACTGAGCCTGTGTGTCCGGAGCCTGTGCTCCGCAATGGAAGAGGCCACAACAGTGAGAGGCCCACGTACCGCAAAAAAGAAAAAATTAAAAATGGAACTACTATATGATGTAGCAATTCCACTTCTGTGTATATATCCAAAGGAAATGAAATCATCATTCTGAAGAGATATCTGCACACCCCTCTGTTCATTACATCATTATTCACAGTAGCCATGACAGGGAAACAACCAGTGGATGAATGAATAAAGAAGATTTGGTATATATCTATATCAATAGGGATATAGATATATAATTTACTTAATAAAGAAGGAAATCTTGTTATTTTTGCAACAACATGAATGGAACTTGAGGGCATTAAAGCTAAGTGAAATAAGTCAGACAGAGAAAGACAAATACTGTATGATCTTACTTATATATGGAATCTAAAAAGAAAAATAAATAAACTCATAGAAACAGAGAACAGATTGGTAGTCACCAGAGGCAGGGGGCAAGGAGTAGGGGAACTGGTGAAAGTGGTCAAAAAGTACAAACATCCAGTTATAAGATAAATAAGTTCTGGGGATGTAATGTACAGCATGACAACTATAATTAACAATACTGCACTGCATATTTTAAAGTTGCTAAGATACTAAATCTTAAAAATTCTCATCACAAGAAAAAAATGTAATTATGTGAGTTGATGGGTGTTAACATAAATTATTGTGGTGATCACTTCTCAAAATATAGATTTATATTTGATATATATAAATATGTAAAATCATTAAGTGATTTTACAAACTTATACAGCATTATATGTCAGTCATATGTCAATAAAGTGAAAAAACTGAAAGCACCATATAGGTATTGAGATTTTATCAAGTCTCTAAAACGTAGATGACAAAAAAAAAAAGAAAACTAAGTTAGCTTAGATAAAATAGAAATTGCTTGGCCAATAAAATCCAAGAAAGGACTAAACATCCAAATTACACAAAAGATGGATCAGGTACCTGCCTCTGAACCAATCAAATATGTCCAGAAATGCTCATTTGTATGGTTTTACACGTGCAAGAATGGCTGGGGAGGGGAGCGAGAGAGATGTATGTTCTGGCTAGAGAGTGACATAGATATCAAATGTATTCTTGCTTGAGGGTTCTTTCTCGTAATAAGTAATTTCTCTACAGCCTTCATCTTTATCTTGTGCGGAGCTGACCAGAGCATCTCTGAAATCCCTAATTCATTTACTCATGGTTTGAACCTGATGTTTTTTGTAGGAGCTATCCAGAAGCAATAATATGGCAGTGGAAACCATAACTGATAACCCAGTGTCCCATGGTCTAACAGAAGAAGGAATGTACCAATTATAAATATTGATCACTATCTGTATCTTTATCTTCTATAACAGTCTTCTTCTTAACATGATAAAAAATAAACAAAACTACATATCTTTGGCTTTCTTGACATTTAGTCAATTGTCCAATGTTAAAAAATATAGTCAGAATGCAATTATTTTGACACATTCTTCACACTGTCCCCTTATATTTGAGTCCCAGGCAAAGGTACTATTCGTTAAATTTTGCTGTATCTAGACTTCCAGAAAGTTCTTTAATTCCTGAAATCCTGAGGTTGAAAAGGTACAGGATACAAAGTAAAAATTTGTTGAAATGTCTTCATTAAGGTTAAACTAAACATAAGAAACTGTTGATTAGATGTAAAGAAAACCTAAATGAGCTAAGTCTATGAGACTGTGAAATAGACTCCCTAAGGGCATCCTCTGAAAGGAGTCTTTCAAAATTACCCAAGCAAAATTCTTTCAGGCAGAGACTGTAGGGTTTGGGTTTTTTTTTTGTTTGTTTTTTTTTGCGGTACGCGGGCCTCTCACTGTTGTGGCCTCTCCCGTTGCGGAGCACAGGCTCCGGACGCGCAGGCTCAGCGGCCATGGCTCACGGGCCCAGCCGCTCCGCAGCATGCGGGATCTTCCCAGACCAGGGCACGAACTCGCGTCCCCTGCATCGGCAGGCGGACTCTCAACCACTGCGCCACCAGGGAAGCCCTTGGGGTCTTTTTTTTAACCTAACATTGTTGGAAAAGCAGAGCATGTGAATCAGAAGTGAATTTTTCAAACCTATAAGGCATTATGATCCTGAGTTTCCATTCTCACCTGAGTATCTGTGTATTTTTTAATCCTTGATGTAAAATGTCTTTGTAACCTTGGCTATGTTGCCACTTCTGGACTAGCTTTTGCCACGCTTAGCAAGCATGTGAAGAACCAAGACTTGGCTGGAAAATGCTCCCAAAGCAAATGTCCAGTGGTTTAAAATTATGCTACATTTAGAATGCTAGATAAATTGCATTACCTTCTCACAACTGCTTAAAAGGTAAAGCTGTTTGCTGCCTTTCTAGAACAATAGATACCTATTGGCTTTCTGATCTTTTAGCAACAGTTTGTAGAATCTTCATCCCTAGATTTTCCTTTGACCATGGTTTCTCACAATTTTCTGAACACTTAAAATCGTTTATACACTCTGGATACAGAGGTCTACTGACCTCTATTTTCTGGCTTAGACTATTCAGACTTAAGGTTCCTATGTTCCTCTGCCACTGGGTGATAAAATACACTTTATTCATTATCTGTCCTTGATCACAAACCTTTGACTCTTGTGAATTTCCTGCCTCATTTACTAGATTTGCTGTAGCATCCCACTTATCTTGATTTCTGAGTTCACATACGTGTTTGTGGATTCTCCCGTCTACCCGCATGACCTCTGCCTTGTTCTCACTCTTCGTTTCAGAGTTATGTTAATCACATCTTCATGTAGATTATATAATGGGCCAACTGGAAAAACTGTATAAGGTGGCTAGATGGAAGAATTAACAGCTATTGACTGATAACTTACGTATCTCTGCATTTCACCACAAAACTGGTACATATTTCAGATGACACAGCATGAAGAAACTGTTGAAGGCCCTGGGGCTAAGAATGCTGCAATGATAGAGTTGTTTTGCTGGTATGAAGGAAGTAAGTTATTAGCAGAAAGCTGGTGACCACAGAAAATAACCAACAATTTCCGTAGGTAGTTTCTGATGAATTTTCTTGAAAGAAAAGTACTAATAGAGGACCAAATTATATCATCTGTAAATACTTTAGGCTGTAACATAGGAAGTTAGTTTTAACAGACATATATTTAAACTGGGCTAAGGGGGAGATCCTAGCAGAGAGTAGAAAATGAGACTATTTCCAAATTTATGCCTGGGAGTTTAATTTTGCCCTTCTAGACATAAAATGAAAAATAGAGAGATTCCTTGAGAAAAACTATTTACATAATTTTTAATTCCAGGAAGCACATTCTCACACCATCTCATACCTGAGCTAACCTCTAAAACAGAAGAAACAACTAAAGCAAACAGTTCCAGTTAGCCAACAACATAAAACTACCTTTGTCTCTGGTATAAAATAACGTCAAAAATCAGGTTCTAAATACAATGAGCTATTTCTCCTGTCCAGCAAACTTCTGTACCACTATACAGAGGGTTTTAAAAATATTAGCTGTAAAAGTAATATTGTCATTTATTTATAAAGTAGTTGAGTTTTATAGATAGAGTTCAAGTAATTACTCTCACTTTTAAAATTTTAAATAAGATCTTTCTTATTATAAAAGCTGTCTATATTCACTGTGGAAAATTTTGAAACACAAAAAAATTAATTAAAAATATTAATTTTATTTCTTAAATGTAACTATCATTATATCATTAAATCAATTTGTTGATTTAAATATATTACTATATCACCAAATTAACTTATATATGAATGTTTACTTTATCCCTTTTGTCCATTTATACATATATTAATTTGGTGACACAGTGATCTAAATTTTCTTTTTACATTACATATGAAATAATATTTTCCAATTTAATTAATGTTCTCTAAAATACAAGGATGATGATTATAGAATATGTATTCATAGAAATGTAATAATTTATTTTATTTATCCCCAGTTATTGGGCATTTAGGATATTTCCAGTTTTATAATATAAATACCATGGTGATTAACATTTGGAAATTAAATACTCATACATATTTGACTTTTTTCTCAGGATAATTTCTAGAAGTTTAATTTAGTCAAAAGATATAAATATTTTAGCAATTTTGCTTAATTGTCAAGTTTCCATCCAGAAAAAAACTGTACTGATATATTCTCCCAGCAGCTGTGGTAAAGGTTGCCATTTTCCAATTTCTGCACACCTTCAATGATAAGTTATTGTAATTTTTAGATGCCTTTTTTTATGAAAAAGGATATTATATTGTTTAAATTTGTATTGCTTTGATTATTAGAGTTTTCTGGAATTTGGTCAATAAAATTAAAACACGTAACAATAAATAAGGCTACTGATTTCAATCTGTTACTTAAGGCTATGTCTCATAATGTTCTGTCATACTATTCTCACTTGCCATTGTATACCTATGAAAACCTGATCTTAATTATAACACATTTATGGTCATATCCTGAATATGGAATTACAATAATGAAACAATATTATTAAAAGCATCTCAATTAAACTCTTAAATTACATATTTATGGTATTTAGAAATACAAAAAGATATATTTCTGGAAAGATAGTTTTTGCTAAGCAAGGAAGATTTATTTTGAATGGAGATATTGTACCTAAAACTTCACAAATATATATATACTGGGAATCATATAATGTCCCATAAAATATACTACATACAGAACCATAGAGTAGGTCCTGATGTAACATAATTAATCATAAAACACATGTTATGCCTGCCCCCTTACATTAATCATTACAAAAGAGCTTCACTGCTATTGGCAGTAACTTGATTTATTATTAATAATGTACTCTGACACAACCCAAAACGTGGATATTGGACATAATTTCATAGAAAGCATCTAAATAGACTGTGCAATGATATTGGAAAGATAAACAAAACCACGATTCTACCCAACCATGGTACTACACCATCATAGAGCAATTTCTCCCTGGATTGCACACCTGCTTTCTGGCCCATTAAGTCCTGCTGTCTTTACAAGGAACTGAGGTTGTAATGCCTTTCCCAAATGCATATTTTTATAGGACCATGCATAACAAGTACACATGAATCTACATGTTGCCAACCTCATTTTTAATATGTTCAGTCTGACTGGAACAGGAAAATAGTCACTGTAGAAGATAAATCTCTTAATTGCTTAAAGCTCCTCAGCAGTCGTTTCCTGACAAGCATTGCAAGAATTCCCTGTAGCTGTGAATTACTATTCTGTTCACTTATACATTCCTAGAAACAGGATCTGATATCATTTTTCATAAAGAAGTGGTATTTAGGAATAATAATGTGCACATCAAATTTGATTTTATTTTTGCACATCGAAATTCTACTGCTTCAAACCCTTGCAGTCACCTATCATTACAGTAAATTCTGGTTGGCTATTTCTCCCCTTTCACTGATGTGCACGGACCACTTCTCAATGATATTTTCACGGTGTGCAGAACACATCAAGAGTTAGCTAAAGGGTTTCCCTGGTGGCGCAGTGGTCGAGAGTTCGCCTGCCGATGCAGGGGACACGGGTTCGTGCCCCGGTCCGGGAAGATCCCACGTGCCGCGGAGCGGCGAGTCCAGTGAGGCATGGCCGCTGAGCCTGCGCATCCGGAGCCTGTGCTCCGCAACAGGAGAGGCCACAACAGTAAAAGGCCCAAGTACCGCAAAAAAAAAAAAAAAAAAAAAGAGTTAGCTAAAAAATCATTTCAACAGTAGACTTCCAGTGGGAATGTCAATGAGCTGATGGTATCTTGGACACATTATCTGCATTCCTGAGCTTTATTTTGTTTGCAAGATTAAAAATGTTTGAGGTGATCTGTACCTGATGGAACAACAGTCTTTCATCAGAGATGTGTGTGTGTTGAAAGACAAGGCAGCTGCTATGAGGAGATTATAAAATTGGGTTCTAGGGCTCTTTGACATATAATCTGGAACCCAAATTTGCACATTTCTTTTACCTTAAAATATGTGATACAAAGTTTTATCAGTTATTATCATACTTCCTTTACTTTGGATATATATATGCAATTTTCTTTTTACTATCTTGATTCATTGTCAGCTAAAATTAAAGGTTAAAATTGTCTTGGTGGGCTAATAAAGGTCAGAATGGTCAACTAATTTCCCCTGTGGAAATATAATAATCATTTAAATTTGCAATTATTAAATGACAATATTTCTTAAAATAGCATATGTAAAACTATTTTCCTCCAATGTTTAGAAAATATTGAAAAGGGATAAAATATACACTAGAGGCTTATTCTTCGAATTCCTAGGAAAGAATGGTATTAAAAGAGGGAATAAATGATATTCTAACTTCTGATTTAACTTGAAAGAAAACATTTTAAATATTAGTATTTTTAGTTTTTGTTTAATGATGCTAATTTTAAAGAAATAACCAGAGATATCTCAGGAAATATAGATGCCATAATGACCAGAAAATAATCTAAACATCATTTTTTTTAGTTTTGCTATGTATTTTATTCAGTTTATTCCTTTCTTGTGTTTTCTAACAATATGTTCTCTCCATATATTATGAACTTGAGATTGTTATTACGAAGAGGCAAGGATAAAAGAAAGCAAGTGCTTCTCGAGGACAGAGTCAAAGTACGAAAGGGGAAATCAACAGAGAAATCACCAGAATCTTTTCTGCTCCCTACAAAAATGTAAAAATATGTTCTTTCTCAGCAAAGGAGACAAAAAAATAGTTCTTAGAAAAACTAAATAACAAGTTCAACTTCAATACCCAGTTGTATTATTTTATTTACATTTCACTTTATTTCAGTCTAGTATTGATTAATTAAGTATACCAAGTCTTTCACGTCTCTTCATTACAACCAACGTGTGTAAAAGATAACTGGGGAGAAGTTTCCAGTGAATAGAAAAGGAATTGTATGCACTACTCAATAAAAGTGAAATGAGTAACAAGGATAACAACATTTAAAGCATGTATCACATAACCCTAGTGAGATTTTAACCTACATAATTACTTGGTCAGCACACTGACTCACGGTATTTCCAAGTTGTATCAAAATGCTTTGTGAGTTAACTTTGGGGAAGTAGCGCAGGTATATATCAAGAGTTATGTTCCTGTGTACAGAATCAGGTCTTCTGAAAACTGCTTGATAATATGTTGTTTCTAAATAATATCAAACTACTTGAAAAGTGAAGACTCTTAACCATTTAGTTAATTTCCTGATCCAGCTGACAATAAAACACTCATTTCTTTCTTTAACTGAATCTATCAAAAACATACTGTTTTTGCAAACCAATCATTTCCAACCATAATCTTGTACTGTTCATAGATACCCATCTAAAATAATAAAAAAATTGTTTTATTGCATTGTATTTGTTTTATTTTTATTTATTTATTTGTTTTTGGCTGCATTGGGTCTTCATTGCTGCGTGTGGGCTTTCTCTAGTTGCAGTGAGAGGGGGTTACTCTTCATTTCACTGCGCAGGCGTCTCATTGCAGTAGCTTCTCTTGTTGCGGAGCACGGGCTCCAGGTGTGTGGGTTTCAGTAGATGTGGCATGTGGGCTCAGAAGTTGTGGCTTGCGGGCTCTAGAGCGCAGGCTGAGTAGTTGTGGCACACGGGCTTAGTTGCTCCATGGCATGTGGGATCTTCGTAGACCAGGGCTCGAACCCCTTTGTCCTGCATTGGCAGGCGGATTCTCAACCACTGCACCACCAGGGAAGTCCCTATTGCATTGTATTTAAAATATAACATATACTACTTTTGCAGGGAATAGCAGCGTGAAATTATTCAAACATTTGTTGGGAGGTAGAGGGGGAATTGCTAATAGACATAAACAGCTGCAAAAAAGATTGTATATTTATCTTATTTAATCTTCTTGACAATCCTTTGAAATACTATTATTAAACTGTGCCTTTTCTTAGATGAGGTACTTAACATTCAGAGAAAATAGTTTACCCACTATTCCATAGCTCTAACTTGAAGCCAGATCGTTTTGAACTGCACATCTGCACCGCTGGTGAGTATTAATGGATATGGGCAACTTCATGTGGTGAGGAAATGAAAATGATTCTTAGACTGGGTTACATAGAAACCTTTGATCACTTAAGTAACAATTCTGATATCCATGTAGTTTCTACTTTATGTCAATTATATTAACTGAAAAAACTAACCAAGTAGCTGCTCGTCACTTCGCCGATAGGCATTCATATTCTCCTTTCCCTCAGAGGAAGACTCAAGTTCTCTGGTCCTGGAAGCAGTGTAATGATGAAGGACGTGAGTCAGCAGGCCTGGACACCAGTCCAGGCCCCAAACTTACCACTTGTGTTAAGCTGGCTTGCTTTTAACATCTCTCAGTGACAATTCCCTCATCTAAAAGTGAGAATAATAATCAGATGCAGAGAATGTGACAATTAGAATAAATAGATGGACCATATTTCTGGTTAAGAATAAATTCAGTTTTGCATCTCTAAACAGAGATGCAAAAATATAAACTCACATGGAAGAGATATCTATATAGTTTCATCTAGTTTTTTCTTTTTTTAAGAAGTTGTTGGGGGTAGGAGTTTATTAATTAATTAATTTATTTTTGTTGTGTTGGGTCTTCGTTTTTGTGCGAGGGCTTTCCCTAGTTGTGGCGAGCGGGGGCTACTCTTCATCGTGGTTCGCGGGCCTCTCACTGTCGCAGCCTCTCTTGCTGCGGAGCACAGGCTCCAGACACACAGGCTCAGTAGTTGTGGCTCACGGGCCTAGTTGCTCCACGGCATGTGGGATCCTCCCAGACCAGGGCTTGAATCCATGTCCCCTGCGTTAGCAGGCAGATTCTCAACCACTGTGCCACCAGGGAAGCCCATCTAGTTTTCATTGTATATATTAATTTCTAATACGTGTAGTGAGTAGAAGGAGGTCGAGGGGAGCCTTGAGTGGCAGGCAATTTTCTGTTTCTTCATTTCTTCACGTGCTCTTTCATGATGTATACAATATAGGAAAATTTCTTGAGCCGAATGTTAATGACACACCTATTTTCCCATATTAGTTGAACATGACAAAGGAGGAGCACAGAAGCTGAGGTGAAGTCCATTTCAAACTAGAAATGATGGTACTTTTGCAAAAATTCTTGTGCTTCCACAGGTTACAGTATTAAATATTCTGAAATAATGGTTTTTACATAACACATTACATTAATTCCAAAGTTGTCAGTTTATCTAAAGAATTACGAGAAGACAGTGATGGTCATAATGGAGACTTTCTTTTACCAAGATAGCAAAAGATGTAAGTACAAGATCCTTCTCTGAATATTATTTTTCCCCACCAAATATTTTCACACATATAAGAATGTATTTAAAATATAGCATTTTAAGAATTTTTAAGAGGCGCTAAAAAGGGGAAAGAGAGCCCTTGAGAAAATTTGACTTCTCAACTGAAAGACTATACAGAAATGAGTGCTATGTGATTAAGTGGTTTTCCCTATGCTAAGATTAACAGTTTTAACTAATACTTTTGGAGCTATGTCAATTTTCCATGGTCAGTGGTCATTGATTCAATGTTATTAATTTTATATTTACTACAAATGACCCCTAAAACTATTGGTAGGTGTCTTAGATTGCTTGTCCAGGAAGAAGAGGAAGATCCATGAAAATATAATTTATTAGGAAAAATCAGTAGGAGAGTGGGTAAGTGGAGCCAGGAAGAAATGTAGCCAGACAAGCCTAAGATATCAAGCAACATCCCACAGTGCTTAACTGTGGCTCAGTCTGTCAGGGAGCTCTGGATACACTGTAGGGAACACCTCGGAGTAGTCTGGATCAAAGGCAGGGACTTGGAGTATTTAAGCTCCCAGGTCTAAAATCTTTGGCTAAGGTCTGGCTTCAAAGGAACATAACTTTTTAAGCATTTCTGGCTCCGTGTGTGCATAGGCAAAGTAATGGCAGCCTGAGACAGTCCCCTGACAAAGATTCACAGGTGCTGGCTCAGGAGTGAAAGTCCAACAAGAGCAGCTGTGCATGGTAAAGGGATCTACAGGGATTCGGACAGAGGACCTATGGCATCTGCTACAGTAGGTTTGCTTTCTTTTAACGTAAAAGACAAAATAGAATGATTGTTCACTTAATAAAATGTCCCTTTACAAAACTGTTTTGTCCATGAGGAGTTTCTTTAAACAATGAGGACGAATTCATACATTCATTCAATGAGTGTTTTAGGCATGTATTCATCACCAAACTTCATGGTAAAAAGATTTAGAAAAGGATAAAAAGAGTTAACAGAGCATTGTCCCTTGTCATCAGATGAAAATATAGCAGGTGGGGGAAGAATAAATAAGCTGCAGAAATACAGGAGAAGTACATTACATGGTGCCATGCGAGAAGCACCTGTCTATACTCAGTGGTCAGGCTTCACAGAAGAAGCAACTTCAGGCTGTATTGGTACAGTGTTGAGGGTTTTCATACATAAATAAAGGAGAAAGATAATTTACTGAGGACTCTGGCAAGAGAGTAGTGGATGTGATTGTTTGAATGCATACTCTAAACTGGTAGAAGATAACTGATAGATTGAAATAAGAGGCAAGTTTAACACAGAAATTTCTATGAGAAAATTGTAAAGATCACCATAAGAGCAAAGGCATGAGACAGTAGTAAGAATATCAAAGCATTGAAAATAGGAATGCAGTAATGAAGGGGTTGTCTTAGTCTGTTTATGTTGCTGTAATAGAATACAATAGACTGGGTAGTTTGTAAACAACAGAAATATGTTTCTCATAGTTCTGAAGACTAAGAAGTCAAAGATCAAAGCATGAGATCTGGTGTCTGGTAAGAGCCTATTTCTGGTTCTTAGACACTTGTTTTCTTGCTGTGTCCTCACAGGACAAAAGGGGCAAAGGAACTCTCTGGGGTCTCTTTTATAAGGGCACTGATCCCATTTAGGAAGGATCCACTCTCATGAACTAATCAACTCCCAAAGGCCCCACCTCCAAATATTATAACATTGGGGATTAGGTTTCAACATATGAATTTTTCAGGGACACAAACATTCAGTCTATAGCAGAGGTAGAAGAGTTCAAAACAATAATGGAAACATCTGATTACAGGTTATAAATTGAGTTTGGATTTAGAGTCAATCAAAATAAAATCAAGGAACTAAAGGGTTAAAATTTTGAATGATTTGAGTCAGAAGTAAAGATTAGAATAAGTTTTCATAGTCTTGGATGAAGTAAAGAATTTACCTGGAGGTAAGAAAAGAAAGAAAAAAAATCCTCGAGTGGTACAATTAATCAAAAGAGAAATCAAAAAATACATTGAGAAAAATGAAAATGGAAGTACAATATATCAAAACTTATGAGAGGCAGCAAAAGCAGTTCATAGTGTTAAATACCGACATCAAGACAAATCTCAAATAACCTAACTTTATACCTCATGGAACTAGAAAAAGAAGAACAAATGAAGCCCAAAGTTAGTGGAAGGAGAAAACAAAGATCAGAGTGGATAAATGAAATAGAAACTAAAAATACAATAGAAAAGATCAACGAAACAAACACCAGTTTTTTGAAAGAATAAACAAAATTGACAAATCTTTAGACTCACAAAGTAAAAAAGAGAAAGGACTCAAATAAAATCAGAAATGAAAGAGAAGACTTTACAACTGATAGCACAGATATACAAAGGGTAATAAGCGACTGCTACAATCACACACCAACAAACTGGACAACCTAGAAGACATGAATAAATTCCTAGAAACATAAAATCTTCCAAGACTGAATCCGGAAGAAATAGAAAATTTGAACAGACTGATAACCAATAATGAAATTGAATCACTAATCAAAAACCTCCCCCAAAAAGTTAGGACGAAATGGCTTCACTGATGAATTCTACCAAACATTCAAAGAAGAATTAATACCAATTGTTCTCAAACTCTTCTGAAAACGGAATAAAAGGGAACATTTCCAAAATAATTTTACAAGACCAGTGCCAGGTTAGAATACCACAAAAAAAGAAAACTACAGGCCAATATACTTTATGAATACAGACGCAAAAATCCTCAACAAAATATTAGCAAACCAAATTCAACAATACATTAAAAGGATCATAAAACACAATCAAGTGGCATTTATCCCAGGGATGCAAGGATGTTTCATCATCTGCAAATCAATAACAAACACCACCTTAACAAAATAAAGTATAAAAAGTATATGATCAACTCAATAGATGCAGAGAAAGCACTTGACAAAACCTGTCATCCATATATGATAAAAACTCTCAAAAAAGTGGATATAGAGGGATCATACCTCAACATAATAAAGGCCATATATGACAAACCCACAGCTAACATCATACTCAATTATGAAAAGCTGAAAGCATTTCCTCTAAGATCAGAAACAAGACAGGAATGTCTACTCTTACCACTTCCACTCAACATATTATTGGAAGTCCTAGCAAGAGTGATTAGGCAAGAAATAAAAAGCACCCAAAACAGAAAGGAAGAAGTAAAACTGTCATTATTTGCAGACGACAGGATATTATATATAGAAAATACTAAAGACTCCACCAAAAAACTGTTAGTACTGATACATGAATTATAGGATACAAAATCAATATACAAAAATCAGTTTCATCTATATACACTGACAACAAGCGATCAGGAAGACAAATTAAAGAAACAATCCAATTTACAAATACACCCAAAAGAATAAAATACCTAGGAATAAATTTAACCAAGGAGGTGAAAGTCCTACACAGAAAATGACAAGACACTGACGAAAGAAATTAAAGATGACAAAAATAAATGGAAAGGAGGAGACCTTCAAGGTGGCAGAGGAGTAAGACATGGAGATCACCTTCCCCCCCACAAATACATCAGAAATATATCTACATGTGGAACAACTACAGAATACCTACTGAACGCTGGCAGAAGACCTCAGACCTCCCAAAAGGTAAGAAACTCCCCCACGTAGCTGGGTAGGGCAAAAGAAAAAAGAATAAACAGAGACAAAAGAATAGGGACGGGACCTACACCAGTGGGAGGGAGCTGTAAAGGAGGAAATGTTTCCACACATTAGGAAACCCCTTCACTGGCGGAGACTGCGGGTGGCGGAGGGGGTAAGCTTTGGAGCCACAGAGGAGAGCGCAGCAACAGGGGTGCAGAGGGCAAAACGGAGAGATTCTCGCACAGAGGATCAGGGCCGACCGGCACTCACCAGCCCGAGAGGCCTGTCTGCTCACCGGCCGGGGCGTGCGGGGGCTGGGAGCTGAGGCTTGGGCTTCGGAGGTCAGACCCCAGGGAGAGGACTGGGGTTGGCTGCGTGAACACAGCCTGAAGCGGGCTAGTGCGCCACAGCTAGACGAGGGGGAGTCCGGGAAAAAGTCTGGAGCTGCTGAAGAGGCAAGAGACCATTGTTTCAGGGTGCATGAGGAGAGGGGATTCAGACCACCGCCTAAATGAGCTCCAGAGACAAGCGCGAGTCGCGGCTATCAGCGCAGACCCCAGAGACAGGCATGAGACACTGCTGCTGCCGCCACCAAGAAGCCTGTGTGCGAGCACAGGTCACTCTCCACACCTCCCCTCCCGGGAGCCTGTGCAGCCTGCCACTGCCAGGGTCCCGGGATCCAGGGACAACTTCCCCGGGAGAATGTACGGCGCGCCTCAGGCTACTGCAACGTCATACTGGCCTCCGCCGCCGCAGGCTCGCCCCGCATCCGTGCCCTTCCCCCCTGCCAGCCTGAGTGAGCCAGAGCCCCCAAATCAGCTGCTCCTTTAACCCCATCCTGTCTGAGCGACGAACAGACACCCTCAGGCGACCTACATGCAGAGGCGGGTCCAAATCAAAATCTGAACCCCAGGAGCTGTGGGAACAAAGAAGAGAAAGGGAAATCTCTCCCAGCAGCCTCAGGAGCAGCGGATTAAATCAACTTGATATACCCTGCATCTGTGGAATACATGAATAGACAACGAATCATCCCAAATTGAGGAGGTGGACTTAGGGAACAACTGTAGACATGGGGTCTGCTCTCTACATCTAATTTGTTTCTGGTCTTATGTTTATCTTAGTTTAGTATTTAGAGATTATTATCACTGGTAGATTTGTTATTAATTTGGTTACTGTCTTCCCTTTTTTTCATATATATATATATTAGATATATACATATTTTTCCTTCTCTTTTTGTGAGTGTGTATGTTTCTTCATGTGACTTAGTCTGTAAAACTTTACTTTTACCATTTGTCCTAGGTCTCTGTCAGCCCTTTTTTTTAATATATACTTTTTATGCTTGTTATCACTGGTGGATTTGTTTTTTGGTTTGGTTGCTCCCTTCTTTCTTTCTTTTTTTTTCTTTATTACCATAAAATTTTCTTCTTTTTAATAATTTAAAAAAATTTTTTATTTTAATAACTATTTTATGTTTTTCTTTCTTCCTTTCTTTTTTTCTCCCTTTTCTTCTGAGCCGTGTGGCAGACAGGGTTCTTCTTGCTCCAGCCAGTTATCAGGCCTGTGCCTCTGAAGTAGGAGAGGACACTTCAGGACACTGGTCCACCAGAGACCTCCCGGCTCCACATAATATCAAACGGCGAAAGCTCTCCCAGAGATCTCCATCTGAACACTAAGACCCAGCTCCACTCAACAACCAGCAAACTCCAGTGCTGGACATGCTATGCCAAACAACAAGAAAAACAGGAACACAACCCCAAACAATAGCAGAGAGGCTGCCTAAAATCATAATAAAGTCACAGACACCCCAAAACACACCACCGGAAGTGATCTTACCCACCAGAAAGACAAGATCCAGCCTCAACCATCAGAACACAGGCACCAGTCGCCTCCACCAGGAAGCCTACACAACATATTGAACCAATCTTACCCACTGAGGACAGACACCAAAAACAATGGGAACTATGAACCTGCAACCTCTGAAAAGGAGACCCCAAACACAGCAAGTTAAGCAAAATGAGAAGAAAAAGAAACACACAGCAGATGAAGGAGCAAGGTAAAAACCCACCAGACCTAAAAAATGAAGAGGAAATAGGCAGTCTACCTGAAAAAGAATTCAGAGTATTGATAGTAAAGATGATCCAAAATCTTGGAAATAGAATGCAGAAACTACAAGAAATGATTAACAAGGACCTAGAAGAACTAAAGAGAAAACAAACAATGATGAACAACACAATAAACGAAATTAAAAATTCTCTAGAAGGATTCAATAGCAGAATAACTGAGGCAGGAGAATGGATAAGTGACCTTGAAGATAAAATACTGGAAATAACTACCACAGAGCAGAATAAAGAAAAAAGAATGAAAAGAACTGAGGACAGTCTCAGAGACATCTAGGACAACATTAAACACACCAACATTTGAATTATAGGGGTCCCAGAGGAAGAAAAGAAAAATAAAGGGACTGAGAAAATATTTGAAGAGATTATAGTTGAAAACTTCCATAAGATGGGAAAGGAAATAGTCAATGAAGTCCAGGAGGAACAGAGAGTCCCATACAGGATAAATCCAAGGAGAAACATGCCAAGACACATATTAATCAAACTATCAAAAGTTAAATACAAAGAAAAAATATTAAAAGCAGCAAGGGAAAAATCAACAAATAACATACAAGGGAATCCCCATAATGTTAACAGCTGATCTTTCACCAGAAACTCTGCAAGCCAGAAGGGAGTGGCAGGACATATTTAAAGTGATGAAAGGGAAAAACCTACAACCAAAATTATTCTAGTCAGCAAGGATCTCATTCAGATTTGACAGAGAAATTAAAAGCTTTGCAGACAAGCAAAAGCTAAGAGAATTCAGGACTACCAAACCAGCTTTACACAAATGCTAAAGGAACTTCTCTAGGCAGGAAACACAAGAGAAGGAAAAGACCTACAATAACAAACCAAAAACAATTAAGAAAATGGTAATAGGAACATATATATCAATAATTACCTTAAATGAAAATGGATTAAATGCTCCAACCACAAGACAAAGACTGGCTGAATGGATACAAAAACAAGACCCATATATATGCTGTCTACAAGAGACCCACATCAGACCTAGGGGCACATACAGACTGAAAGTGAGGGGATGGAAAAAGATATTCCATGCAAATGGAAATTAAAAGAAAGCTGGAGTAGCAATTCTCATATCAGACAAAATGACCTTAAAATAAAGACTATTACAAGAGACAAAGAAGGACACTACATAATGATCAAGGGATCAATTCACGAAAAAGATATAACAATTGTAAATATTTGTGCACCCAACATAGGAGCACCTCAATACATAAGACAAATGTTAACAGCCATAAAAGGTGAAATCGACAGTAACACAATCAGTAGGGGATTTTAACACCCCACTTTCACCAGTGGACAGATCAACCAAAATGAAAATAAATAAGGAAACACAAGCTTTAAATGATACATTAAACAAGATGGACTTAATTGATATTTATAGGACATTCCATCCAAAAACAACAGAATAGACTTTCTTCTCAACTGCTCATGGAACATTCTCCAGGATAGAACATATCTTCAGTCACAAATCAAGACTTGGTAAATTTAAGAACATTGGGATCATATCAAGTATCTTTTCTGACAAAAACACTATGAGACTAGATATCAATTACAGGAAAAAATCTGTAAAAAATACAAATACATGGAGGCTAAACAATACACTACTAAATAACCAAGGGATCACTGAAGAAATCAAAGAGGAAATCAAAAAATACCTAGTATCAAATGACAGTGAAAACACAGTGACCCAAAGCCTATGGGAGGCAGAAAAAACAGTTCTAAGAGGGAAGTTGATAGCAATACAATCCTACCTCAAGAAACAAATATCTCAAATTAACAACCTAACCTTACACCTAAAGCAATTCGAGAAAGAAGAACAAAAAAAACCCCAAAGTTAACGGAAGGAAAGAAATCATGAAGATCAGATCAGAAATAAAGGGGAAAAAATGAAGGCAACAATAGCAAAGATCAATAAAACTAAAAGCTGGTTCTTTGAGAAGATAAACAAGATTGATAAGCCATTGGCCAGACTCATCAAGAAAAAAAGGGAGAAGACTCAAATCAATAGAATTAGAAATGAAAAAGGAGAAAAACTGACAGTGCAGAAATACAAAGGATCATGAGAGATTACTACAAGCAACTATATGCCAATAAAACAGACAACCTGGAGGAAATGGACACATTCTTAGAAAAGCACAATCTTCCGAGACTGAACCAGGCAGAAATAGAATACATAAACAGACCAATCACAATAAATGAAATTGAAACTGTGATTAAAAATCTTCCAACAAACAAAAGCTCAGGAACAGATGGCTTCACAGGTGAATTCTACCAAACATTTAAAGAAGAGCTACCATCTAACTTTCTCAAACTCTTCCAAAATATAGCAGAGGGAGGAACACTCCCAAACTCATTCTACGAGGCCACCATCACCCTGATACCAAAACCAGACAGAGATGTCACAAAGAAAGAAAACTACAGGCCAATATCACTGATGAACATAGATGCAAAAATCCTCAACAAAATACTAGCAAACAGAATCCAACACTACATTAAAAGGATCATACACAATGATCAAGTGGGGTTTATCCCAGGAATGCAAGGATTCTTTAATATATGCAAATCAATCAATGTGATAAAACATACTAAGAAACTGAAGGAAAAAAACCATATGATCACCTCAATAGACGCAGAAAAAGCTTTTGACAAAATTCAAAATTCATTTATCATACACATTTATGGTAAAAACCCTCCAGTAAGTAGGCATAGAGGGCACTTACCTCAACATAATAAAGGTCATATATGACAAACCCACAGCCAACATTGTTCTCAATGGTGAAAAACTGAAACCTTTTCCACTAAGATCAGGAAAAAGACAAGGTTGTCCACTCTTACCACTATTATTTAACATAGTTTTAGAAGTTTTAGCCACAGCAATCAGAGAAGAAAAACAAATAAAAGGAATCCAAATCAGAAAAGAAGCTGTCACTGCTTGCAGATGACATGATACTACACGTAGAGAATCCTAAAGAGGCTACCAGAAAACTACTAGAGCTAATAAATGAATTTGGTAAAGTAGCAGGATACAAAATTAATGCACAGAAGTCTCTTGCATTCCTATACACTAATGATGAAAAATCTGAAAGAGATATTAAGGAAACACTACCATTTACCACTGCAACAAAAATAATAAAATACCTATGAAAAAGCCTATCTAAGGAGACAAAAGACCTGCATGCAGAAAACTATAAGACACTGATGAAAGAAATTAAAGACATTACAAACAGAGGGAGACATATACCATGTTCTTGGACTGGAAGAATCAACATTGTGAAAATGACTAAATTACCCAAAGCAATCTACAGATTCAATGCAATCCCTATCAAACTACCACTGGCATTTTTCACAGAACTACAACAAAAAATTTCACAATTTGTATGGAAACAATGAAGACCCTGAATAGACGAAGCAATCTTGAGAAATAAAAATGGAGCTGGAGGAGTCAGGCTCCTGGATTTCAGACTATACCACAAAGATACAGTAATAAAGACAGTACGGTACTGGCACAAAAACAGAAATATAGATCAATGGAACATGATAGAAAGCCCAGAGATAAACCCACACACATATGGTCACCTTATTTTTGTTAAAGGAGGCAAGAATATACAATGGAGAAAAGACAGCCTCTTCAATAAGCGGGGCTGGGATAACTGGACAGCTACATGTAAAAGAATGAAATTAGAACACTGCCTAACACCACACCCAAAAATAAACTCAAAATGGATTAAAGATCTAAATGTAAGGCCAGACACTCTAAAACTCTCAGAGGAAAACATAGGTAGAACACTCTAAGACATCAATCACAGTAAAATCCTTTTTGACCCACCTCCTAGAGAAATGGAAATAAAAACAAAAACAAACAAATGGGACCTAATGAAACTTAAAATGTTTTGCATGCAAAGGAAACCATAAACAAGACAAAAAGACAACCCTCAGAATGGGAGAAAATAATTGCAAATGAAGCAACTGACAAAGGATTAATCTCCAAAATTTACAAGCAGCTCATGAAGTTCAATATCAAAAAAAACAAACAACCCAAACCAAAAATGGGCAGAAGACCTAAACAGACATTTCTCTAAAGAAGATATACAGATTGCCAACAAACACATGAAAGGATGCTCAACATCAGTAATCATTAGAGAAATGCAAATCAAAGCTACATCAGTAATCATTAGAGAAATGCAAATCAAAGCTACAATGAGAAATGTACAAAGCTACAATTACACCAGTCAGAATGGCCATCATAAAAAAATCTCCAAATAATAAATGCTGGAGAGGGTGTGGAGAAAAGGGAGAACCCTCTTGCAGTGTTGGTGGGAATGTAAATTGATACAGTCACTATGGAGAACAGTATGGTGGTTCCTTAAAAAACTAAAAATAGAACTACCATATGACCCAGTGATCCTACTACTGGGCATATACCCTGAGAAAACCATAATTCAAAAAGAGTCATGTACCACAATGTTCAATGCAGCACTATTTACAATAGCCAGGACATGGAAGCAACCTAAGTGTCCATCAACAGATGAATGGATAAAGAAGATGTGGCACATATATACAATGGAATATTACTCAGCCATAAAAAGAAATGAAATTGAGTTATTTGTAGTGAGGTGGATGGACCTAGAGTCTGTCATACAGAGTAAAGTAAGTCAGAAAGAGAAAATCAAATACCCATGCTAACACATATACATGGAATCTTAAAAAAAAAAAAAAAGATTCTGAAGAACCTAGGGGCAGGATAGGAATAAAAACGCAGATGTAGAGAATGGACTTGAGGACACGGGGAGGGGGAAGGGTAAGCTGGGACGAAGTGAGAGAGTGGCATGGACATATATACACTATCAAATGTAAAATAGACAGCTAGTGGGAAGCAGCTGCATAGCACAGGGAGATCAGCTCGGTGCTTTGTGACCCCCTAGAGGGGTGGGATAGGGAGGGTGGGAGGTAGACGCAGGAGGGAGGAGATATGGGGATATATGTATATGTATAGCTGATTCACTTTGTTATAAAGCAGAAACTAACACACCATCGTAAAGCAATTATACTCCAATAAAAATGTTAAAAAAAAAAAAAAAGAAGGCAAGACTGAGAGAAATTTAGGGACTTATTTGGAATCAGAAACCTAATAAATAAAAAAAATGTGAAAATAAATAAATAAATGGAAAGATACTCTCTGCTCATGGATTATAAGAATATTGTTAAAATGCTCATACTACCCAAAGCAATCTACAGATTCCATGCAATCTCTGTCAAAATACCAGTGGCATTTTTAACAGAAATAGAACAAATAATCCTAAAATTTGTATGGAACCACAACAGAGTCTTATCATCTAAAGCAAATTTGAGGAAGAAGAACAAAGCCAGAGGCATGATGCCTCTTGATTTCAAACTGTATTATAAAGCTAGAGTAATCAAAAGAGTGTGTTAGCATAAAAACAGACACATAGGTCAATGGAACAGAATAGAGAGCCCAGAAATAAACCCACATGATATTGTGAGAGCTGGACAGACACATGCAAAAGAATGAAACTGGACCACTATTTTATACCATACACAAAAAGTAACTCGAAATGGATTGAAGACTTGAATATAGACCTGGAACCATAAAATTCCTAGCAGAAAATATAGGCAGTAAGCATCTTGACATTGGTCTTGGCAATGTTTTTTTTTGGATCTAACTCCAAAAGCAAAGGCAACAAAAGCAAAAATAAACAAGTGGGACTACTTCAAACTAAAAGGCTTCTGAACAGCGAAGGAAGCCATCAACAGACGCAAGAGGGAAGAGATATGGGAACATATGTATATGTATAACTCATTCACTTTGTTATAAAGCAGAAACTAATACACCATTGTAAAGCAATTATACTCCAATAAAGATGTAAAAGAAAAAAAGGAAGCCATCAATGAAATGAAAAGGCAACCTACAAAATGAGAGAAAGTATTTGCAAATGATATGACTGATAAAGGGTTAATATCCAAAATATATTTAAAAAAACTGATACAACCCATAGAAAATAAACAATTCAATTAAAAATGGACAGATCTGAATATTTTTCAAAGAAGACATACAGATGGCTAACAGACACACAGAAAGATGCTAAACATCACTAATTATCAGGGAAATGCAAATGGAAACCACAAGGTGATATCACCTCACACCTGTCAGAATGGCTATTATCAAAAAATGTCAAATAACAGGTGCTGGAGAGGATGTGGAGAAATGGGAACCCTTGCACACTATTGGTGGGAATGCAAATTAGTGCAACCACAATGGAAAGCAATATAAAGGTGTCTTGAAAAAGTAAAAATAGAACTACCATATGATCCAGCAATTTCACTTCTGGGTATTTATCTGAAGAAAATGAAAACATGAACTTGCAAAGATGTATCCACTCACATGTTCACTGCAGTATTATTTACAATAACAAAGATATGCAAACAACTTAAGTGTTCCTTAACAGATGAATGGATAAAGAAGATACAGTTTATATATACAATGGAATATTATTCAGGCATAAAAAGAAGGGAATCCTGCCATTTGCAACAACATGGATGGACCCAGAGGGCATATGGTAAGTGACAAAAGTCAAACGGAGAAAGACGAAAACCATATGACCTCACTTTTACGTGGAATCTTAAAAACAAAATAAAGCAAAACCCTTGAGCTTATAGATAGAACAGATTGGTGGTTTCCAGAGGTAAAGGATAGGGGATGAGCTAAATGGATGAAAAGGTCAAAAAGAATAAACTTCTAGTTATAAGAAATAACTCATGGGGATGTAATGCACAACTTGGTAACTATAGTTAATAATGCTCTATTTTATATTTGAAAGTTGCTAAGAGAGTGAATCTTAAAAGTTCTCATTATGAGGAAGAAACTTTGTAAGTATGTATGGTGACGGATGTTAACTGAACTTAAATGTAATCATTCTGCAACACATACAAATATCAAATCATCATGTTGTAATCTGAAACTAATATGTCAATTACACCTCAATAGAAATTTTTTAAAAAGAGTGGTACAACGAGATGCTTTGAACCTCTCAGAAATAAGGGGCTTTGCACTAGGGTAGCTGTGAAGATCCAGGAGAATGCCAATATCATTTTCCAGACCTTTGATCAGCCTCTACCTATGCGATCTACAGGGTAAGGAGAGCACCTGAGAAGAACGTTTTAGTGAGGGTATGAAAGTGTAGGAAATGATGCATGGGAGCTTATTACTCTACAAAGAGAATTCCTGGGGCACCATGAGAATGTTATGGAGGGAGTAGGGCTAGATAAGAATGAGCCTTGGGAAGAATACACAGAGTAGGCAAGGAACAAGAATCTGAGAGAGTCTGGGTGAAAAAAGGCTTACATTTGCGACGAAGCCTGAGATGAGCGGCATGATTGGAAGGGACAGTCGCTGAGGCTTTAAATAAGATCCTCATCTAGTAGCCTAGTTTGTATGTGAGGGTGGTGGTAGCCAGGCTGTGAGAGGCAGATTGGGGTTGAAGAGTGAAGGGGAGGCATGGAAAAAGAAGGAGTCATGTCATAATATTACCCTCACGTTCAGATCATAGCACAGAAATCAAGGTTGAAAGGGCACTTGATTATTAGTTTCCATAAATTAAAATATTAAAAATAGCTTTAACTTGTGTTTTAGAGTTTACGTAACTAATCTCCTTTACAGCGATATGTTTTGTCAAATGTGGGGAGGTTACAGATTTTTTGTAATGGCTGAGAAAAGGAGAATTCGGGGGCTCTAAATTCTGAAATGGAGAAGGACCTACGAGACAGCAGGAGGGGAAGAGGCCACACTTGGTAATATGTTACAGCTTGGAAAAAAAGTTGCTATGATGCGAGATAGAATTTTGGTGAAAGCTGGTTAATGTTTCTCCTCAGGTTGGAATTTGAAAATTGTTTGGAAAAGGCTTCCTTTTCTTTTTGATTGATCTGAAGTGCACTTGACAGTAAGGCAAACATTTAAGATATGCTTTAAGATTTAAAAACTAAATGAATAAAATTAAACTAAAAACAACAATAACGGTACAAAATTGGTTAGTGAAATCAATCAAAACACCAAACAGATCTTAGATTATGCAGCCTGAAGCTTACCCTAATAGTGTATTATTTACTGGTAGCAATTGCAAATGGCATGTTCAGCATATTTAGAACAATCAATTTTTATTAAAGTACTTTTTTCCTCAAAACTGAGTGTTTTTTCTCATTCAGTACTACAAAAAATACTTACTGAGTCCTTGCCATGTGCCAGGACCAGATTAGGCAATAGGTCTACAAATATAAAACACATACAGTCCCTACATTCCCATCTCATACGGTTCAATCTGGTTGGTGCCAGAGATGTAGGCACCAAATATGGAAAATCACATAATTGGATAAATGGGTGAAAAAGCTTCCAAGGATGATTAAAGTATTAAAAAAGCCAAAATGTGGGCTTCCCTGGTGGCGCAGTGGTTGAGAGTCTGCCTGCCGATGCAGGGGACACGGGTTTGTGCCCGGTCTGGAAAGATCCCTCATGAGGCGGAGCAGCTGCGCCCATGAGCCATGGCCGCTGAGCCTGCGCGTCCGGAGCCTGTGCTCTGCAACGGGAGAGGCCACAACAGTGAGAGGCCCGCGTACCGCAAAAAGAAAAAAAAAAAAGCCAAAATGTTTATTTTTCTCATTAGCACAGTAAGTCCCCTACAAACGAATGAGTTCTGTTCCGAGAGCATGTTCGTAAGTCCAATTTGTTCATGAGTCCAACAAAGTTAGCTTAGGTACCCAACTAACACAATCAGCTATATAGTACTGTACTATAATAGGTTTATAATACTTTTCACACAAATACATAAAAAACAAACAAACACACACAAAAAACCATTTTAAATCTTACAGTGCAGTACCTTGAAAAGTACAGTAGTACAGTACAACAGCTGGCATACAGGGGCAGGTTCACATCTTTGAAAGTTCACAACTTGAAGGTTTGTATGTAGGGCACGTGCTTCAAATGGGTGCATATGTTATTATGTATAGACTTTAAAAATTCATAACACATACTTGAAAGTTTAATAGTCGTCATATTCCATCTCAAATTCCTAATAATTTAAACACTAAACTCATATCAAAGATATTTTCTCTTCATGTCAATGCTAGCATAAATTTTCTCTTTATCTCTAGATGGTGCTCACACTTTACTATGTAACCATATTTTATTCTCTTATTTTTTATTTCTATGGCTTCCTCACAGTCATGAATCAATAAAAATGATTGCATAAAAGTTCCTATTTCCTGACAGATGTGATTTTTATACTGGATAGACAAGAGATAAACAATATATACCAGGGGTATAATTGCCAAAGTCAATTTAAAGGGGATGGGAGCTTTGGTCTCCACTCTTGTTATCACATTCAAAACATGGTAGCTAACAAAAAGTATACTGATGTCAAACAAGCAAATCACTCCCAGGGCGTTCCGTTCCTTTTTATTTGCAACTGCTATCATTGTACCCTATATGAAATCGGCCCTGCTCATATAACTGGATTTCAGCAATTTTTAAATACGAATTCTGGCTTTGTAAAAATTGTCATGAAATGCCTAATGCGAAACATACTAAAGAATATTTTTAGGAGTGATGGGATGCATATCTTATCTTATATTTGCAGATTTTTTGAACTAAGTTTGAAAGGTTCAAAGGATATACTAATAACATCAAATTTATAGTCTGTGTTCATATGTTAAACTAATCCATTGTAAGCTCACAAGAACTCAAAAAAACAAAAAAACCTTGTTTGAACCCACGAGCCTGTGTGGAGCAAATGTGTTTTGTAGCTTGACTTTATTGTTACTATACCTCATTTTACATTTCTAGCTCTTTAAAAAACACAGTTGATGAAATGAAGTATTAATGAATTTATGTATAATAAATGAGCATTTTAGTATTTCATTTGAAAATGCCATACCTCTACATTTTGATACTATTTCCCAAAGGTCACTCTGATAATATTTTCCATTCATAGTGCCACCAGTACTTGTGAGATGAACTCATTTACCAGAAGACTGAATTTTCTGATGAGAAATTTGTATTGATAAGTAACTATTAGGAACATTCATTTCTCTTAAATCTGTTGTCAGCTATAATTCTACAAAAGCAATAAGCTTAAATTATAATGTTCAACAAAGTGAATTAAACAAATAAAAGGCAGCCCCCAATGAAGGAAGCACAGTGTATTTTCTATTTTCTTGAAGATCTGTTTAAAAATCTATTATTTAACTGATTCATGACTACCGCTGTCTCTGACTGATGTCAAAAGTAATTGTCAATCTAGTCATTTTTTAAAAGTCAAACCAGTACAGCAATTGGAAAAAACAGGCTCCCTTTATTCTAGTAAAAACTGCCTTTCTGAGGCAGATAGCACTCATGGTGCAGTATTTCCAGTTTTATGATAGCAAGAAACCATTAATTTGATTTTTCATTTTTGAGATGTTTCTATTGGTGGTCCATGTCTTACACAGAGATTTATACTACATGGTTATTTGATATGCATATTCACACATTTGTGAACTTATTATATAGGAGACTGGATGGATTCAGAGTCCTTATTTCAAACTCAGCATGGTGTAGGCTCTCTCAGAGTATACATAAATTTAATCTCCAAGCTGGATTTCCACATAGAGAAGTAAAGAATGATTAAATAATAGATTTCATAAGTATATAACATGGCCATTATGAGCTCAAATATCATTGGCTAATTCCAATTACATATACATATATATATATATATATATATACACACACACACACACACACACACACACACTTTCTAGGCCCATCTATATATATAATTAAATAATAAGCATGGGTTTTTTTCAATATTCCCATATATCACATATATAACATATAATAATATATGATTATATTAAAAATATAAAATATCCCCACTCTAAAAGAAAGTTTATATTTTAGTTGTAGAGAAAAGTAAAATATGTGAAACAAATAGAGAGCCATCGGGAGCTGAACTGTAGGAAACTAATAAGTCATTCTCAGGAGTGAAGCTCTTCTGACTTCTGTAGTAGTTGATGAAGAATGTCAGGGCTACTGAGACTTGCCAGACTATGAAGAAAAGATGTGGATTTTAACGAACAGAGAGCAACGGACAGAGGTGTCCAAGAGATGGGGAAAGCATGAGCAAAGACAGAGATGCCAGGATAGAGACAAATTTGACCAAAGTTAAAGTTTAATGTGGGAGAAGGGTGGCAAGAAAGTCTAGGTCAATTCACACTAGGGAAAAGAAAGACAGAGATGCACTTGACATGGTAGGAAATAACAGCCATGGCTGGATTTTGAACAGAGATGTTACAAGGTCAAACTGGTATTTTGCTAATTTTAAAATATCAATATTGTATAGAATTGGTTGACCATCAGATGATTGAGAAACAGGGACAATAGATATGCCATCTCTGAAATAATCTAGATACATGAAGCACTGAAGGAGAACAGGTAAATCAGACAAATTGAAAGAAGAAATAATAGATATCTTTACACATTTAACATAGTACACAAGGGAGAATGAAGTTAACATAGGAAGTTGCAGTCAACTTAAAGAATGTCATTACTAAGTGTATTAATTTCTTACTGCTGCTGTAACAAATATCACAAACTTAATGGCTTAAAATGCAAATTTACCTTTCCTTTTGTAAGGAACCTTATGATTATATCAGGCCTATTCAAATAATCTAGGATAATGTTTCTATAGCAAGATCCTTAACTCAATCACATTATAAAAATCCCTTTTGCCATGTAAGGTAACAGAATAACAGATTCCAAGGATTAGAATATGGGCATCTTTGGGTCACCATTATTCTGGTTACCACATCAAGAAATGAATGAGAATACATTTAATATTACTGAGGTCTTACTATGCCAGATACACAATCTCACATACCCAATCTCCTTTCTCTCCCAAAACTGACGAGAATGGGGAGGGGAAATGTCCCCTTCAATCCTATAGCTAATAAGATGCAGAACAGAGTTTGAACTCAGGTCTGTTTGACTTCAGACACCATTTTCTTAATAGAAAAGTTGGGGATTATGTCTTTGGGTTATTTGAGGGGAGTAGGTTCTGAATTCTGTTTTAAACATACTCCTTTTGAAGTAAATATTACAGACAGTTGGAAATAAAAACACAAGTGAAGCATTAGGGACGCAGATTAAAAATTAGAAATAATCAGCTGAGAAATAACAGTTGAAATTATTAGAACAGATAATTAGATAATTTCTAAAAACAATCATTGATCTCAAGTGAGTTAGAGAGAGGGGAAGGAAGATCAAAGAGGTAGAAAGAGAACCAGGAGAGTAAAGTATTATGGAAGGTAAAAAAAAGAACATGATAATGAGACAAAGATCTAGAATATGAATGCTACCAAGAAGGAGAAGGGAAGTGAGGAAGGCCTTGGCTGTTAGGAGACAATAATCTTTTGGACCATTAGTGTCTTTTGATTCAAATTATTTAAATAATAAGTTACTTGAAGAAAAGAGCTGCCTATATTTTAAGTTTATGTTGCTGCCCTATGACTCTTTTATCATTAAATTATTGTAGGAAAAGATGTTTTGGTATTGTTCGCTGTTTTCCTGAAAAATTAGAACATAATGTTCTGTTTCTATAATGCTCTATTTTTTAAGAAAACAGCAAACAATACCAAATCTTTTTAAACAATTAAAAAAAAATAATTACCAACTTGTGCTCTAAGTTCCCTAAGACCCTTCAGGTAGTGTGACTGGACTCTCCCCTCTTGCCTGTTCCCTTTACACTCACTGGACTACCATGTCCTTCTCATTTCTCAGCATCACTGATATGAGTACTTCTAATCTGTATAAAATCTCTCACCTAGAGTTCAGCTCTCCAGGGCAAAATTATCTTCATATTTCTTTCTTCAGAAAGAATTTTATCTTCTACAACACTGTTCTTCTGCTATCACCACAATGTATTTGTATTTTCTGCTAACAGGAGAAATGCTCATAGATCCAAGTGATTCTGTTCTCATATTGATGGAATTATTAATACTTGGGCCCTAAATTTCATCTGTGAAATGCTAAGAATCCTTCCAAGATTTGGAGTCACAAGTAATTTTATCTTGTGATAAAACCTGAAATGATGTTCTCAAATTACAAAACTTAAATTAAAAATTTTAAATAAAAAGTTACTATATATAAGTATAAATGATTGCATGGTATCTTTGAGTATGAGTAGAAAGATATTATTTTTTAAAGTTTTGCACGTTGCCACACATATACCCACATATAGTTTATAACTATATATACATATCTTATAACTGTATCTTAATATATGTAAAATATAATTATATGTAACAGACATAAGACCATATATACACTCATGTATTTATATATATATATATATATATATATATACTCCTCAGTAACTGTTGGCTCAAGACTTGGAAGACAGCTCTCAAAACATGTCAGTTAAATATTAGACAACTTATAAGATTAAGTAAACTTTAATCCAGCTAATTTTATGTTGGTACCTTCTGCTATCATAGAAAAAACAGAAAGAAGTTTGCAAGTATTTGCCACAACAGAAAATGAGATTTGACTTTCAGAAAAACAAAACAAAAACCACCTAAACATTTAAATATACGTTAGTTGAATTTTTTAAATACATATAACTATAAAAAAGGAAACCAACAAAAATGATATATAATCCATGATTAGTAATTTCATTCAGAAATGACTAATAATCCCAAGATCCTAATTTATCCCTCCCACCCCCCTTTCCCCTTTGGTATCCATAAATTTGTTTTCTATGGCTGTAAGTCTACTTCTGTTTTGTAACTAAGTTCATTTGTATCATCCTTTTAGATTCCACATATAAATGATATCATATGATATTTGTCTTTCTCTGTCTGACTTACTTCACTTAGTATGATAATCTCTAGGTCCATCCATGTTGCTGCAGATGGCATTATTGAACATGCACCCACTACTATATATAAAATAGGTAATCAACAAGGACCTACTGTAGGGCACAGGGAACTCTACTCAATATTCTGTAATAACCTATATAGGAAAAAATCTGAAAAAGAATGGATATACGTATAACTGAATCACTTCCCTGTACACCTGAAAGTAACACAACATTGTAAATCAACTATACCGCAATATAAAATAAAAATTAATTAAAAAAAAGAAATGACTAATAAAACCTACTATGTACAGAAGAAATGTATGTGCAGGTGCATATACAGTGAACATAGTTATACAAAACACTAGTCTTTATACTTTGTCTCCCCCAACCACCTTAAGAGATCTCTCCATATTATCCCATACAAGGTTGTCTTCTGAGATGCTCTTCAGAGTAACAACTGGTACCTGCAGAGGTGCTGGTCAATCAGCACAGATGCTGATCTAGGGCTGAGTGTGGTCCTGCTATGCCAGCCCCTAATACTTTAACTGATAGATCTTGGGGCCACTCTAGGTCCTCACAAGAAGCAACTTTGGTGACAAGAATGGAGGACTAGTACTACAGGAACTTGGGTTATCAGCTGTTTACTAATCATTGCAAAACTATTTTAACATTTTAATAATGAGTATAGCTGTTGAGGTTAGAGTGGCTGAATTTGACCTCTATGTTTGCCTAGAAGTTTGTACGCTGGTTGAGTAAATTACTAAGTCCTGAAAATTTTGATTAAAAAAGGACCAAAGTAGGAGCTTAGAGTTACATAGAAGGCAGAGAAAAAAGAAAAAACAAAACAAAACAAAACCAGGAGACGGTAGTGATTTCCTAGGCAGAAGACCTGACTTTGTTTTTTGGGGATTTTTTCATCTATATATATTTTGGAAAACCCACAAGAAAGCACCAGAGCAATGAAGAAGAGTACACCTGGGTAGCTGATTGCATCAACAAAATCAACCATAATAACCACAACCAGATGGTGGAAAAAGGTTAAAATGTAAAGCAGGCTAATCTGTGCACATTAGTTAGTTATACAGGGAAGTGACCATATGCCCTGCTTTGCTTAGTATGGACCTAATTTGCACATGCCACAGATCAGTGTGTGTGTGTGTGTGTGTGTGTGTGTGTGTGTGTGTGTGTGTGTAGGAGATAGTGAGAGAGAGTGCTCAAGAGACAGAGGAGGCAGAGACAGACACATATGCAGACATCATGAGGCTTTGTCCCTAAAAATACTCCAGTGTGTGTCTCCTAACAACAAACAGGTTAACCTACATAATCATAACATGATTACTGCATCAGGAAATTTTACACTGATGCAAATCTTCTAACATACAGTCCACATTCAAATTTCCACAATATCCTTTATGGCTTTTTATTTTCTTTATAGATCTTTTTTTTTTCTATCCAGGATACAATGAAGGATCATGGTAACACTTTGTCTCCATTGCCTTCTTTAATCTAGATAAGTTCCAGGACATTTTTGTCTTTTATGACATTGATATTTTGAAGAACCATTGCTATAATTATAGTGTCCCTTTAATTCTTAAAACTTTTTTTTGGTTTCTTTTATCTCTATTTTGTGTGATATCACTATGGTTACACCAACTTTTTTTGGGTTATATTTTTTCCCATTCTTTCACTATCAACAGTTCTGTGAATTCATATTGCAAATATTTCTTTGTGGCAGAAACTGAAAGTTGTTTCCACTAACTATACTTTTTTTTCCTTCCTTAAAAATAAAACCCTTGAATTTTAGTTCAGCATATGGTTGCCAAGTATAGAAAAACAAATATTCCTGCCTCTTACAGTTAAGTGTGACTAAATTGTGGCCAATGGGTCAAATAGAAATAGTATGTAAGTGGAAATGGTATGTGTGGTTTCCAGGAGGAATTCTTAAAGAGATTTATTACTTTCTTCAAACCTCGCTCTTTGCTGACTGGAATGCAGACATAATGGCTGGAGCTTGAGCAGCCATCTTTGACCATGCTATGGAACAATAAAATGAGCAAGATGGAAGAACCTAGTTCCATGATCATGGTGGAGCCAATATCCTTTCCTGACTGACTGGACTAATCACCTCTAAACTCTTCTAGAAAGAGAAAATAATCTTCTACATTATTTAAGTAGCTATTATTTTGTTGTTGCTAGTACTCACAACTAAATCATGAGGAATACCATATTATAAGCAACCTAGCACTAGGTAATTTTCCAACCAACAATATTTATATGTACAAAGCAAGTTTAGTTCCTTTGTTTTTTAAATAATTTTTACATTTATAAAAAAAAAATTCCTTCCTGAATATCAATCCCTTGTAACACTACATACAAAATTTTAATCTATTTTTTTAATTGATATTCATTTAGGTTGCATCTAGGTTTTGGCTACTACAGTCAATAGAACTACTATAAACAGTTTTGTATCAGTCCCTTTAGGTCACATGTTTTCATTCCTCTTAGGTAAAAACCTAGGAGTAGAATTGTTACTATATGTTTATCTTTATACAAAACTGCTTAAATACTCTTTAAAATGCTTTTAATATTTTATATTCCTATCAACAATGTACGGTTGTCTCAATTGCTATAATCCTCTCCATCATTTGATGTCAGTCATTTTAATTTTAACCATTTTAGAGAATGTGAAGTCATGTTTCTTTGTGGTTTATTTTCATTTTCCTTAAGACTATTAGCAACTTATCTTGTTCTAGCTGGTGAGAAAGAGGGAGATTTGTGAAGTGTCTTGTCAAGTATTTTGCCCATTTTTAAATTTTTTCCATTGGTTCATTTATCTTTTTATTATTCATCTGTAAGTATTCTTTATACATTTTGGATGCAACTTCTTCATCCAGTGTGTGTATTGCAAACAGTTTCTCCCAGTCTCTGCATTTGAAATGTCTTAAAGATGATTCTGAATGAAAAAAATTCTTAATTTTCATAAAATCCTAATTATCAATTTCTTTTATTAATGGTTGATGATTTTTTGTTATATCAAGGTTTTTTATGTTATATCATATTTTTTATGTTATATTTTTGTCTACAATTAAGGCTGAAGAGATATTCAACATTTTTTTTCTAGAAATTATATTGTTAGTATTTACATTTAAGTCTATAAACCTTCTCCAATTAAGGATTTCTATAGTGGAGTTAAGAGCTGAACATCACTTTTTCTCCAGACAATTATCCGGTTGTTCTAGCACCACTTGCTAAAAATATCCATTAATTTTTTATTTTTTAACACACGATTCATTTGTAGAAGTATTGTTTGGTTTTTCCTCAATTATTCCTGGTATATTATTTCTCCATTCTAATTTTGCTTATATCCTTATTACTTTAAAATATTTAAAACATACTCATTCTATGTTATATGACACATAATCTTATGGTTTGATTTTTGGGTGTCTAATTCTGGTCTTTTTAGACTTCTCTATTTCTCACTCCTAAGGGCAAGTGTAAGAAATTATACTCTAATCCCTTCGCCTTCCTGCTTCCTTACCCAGCTCTTTTGAGAGTGACAGCAGGAGGATAGCCTGAGGACACACCTGAGAGTCAGGCTCTCCAGCAGTCTCTGGAGGAGAGGACAGCATGAGAATCTGTTGTTTGGTCTGTTTAGCAGCTTTCAAGAGACAAGGGTGCAGAGGCCTGGGGAGAGGACCTGGGTGCTTCCCGAGGAAGCATGGCACATGATGGAAAGGAACAGACTGACTGGAAGCCTGAATGGGAATTCTGTCTCAAAATACAGACTGAAGAGATAAGCATGATGAGAGATTAGAGACTTCAAGTAAAGAGCTAAGAAACAGCTTTGAAATAGTAGGAGCTGAAGAAAGAAACAAATGGAAGAAGGTATGTGTTTTAAAATAACACAGGTAACGTACCCTAGCCTGAAGAAATACTTGATTCTGCATCAAGTATTGAATGGCTTAATGAGGCCTTGTATAGATTAATTCTATAAGCTCACAAGGAGGAATATTCCTTCATTCCAAAATGAAACAGGAAAATCTAAGGGTCCAGTCAGAATGACCAGGATCCCTGTCATCGCCTCCCCTACCCTCAAAGGAAGTCCAATCAGCATCAGATTCACCAGCAGTGCTTCAAAATGTAAGGTAAAGTCAGGTGAGAAAACCTGCCATTCCTAGGCCTTAACTTGCACACCCTAACCCTCCCGCATTAATTTATATCCCAGAATATAGCCACTATCAGAAACTAAAATAATACAGCCTTCACCTGCCACACCATTGTTTTACATTTTTCATAGCACTGGTGGGAAATAAAAGTGTTATCTAATAGGCACCCTTGAAAACCAAATAAAAATTTTAAATGAATTGTTACGCTTTACTAAATCTTTTAGAATAGATTGTTTTAGAGAGAAGTTAGATAGTACAGAGAGCTCCGTTTTACCTCAAACCCAGTTTCTTCTATTATTGTTTTCTTTCTCCCCAGCTTTACTGAGATAAAATTGACAATACTGTGTAAGTTTAAGGTTACAACTTGATGACTTGATGTACACGTATGTTGCATATGATTATCACAATAAGGTTAGTTAACATATTCATCAGCTCACATAATTACCTCTCTTTTTGTGGTGAGACGTTTTGCAATTTACTCTCTAAGCAACTCTCAAGAAACAATAATAAAGTTTTGTTAACTGTGGTCACCGTGTTGTCCATTACACCCCCAGAACTTCTTCATCTTATGACTGGAATTTTATACCCACTGACCACCTTCGCCCATTTTCCCCACCCTACTCCACCCCACACCCCCGGCTACCATCAATCTACTCTGTTTCTGTGAGTTTGTTTGGTTGTTTTTAGATTCCACAAATAAAAACGATTATTCATTACTTGTGTTTTTCAGTCTGACTGCTTTCACTTAGCCTAATGCCCTCAAGATGCACCCAGGTTGCCTCATAGACTAACCTGTGAATACGAACTTACCTATTCATGTTTTATTTGCATTCATCTGTGCCTAGAAAAGCTGAACAGGATGCCATACTGACGTCTCCAACTCTGTAACTACATGGGTCATTCTGGCCTCCTGCCCTTGCTGATCTGCCACTACAACAGTGAGAAACCTGGCTCCCACGGTCTACCACTAACTTACTGCATTATTGACTTCCAGAAAACCTGAATGTGGGTTCATAATTGTTCATCTATACCCCCAGT
The DNA here is from genome assembly GCF_003676395.1 of Aethalodelphis obliquidens. Taxonomy (NCBI): domain Eukaryota; kingdom Metazoa; phylum Chordata; class Mammalia; order Artiodactyla; family Delphinidae; genus Aethalodelphis; species Aethalodelphis obliquidens. Next base: position 53,897,779 of record NW_020837947.1, on the reverse strand, counting down.
TTTACCCACTGGCTTTTGGACCATAGCTTTTACCTTTAGCCCCACAGACCATACTCATTTCTAAGGTCAGCACATTTTTTTCATACACCCTCTTCGGTGAAGTCAAGTGACGGTTTGACTTATGATTTTTCAACTTTACAATGGTGTGAAAGTGATATGCATTCAGTAAAAACTCTACTTTGAATTTTGAATATTGATTTTTTTCCAGGGCTAGTGATAGGTGGTATGAGACTCTCTCATGATGGTGGGCAGCAACAGCAGCAGGTCCCAGTCAGCCACGTGATCAGAAGGGTAGACCACCCATACACTTACAAGCATTCTGTACCCAGACAACTACTCTGTTTTTCACTTTCAGTAGAGTAGTCAATAAATTACATGATATTCAGCTCATTATAAAATAGGTTTTGTGTTTGATGATTTTGCCCAAGTATAGGCCAATGCAAGTGTTCTGAGAACATTTTAGGTAGACTAGGCTAGGCTCTAATGTTCGGTAGGTTAGGTGTGCTAAACGCGTTTTCGACATATTTTCAGCTTTGGATGGGTTTATCAGGATGTAACCCATTGTAAATTGAGGAAGATGTGTGAATTATTCTGTCACAAATGAATGCAAATTCTTATGCATTCCATTCTGGTTTCCACAATATCCTAGGTGGTTTCTTTCCCCCATACGTTGTTTCATTCTTTGTTTTATAAAATTCTATGAGTTCTGACAATTGCAGAGGGCCATATATCCACCATTACAATAACATACAAAATAATTTCACTGTTCTAAAAATATCCTCTCGCCATCACTGAATTCCTGGCAACCACTGATCTATTAACCCTCTTTACCATTCTTTCTAAACAGTCATATACATGGATGAAGTATTCTATAAATGTCAATTAGATCAAGTTGAGTGATAGTGCTGTTCAGGTCACAGATGACTGATTTCCTGTCTGCGTGATTTATCAATTACTGACAGAGGAGTGTTGAAATCTTCAGCTTTAACAATGGATTTATCTATTTCTCTTTTCAGTTCTAACAGATTTTGCCTCAAGTCTTTTTTTTTTTTTTACAGTATGCGGGCCTCTCCCATTGCAGAGCACAGGCTCCAGACGCACAGGCTCAGCGGCCATGGCTCACGGGCCCAGCCGCTCCACGGCATGTGGGATCTTCCCAGACTGGGGCACGAACCCGTGTCCCCTGCATTAGCAGGCGGATTCTCAACCACTGCGCCACCAGGGAAGCCCTGCCTCAAGTCTTTTGATGCTCTGTTGTTAAGTTCATACACATTTAGGATTGTTATGGGTTCTTAGAGAATTGATCCCTTTGTCATTATTTCCTCTTTATCGCTAAAAATATTTCCAGGATATAAGATCTAAATTTAAGGCCCAATATTACATGTCCCGCTGACATCTAGTATAATTGGGAGGGCCTCAAATGACCTAAACACAAGTTCCCCTCCCCATTCTGCTCCCTCAGATGGGAACCTCCTGGCCAAACAACCCTTACCTTGGGGCCCAGGCACAGTTTATCCCTGAATAGTAGGTTTCAGTTCGTGCGGTCAGTGGAATGACTCAAGCTAATTGCACCGTCCTGCAGGAGCCGGGGACACCCCTTCCCTTTGATGCTGCAAAGCCTGCTCCCACAGGCCCAGGCTGTTCACTCTGTTCCCAAGCGCAGCTCCCAGGTTGTCCTGCCCGGGGTCCACGTCCTCCTCCCCTGGGCTGTGAGGATACGCAACTAATAAACCGCTATGACTTCATCTGTTCAGTACTGGGTGTTGTATGGTCAGCTACTGCTATAACCCCAGGGTGAGAATCCCTCCCTCACCAATGAGGTGAATAAAAGGTGATAAGACATTTCCTTGTTCTGAGCCTGCTTTGTTTGAAATTAATAGAGCTACTCCAACTTTCTTTGGATTAGTGTCAGCATGATATACCTTTTACCATCTCTTACTTTTAACGTATCTGTAGGCAATATATAGTTGGATCTGTAGAAAATATATAGCTGGATCTGAAACATTTTATCCATTCTGACCATTTCCAAATTTTAATTGGTATATTTAGATCATTCTCATTTTACATGATTAGAGATACAGTTGGATTAATAGCTACCATATTTACAATTGCTTTCTGTTCAGTGCATTTCTTCATTTTTCTTTTCCTTTTATTTTCTGCCTTTTGATTTTAATTGAGCATTTTATACATCATTTTTATCTCATCTCTAATCACCCAATTGTGTATTACTACTATTGCTTTAAACAAAATTTTAAAAATAAGTGTGAATACCCAATTCTGTATTACTACTATTGCTTTAAACAAAATTTTTAAAATAAGTGTGAATAACAGGGCTAACTTCAGACAATGTGAATGTAAGACTCAAGGCATTAGATGCAAGTGAGGGTCATTTTATTCCTATAAGAAGTATACTGTAAACTTAAATATTTAGAAAATTTTATGTGCAACATAGCATAAAATGTAAATAAGTAATAATTATATAATTAGAATGTCAGGAAGGAATTAAAGTTTTTGTGGTTGACATTAACATATTTCTCAGCCTTTAAATCAGGAAGGAAATAAAATTAGGCCATAGAATTCTTATTATGATAAAATCATTAAATGACTTACGAACAGAGTATAGATTTCTTTTAAGCACTTATGAAACATTTATAAAATTAATCATATATTAGGCCAAAAATATTTATAGTATTTAGTGTCTTAGCTGAATGTTCTCTAATTTCAAATTACTAATAAAAGTTTAAACAAAATACCTGATGATCAAGGCATTTTAATTTAAATAACTACTGGGTGAAAGGTGTAAGTGAAATATAGCATATTTAGAAAATGATGAAAATTGCCACAAAACTAATCAACAGATTACATGAACAGCCAAAGCAGTGCTGAGACCCAAAGTCATTTTAATCACCTTATACAATTTCACTACTTAATTAAATATTTGACTCAGATTTTTTAAAAATCTAAGAAGTGTAATTCATTCAGTTAACCAATATACATTGCCATCTACTAGGTGCCAGGTATATTATAGACACTGGGGATTCATCGCTGCACAATGGACACCATCCCTACCCTCATGAGGCTTACATATACTAAAATTAAAAGCAGAAATTACGTAAGAGTAAATAAGAAACAGAATTGATAAATATAAAAGATAATTATTATATATTAAATTATTGCAAAATATAATAGTTTTAAAATAAAGCAAATATACTTTAAAATGTATTTTTAAAAATAAATTTAATTGTAACAATGAAGCTTAGCCATAGGTTCTTGGATTAAATAAACAGAATAAAACATTATATAGAATATATTTGGAAATATTTGTGAAATTTTTGACTTTCTCAGAAAATATAAATAGCCAAACTTGGCTCATGAAGAAGTTCATAAGCTTTTTTCATTATATCTCACAGAAGAAAAGGAGAGAAGGGAGAAGCACAGATGCTATTAGAATAAATCTGATATCTGAAGAAATTGTCCTCCTGATCATACTGCGTGGGACTTAAGAAGAAAACTCTAATAACATAATAAAAACCATCTACTTTAAAACCAACATGTTCAGAAGTAAGACAACAGTAACATTCACATTAAAGTTGGCAACAGGAACAGGATACCTGCAACCAGCTTCTGGAGGCCATCGGCAGCCCTGAGCAAATGGCACCCTCCACTGTCAAAGCTAGCAACAGAGCACAGAATCCTTCATTTGCTTTCAACCTCTTTGATTTCTTCCTCTGCCAAAGAAAACTCTGTTCTTAAAATGGCTCGTGTGATTAGAATAGGATAATGTTCCTATCTTAAGGTCAACTGTGTCATATACATAACAAAGTCCCGGGGATGACATCTCATGTCTTCAACAGATTCCAACAGTTTGGGCAGGGAGGTTTGGAGGGCCACTTTTAGAATTCTGTTTGCTATACCTGCATTATTTTTAATAGTGAAAAATTAGAAAACGAGTTGGTTAATAACAGCATAATGATTAAATATATTAATGTATCTCAATTTTAGAATATGAGGCAGCCAACAAAATTCATGCCTTCAAATAATAATTATTATCTGGAGAAAATGCTTAAAGTATAATGTTAAACTGAAAAGAAGAAAAAACAATTCTGAAAACATATGAAGCTAATATGCTATAACCAGAGACATAGCTGTGCCTTTTCTTGACTTACGGGCTGTTTTTAGAATCTAATAAGAATTATAACTCTTTTTCCCAAGAGAAGATATATGCATACACAAAATGCTGAATATAATGTAGCTTGTCCACACATCCCTTAGAGATCCCAGATTAAGAACCCCTAAGTAATTATATACATACTTATAAAGATAATACTAAAGGCAATATGTTCTCCAACCTTCACTGCAATAATCAACTACTGTACACAGCACCCATTCTATGTTCCTGCAGGCAGTGTTTACAATGTTCTTATCACTCAGTATTTCTGAGAATCCCTAGGGAAGGCTTACATATTCCACAAATCTAGTCTCATCATTCAGTTCTACCTCTTGTTCTAGAACACTGCTCCTGGATTCCTGGTGCCTGGTAACCAATTCTTTGTGCAGTTGCAGCCATCTTCAGGTCTAATGAGTCACAAATGTGAACACAGTCTCCTCGAGTTCCCACAAAGCTCAGTTAACACAGGCCAGAGAGTTTAACCAAATTTTATAAAAGGCTAGATAACAAAAATATGCTACAGAGCAGAAAGCAAAAGCCCAAGGTCAGATGTGCCCCTCTCCACAAGCCAGTGGCCATGGTACCTATTCAGGCCATCTCCAACATGGCATCTCATGGGCCACCTTGCTCTTGAGACTTGCCTGCAAACATGTCCAAAGGGCCCTCTCATTTCTCCGAAAATATGTCTAGTCATGCCGTCTTTCTTCTAGGATCTGGTATGCTACTTGGCCCTCCCAAAGAGGTAGAATGCCACCTTCAAAATGCATGGCAGTTCAAACTGAATCCTTCAATCAAACTTTGCTTCAATTTCGCCCCAGCTAAATCCTTGACATCTCTCTGTATCTCTGCATAATGTTACCACCCTGCCTAGGCATGAAGGCTTCTCCACCCACCACCCTCAACCATTATTAAACAGTGCAGCCTCAACTAGATATATCTCCCTCTGGTCTCACAAGATCGGGTTTCCCCGTAATGCAAGTAACTGTCATTGGAAGGTGTCCACATTAGTGGGCTAACATAGCAATAGGAACTCTTCAATGCAATCAAATCTTTTTTCACTTAGTATCACTTAAAATGGAATTATACCCTGAAGAAATGAACTAAAAGAAAGCTTTGTGGGCTAGGGGAATAGGAATCAGTGGAGGGCAATAGGAAAACACTGAAGATTCAATAACATCCCAATATCATGTTTCAAATATTTTTTAAAATGCTTTAAAGTATCATTTATTTGAGTAAAAGACATACTTAATCTATAATAAATCTATATTTATTAAATAAATCATATATATATCAATAAACTCTAGAGTAGACATTGACATAGATTTATAAATCTAAAAGGTAAAAATCCGAAGATTGTTCTAATAAGGGGGTTTCAGCCTGAGTACAGACGCTACTTAACAGTGGGATTTGGAGGGTAATAAACTTGGAACTGAAATCTCAGAATATTTACTAAAGGAAAATTAATATTATTTTTCACCATGTTCACATTTTTGTAACCAAAAAGGTATAAAAAATCCTAAATATTCTCATTCAATTTAATTTAAACACTATTCTTTTTCACAAGAGCTCTATTTTTTATGATCTCTTTGCCAGTCAACCTGTGAACTTGGAAGGTATCAGGAAGATGAGGAAATGATCTAAGGATACTGATGCCACAAACAGTCAGCTAGTAAATTGCATCAGCAGAACAAACAGTTCTGCTGTTTGTTATCAACAGCATTGATAACCGTCTTCCTGTTCTTTTTTAAGATGGAAGATAATGCTGTTTAAATGTTGACAACTGAAATTCCTTTGAGAGGAAACAGTTAAAGAAGAATAAGGCAATAATAGGTCCCAGGTGAGAAATTGGAACCAAAGTCCTAGAACACGTAGAAGGACCAGCCTTAGATAAGAGGTGGCAAAGTTAGGCAAGATGCAATAATACTGCAGGGGAAGATGTTCAGTCATATCTGGCCGTTTCTGTGTTCTGTGCAAAAGGATATGAGGTCCCTAAAGAGTCTGGCTGCTGGTTAAAAACCTATGTGTGATTTTTCAGATCTGACCACAGGCAGTTACAAAGGCTTTGCCTGGCCTTCCTTTGGGGGAAGGCTGTCCTCCCCACACCAGACTTGGTGCACAACCAATGCGCTGTGGTCTCTGAAGAGAGCTGCTGCCGTGGACTCAGGCGCCCCTGGCTGGTCATGATCTTCACACGTCTACCTTCCTAGGTCTCTTTTATTTGAGACCTTGGGCAGAGGTCTTGAAGAGACTTTGTCCTACTCTGAGTACCCAGTACTTTTATCCTCCAAGCTCTCCCGCCTCAAGTTCCCCTGGATATAAAACTGCCGGAACCTTTTGTTCTGTGCTCTGTCAACAATGAGACGACCCTCACACCTGTGCTGATCCACCTAACCCTGGATGGGTGCATAGGTGCGGTGTGCTGTTCCGTGGGGGAAGATGGAACGGGGCCATTGGCATTTTCTCCAGTTTTAGCCTCTTGCTTAGACCATAGCAGGAAGTGATTCAACGCTCAACTCTTCCGGTTTTTTGCTTGTTGCTTTAATGACTCTTCTTACCCTGAACAGCTCAGCGCTCTTCTCCAGCTGGCTGAGCCCCTAGCAGTCCCTTCTGAGAGGGGCATAAAGACTCCTGTATTCAGAGTCTAGTTTCTTCTTTCCTAGCTGTGTGATCCTAAGCAAGTTGCTCAATCTGTGTAAATCACAGTTTTCTCTCCTATAAAATATAGAAATAACAACTCATTTTTAAAGGGATACTGTGAGGATTACCTAAAATGAGGCATGTAGAATACTTAGGACTGGAGAATTTTGAATATCAAGACAAGTGGTTTGTACACTGACAAGCAAATATAGTCGATTTTATTTTTAGTTTGAATAGGTAATATATGAACATGGTAAAACAAATTTTGCAATGGAAAAATATGTATATAACCTGAAGGTAATCCTTGCCTCCTGGCTCCTACTCTCCACTAATAATAATATGTGGTATAATCTTGCAAACTTCTGTGTTATTAGCAGGTAGACAGAACTCTTAATTTCCCCAAAATGTAGATTTAAAGATTTAAATTTAATATGCTATAGTTAGTGTGTATTCTTTTTTAGCTTCTGATTTTTTATCTTCACCAATTTTGTAATTAAAGGAAAATACTCACTATAATTCTAGAGTCTAAATATACTTTTCTGTGTATTATACCTTGCCAGTAAGTTATATTAACCGTCTTGTGAAACAAATAACAGGCTTTCCTTTGAAATATGTTAGTCTCTTCTATTTACCTAGAGCAGTCTTTCATGTCCTTAGACAGGGAAAGCTTTTCTCTTTAAACAGAAAGAGTAGTAAAGTTTATCGATTAATAATAATAATTATGTTTTGAGAAAAGTCTTTGGTTTTAATTCTTAAGGTGACAGGGATTCCTCATTAGCCATTATTATTAGGAATTATCTGTTTGGTGTACATGAATACTTCTTGTTTTTAAGTATCCAGTAATATTCTTTGAAATCAAAAGAAAACAGATTCATAATAAAAATTAAAGAAATTCATTACTTTTTAATTAGTTTATCTTCCATTCCTAAGCAGAACTGCTAGAACAAACAGTATATACATTTAACATTCCTGCCTCTGTCTTGAGAAATCAGTAAGGAGCTCATATGCCTGAGGTAGGTCTGCTCCAAGTCCGGCCCCCCTGCTGGAGCCACGTGGAAGTTCTAGGGTCATCATGCTCCTGGCAAGACACCAAACCACTTCTCCTCCTCAATACTCATTTCACTTATCTCATTATACCCTTTTCGCCTGTTTATGTCAATCTCCACAAGAAACTCAAGTGGCCCTCTTCACATCTCATCCCACACTGTTCTGCATATCTCCTCCTCAATCTGCCATCACTTCTCAACTCCCAAAACCCTTCCATTGGGTCATCTGAAATTCAGGGCTAATTGTTAGCAAAATCCCTAAAATCCTCAAAGCACCTCTAATGTTTCTTTCATCTCCTTGGTCTAACTGAAATCTCACTTTCCCCTGAGAAAACTGCTTCTCCCGATGACAGATACTCAAATCAGCATCTCTTCCATAGCCCTCCTAACAGCAACAAGAACGATAGATAAACGGAGATGGTAACTAAACGCAACACAAGATCCCAGATTGTATCCTGGGCCAGGAAAAGAATAGTGGATCAGACAATATTATATCAATATTTTTTTATCTTTATTGCAGTATAATTGTTTACAATGGTGTGTTAGTTTCTGCTATATAACAAAGTGAATCAGCTATATGTATACATATATCCCCATATCCCCTCCCTCTTACATCTCCCTCCCACCTTCCCTATCCCACCCCTCTAGGTGGTCACAAAGCACCGAGCTGATGTCCCTGTGCTATGCGGCTGCTTCCCACTAGCTAGCTATTTTACGTTTGGTAGTGTATATATGTCCATGCCACTCTCTCACTTCGTCCCAGCTTCCCCGTGCCCTCAAGTCCATTCTCTACATCTGCGTCTTTATTCCTGTCCTGCCCCTAGGTTCATCAGAACGATTTTTTTTTTAGATTCCATATATATGTGTTGCATATGGTATTTGTTTTTCTCTTTCTGACTTACTTCACTCTGTATGACAGACTCTAGGTCCATCCACCTCACTACAAATAACTCAATTTCATTTCTTTTTATGGCTAATATTCCATTGTATATATGTTCCAAAACTTCTTTATCCATTCATCCGATGATGGACACGTAGGTTGTTTCCATCTCCTGGCTATTGTAAATAGAGCTGCAATGAACATTGTGGTACGGGACTCTGTTTGAATTATGGTTTTCTCAGGGTATATGCCCAGTAGTGGGACTGCTGGGTCATATGGTAGTTCTATTTGTAGTTTTTTAAGGAACCTCCATACTGTTCTCCATAGCGGCTGTATCGATTTACATTCCCACCAACGGTGTAGGAGGGATCCCTTTTCTCCACACTCTCTCCAGCATTTATTGTTTGGAGATTTTTTGATGATGGCCATTCTGACTGGTGTGAGGTGATACCTCATTGTGGTTTTGATTTGCATTTCTTCAATGATTAGTGATGTTGAGCATCTTTTCATGTGTTTGTTGGCAATCTGTATATCTTATTCAGAGAAATGTCTCCACCCATTTTTTGATTGGGTTGTTTGTTTCTTTGATATTGAGCTGCTTGTAAAGTTTGGAGATTAATCCTTTGTCAGTTGCTTCATTTGCAAATATTTTCTCCCATTCTGAGGGTTGCCTTTTCATCTTGCTGATGGTTTCCTTTGCTGTGCAAAAGCTTTTAAGTTTCATTAGGTCCCATTTGTTTATTTTTGTTTTTATTTCCATTTCTCTAGGAGGTGGGTCAAAAAGGATCTTGTTGTGAGTGATGTCATAGAGTATTTTGCCTATGTTTTCCTCTAAGAGTCTTATAGTGTCCGGTCTTACATTTAGGTCTCTAATCCATTTTGAGTTTATTTTTGTGTATGGTGTTAAGGAGTATTCTAATTTCATTCTTTTACATGTACCTGTCCAGTTTTCCCAGCACCACTTATTGAAGAGGCTATCTATTCTCCATTGTATATTCTTGCCTCCTTTTCTATCAATATTAATTTTTTCACTTTGATAATTATATTGTCAAATAATTATATCACATATATATCATGTAATTATACTCTGGTGATATACGATATTGTCCTTGTTGTTAGACAATACATTGGAAGTGTTTTGGAGCAAAGGGACATACCTCAGTCTAAAATGTTTCAAGTTAGGTATATATCAAGAAAAAACAGAAAAAGAATAATAAAAAGAATGAGGCAAAATGTGAACAACCCCTGAATCTGGATAACTGGCACACAGGTGTTACTCATGCAAGATGTTTTAAGAATTTGAAATTTTATCCAAAGAAATAGTTACAGTCAGTCAGTCAATCAATTACGGCTGACCCTAAAGTTCTGAGCCTGAATTCCTGAAAGATAAGGGGTGTCACCAAGAATGCCAGAGGAAAATAATAAAGAGTGGAAGCGGAAGATAGAATTGAATTGTGAACAAGTGATTTTTGAGGTGTGACACTTTTTGAATATAATTCCAAGGCAGCAGCTGTATCTTTATATCTGGAAAAAGGATGGTGGCAGAAAGCCAGATGCCCTATCATTATTAAGAAGGAGCTAACAAATACATCCAAGCTCTCCATAAAAAAGGTGTGTTAGGAATGGCTACATGCAGTTTGTTTTAAAAGGCCCGCAAACTAATCAGAAGCCCCACTGAACAAGAGAACTCAATGAAATATACATTATTCACAGTTCAGAAAACAACAGAAATGGACCTTAAACTAAACTTTAATTCAGGCTGATCACTGTCCTTTGTTTCTCTATCTTGTGATGATTCACAAATCTGGAAGGCTGGCCTGATGTTGTTACCTTGTTAATTGTGTACAGGGAATAAAAGGGACATTTCATACTTCAGCATTATTTTTTTTAATCCTAAAAGCACCAGAGAATATGTGGCCTTTAAATTCTACTCTAGAAGTAGCTCAAGACTGCAGACAGGGCTGCATTTTAATAGACAAGCTTAATTGACTCCTGTTCTTGAATGACTGATGTGTGGTGTCTTCGGTAATGCTGAATGCCACCTGCTCTGTAATCATTTCAATCATCAAATTGCCAGGTGGCACCAGTTATGGATGCTACCAGTCTGTAACATGTCAGACATTTTAAGGGCCATTTGTTTTTCTATTTATATTGTACTTACGAATTAAATTTGAGGAGATATTGACGGTTCAAAGGGGACACATTTAGGGTAAGGACGCATTCTCCTGTGTCTAAGACCATGCTTCCCTAACACCCAAGAACCACTGAGTCCCTCCACCCAATGAAGGAAAATGCACTTGCTTTCTAGAATTGCACAGATAAATGTAAAATTGGTCTGAAACCATTTGTTTTTCTTCTTCTCCTGAAAATATATCTTATTATAAAACTGAAATGTTACTCACACGAACAACGATTTAAGAAGTGGTTGCTACACAGGATGCTGCATACCAGAGGGGATCTTTTCAGAAACTTCAGTCTCCAATGTAAATGCATTTCTTACATCACACCACGCAGCCCAGCTGTATGGTAAGTGTATGTGCTCTTGGCTATAATTATGGTACATTCTTTGAAGAAAACCTCCTCCATAAGAACATTAGTCAAGAGGTACAGAAAACAGACCATGAATTCCACTCCATTAGTTTTGTGCTTCCTACTTTCACATGCTTGCCTGACAACTTTCAAAATCATATTTATTTCCAAAGCATTGGTTTTATTCTGTATCTAAAATAATACCAGAGCACATAACACAAGTACCTGTGGGAATAGGAAATGCTACTCTTATCATTTAAGCACAATGATGAATTATACTCCTATTTTAAAGGGAAAATACTTACGGAAAACTATCTTGCTGTTATCCTTCCTCTGCAGTGGTCGTTTTAGCACTAGTTTTGACCCTAAAGCACAATTCAGTTTATTTACTCTTCAAACAATCCTTCTGCTAGGATTTAAATCCTGTAGAGGATTTAAAGTAACAGGAGAAAAACTTAATCGGAATCATGTTCCTACTGCTTCAGAGTATATTTTACTGTGGTGTTTCTAGTTTTATGAATCTACCCAGGCTGCAACTAAATTAATTCTTTTAATCATCTTATACAATATTTACTGAAGTAAAACCGTTACATAAAGCATAGTTTCTGCTTTGTGAATATAATACTATAGTAATTATATGGTGCATTTACCACACAATAAGTGTGTTTGCTTAATTAAAAGGAGTCTATTATTTGTTCCAATGGCACTCTACATCTTTAACGCTACTGATGGTAAAATTTTATTTCCAGCTCATTATATTATACTAGAGTCTGTATGGTATTTTCAAATGGGAAATGCCTGACAACCATTCAGACTATGGTGACAATGTTACATGAAGTTAAACTATTTAAATAAGCAAACTGAAATGTAAAGAAAAAATAGAAGAAAGTAATAGGAAACCTGCTAATCGTGACAATAGTTGGATGAATTAAATTTAAAAACTAACAAGATGAGTAGATGTCAGCAGTCATCTAAGAACAGCAGGACTACTTCATGGGGAGCCCCACAGCAGGGACACAGCTGGAAGGAGAGTGGAGACCCTGGTGAGTCGGTGGAAGGTGAGGGAGATCTCAGAGCCCCGTCCCCCAGCTTCTGGTCTAAGTGCTCTAGCCAGAGCAAGTTCATGGGCATTTTCTTTCTTTTACAAGTTTACTCATATGATTCTTTAAATTCACAATGTAACGTATCTCTTAGATTTTAAGACAGATTTCAATTTCTCAAGATGTCTGAGAAGAGGGGGGAGAGGGAGGGAGGGTGGAGAGGGGAAAGGGGGGAAGATAAGAGAGGGGAAAGGGGGGGGTGGGGGGGAGGGGGGGGAGAGAAGCTGTGCCTGTTAGGAAATAAGTGAATAATAAACTGTTTTGGGGGAGCTTGTTTTGTTTTGGTTTTGTTTGTTTTTTTGTTCTTTTTTTTATTTTTTACAAATATAAGCAATAGAAAGTTTAAAAAAGCAGATACTTCATCACAAAGAATAAAGATAATGTGAAATTGAATTCATACTTATTTTAACAAATTGCCAACCAATTGTTTAGGTATTGTATAAAAAGACATATTTTAAGACTAAGGATTGTCTCTTATTCCAAATTGAAAAATAATTATTTATTATGAGGCAATTAAATCACAGTATACAGTCAGTTTCTATAACTAAGTTACAGGTAAAGCAGTTTTACTGTAGAACAATCTTCATTTATCTTCAGTAAGGTTTATTGAAGGTATATCGTGTACAAAACACTGGCCTAGAAATAGATTTATTTAAGACATAGTACGTGTCTTAAGGAAGCTTAAAATCTGGTTGAAACCAGCCATTGGGGTCTTTATAAAGGTATACTTGGTGTCTATGAAGCACCCTTGCACACCCTAAGGGATTAGAGGTAACGAGAACAGAGATAAACAGAAGAAATTACAATACTGCAAAGAAATAGAAGAGAAATATTATTTCATTGCTTCTGAACTGATGTAAGAAATGTGCTAAACAGGTAATTAATAAGAAATAAAGAATTGCCAAATGATACTTTTTGGTCTAATGATGAAGCGCAGAATGGATTTGTATTGGACAAAATCTGTGGGGTTACGTGATTTTCTCCAGTTAATTTTTGATACCCTAGACACAGGGAAAGTCAAAAATGGCAAAAGTTAATGAGTAGCATTTCTATGTGTTGATTTTTTTCCTTTTACAATACATGTATTTTTCAATGGTTAAGTAGAACAAGACTTTTTAAAAGCCTTTGACAAAAGCCAGCTACTGAAACTACTGCTTCCTATGAGATAAATAACTGGCTTTAAAAGTTAATCAATGAGCCAAAGCATTTATATCGGCTGCAGGCTTCAAAGTCAAGGAATTATTAGAAGAGTTTGAGAAAGATGAAACTAACACCTGAGGAATGGAAAAGAAATATTAAAGGTCAACTCTTGCTATGTGTAAGCTGGCACAGAAAGTCAAATTCTACCATTTAAAGAAATAACATTAATACTGAGAAATCTCACAGCACGAAGATAAGCTATGGGAAAACTTAAATACCATATCTAGCTTTATTGTTAAGAAAGGGCTGGGTTAAGTACAGGTTTCACTGATTAGTTAATGCTTTTCAAGTAAATAAGCATGAAGCAAAATATCTAGCATCCCAGTCGATCACAGGTTAGAAGAAAACTGCGCTTTTAATAACAAAATCTGAAGTGCAAGAGAAGCATGTAGCTGAAGGAGAATTAAACCTAAAAGGTATAATCACTTGATGACCTGAACAGTGATTAGTAAGAGCTAAAACTTCATAAGGCCAGACGGATTAACGCTTGGATTCTATATATATATATATATATATATATATATATATTTTAATGGGATAATGTTTATGTCTTCTTAAAAGGTTAAGTCTATATTAGTAAAAGTTAACGTTAGGATTTTTAGAGAGCCAATGAATAACACTTTCGCTTTTTCCACCCGAGACCTGAACAACTGAGACAAAGGGGTCAGGCAGATGGTCATCAAAAATGTCAGCCAGGGCTTCCCTGGTGGCGCAGTGGTTGAGAGTCCGCCTGCCGATGCAGGGGACACGGGTTTGTGCCCCGGTCCGGGAAGGTCCCACATGCCGTGGAGCGGCTGGGTCCATGAGCCATGGCCGCTGAGCCTGCGCGTCCGGAGCCTGTGCTCCGCAACGGGAGAGGCCACAACAGTGAGAGGCCCGCGTACCGCAAAAAAAAAAATGTCAGCCATGCACTGACAGAGCTTATAGAACAAGGCTTAGTTTAGGGAAAATATATTCTTCCTAATAAGAAACCCCTGAATTAGGCCTGCTTACAAAACTGGTCACAGCAAACTTGGAAATAGCATGAAAGGTCAGGGATGTGGCTGCCACATATGCCACACGTCCAAGAGAAAGTCAGAGCTGTTTCCCTGCAGGCAGCTAGATGCCAATGAGTAGGAGAGAGGGGGCAAGCCATGTGTGCAGACCCATCTTCCTCTCTCCACACAGCAAGGGAACCAGGGCAAACAGAGGTCAAGAGTGATCAATAATGGAGACCCCTTGAGGGGCAAATGGGTAAAGAGGTTCTCCTGTAACACTATAGAGCTATATTTCAGAGAAAAAATACTTTATAAGCTGGGTATTGTCTTTGGAAAGCTGCACATTCAGCCTCAGAAAGACTGACCTCACAAAACCAGATATAAAAGTGACAGAAACATCCCACGCTTAAATGGTCTTGATAATTGCCACTTCTCACTGCCTCATTTTGACACCCGGAGACAATGAAATAGGGCACACCTGGTTAGACCTTCTTACATTAATGAGAAAAGCACACTCAAGGCTGGGTTCTGGAAAGATGATTGTATCACATTCATAACATTAAAATGAGCTCTGGAGAAATGTATTTTATAATCCTATGTTTAATTCTTTATGTAATATTATCCTCTCTCTGTAAACACAGCCAAGCCTGATCCCCAGAAATGCAGTTTTTAAAAAGATAACCAAGAATGTCATATAAAATGAATGCCAGTATTCACAGCATGTGAATCCAAATTCAAAATTCTTATCTTTCAACAAGTCTGGGAAAATTCTGATGGGTTGCTAGACTATTTTTTTAATCTCCTCCAGAATCTTCTCCAAATTGAGTTCCAAGTATGAAAAGACATCCAATTAAGTTCCCAAAAAAGTCTGAGATTTTGAAAAATCATATTTTAATGGACATATTTTCATTCCTGTCAGTGATGAACAGTATGATTATGGCAGGTCCTTTGATCTTTGTTATGGTGTTTTCTATAAGCACAGGGTCTGACAGGAGATACCTCATTAAATCTTTCCTCATTTCCTCCTGGTTTCCTTTTTTCCTCACTTCGTTTTCTCAAAATAATATTGCGTGGCTGGCGTTTTCTTTGAAAATAAGGTGCTTTATCATTCTCAGTTTTTATTAAGAACATTAGTATTGTAAATATATCAATTATCCCATACCTACTATATACAAAGAACTGTGAACTGTGTATGGAGAAAATAATCCTACAATCTGGCCACTACCCTGAGGGTGTTTATACCCTAACTGGAGAAAACAACAGTAAAAATGTAATATGTGAGGTCCTAATCCATGATATTAAAATTTACTCACATACATGCAGAACAAGACTCTAATAATACCCTGTGTACTTCAAATATTTGACACTTCCAATGGCCAGATATTTTAACTAGCTTCAACTTGACATTTCTCAGAGCTTCAGATTTTTTGTTAAATGACTTGAAATCTTGTGAGGTAACAAACTAAAATTGAAATTGATTTTTAATTATCATTCCCTCAAGACATTTATAACTAAATCATTAAGTAAGCTTCTTTAAATACAATTTTAGCAATTCTGCTTTTCTATTAGAATTAGACTTTTCCTCTTTATGACTTAAATGCTGAAGATGAACCAATTTTAAAAATTAAAGGATTTCTAATGTTTCCATTAGGAATATATTTCCTCTTTGATTTCACAATATGAAACTATTTGAAAATAAGCACCTTTCAACGTACACGGAATAGATAATTTCTGATAATGGTAGTAAGTATAGAATACAAGAGTAACCTTCCAACTCACACTAGAGACTTTTCCCAAAATAATTGAGTAGGAAAATCCACGATGCTCTCTTCTTATAAGGACATTACTTTCTTGTCTAAGAATTGAGGTGGCTGGCATGAGGAGCATTTTTATTCAAGCAATGGGGTTAATAGATTAGCAAAGAAATGTTGACACTTTGTGGAGTGCAATACGATAAATCATAACCATGATAAAAATAAAAGAAATTGCACTTACAGAACTATCTTATATACAGAGTTAGACTGAATGTTATCATTTAATGTCACAGAATGAGAGAAGAAAAAACAGAAAAGTAAAAAGAGACACACATAAATCTTGACACATATTTTTCACTATAAACTTGTGGAGGAAATGAAGGATTCCATTAACTTAGAAATGTCTTAAAATAATTGTATCACTTGTAGGGAAAGACAAAGCACTACATACCAGTTGTCAGGCTCAGAGAGTACAAAACACCAGTGCCTTTGATCACGCAAGTGGGATGAGGGCAGTGATGATGGGCATTTGAAAATGTATGAACCCAAACAGACAATAGAGGAGAATGAATTATCAAATTTTAGCTTTTTGAAGCCAGCTAACTGAAGTTTTCTAAGAGCTTCAAGAAACTGATTTACCTATAATCTGATTTCATTCTATAAGAACTGAGAGAAAAACTCATGTTACCAACAAGTGTATTCTGTACCTCTAATATCATGTAGGAAAGCATATATTAGAGGAATAAATGTATAAATATTAAGAATGATTGATGCAGTTAATGTTTTAACTTGCACTGGTTCTAAAGTATTCTGTTTGGAAGATCGCATAGTAATAGAGATCTTTTACTAGATCTTTAAAAAGTGAAAGACCCTGCAGTTTGGATTCTTTTTTTTTTTATTGAAGTATAGTTGATTTACAATGTGCCAATCTCTGCTGTACAGCAGTGACTCAGTTTTACATATATATACATTCTTTTTTAATATTCTTTTCCATGATGGTTTATCCCAGTAGTTCCCTGTGGTATAGAGTAGGACCTTGTTGTTTACCCATTCTAAATGTAACAGCTTGCATCTACCAACCCCAAATTCCCAGCCCATCCCTCTCCCTCCCCCTCCCCACCTTGGCAACCACAAGTCTGATGTCTGTCTGTGAGTCTGTTAAAGACCCTGCAATTTGAATGGCATTTTTTTTCTAAAGGAAGTTTCTACCTACTCTTCCAATAATAAAATTAGAAGCTCTAGAGAGAGGTTAATGATGTAAATAGCAAACTTCTGTGCATAGTTTTGCTAAAACAAAGTCAGTTTTTAAAAATTATGATTAGCCAATTCCAGAGAAAGGCATACCAAGAGAAAGTTTGAAAATTAAATTGATCAATTATCAGCACAAATTGCTGATGATCAAGAAAATTTAATGCAAGGTAAAGTTAAAATTTCCAAATGTCTTAAGGCATTCTTTTGGAGAAGAATTTCACATTATCATTTGAAACCAAATTTTACTTCTATAGTTCAGTGGACAAAATTCTACAGTGCCCTCAAGCAAGTGCACTATCTTACCAGTAAACCACTTTATTACATCTCTAAAAGATGTCGAATAGTATTTCTAACTCTTAGCCAACTCTTGCTTCTATATTTCATGACTTTTTAAAGAAAATTAAATAAACCTTTGGTGCTATTTTTTAGAGCCTATCTTGAAATAGAGAGGGCCACAATTTCTCATTGATTTGACTTGAGCAATTTAATCTATATTATTATTTGAACATTTCCTCCAAAGTTGGTTCTTCTAGAGACATAATTATTTCTGTTATCTCCTCCCAGTTGGTCAAAACATTCCCCTCAGTTGACCCAAACTTTTCCAGTCCAGGTGACCCAACTTCAGGCCCATCCCCTGCAATCATACAGAGAATGACTTGTACCTGTGACTTTATCACATTCAGTCTGTGGATGAGCATCCCCAAAAGATGTCACTTACCACTACCCAAGATTGAAAGCTCATTTTTAATTTGTTATCTAGCACCAACCATTATTCATCTAGAAGCCTCTAACCATTACTGCTTTCCAAAAATTTTCCTCTCATTGAATTACGAGGATTTTCATCATATTTTCCAGATGGATTCATTTGCATTTTCAAGAAATAACTCTCACTCTATAATTTATTGCCTATGTTCGTAATATAAAGGTATTCGTTTGGCTGCAACTCATATTTGCATTTGTAGATTTTTAATTTGTTTAAAACACAACTGACAAATTTTATTATCTGTTGAGTCTCTCATATATATGTTAAAACTGCATAACTTCAAAGTCCAGAAGAGAAGAGTTTGCATACTTGATGCTTTGCAATCTCACCTTAAGTTTGATAGAACTTGGAGGTTTCAAAAAGCCGTATCAAGTAAATTTTACTTGGTATTACCAGTATGTTTCCCAGGCACCAAATAATTGTATAAATTGGCATCAGATATCTCAAAATAATATGTAATATCAGCCTTGTCCCCAGGAAAGGAGCAGGAAATTCCCTCATATTGCTTTATTCCTCTACTTCTTTCTCCTCTTTGCAGAGTTCTATGCTTTTTGGACCAAGAGAGCAAGCTAGCGCTATTTAGTATTTAGAGCATTATCATAGACCATTATGGTCTGCCTACAACACAATTTATTTTTAGTTGATTTATTTATCAGTTGTTGAGCACCAACTGAATGCTGTGTATAGCATCCTTAATGAATGAATAAGAACATGATTTCTGAGAACATGTCAGGTTCCCTCTGATTGTCTCCCTACCACTCCATACACACTGACAGAGTCAGCAATACCTCATCCCCTCAATATGAAATAAATGTGTTCACCAAGAAAAAAAAAATGACATGATTACTGGACTTAACTAGCTCATTTTCCAGGGAGAAGTCTGACACAAAATAGAAGTAAATTCTAATACAAAATAGATACCTGCAGGGTATATGAGGGAACTTAATTCCACCTGAAATCAGTTCTGAACTTCAAACAGTTGATTTACAAAGAATTTATAGAAACATAGTAACTCATGAGACAGGTACTGTCTCTGTAAATATCTCACAATATCCTACATGAACATTATTTTTGCAACCTAACTTGAAGGCTATACAAACCCCCAAATCATTAAGATTAATGAACAATGTCATTAAGTCTGCTTATGATCCTTCATAGGGAATTGGAAGATCAATACGAAAAATAATACTTTACTTATTCATTCCTTTTTTTGCAAAATATTAAAAATAGTACATTAGGAGAAATAGTTTTATTCAGAAGATAAAGAGTTAAAGGTCAGTATTTTATTCCCAAGGTTGACAATTCTGACTACTCTGTTTCTCAGTCATTCATTCTGCATCATCCTTAAGGTTGTTTCTTATCTGATATGCATTCCCAGCCCTGACTAAGGATGAGAACTGGCATTATTTTTAAGCACTTTAGTGCAGTCAAAGATTTTTAGTTTCCCTGAGGCATCATGCTCTATCAACAGTTCAATAAACCTGCCAAATGTTTTACTTATTCTGAAGGAAAAACAAGTTTAGAAAATATTAAGCCCTTAATATTTTGTGGACTTACATGAAGTGACTCTCCAGTAGGAATAAATGTCAAACACAGAATCTTTCCTCACAATGTCAAGCTCAGCCAAACACAGTGTTTGTTTTAGGCCACTTGAATGCAGGAATGTTTATCATTATTCCTTAGATTATATTTTATCATGAATGGCTTTACTCTAATTTGTTGGTAAAACTCAGGGGAACTGAAATTAGTCTCAAAGGTGAATACAAAACAGAAGAAGCAATACATAGCAGATACATCTCTATACAATCATACCCCAACTGAGGCAGAATCACTAAAGTCTTCTGATATACTTAGAAATACTGCTTTATTCATTGTGCTGCAAAAAAAGTAGTGTAAACCAAGATTACTCAAGGCTACTGACTGTAAACTACATGTGAGGAGTAGACTTCTGAAGATACACCAAAATATAAATTTAGCAAAAGACGCTTTCTCAAGAATTCTTTCCATTACTTACTTTCAACATACTAAGTTTGATTTAACTTAAGACCTGAGTTAAATTCCAAAGTCAGAGTGTGTGTCATTTCTCTAACCTACTTGGGGAAAACATACTTACACTGAAAGACTGTCCCTGAGACCCACTGAAAACTCTACGATACACTTAAAGTTACTTAGAAATAATGCACAAAGAAGTTCAGAAGAAGAAAATTATTAGTGTTCAAGGATAATTTTTTCTCATTCATAATTCATTTACATATTTAAGGCTACAGTTTGAAACAGAGACATTATATCTTATATACTCATGCATTTATGAAATTTTTAAAGAAAAATAGCTTATGATTTATTTATGTTCCCCTCTCTAGAAGAGCAAATAAAATTCATTTCAAAATACCATACTGCATTTTAATAGACTATATTGATTATATATTTCTTATTCCTTTCAGAGAGATAACAAGGCAGTGAAGAACCGTGGGACCGTGGGCACTGCTTCTGTCCTAGAGGTGCCTGGTGAGAACACCTGCTCAGGTGTCCAGAAGAGGCTGGTGAGAGACTCAGAAGTTGAGCAGAACTTCTGACTGACTGAGCAGATTTCAACAGACTCACAAGGCTAGATAGACGAAGTATTTTAGAACTTTTGCACTTTCGAGGTAAAAGCACTACATATACTAGAAATTGACAAGTCAAGGAGGTATTTTGTAGTGGGGTAACCACAGTAATAGTTATAATGCAACATAAAAATACCAAGCTACTTGGGGAGAGAGAGAGGGAAATAGAATAACATAAGGCTGTTTACAAGACACATACCTAAAATAGAATCTTTTCCATTTTTTAAAAGTTTGGACAAACGATAGAGAAAGACTTGTTGAACGTCTTATCATGGACACTAACAATAATGGAAAGAATTGCTAAAATGCAGTACATTAAAATTAAGAACTTCTATTCATTAAAAGATACCATTAAAAGAGAAAAGGCAAACTGCAGAGTAGGAAAAGCTATTTGTAAAACCTATCCCCGATAAAAGGCTCATATCTGGAATATTTAAGTATTTTATTTACAAATAAAAAAGACTTACAAACAAATAATGGGCAAGATAATTCAACAAACACAATGCAAAATACAATATCCACATGACCATCAGAACTACGAAAAGATGCTCATGTTGTATTGTCTGTTATCAATTAAGCATCATCCCTACCCACATTTAAGCTCTCTCATCACAAAGGAGAGGCCAACAACTATGTTTTCTAGAATCTCCTTCCCCCCATGCATCTAGTTTAGAGTTTGAGAATAAAAGGTACTTGCATTCGAGTTGAAACATAGAAAAGAAAGCAAAGCCAGAGGACCAGAAGAGCGAGATGATATGGTACTTACAAGACCTGCCTGCGGAGCTCTTGACAAACACTCCTAGGCATAAACCCAACTAAATTCCATTCATATGTGCACCAAAAAATGCGAACATTCATAGCACTGTCCCCAATATCAAGACAATAAAGATGACCCAAATGTCCACCCACTCTCTGTATTTTGATTTATCCATAAAATGGAATTACAACAGTAAAAAGGAATGAACTATAGATACATGTGCACCAACAAGTAGTGCATCCCAAGACAAATGGGTTTAAAACCAAGACCACGTCTTTTACCTTTTTCCTCTGTCTGATTTAAATATTTGTTCTGGTATAAAGATGGGATGAAACATCAACCAAGAGGATCAAATAAGAAACTCGAGGCTCTTTGTTTTTTATTCCTTTGTATCTTTACACTCCACATCCAATCAGTCTCCAAATACTATGCAGTCTAATGATAATAGGTAAAATATATTAAATACTTGCATGCCGGTCTCTATATGAAGAATTATATGTATAAAATCTAATTTGATCCTGACAATGACCCTACAAGGTTAAGTGCTATTATTCCCTTTTTCTGATGTGGAAACTGAGGCACACCAAGTTCAAGTAAGTTGTCCCGTCCCAGGGCTAGTAACTGCTGAAGCCAGGAATTAAACCCAACCATCAACTGAGAGACTATGTTCTTAACCCACTCACTAGCCAAGCTCTGGAATATTCCTCAAAATCTATGTTCCCACTCATCTCCCAATGCAGTCTGTCTCCAAAAGCCTCGTATGATCTCCCCGCTTTTTACCCCTCTTCTCCCTCGCACTGTCTCCTGTGCTGCCTGATATCTTTCTGAATAGCTTCACTACTTGCCACCTGGCCTACTCTTCTCTTTTCAACCTCTAACGGGCAGCATGTTTATGAATTAATAAGAAGTGTGGTACTTTGTTCAAAAATTATTTTGAGTTAAACTGTAGAATTTCATCCATTCAGGTTAATTGTATTGGATGGGATAGGTGCCTGGGAAAAAAATTCAGCTCTAGTAAATGAACTTACCAGTATATTTGCCTTTTTAAAATTGTTTTCTTATTTTCTTCCTTGAAGCTAAAAGCACATAATCTGTGTATACTACCAGAAAAGAAAATTGACCATTATAATACTTTCTTCTTTATGTTTTTAACACATTTACTTCTGAGAAGACTCAAGAGGATTTTTACCCTCATAGAACAGTTATGTAGTGAGACAAAGATCAGGAGAAAAGACATTACCCTGCATTTGCTGCAGCTGAGCAGCTGAGACAAATAGGGTGTTGCATCAGTATTCTTTTGGTCAGGGGAAGCATGAATGCACCAGTACTTAATGTCACAGACTCCACATCCCAAGGTGGGATTCCTCAGCTTACAGGGATGAATGTGGAGTGAAAATACTGTGCATGACGAATGTGCAGTAAAAAGCCAGCAGTGGCTTAAATTACTGTCCTCTTGGGCCAGTTGTCTCTGCATTGCCTGTAGAGATAGACTACAGACTAAACCCTATTTGCCAATATTACTGAAAAGGCTCTTTACCTTCTGCCCTCAAACCTGCCTCTGGGCCCTATATCTACCCCACTTCCTGCACTGCCAGCTCCTCTCTGGCCTGGATGACAAGAGCATTCTAATTGGTCTCCCTCATACTCTTCTACAGTCAGTTCTCCTTGCGGCAGGCAGAGTTATCCCTTTAAAAGCATAAACCTCATGCAAAACCACTGCTTTTGCATCAAATATTCTTATGATTTTCTCCCTTATTTCTTTCCAGAGAGACTTTCCTTAGCCATCGTAGCCAATAAAACATCTCTCATTATTCTCCATGCCCTTGCCCCATTCTATTTTAACCACCTACACTTACCCACCTTATCATTTTTTTTTGTTTTTTCGGCCACCCCTTGTGACATGCGGGATCTTAGTTCCCTGACCAGGGATGGAACCCATGCACCCTGCAGTGAAAGCGTGGAATCTTAACCATTGGACCACCAGGGAAGTCCCTACCATCTAGCACTTATATCATCCAACATTATATTGTCTATTTGATGATGTTTTTATAGCCTTCTTTCCTCTTTAGAATGTTAGCACGTTTCTGTTTGGTACTGAATTCCAAGCCCCTAGGACGATGCATACCACAGAGAAGGTACGTAATAAAGTGAATGAATAAACGATAAATATATGATGAAGCATACGACCCACCTACTTAAAAATGCTATTGTCTTTAGACAAGGGTATTCTAGGGTCTCTCACAAAGAAGCTTCACCTACCTTCTAGAGTCTTTACACAGCCTTCTTTGTTACAACCTACAGGGCTACACTGGATCATTTGCTATTTTCTAAGATGCTTCGAGATGTTGTGTCTTTACACCTTTCTTTATAATAAATCCTCTTCCTGGAAACCTCTACACTCTCTTCTCCACTTAGTGAAATTCTACTCATTCATTAAGATTCATCTCAACTATTATCTCCTTGTGAAGGCCCCACTGGAAAAAAAAATATCTTCAATTAGTAATAAATATGGTTTTAATAGCTGGATGAAAAAAAAAACCCTGTACTTTATTTTTTGAATGATGTTTAATTTGCTTCCATCCTTGGCCAGGTTAGTGAGACATATATTCTTGATCATTACTGTGGTTTTCTCAGGGTTATAAATGGAGGTCTTGGAAGCTTATAAAGTCCAGGGCATTTGTGGAAATGTTCTGTAGTCTTCAAACCATGCTTATCTCTGTCAACATGCCCATTGCCTAAGCTGGATTTTTTCGGAAAGGGGGGCAGCTCCAGGCCTTCCAAATCAAGCTCAGGCCCAGAATTGTATTTCTGGTACACTTAGTATTTGATGTCCCCCACTTGGATAGAAATCACCCGTCTAGGACCCTGCATGGAAGTAGGCCTAGGTATCTACTCTGGGTCAATCTCCAACCCCAGGAACCCATCACTTCTGCCATTCTCACCCCTTCTCCTAATCTCAGAGATTCTTCAGATATTTCACTTTCACTCAAGTCTGGTCCTAAAATCTAATACCCACCTCTATCCTTTCTTCTCTCTAGGACATTCTAATATATTCTCATTAATTAGGTAAATCAAAGCCAATAGAGAGGAAAGGCCACAAAAGGGCCAGGATACCTTCTTGAGGTTTGAGAGGAACAATAAAAAAGCAGTGAGAACAAAATAGACATTAACATCTCAAGAAATTACCCTTGCTACCCAGAACTAGATAAAAGTGAATTTGAAGAAAATTCCACTACTTATAGACCCACAAGTGCAGCCAGAAATATCACTTAGAAGTAGATTTTATTATTATAGAAACAGTCTAAATACTTCAGGGCAAATACGAGGTAACTGGGGAGCAACCATTCCATGAATGAAGAGTGTAATATAATTATGGAAAGCTGCCTTTCCCTACGACTTTGGTTTACTTCCATAGTCATGATCATTGATGAGCGAGTGGGTAAGAAAATCTACACAAGGAACAAAGAAGCCTATTGAGAGGGGTGTGCCTGAGCCATCACTCACTTCACCAGGAGATTCACAATTCAGAAAATGCAGTTGCACAAGGTGGTCCTGACTCATTTCTGCTGCCAGGAAAATCTCTACAGGGAAGCAACCATGAAGGAAGAAGGAGTCTGTGCTTATGACCAAGGCTCAGCACAACAGACAAGCAATTCAGGGCAAAAGACCAATGTCAAGAACACACTGAGTTGACCCAGTCAGCTGAGAAACAGAAGCTCTCATCTTGAGTCCCCAGGAATCCTGGGCAAAGGACTCTTTCAGTAAGGCATCACCAGGGCATGAACAAGTATTCATCAAACTCAGAAGGAACAGTGTTTAGCCATGACACTGTGCCTTAGCAACCAAAGAAAGGTAATCAGATTTCAGAGTTCAGACATATCCTCTTGGCCTACACAAACTCCAGAATGCTTGAAAATCAGAAAGACTAAAGGTATGTGGGGACTTGCATAATTAATTGGAATGAATTATTGCCATGTGACCATATTTGTTCCGTTCCCCCAGGTGGTGAAGCAGATGATACTCTTTAGACATGCCCAAATATCTCCAAGTAGATTGAATTCCTTGTAGCTCTAGATTTTTTTTCATACTGGAATTAAAAAGAAAAATGCAAAGTTCAATAACTGTATTGAGAGAACAGTTGAATATTTTCCATTTTAACATTCTGTATGAGATGGAATATATATCACCTTATCTTACTTGGTCAATGTCCTCTCATTTGATGTTGAGAATTTTAAGAACCTATTAATTCCAGTAACCAGATGCACTATGATGCACTATTAATTCCAGTAACTAGATGCACTATGAATTTTTCTTTTCCCCCACCTTTTATACCTTGCCTTTTCTAATTTAAAATCCTGGTTTGACTGAGAAAAAGTATATTACTATATCCATTTTTGCTTATTTCCTCCCATCTATCAGTATATCACCTTCATATGTACAATTAATGGGGTTTTCTGCTGACTCTTTAGAAAAAGATAGAATCTGTGTTTTGCCCAAATTGTGTTGATAACTAATAAGGGAAAAGGTTGTTTTATCACAGGGAAGAGTTCTCTGTGTTAGTCCCCAGTTCAGCTCTCCTCTGTCATTAGTTAAATCAGATTTTGAGGATTCTGGTCCCCACAGACATTGCTCATTCATAGGCTCCTGGAAGCACTCATTTGTGTTCTTGTTTTGACTGAGGGATAATTTGTGAGCAGCCTTTTCAGAGCGAAGCATCATTTTTCTCATTGCCTAAGACACATTGATCTTTGGGGAGAGTGGCACAATAGTGAACACAAGGTAAGTAGGCTCTAAAGTGGAAATACACCACCCCATGAAACACACAGAAACATACAGGCACCATGTGGGATCTCTACAAATCAGAGAGAAAATTCTTTACAAACTTCTTCCTACCTGTCAAATCTATCACCCAAAGAACCAGGAAAACCTTAGGCAAGCAACAATTACTTTAGACTCAGCAGGCTGGCAGGTTCGCTGACACTCACCACTGGAACTGACCCCACCCAAATATTTCGAAAGTCTTCCTTCCAAGCTACCTGACGTGAGTGTTTGTCTCACACCATCTCTCTGCTCAGATATAGAGTGAAAAATGGTCAAAATTTTACACTGCTCTTTGGTAAAACTAAATCTGTTTAAGTGCCTCTCAAAGGAAGGACTGCCAAAGGCCCAACGATTTAGCCTGACTTAGAGTTTCAGATATAATAAAACCCTCATTGGGTTCACCAAATGAGGAAACCCACTTGCTATATCCTAAAGTAAAACTTGCCAGCACTTTTCCTTCAAGGCTTACAGTTTCTCAATTCCACTGAATCTGTTGGCTACCATTAAACCCATGTCAACCCAATAATTTGGGAGATATCTGAGCTTACTACATCATCTATAATGTTATGCCTCTTAAGGGAATAGATTATAATCTGAGTAATGTCACCTATTTTGTAAATAAATGCATTTGCTACTGTCATTTTTGTACAGTTCTATCTCATGTTTTCTTATCTACGTTGACTTAGATGTGGCTTTCCCCTGCTGCCTTGCCATTGCACTTAAAGTTGTCTTCAGAGCAAGACTGCCCATTTTGCTGCAGCACAAATATCACATTTTGGCTTTGAGGGGAAGGAATAATAGTCTCTTTCTCATGATTACCACTTGCACACCATGGCTTTTTCTTTTCCATTAAAA
Source organism: Aethalodelphis obliquidens (assembly GCF_003676395.1). Lineage (NCBI taxonomy): Eukaryota > Metazoa > Chordata > Mammalia > Artiodactyla > Delphinidae > Aethalodelphis > Aethalodelphis obliquidens. The sequence continues at coordinate 53,870,438 of NW_020837947.1, read as the reverse complement.
AATGATTCTGGATGCTTTCATCTGCAAATACCACTTTTTCCTCCTCACCGCCATTACCTGCTTGATTAATTGTTATCCCACTTTTACCAAGGACTTGAAGACTGAATCACAGTCATCTTCCCCCTACCATAATTCTAGGCAGTAGTAATATCCTACGTGCATAATTTATTCAATGCTTCATTTCCTTGATCCCCTAAATTCTAGTGAGATTTTTTTATGCTCCAGATGAGGGAGGTAAAATGGGATGAGAGATGATAGTTAAGTGAGGAAGAGGGAATTCTATTCAATGCAGATTCATGAATAAAGGGGAGGAGATGAGAAAGGAATTGTTATAGATTAATTATATGACGTTTGCTGGGAATGATAAGAAATAAAGGTCAAAAGAGGCAGAGTAGGGATCTGATCATATGCCATGCTAACGAATTTTAACTGTATTTATGGGCAGCACAGAGCTATTGAATAGTGTTAAGTAGAACACTGAAATGACCAGACACTGTGGGTGGTTATATGCAGTTTGAATCATAATATTCAGGTTGTTCTTAAGTTCTGGAAAATTATGAGCCTTGAGAGCTTTGAATATTTTATTTTCCCCAGTCCCCTTAATGTCTATTTCCTGGATTCCTATTAGACATATTTTAGAAATTTTTTCATCTGTGTCTCTTAAGTTCTTTTTTATATTTTTCACCTCCCTATTTCTCTGTGCTGAGTGATTTCCTCAAGTATACCTTCAAATTCTCTATTTTTCTTTGACTAGCTAGTCTGTTGTTTAATTACTGTTCACTATTATTGTTATATGAATTCTACTACTTCTTTGACAATCTAAACATACTCATTTTGATTTCTCTTCATTCTTCACTTCCTAGGGTATCCAGTCAGTCAACTCTCCATACGGGCAGATGTGGAACCCTTGGATACAAAGGGCCAACTGTTCTATACCATTTTATACAAAGGACTTGGAGCACCTGTTGATTTTGGTATCCATGGTGGTCCCAGGACCAATCCCTTGAGGATAATGAGAGATGACTAATTTTCTTGTCTTTTGTTTTTTGTTTTTTTGCTAATTCTTTCTCATGACGTTAAACTTCCTTACGTTCTTTGTAATTTTCTGTCTTTGATCTCATTTTCAGAATATCTTCTGTGCACTGAGCATGGGCATGGTCCTGCATGATACAAGTAGTTTAGACTTCACTATGGGGTGTTTTGCCTTGTAACTTTCACTAGAGTCTTTTGGAATAGCACTTTTACCTTATTCTTTTGTCTTTGGGTTTCTTAGTCCTAAGAGTTATAGAAGAATTTAAGCCTCATACCCACAAATGATGCTGTTTAGAGGCTTCAGTAAATTACAGTTGAATCTCTTACAACCCATGTTGAGGATAGATAGCCTACTTTGATGTGCTGACCTTAAGAAAGTCATACTTTTTTGGCTGCTAGAGACCAGTCTTAACTTTATCTCCTGTGTGACCCCATTCTTATTTATCTGCCACTTTTCAAGTTCCATTTTTGCATCAGTGTAATTATCCAATTTAAAAAATATCTGGAATTACAGATTAAAAAGCTTAAGATCAATGTGTCCATATAATATTTGCTTTATGTATTAAATTAAAGGTTGTACATGCATTTCTAATTGTAATTCTCCTTAAAATATTACTATTGTTTTGTTGTTGTTGTTTTAAAAAATCTATCTTCAGACTTGATTTTGGAAAATAACCAGCTAGTCCTAAAATTTTCTACGTGACTCATGACTCAAATATTTATTGATTCTTGAATATTTTATGAAGAGGTATAAAAATAACTATTAATTATATATATATGTATATTCATAAAGTAACTATTTTATTAGGATATCTTTCAAGGTACCCTAGCTCAAGGATTTTTTAAAAATTCATTAACTTGTCTAAGATTCCATCATGTCACAATTTCAAAAGATATCCTCAGTTATGCCATTTTGTCCAATGTCTTCCCCAGGTGATACTGCTTAGAGTCGTACTGATTTCCAACAGGGATTTTACCTCACAGACTTAATGATAGTCATGTTGATATATTTCTTTTGATCTATTTCACTAGAACTCAAGAAACCCTCAATATAAATATTCTATAACCATTCTGCATATGTTAAGTTCTATCCAACTCAAAGGACGTCTTTAGATACCTGGGTATCAATCAAGAAAGAACACAATAGCCCTATAGTATGTCTCCCTAGGGTTGTTACGACAGGTGGGCTTTAAAATATTGAAAGAAAACTATAGTCCAGACTTTCCTTGGAATTTTATACAATAATATTTTACCTTTCAAAACTGTCCAATAAATCTTTCTCTATAGCTTAGTCTTCATGTGAATACTCATCTACCTGGGCATCACTTGAAAAATGTATTATTTCTTCCTTCATAAATCTCACATGTGGTCCATCAAATATTGTACATGAGAGGTAAGCAGATTAAAGACACAATTGAAAAACTGATCACTGTTATTTGCTCTTAGGCAAATTTCTAACAATAGCAAAAGACTTTTTTTTTTTCTTTTGCGGTACACGGGCCTCTCACTGTTGTGGCCTCCCCCGTTGCGGAGCACAGGCTCCGGACGTGCAGGCTCAGGAACCATGGCTTACGGGCCTAGCCGCTCCGCGGCATGTGGGATCTTCCCGAACTGGGGCACGAACCCACATCCCCTGCATCGTCAGGCGGACTCCCAACCACTGCACCACCAGGGAAGCCCCAGTGAAAGACATTTTTATAGCGGTCATAAATCTCTCGATAAGGGAAAGCTTTTTTAAAACCCAGAATGCAAACTAATAAATACTGGAGGAATGATAAAATTAGAAAATCACTATTTGTGACACCCAGTGAAATGATCTAACCAAGCAAGAGTCATCGATGGATGCTAAAAGCAATAGATAAAACTTGTATAAGATATTCACAGTGTGCAAAAGTATCACATTACAAGTAACATGCTAATTACAGAGGAGAACCTAACTTGACAGGGGAGTAAACTGGTGTTCACCATCTTCCAGTTGTTAAACATGGCATCACTAACAGTTAAGGATCATATGACATCAGGTATCTTCTGATGTGATACAAAAGAAAAACATGCTCTGCCTTTGAAGTATTTTTGCATTAAATGTTTAACCTGAATTGAATCAAGCCATAGACCTAATTTTCAATATATAAGAAATACAGCAAATAGAAGAACCCCATGAGGAAAAAATAGGCAAATTCAGGATGCGAAATGCAACTGGACTTATTTCTTCAAAAAGCCAGGGCCTTTAGGGGAATAAAAATTTAGAGGACTGTTCTAGATTAAAAGAGACTAAGGAGGCATAACCAAATACATATGTGACCCTTGATCGGAAACTTGGTTGGTTAGAGAAAGCAACTATAGATATATTGGGGATAATTAGGGAAATTAGAGTATGATCTGGGGACTAGATGATTTGGGGGATTTGTAATTATTTTTAAGGGTGATAATGGCATTGTGATTACAAGGTTAACGCCATTTGTAGAAAATGCATACTAAAGTATTAAGGAGAGAAGAGTCATGATTTCTATAGCTTACATTCAAATGGCCCAGCCTCCCCTGGCAAAACAATAATTTGGCAAATAGTAAAAGCAAATGGTAAAAATATTAGTAATTACTGAACCCAGACGATGAGAATATAAGTGTTTGTTCTATCCATTGGGGTTCGATCAAAAGGGCAGAATCACCAAGAGTGATGTACAATAAGGGAAACAGATCTTTGCATGTGCAGGAGCTAAGGGAGTCTCTCTGTGCACCCTTAGCTCTGGATCTACTGTTGAGCCTGAAGTCACTATGAGTCAGACAGTTTGGAAGGGAAGCTGGGTGTGGACAAGAACAAGGAGAATGTGGAAACTACAAGAATAAACTGGAACCCCGTCTGTCTCTCAGCATCTCCAGCCTCACTGGCAGGGGTAACCTGCAGGAACAGCTGGCAGCATTTACCACAGAGCTGCACATGAATTTGCCCAGAGATGCGGAAGCTGAAGGAGGAGCTCCAGCAGAAGCCGGGAAAGGGGCTGGTCTAGGTGCTGCCCCACTTCCACAATGAGAGACTCCATCAGCAAGAGCATGTCTAGCACCCTGTATAAGGTTCAAAGCATAAAAATTAAAGCTGCTGTTTCATATCTGCTTTCCAAAAATCAGGCACAAGATGTCTTTTTTGGTCAGGGCTAATTGGAAACCACAGAGAGACAGGAATTCTGGGAAATTAAGCTGATACAATACAAAGATACCACAATACATTTATCTTTGGTACTTATAGAAATCTTCATATCATGCCCCAGAAAAACAATTTTCATATCAAATGTTAAAGAAATACCTTATTATCATTTTATCACACAGAATAAATCTTTATAAGCTAATGTTTACAATCTAAATATAACAATTAGGTTTTTAAAATTTGTACCTTCATAATCTTGATAAATTCGAAAGGGTAGGGACACTCCTCTGACAAATGAAATTCTAATTTAATTATTGTAAGCTGTGGTTGTGTCTTTCCTGCAATAAAAGCTCGAATATAAAGGTACTGATACAGAAATTAGTTGGAATAGTTTCATGCCTACCTGCCAACCTAATAGTTATATAAGAGCCTTTCTTCTCCCTGATGATACAAACTAGAAATTGCTAATAATGAACATGGATCTGTCATTTTAGAGAGCCAGACTTAACATCACTTACCCAAAACAGTGAGCAGTGAATTCGTGCAAGTAAATTAAATAATTAAAATATTCCAGCAAGTGGCTAAAATAACACAGGCAGTGGCTTGAAAATCAGAAGCTCTACCAGGGTGCTCAAGCTTGCATGAATGTTCAGATCCCCTGGGCCCTACCTCACGTGACCACCTGAACCAAAATATCGGGAGGTTGAGCCCTGGCATCAGGTTATGAGAAGCACACTGGTTATTGTAATGCCAAGAAAGGTTAAAAACCACTGAAATCCTGGATGGGGAAGTGACTAGATAAGAAGGTAAGTAGTGAGAAGGTAAGTACTGTAATTAACGATAAAAACAAATGGAGTGTCAGAGATGGAAAAAATTAATCCTAAATGGGTGACTCAGAGAATTTATAGAAAAGAGAGAATTTAACTTAGACCTTGAAAAACAGATATAAATTCATCATTTGGATTTTGATAGGGAAGGACGTTCCTGGAAATGATAGGAGCCTAAGCAAAACACTGTGGGTAGGAAACTGGAGGCAAGCTTGGAGAAAAGGCAAGGAATCCTGTCCCCAGGTGAATGGGGAGTGAGGTGACAACATAAGGAATCTAGGAGTGGTGAATCTGAGTGGGCACTGTGTTTACTTCTACCAGAAGGCAATCTTTAAAGTCGAGAAGAATATCTAAGATAAAAGCAGAGATTATTTGATGTGTGAGTAGATAAGCAGAGCCTCTTTAGTCTAAGGAACACAGCCAGCCATATTCACCAAAGCTAGGAGGCTATGGCTGGGCCCACAGGCTAGTTTTTAATCTGCATGTAGCCTCATGTGTATATACCAGTATCTGTAGAGATAGTGTCGTTCTGTAAGTGTGCCAGGGCATGAGAAAGTTTTGGAAACACTGATCTACCCTACAACCATTTTGTTTGATGTATAGAGATGACTGCCTACCCTTGGAATTCTCATGCCCTACTAAGCCTAAAAATTAAATAGAAAAGTGAAAATTAAAATGTTATTGAATAGCCAGGACATGGAAGCAACCTAAGTGTCCATCAACAGATGAATGGATAAAGAAGATGTGGCACATATATACAACGGAATATTACTCAGCCATAAAAAGAAATGAAATTGAGTTATTTGTAGTGAGGTGGATGGATCTAGAGTCTATCATACAGAGTGAAGTAAGTCAGAAAGACAAATACCATATGTTAACACATATATATGGAATCTAAGAAAAAAAATGTCATGAAGAACCTAGGGGTAAGACAGGAATAAATACACAGACCTACTGGAGAATGGACTTGAGGATATGGGGAGGGGGAAGGGTAAGCTGGGACGAAGTGAGAGAGTGGCATGGACATATATACACTACCAAACGTAAAATAGATAGCTAGTGGGAAGCAGCTGCATAGCACGGGGAGATCAGCTTGGTGCTTTTTGACCACTTAGAGGGGTGGGATAGGGAGGGTGGGAGGGAGGGAGACACAAGAGGGAAGAGTTATGGGAACATATGTATAACTGATTCACTTTGTTATAAAGCAGAAACTAACACACCATTGTAAAGCAATTATACTCCAATAAAGATGTTAAAATAAAATAGAATAAAATAAACCACACACACACAAAATAAAATAATATGTTATTAAAAAAACACAAATATATTGAGAAAATATAGTAAAGTATACAAGGAGAAAAAAAAATCAGTCTACCAAAATATATTTCAACTCAGTGAGTTTTTTAACCTTTCTTTTTTTCAAATAAGTAACACATTCTTTGGTGATAAAAAGGATAGAAAGGGGTAAATGTGGAACAGAGCATATTTAATCAAATGTCATGTCCTTCAGCCATTCAATTATTCTTCCTGAAGAAACCACTGTCACTAATTAATTTTTATTGTTTCAGAAATAGTCGATGTAGAAGCTGTGCAGAAAAGAGTTAACATAGCAGGCCTGAGACTGCCATCCTAAGAGAGGATCCTTGCAACGTTGGCCATTGGCTGGTGTTTGGGAACTTAAACTGGGCAATGTTTCCACCACACCCTCACTAACAAGAGTGTCTTACTCTGCCTAGACTGTGCAAACACGGTAGTTTATGCTGAATAGATTCCTTCTGGGAATCTGGAATTTTGATATGTGCCAGGCTGGGGGTGCCTATGTGACCAACTCCCAGTAAAAACCCTGGGCTCTGAGTCTCTACTGAGCTTCCCTGGAAAATAACACTCCATACTTGTTACTATAATTTGTAGCTGGAGAAAGTAATGACTCCCTGGGGACAGGGCTCTTGAAAGTTTGCGCTTTCCTCCCGACTTTACATCATGTGCTTTTTCCCTGTGCTGAATTTGCTTTGTATCTTTTGCTGTAATAAATTATATTCATCAATATGACTGTATACTGAGTCCTATGAGTTTTCCTAGTGAATCACTGAACATGATGGCCTTGCATACCGCCCACCCAATATACAAGCATATATGACAATTTTACACAATGGTAGCACAGTATATACATTGTGCTGAATCTTAACTTTTGAATATAGTATATGTCTTTGACAGTCTTCTTTTGGGGGCACATAGGCCCAGCTTATCCTTCTTAACAGCAAATAGTATTTTACTATATGAATGTATCATAACTTATTTAATTAGTCCTTTATTAGGGATATTTGGGTATGTCCAGTCCTTTCCTATTACAAAAACTCTGCAGTGAGAATCTTTGTAAATGGTTCACTTGCTCTTTGTGTCAGTAGATCCATCTTTTTGAAAACAAACAAAGAGTAGCATTGCCAGATCAAAGGTGATGAAAATTTTTTCATTCTAAATGCTATTGCCAAGGGACCTTCAAAATGGCAGAAGAGTAAGACCCGGAGATCACCTTCCTCCCCACAAATACATCAAAAATACATCTACATGTGGAACAACTCCTACAGAACACCTACTGAAAGCTGGCAGAAGACCTCAGATTTCCCAAAAGGCAAGAAACTCTCCACGTACCTGGGTAGGGCAAAAGAAAAAAGAAAAAACAGAGAAAAAAGAATAGGGATGGGACCTGCACCTCTGGGAGGGAGCTGTGAAGGAGGAAAGGTTTCCACACACTAGGAAGTCCCTTCACTGGTGGAGACGGGGTGGAGTGGGGGAAGCTTCAGAGCCATGGAGGAGAGAGCGGCAACAGGGGTGCGGAGGGCAAAGCGGAGAGATTCCCACACAGAGGACTGGTGCTGACCAGCGCTGACCAGCCCGAGAGGCTTGTCTGCTCACCTGCCAGCTGGGACAGGTGGGGGCTTCAGAAGTCAGAACGCAGGGAGAGGACTAGGGTTGGCTGCGTGAACACAGCCTGAGGGGACTGGTGTGCCACAGCTAGCCGGGAGGGAGTCCGGGAAGAAGTCTGGACCTGCCTAAGAGGCAAGAGACCATTGTTTTGGAGTGCGTGGGGAGAGGGGATTCCTTCCCCGTCTGCCCACAGAAGGCAGAGCAACACCTAAATGAGCTCCAGAGTTGGGCGCAAGCCATGGCTATCACCTCAAACCCCAGAGACAGGCATGAAATGCTAAAACTGCTGCTGCAGCCCCCAAGAATCCTGTGTGCAAGCACAGGTCACTATCCACAGCCCCTCTCCAGGGAACCTGTATGGCACACCACAGCCAGGGTCCCATAATCCAGGGACAACTTCTCTGGGAGAACACACAGTGCACCTCAGGCTGCTGCAACGTCACACCAGCCTCTGCCGCCACAGGCTCGCCCCGCATTCCAAGTATAACTACCATACCCCTCCCTCCCCCCGGCCAAAGTGAGCCAGAGCCCCCTAATCAGCCGCTGCTTTACCCCATCCTGTCTGGGCGGGAACAGATGCCTGAGGGTAACCTACAAACAAAGCGGGGGCCAAAACCAAAGCTGAACCCCAGGAACTGTGTGAACAAAGAAGAGAAAGGGAAATCTCTCCCAGCAGCCTCAGGAGCAGTGGATTAAATCCCCACAATCTACTTGGTGTACCCTGCATCTGTGGAATACCTGAACAGATAATGAATCATCCCAAAATTGAGGTGGTGAACCTTGGGAGCAACTCTAGACTTGGGGTTTGCTGTCTGTGAATGATTTGTTTCTGATTTTCATTTTTATCTTACTTTAGTTTTTAGCTCTTGTTATCATTGGTGGATTTGTTTATTAGTTTGGTTGCTCTCTTTATTATTATTATTTTTAATTTATTTTAATAAATTTTTAATTTATTATTTTTTTCTTTCTTTTTTTTCTCCTTTTTCTCCTGAGCCATGTGGCTGACAGGGTCGTGGAGCTCTGGTCTGGTGTCAGGCCTGAGACTCTGAGGTGGGAGAGCCGAGTTCAGAACACTGGACTACCAGAGACCTCCTGGCCGAATGTAATATAAATTGGCGAGAGCTCTCCCAGGGATCTCAATGCTAAGACCCAGCTCCACCCAACAGCCAGCAAGCTCCAGTGCTGGATGCCCGATGCCAAACAACTAGCAAGACAGGAACACAACCCCACCCATTAGCAGAGAGGCTGCCTAAAATCATACAAAGTTCACAGACACCCCAAAATATACTACCGGACACAGCCCTGCCCACCAGAAAAACAAGATCCAGCCCCACCCACCAGGAAACAGGCACCAGTCCCCTCCACCAGGAAGCCTACACAACCTCCTGAACCAACCTCACCCACTAGGGGCAGACACCAAAAACAACGGGAACTACGAACCTGCAGCCTGTGAAAAGGAGACCCCAAACACAGTAAGTTAAACAAAATGAGAAGACAGAGAAACACACAGCAGATGAAGGAGCAAGGTAAAAACTCACCAGACCAAACAAATGAAGAGGAAATAGACAGTCTACCTGAAAACGAATTCAGAGTAATGATAGTAAAGATGATACAAAATCTTAGAAATAGAATGGAGAAAAGGCAAGAAACATTTAACAAGGACCTAGAAGAACTAAAGAGTAAACAATGATGAACAACACAATAAATGAAATTAAAAATTCTCTAGAAGGGGGTTTCCATGGCGGCGCAGTGGTTGAGAGTCTGCCTGCCGATGCAGGGGACACAGGTTCGTGCCCCGGTCTGGAAAGATCCCACATGCCGCAGAGTGGCTAGGCCCGTGAGACATGGCCGCTGAGCCTGCGTGTCCGGAGCCTGTGCTCCGCAATGGGAGAGGCCACAACAGTGAGAGGCCCACGTACTGCCAAAAAAAAAAAGTTCTCTAGAAGGAATCAACAGCAGAATAACTGAGGCAAAAGAACAGATAAGTGACCTGGAAGATAAAATAGTGGAAACAATTACTGCAGAGCAGAACAAAGAAAAATGAATGAAAGAATTGAGGACAGTCTCAGAGGCCTCTGGGAAAATATTAAATGCACCAACATTCAAATTATAGGGGTCCCAGAAGAAGAAGGGAAAAAGAAAGTGTCTGAGAAAATATTTGAAGAGATTATAGTGAAAACTTCCCTAACATGGGAAAGGAAATAGTCAATCAAGTCCAGGAAGCACAGAGAGACACATAAAGGATAAAACGAAGGAGAAACATGCCAAGACACAAGTAAATCAAACTATCAAGAATTAAATACAGAGAAAAAATATTAAAAGTAGCAAGGGAAAAGCAACAAATAACATAAAAGGGAATGCCCATAAGGTTAACAGCTGACATTCCAGCAGAAACTCTGCAAACCAGAAGGGAGTGGCAGGACATATTTAAAGTGATGAAAGGGAAAAACTACACCCAAGATTACTCTACCCAGAAAGTATCTCATTCAGATTTGAAAGACAAATTAAAATCTTTACAGACAAGAAAAGCTAAGAGAATTCAGCACCACCAAACCAGCTTTACAACAAATGCTAAAGGAACTTCTCTAGGCAGGAAACACAAGACAAGGAAAACACCTACAAAAGCAAACCCAAAACAATTAAGAAAATGGTAACAGGAACATACATATTGATAATTACCTTAAATGTAAACGGATTAAATACTCCAACCAAAAAACATAGACTGGCTGAATGGATACAAACACAAGACCCATTTATATGCTGTCTACAAGAGACCCACTTCAGACCTAGGGACACAAAGAGACTGAGATTGAGGGGATTGAAAAAGACATTCCATGCAAATGGAAACCAAAAGAAAGTTGCAGCAGCAATTCTCATATCAGACAAAATAGACTTTAAAATAAAGACTATTACAAGAGACAAGGAAGGACACTACATAATGATCAAGGGATCAATCCAAGAAAAAGATATAACGATTGTAGATATTTATGCACCCAACACAGGAGCACCTCAATACATAAGACAAATGCTAACAGCCACAAAAGGGGAAATCAACAGTAACACAGTAATAATAGGGGACTTTAACACTCCTCTTTCACCAATGGACAGATCAACCAAAATGAAAATAACTAAGGAAACACAAGCTTTAAATGGTACATTACACAAGATGGACTTAATTGACATTTATAGAACATTCCATCCAAAAACAACAGAATACACTTTCTTCTCAAGTGCTCATGGAACATTTTCCAGGACAGATCATATCTTGAGTCACAAATCAAGCCTTGGTAAATTTAAGAAAATTGAAATCATATCAAGTATCTTTTCCGACCACAACCCTAGGAGACTAGATATAAACTACAGGAAAAAATATGTAAAAAATACAAATACATGGAGGCTAAACAATACACTACCAAATAACCAAGAGATCACTGATGAAATCAAAGAGGAAATCAAAAAATACCCAGGAACAAATGACAATGAATACACGATGACCCAAAACCTATGGAATGCAGTAAAAGCAGTTCTAAGAGGGAAGTTTATAACAATACAATCCTACCTCAAGAAACGAAAAACATCTCAACTAAACCACCTAAAGCAATTAGAGAAAGAAGAACAAAAAACCCCCAAAAGTTAGCAGAAGGAAAGAAATCATAAAGATCAGATCAGAAATAAATGAAAAAGAAATGAAGAAAACAATAGCAAAGATCAATAAAACTAAAAGCTGGTTCTTTGAGAAGATAAAAAAATTGATAAACCATTAGCCAGACTCATCAAGAAAAAAAGAGAGAAGACTCAAGTCAACAGAATTAGAAATGAAAAAGTAACAACTGACACTACAGAAACACAAAGGATCATGAGGGATTACTACAAGCAACTATATACCAATAAAATGGACAACCTGGAAAATAATGGACAAATTTTTAGAAAAGCACGTGTCAAGACTGAATCAGGAAGAAATAGAAAATATAAACAGACCAATCACAAGCACTGAAATTGAGACTGTCATTAAAAATCTTCCAACAAACAAAAGCCCAGGACCAGATGGCTTCACAGGCAAATTTTACCACACATTTAGAGAAGAGCTAACACCTATCCTTCTCAAACTTTTCCAAAATAGAGCAGAGGGAGGAACACTCCCAAACTCACTCTATGAGGCCACATCACCCGGATACCAAAACCAGAAAAAGATGTCACAAAGAAAGAAAACTACAGGCCAGTATCTCTCATGAACATAGATGCAAAAATCCTCAACAAAATAGTAGCAAACAGAATCCAACAGCACATTAAAGGACCATACACCGTGATCAAGTGGAGTTTATCCCAGGAATGCAAGCATTCTTCAATATACACAAATCAATCAGTGTGATACACCATATCAAGAAAATGAAGGAGAAAAACCGTAAGATCATCTCAATTGATGGAGAAAAAGCTTTCAACACAATTCAACCTCCATTTATGATAAAAACTCTCCAGAAAGTAGGCATAGAGGGAATCTACCTCAACATAATAAAGGCCATATATGAGAAACACACAGCCAACATCTTTCTCAATCGTGAAAAACTGAAACCATTTCCTCTAAGATCAGGAACAAGACAAGGTTGCTCACTCTAACCACTATTATTCAACATAATTTTGGAAGTTTTAGCCACAGCAATCAGAGAAGAAAAAGAAACAAAAGGAATCCAAATGAGAAAAAAAGAACTAAAACTCTCACTGTTTGCAGATGACACGATACTATACATAGAGAATCCTAAAGATGCTACCAGGAAACTACTAGAGCTAATCAATGAATTTGGTAAAGTAGCAGGATACAAAATTAATGCACAGAAATCTCTTGCATTCCTATAGACTAACGATGAAAAATCTGAAAGAGAAATTAAGGAAACACTCCCATTTACCACTGCCACAAAAAGAATAAAATACCTAGGAATAAACCTACCTAAGGAGTCAAAAGACCTCTATGCAGAAAACTAAAGACACTGATGAAAGAAACTAAAGGTAATACAAACACATGGAGAGATATACCGTGTTCTTGGATTGGAAGAATTAACATTGTGAAAATGTCTCTACTACCCAAAGCAATCTACAGATTCAATGCAATCCCTATCAAACTACCACTGGCATTTTTCACAGAACTAGAGCAAAAAATTTCACAATTTGTATGGAAACACAAAAGACCCCAAATAGCCAAAGCAATCTTGAGAAAGAAAAACGGAGCTGGAGGAATCAGGCTTCCCAACTTCAGACTATAGTACAAAGCTACAGTAATCAAAATAGCATGGTACTGGCACAAAAACAGAAATATAGATCAATGGAACAGGATAGAAAGCCCAGAGATAGACCCACGCACATATGGTCACCTTATTTTTGATAAAGGAGGCAAGAATATACAATGGAGAAAAGATAGCCTCTTCAATAAGTGGTGCTGGGAAAACTGGACAGCTACATATAAAAGAATGAAATTAGAACACTGCCTAACACCATACACAAAAATAAACTCAAAATGGATTAAAGACCTAAATGTAAGGCCAGACACTATAAAACTCAGAGGAAGACACAGGCAGAACACTCTATGAGTTAAATCACAGCAAGATCCTCTTTAACCCACCTCCTAGAGAAATGGAAATAAAAACAAAAGTAAATAAGTGGGACCTAATGAAACTTAAAAGCTTTTGCACAGCAAAGGAAACCATAATCAAGACAAAAAGACAACCCTCAGAATGGGAGAAAATATTTGCAAACAAAGCAACTGACAAAGGATTAATCTCCAAAATTTACAAGCAGCTCATGCAGCTCAATATCAAAAAAATAACAACCCAATCCAAAAATGGGCAGAAGACCTAAATATACATTTCTTCAAAGAAGGTATACAGATTGCCAACAAACACATGAAAGGATGCTCAACATTACTAATCATTAGAGAAATGCAAATCAAAACTACAATGAGGTATCACCTCACACCAGTCAGAATGGCCATCATAAAAAAATCTACAAACAATTAATACTGGAGAGGGTGTGGAGAAAAGGGAACCCTCTTGCACTGTTGGTGCGAATGTAAATTGATACAGCCCCTATGGAGAACATTATGGAGGTTCCTTAAAAAAGTAAAAATAGAACTACCATATGACCCAGCAATCCCACTACTGGGCATATACCCAGAGAAAACCATAATTCAAAAAGAGTCGTGTACCACAATGTTCATTGCAGCACTATTTACAATAGCCAGGACATGGAAGCAACCTAAGTGTCCATCAACAGATGAATGGATAAAGAAGATGTGGCACATACATACAATGGAATATTACTCAGCCATAAAAAGAAATGAAATTGAGTTATTTGTAGTGAGGTGGATGGACCTAGAGTCTGTCATACAGAGTGAAATAAGTCAGAAAGAGAAAAACAAATACCATATGCTAACACATATATGTGGAATCTAACAAAAAGAAAAAATGGTTCTGAAGAACCTAGGGGCAGGACAGGAATAAAGATGCAGACGTAGAGAATGGACTTGAGGATATGGGAGGGGGAGGGGTAAGCTGTGACAAAGCGAGAGAGTGGCATGGACATATATACACTACCAAACGTAAAATAGATAGCTAGTGGGAAGGAGCTCCATAGCACAGGGAGATCAGCTCGGTGCTCTGTGACCACCTAGAGGGGTGGGATAGGGAGAAGATATGGGGATATATGTATAGCTGATTCACTTCGTTATACAGCAGAAACTATCAGAACTTTGTAAAGCAATTATACTCCAATAAAGATGTTTAAAAAAATAAATAAATAAAATAAATGCTATTGCCAATTGTGTTCCTTATAAATCAGGTCAATTTTACCTCCACCATTGTATGAAAATGTGTTTCTCTTAGAATTTGCCAAAATTGTAGTTTATTACAAAGATTGATCCTTTGCTAATCTGAAAAGGAGGAAATGATAGTGAAGTTTCAACTGATATTACTCTTATATTAATGAGGCTAAAGATCTTTTTTATAAAAACAATATTTTTTTTTTACTGTCTTATGCTTGGTTCTTTTTTCTATTATATTCCTAGAATTTTTCTCACTGACTTGTAGGAGTTCTTTAATCATTAAGAAAATTAACATCGTTTTTTTGATATGAATTGCAAATATTTTATCCCAAGTTGTTGTTTATTCATTGCCTTTGTTCATGGTACACTTTAAAGCTGAAATATTTTATGGTTATATAAATTTTTGTGGCTTCTTGGATTTGTGTCAAACTTGGGTTCTCCTGAAACCCATATTCCTTAAACAATATAAATCAAACATTTTATGTTCTATACTTTCTGCCTGAAATATAAAAATATAAAAGCATAGTAATGAAATGTACAAAAGTATATTTAAAAGAGAAAAGTATAATTTCTTAAATTCTATTTCAAGTAAAATAAATTGGCAATTTTACATCACATTTGTTTCACCCATTCCTGATCTATGATTAAGAACATTAACATCCCAAATGACACATTCTAAGGACACCATGTTTCAACTGCTTTGGCACTAGTGCGTAAATAAATCTTAATTTCAGACTCTAGTTGACATTTCAACTGGCTATTATAAATTACTTGAATTCTTTTACAAGTGAATTTGTTTTAAAAGCCTCTAAAAGAAGCCGATGGACAGGATATGACACTGGCCAACCTCTATTTTCACTACGAATTTTAGACATGCATATCTGAAATCTCTGAATATTTATTTGACTGTTGCCTTGCAGGAATTACATTTAAGAAGAAGAATACTCAGTGTATATACCATCTATTTATTCAATGTACAACTTACCGTCAGAGATTCCAAATTAGAAAACAAAAAAATAAGAATTTTATTCTAATAAACTGCCTATTAATCTCCTCTCCCTCCCTACTTACTTTCCTTTCTTTCCTCCATTGTCCCCTCCCCTACTCTCCCCCTCCTTTCCTTCCTCTATCCACCCATACCCCTACCCATCCTACACCCATTCTTTCCTTCCTGGTATTTAGTCAGTCATAATTAATGATGATTAGAGCTACTCTACATACTGAGTTTATGTTGAGATCTGTGCTAAATGGCTACACGCATACCAAGTGAAATGTGTTACTGATGAGGAAATTGAGGCTTGAAACTGTTAAGTAACTTGACCAATATCACAAAAATGAAAGGTTAAGGACTGAAATCCAGCTGTTTCTAACTCTAGCCCAGCCCCTTAACCTAAGCTTCCTGGCATTTTTAAGTATAAATCATTGGACTATATTTCATCTTTCTATTCTGTTCACATACTTACATAATGCCCCTTTCGTTACTATATACAAGCAGAAACAAAATAACCTATAAAGTCGTAAAAATCAAAAGGGAATAATATTGACATTACCCCAAATTACTGCTCCTCATGGGAAATGAGCCCTCAATTTATTTCACATTCCTCACACAATAGTCCTAAATTAGTGAAATAATCTGGTCACAGGCAAATAGTTTACTCTCTCCCTCACCATTAAAGTATAATGCCCTGGCTGCCTTAGGACTAGATCCTCATTAGAGGCTCACAAAATTGGGCTGGCTGGCATCAATCCCCAGGCATGAGCACTTTAACACACCATCTCCAGTATTTTTAAATTTTTCCTTAAGGACCTACTGTATAGCACAGAGAACTATATTCAATATTTTGTAATAACCTATAAGGGAAAAGAATCTGAAATATATATATATATTTGTATATCTGAACCACTTTGCTGTACACCTGAAACTAACACAGCATTGTAAATCAACTATACTTCAACTTAAAAAATAAAATTTAAAAAAATTTTCTCCTCTCTCCTTTTTATGTTCCCTTCTTCATTTAGCGAAAACCCCTCCTTCCTGACCCTATTGCTTCTTCCCTCCAACCCTTATTACTCTAAGTTGCTTTTTCTTTTGTCTCTAACATTGATAAATTAACTAATGCCTTAGCTTTGTTTTTTGTTTGTTTGTTTTTTGCGGTACGTGGGCCTCCCACTGTTGTGGCCTCTCCCGTTGCGGAGCACAGGCTCTGGACGCGCAGGCTCAGCGGCCATGGCTCACGGGTCCAGCCGCTTCGCGGCATGTGGGATCTTCCCCGATCGGGGCACGAACCCGTGTCCCCTGCATCGGCAGGCGGACTCAACCACTGCACCACCAGGGAAGCCCTAATGCCTTAGCTTTAACTAATGGGTTTCCACAGCACTCCTTGCCTTCCCTCCCACCAATCTCCAAACTTCATTCGTCTAACTTTTTTTGTGAAAATGTGCAACTTTATTGAATTTTTATTTACCTCATAGAGTGTGAATCCCATGTTCCTTAAAAAAAAAAAAAAAAAAAAGTGTGCCAGGTAGTACCCTTCACACTCAGAGCTTATAGAGAAAGGAAAATAACACATAATGATGCTCATTATGTGTTAGACAATTTATATAATACATCATTGCAACCTCCCTTAAGATAAAGACCTAAAACTGAAGCTCAGACATTTTCAATAGTGTATCTATTATTACACAGTTAAAACATGGCTGAACCAGGATCTGAACCTATATAATACTTGAAGTGATTTTCTTTGTACTCCACCACCCAGACATACTGCTTCTTTTGTGGAGTTCCAAGAACTAAAATGTTTGTCTGATTCATAATGATATGAGCTCTTTGGCCATTTATTTGTATTAATTGTTCGACTCTGAAGAACTCAAAAATACTTTTTTATTTCTCTTTTTTCTTGCTCATCTTTGAACACAGTAGATAGTAAGAAATTTGATAGATTTGTTAAGATTGTCTTTCTAATTTATACAGTTTTCTTATGTATCTCAGATTGTATCATTAGAGGAATTTCTTATCTCCTTACATTTGTAAAACATATGTACACCTATTAGACTCCCCGGGTCTTAGCTCTGTTTATCTTAAGTATCAGTATGTACCCTCACTGAAGGTTCACAGTGAGGTTTATTCATAAAGTGTCTCACTCATTATTTCCAGTTTGACTGTGTTATTACACAACTTCACATTCTATAATTGATCCAAACAGCTTCAACAAGCAACGAGCAATGTTGACAAGCCATACTAAAGCAAATTTTTGAATACGAAATTACACCAATAAAAAGATCATTGAAATTTTGGTGATCATCATTAATGTAATACTATTAATTCTAAAAATATATATGTATTCAAATGACATTTTAAAATTGATCATAAGATTAGAATCTTGGTGTTCCTAAAATTAAAAGTCCTTAATATGAATGACTCATCATCCATCCCCCCAGATTTCTTAAAGGTTACCATATAAATCCTGGTTACTACAATTCAGATGCTTAATGCTAATAACCACAGCATAGACCACAACTTAAGTTGTTAGAAATCAGTATGAATAGTGATTTAACCTGCATGGAAACCTTTTTTTGTTTGTTTATTGAGAAGTTGCTCCAACCTCCTCTGTGATACTTGGCAAGTGTCTATGTCATTACAATAAACTCAACCATGGATAACATGATTTTTCTTTAAATGAATGCAGCCTTTATTATGCTTCCCCCTTTTAATTCAAAGTACTATCGCTTTATATTGTGTATTTTCTTTTTGGCTTGGTCTTACCCTCCGATAGCTATAGTAATGTGAAACAACAAATTGAATCTTCAGACAAGTACCCTAGATTCATCTTTATACTTTTCATAATTCTTATTTTGACTCACTCATCTATAAAATGAATCTTGGACCAAAAGATTTTCAAAATCCTTCCAGCGTGAATATTCTATGTGCCTCAAACTGACGGAGAACAACGTACTACCCAGGCACAGAAAACAATTTTCAAGCTCAAATACATATTTCAAAATTTCAAGCCCAACAGTTACTGCCATAGAATTTTGTCCAGATTTTTACATCTTACTACTTGAGTAAGGCCACTTTCATTTAAAAATACTACCAATTATAATGTAAATGCCCATTTTACACGTATGCAAATAGGTACAGAGAGGTAGAATATCGATGTCGTGCTGCTACAGTCCCATCAAGAGTTAAAAGTTAAGAAAACGTAAAAGGAGTTGAAGTTTGCTTATATCCATCACACATCTGCCTTTCAATCTTCCTTGATAGCTTCCTTTCCTTCCCCTTACCTCAAATATTCCACTCAAGGAATGTGTCATTTATCGCAAGGGAAAACTCCTATGGGTGTTTCACGTAATGTCAGGGTTCACAGCTCACTCCTTTTGTTTACTATATTCTTTAATGTAGTCCTTGGCAGATGGTAAAAGCAAAATAATTAAGGAACACAGCTTTATTACTGATTATGGATTTGATATTTACGACCAGAAGATAATTTATAATCTTCGATTCTAAATACCATTACCTAAAGCAAACGTTTTACTTGCACATTCATATCAGATTTTAAGGTGCGCTGAATGAAAACAAACACAGGCTCATAAAATTTTGACATTTGTTCTTAAATACTCGTATTATTTCTAAGTTCTTATATTAAAAAATTAAGTGCATGAGACTTTTCCTCTGTGTCAAGGTACTTTCAAGACAATTGAAAAAGAAGGAAAGCAGATGAATCTTGGGGCTTCTACATGACAAGACAGCATGAGGGAAAGACCTGGGAAAGAAGTAAAAAAGTGAAATACAAATTTAGCTAGGAAAGCTCTCAGGAGAATGACAAGGAGTCACAGCATTTTAAGACCAGTGATTCAGATGGGAAAAAAGAGGGGCAGGAAAACATACTTCACAGAAATATCAGCTAGTACGTGAATTTTTAAAGAAAGAACCAGCCAAACGAAACTCGAGATAATGAAGACATCGCTGGCTTTCTCTGTAAGGAAGGCTGTTAGCAGGCAAGATACTCGTATGGTTAATGGGAGTATCCCAGGAAATGTTCATATCAAATATTTGATATGAGATGGGTTTCCACAGTCATATCAAAACCGTAAGGAACATTTAGTGAAGTCTTACATTATGTGGGTCCAAGTCTTTTCTCTGCAGTTTGTCACATTATTTTTTTAAGATGATTTTTTAAGAGCAGTTTTAGGTTCACAGCAAAACTGAGAGGAAGGTACAAAGATTTCCCATATACACCCTGCCCCCGGGCACATAGGCATAACTTCTTCCTTCACCAGAGAGTAGTACAATTACGCTGACTGCAAGAAAAACGACCAACATAAAAATTGTGAGTTAAGTTTTATTCAGGAACTGTACTGAGGACAGTAGCCTGGGAAATAGCTACTGCTCTGAATAGGTAGGGGAAGAGCCAGTATTTATATGAATTTTTCTGGCTAGGAAATATACGTAGTCTAGCATACATCTCAATAAAACATTACTGCTAATCGCAAAAACGGATATCTCAAGTTAATGATTTTAGTGCTTTTCTATGTATGGGAAGATGCAAGAACCTGGGGTCATTGCAATTCTTCCTTAGATATGCATCTTAACTCTCTAGGGGGCTTATATCTAAAACACAGAATGCTTCATCCTATTTTTCTCCATCCTGAATTCCCCCTAGGGCACACCGTCAGTGGGCAACTGCAGTGGGTTGTTACTCAACCTTTTGTGTAACTGGATGATGAGCAAGGCTGTTCTTTTCATTTACGCCTTCAACTGATGAACCAACATTAACACGCCATTATTATCCAGAGGTCAAAGTTTATATTAAGTTTACTCTTGTTGTACATTCTATGGGTTTGGACAAGTGTATAATGACATGTATCCACCACTATAATACCATACAGAGTAGTTTTACTGTCCTATAAATCCTCTGTGCTCCATGTCACTCCCCACCCTCCTTAACCCATGGAAACAACTGATCGTTTTACTGTCTCCATAGCTTTGCCTTTTCCAGAATGTCATATAGTTGGAATCATATAGCATGCAGCATTTTCAAGTTGGCTTCTTTCACTTGATAATATGCATTTAAGTTTCTTCCACGTCTTTTCATGAAGGGTGATGTTATTTTTTTTAAAATATTTTTATAAACACAAGAATACCATTCAGAGGATCACAATAAGAACGCAATGAGAAGCATTAGGAAAATGAAGCTTCCTGAAGGAATAGTGGATTCATCTCTCCTTTCAGGGCGAGTACCACTGAGTAGAATGGCAGGCAGAATCACTCACATTCTTAAATTATTTTTCTTGAAAGGATTATTTTTGCTTAGTTTATCTTTAAACATCTCGCTTTGTTTTATTTTTGCTAAACCCTTAGTTTAAATTTTTGCCAGTTTAATGCAAAATAACATGAGTGCCAGCTATGATTATGTTTATTGTCTGAATAGAATTGTATGAAATGACATTGTGAACAAAAAATAGAAGGGATTTGTGCAGGAGGATTCTTCCTTTTGCATACTATGTCGAAAAGAATGTGCTGAGGGTGAAGTAACCTTGAAAAGTGTCACCATCTGCTCCCTCACTGGGGCAGACATTTGTTTGTACAGCGCCACACAGTAAAAGTTACAGTGGGTGTAGTAGATGGGTTTCCACAGGCGCTGAGGCAGGCTGGTAATCTATAGCACCAGGATTTTTCAATCACCATGGTATAAGAGATACTTCTTTTTCCTTCAAGCTTGATGATAAATAGCAAGTGGTAATGGGCCTCAGGGTCAGAAAGACATCAGGGAATGTCTGGGTGTGTGGCAGGTAGAGAGGGCCCATCCCATCCAAAGAGGGCAGTTGATACCCTAGATTTTTGTGATGCAGGAAGATGAGCCCAGTGTTGTCAGATGGTGCAAAAGAAGCTGGAAAGTCAGGGTTTTTTTGTAATATCTCTAAATTTCAGCAATCAATTCTAGGCTGACCAACACTGTTCTAACCAAACAAAGCACATTTTTAGGCCAGATGCTGCCTAAATCAATGGGGCAGGTGTAAGTTTGTAAGGCTGATCTAAGTGGAATAACTGAAGAGAAAACCCCAACTCTGAAGCCACTTCTGATCGAAGGTATGTTCCCCTGAAGAAACACTATCAGAGACAGAGCCTCCCTGGAAAAAGCCATGCTCATAATCCCCTGCACCCTGAACTGTACATATACAAGCTGAAAGCCTTCCCTTCCCTATTCAAACCAAATATACAGAGTGACTCTTATGTGCCAGACAATGGCACCTTTCGTTCCCTCTCAGTCTGTCCTACTAATATGTATCACAGGGCCAAAAAGCAAGAGAATGAGGAAAAACTAGGTTAGGAGGTAATGATATGTAGAGAGAAGCAACCTAACTATTGCCTGGAAGGGGGAAAGCTTCTGATATGGTAAACTAAGAACAAAGCAAGTTGAGAGAGCTCACCAGTTTTTAAAAACAAGATATAAATATTTCTTTTAAAAAGTAGAAAAACCACTTAAAATCTATCTTTGGTCATAGCTAATTTAGTTTTGAGTAGATTGTAAATCCCCTTTTTCTACATGTCCTACATTGCTTCATATTTTTACTAATGCTTGACACAATACATTGCACATGGCAGATGTGCGAAGTTGATGAATTGATTTGTCATTGCAAAGACAAAAAATATATACACTAAAAAACTTTTTTCTCTATCTCAGTGCAAATTTTCCTATATGAAGACATAATTCCCACAGAGATTTTGAAACCTTTAATCAAAAATTTAAAGAAAAAAATATATGAATAGGAAATAGCAGCAAAAAAAAAAAAAAAGATTTAGTCTAGGTTTCTTTTATTTCTAATTAAAGTTGCCTTGAGTTCAAAACTAGTTTAAAATTACAGGAGAATCAGCCCTACTTTGCCTCAAAACAATGGGGAAGAACAGTGGGAAAGAGACAGGGATAGGCAGTATCTAACACATAAATATGTATATATTTTCTCATATAGATGAGTTATAAAAACATTACAGAGATTTATCTATGCTCTTCACCCAGCTTCCTCTAACATTAACAGTTTGCATAACTATTGTACAATTATGAAAACTAAGAAATTAACAGGGCCACAATTCTATTAACTATAGACTATACTTGGATTTCACTTGTTTTTGTAATGTTCTATCTCTGTTCCAGAAACCAGCCCCGTGTCTCACAACTCATTTAGTTGTCGTATGTCCTCGTATCTGCTCTCTTTGACATTTCCTAAATCTTCCTTTGTCCTTCATGTCACTGACACTTTGAGTTGTACTGGAAAGGTGTTTTGTACAATGTCCTCTGAATTGCGTTTATCTTATTTTTTTATGCTTAGATTGATTTTATGCATCGTACCAGGGGGTGGCTCATTCTTTTTAACAACTGCCATTATTATATTATTTGCAAGTCTACAGATGGGCACCGTCAATAGTCTATTCTTTTTTTTTTTTTTTTTTGTGGTACGCGGGCCTCTCACCACCGTGGCCTCTCCCTCTGCGGAGCACAGGCTCCGGCCACACAGGCCCAGCGGCCATGGCCCACGGGCCCAGCCACTCCGCGGCATGCGGGATCCTCCCAGACGGGGACATGAACCCAGGTCCCCTGCATCGGCAGGCGGACTCCCAATCACTGCGCCACCAGGGAAGCCCAGTCTATTCTTTTTATAAATACTAAGAACATCGCTACAATAAGTGTCTTGGAAAGATATGTGATGCCTCTCATGTGAGAGACAAATTCCAAAAAGTAGGATTTCTGGATCGGGTAGAATTCCTGGGCCTTTTGACAGACATTGCTAAATTGCTCCCTATGAAGTTAGCACTGATTTACACTGTCATCAGCAATGCTCTCCCTACCAGTTTTTTAGTAATCCATTCTTTCCCCATAACTTGAAATTGTGGCTGTTTTTATTCTACTTTATATTATAGTAATTTGGGCGCAGTTTTTGTCTTCCCTAATATATTGTCAACCTATTGGGGACTGAATTTGTGTCTCTCAGTGTTTCTGAAACAATGTATTCCACATCAGAAGAACAAAGTAGATATTCATTAAATGGATGAGTAACCCAGGTCAGCGTTAGACCTTAATTCCAGGTTACTTTGCTCTAGGCACCAATCATAACAGGTGGACTGCTGTTTCTCAACAATGAAGGGCCCAAATATGCAATGAGGAGATGTGTGCCAGGCGGTCACCATTAAACAATCATTATCAAATAACTTTGAGCATCAGGGTCTCTTTGGGCTGTAGAAGTTAAACACACCTCTTTTTACAGAATTTCTATATTCCAACAGTTAAAAAAGAAGATAACAGGCCCCAAATGGAGTCACGGTACTAAGCCCATTTCACCAAACCAAGACTTAATACCTAACTTAATTACCGTTTCACCCTCTCCCAGGAGGGGAAATTTGATCTAGTCGGTCCGGAATTACCTGGTCAGCACTAGTGAGGAAATCTGCCCGATAAACCCCTGCCCTCCCCTGAAGGAAGGTGATCTGCCACAATCCCCTCTTTGCTAGTAGCTCCTCGTCCTACCCCCTTCTGCCTAGAAAAGTCTTTCATTTTGTACAGCTCCTCAGTGCTCCCTTCTACCTGCTAGATGGGGTGCTGCCCGATTCATGAATCCCATGAATCCCAGCTGGTGGTTAGTCCCAGCAGCTGGAAATGCATTTTATATATTTAGCTTCTCAATGTAGTAAGTGTTACACATAGAAAGAAGACTTAATAGACCTCAGCCAAGTTTCACATGATTAAAAAAGAAAAACATTTAACTGATGATACTTCTAAATGATTTTGTTCTTACCAGTAGCTAAGGGGGTTGTTCAAACAGATAAGTTATTGTCTCTTAGAATTCTATCTTGAGTGACCTGCCCTTAGTTAAGAACATTAAATCTTATCTCTTAGTTGAGGTAAGATTTAATGTTCAGAACCACCTGCTAAGGCAGGAGTCTCATTCAACACAACCTGCTCACTGTGAAGCTACCACACCGTAAAGGTTGCTTGAAAGGGCGGCAGTTTTCTCTTGGGTGTGTTCTCAGACTCATACCAACTCAATAATCCCCCGAGGGGTGTTGGGCTAAGCTTTTTCCTTCAGGCACAGATCACAACTGTCATGGAGGTCTAAGCCCTTGAAAGTCTCAGAAAAAGGGACTGGAAGAAACCTAATTAAAGGTTATATATTAATTACAGAACTACACATCAGCATTTTTATTTTCCAAAAAAAGACTGCGATTCAGTCCATAACCACAATGACAGGGTAAGAGTATCTTTAAAATAGTTATGACCAGGACTGTCAGCTCAAAAGAGAAAGGTGTAGATTATTAATATTTTTTCCATGTATGCTAGAAGCCTGTCTTAGAATATTCAAAATTATAACTTCAAATGTCTTCAAATGAGTGTCTACTTTGCAATTAATGCTAGCTTTTATTGCAGAAAAAAAGGAAAAAAAACCCTCAAATTATTCTTTCTCCTAATTATCTTTTTTTTTTTAAAAATGGGTTATGGCTCTCAGCAGTAGTTTTGACTTGATAAAGAGCTTTTATTATATTTTGGTTTAGCTCCCAAAGGCTTTAATTAAGTTCAATTATAACAATTTTTGGAAGTCTGTCACTCCTATATTATTGTATGTCCTTTAAATCTGAGGTTACCTGAGCAAATAGAGCAATTAAGCGGTTGTGACTAATACATATATCCCCTTGTGATATTGGATACTGATACCTAAAAAAGAAAGAAGCCTCAGATGTTTTATCTTGATAGTTCCAGATTTCTGGCACGACATAGTCAGAGATGTCCCTTCATGGTAAACCCAACCCCCCGCTTTATTTCTCTCAAAAGCCACTTTAGCCTGAATGGTCCAGATTAGGGTTTCCACATCTTAACTTCACATTGTCTCCCTAGCCGCTGACACTCTAATTTAGAAAATGTCTTCTCCACTCTGTGCCTGAAATTCATTCAACGATGGAAAGTTACACATGAAAAACATTTTGCTCCTGTCTAAACAAAATCACGAACTTGGAATAAACGAACAGTTTAGTCATTTGGGTTTTAAATATTTGCAAGCTTCTAACCACCTCTCAAAGCAGTAAAGCTATTGAAACCTCTACATATAATAATGAGCAATAAAGACACACAGTTTGATACTTAATAACCCATATGTACTCGCGATTCAAGTGACTGCATCATAATGAGTTTTGTCTCATGGCGGGGGAAACTTGTCTAAATATATGTCACTGATATTTCAGATTAAAGTCAGACTTTTACATGAGAGCACCGCTGGAGATGGGGAACTCTATGGGTACACTTTGTTGTGGAAAATATTGTCATTATTGAATAACCTTCTCTCAATCTGAGCTGGAGAGAGTACGTCAAGAGGATGCAGTGTTTCTGCCCATTATTTGCCTGTTGGAAGGCGGCCCAGCCAATCTGCCCCAAGCTCAGGAGCCCGAGAGCCTGAGCTAATTTTGAAGAATCTAACAAAGGTTGCACATCCTCAATCCATGTGAGTGCCGAAGAATACAGATTTCAGCAGACAATTCTCTACCTTGATTTTATACAATTTTACACTCATAGAAATAAGCTCTTTTTCAAGCTATGTTCCTTTAGAAGGGCACGTAGTCATTCTGTCTGAAGTATACCTGATAAACAGCTTCATGGGAAAAGAGGAGGTCAGCACTTGACCACCAGTTAATATATGAACTCTCAGCATGAAGAACACCAACCCTGCACACTGTGGAGGAAGCTCAGCTTTTCTGCTCTAAGGATATAAAAGGATAGCTTCTGCTTAAAGTCGGCCAATGCCATGTGCTCCCCCTTCCTGCCTCACTTGGAGCCTGATCCAGAGACACACTATCATGTCCCTGGTCATGTCATGACTATCAGTGTCATGTGTGCTGGCGAGCAGTCTTCCCTACTCAACTCCTACAGCGGAACAACACAAGATGTCCTAGCGCTGCCTGGTAACAGTGGGTTTGATGTGACTGAATGGGAAAACTGAGCTATTTCAGCCAAGGAAGATATTTGATGATTTTACAGAAGAGGGATCAGAACCTCTACATTTCTCCCCACAGAGCAACTGTTGTCAGTTCAAGACCTTCTAGAAAGTTCTTCTTGAGAAAGAAACATTCAGGGAGTCTTACTGAGCATCCTTTTTGGGACAGACATTTTACGAACACTTATGGGAGATGCAAAGAGAAATAACACATGGTCTTGACTTTCAAGATCATAACCTAAAGGATACTTTTCCACCAAGAGCCATAAAAAAATGGACAGAGGCAAATATTAAGCCAGCTTTTCACTAAAGTCGATAGACTATTTGAACTTTACCTAAGAGAGACTTTCATCTTCTGATCCTGAAACTTTCCAGAATATTAAAATGTGATTCCAAATTAAAATGAAACAATATTCTAAATAACTTGCCATATTTAGGTTTGAGACTGCATTCTATTCAAGCATATGTCCTTGTTAGAGAGCTCAATTTTCATAAAGGCTGTCAGTGTTCTCCCCAACTTTGCTGACTGTTAAAGCTTACTTCTTGGCACTGATTCACTGACACTCAACAGCTGTTCTCCAGGCACCTGTCATGGAGGATAACCCCGGCCCACTGCAGCAAAACTAAGCCAAACTTGGTCCAGAGCAATAAAAATAAATGTCTACAAGAATTTGCAATAGTTTAAACTCATTTGATTTTAAGGTACAGAAACCTCCTTTCCATTCGTTATAGGAAACAGAGATGTCTCATGGAAGCCAAGATCAGGGATGTGATCAGGCCTCAGAGATGGATTCATATCTGTGTCTTATGTGCATTTGCCTCTGCATACCTGATCCATGACTCCCTCTATCTACTGACCAACACCCGCTACTTGGGTTCATAAGTCTAGCTAAAGATGTCTAATCTTGACTATATATGAGTTATTTTATAACTTCAGCCTCCATAAGAGAGGCTATCACCTCTCTCTCTGTATGCAACCCCTCCCTCCATCCCAATACTAAATACCATGGGAAAGAGCTATTATTGCTCGAGAGGTAGCATGATTCGTGCTGAACTAATAAATTATGGGCAAAGAATAGTGTCTAGAGTAAATAGCAGCCTGGTGCATCTTGGATCAGGTTCCCATGCCAAGAGGTCAGGACTATGATTTGCAAAATTGCTGCTATGGGTTTACTATTATGTAGGTTACAGGGACGAGAAAGCAACCAAATCATGTGTGGGTGAGTGGGAATGGGGAAGGCAACACATTAGGGTCCACAACAGATATTCAGGGATCCCATTTCTATAGAAATTTTAAAATGTAATGATTAAGCAGAGGGCGGCTTACTTGCTAACCTCAGCAGTGACTGCCCAAAGAAATGAGTCACGGGTGATGCCTTTAGCTGATCAGGAGAGTTTTTACAAGAGACATCCTCAAGGCACTTACTGTGAAGATGTTGTTGAGGACCTTCCTCATTATTTCAGGTAGATATACAAGAAACACGTCCCCAGATCTCAGTATTGGGACAAATATGTTTTTGTTATATGGATCCCAGGGTATATGTAACAAAACATGTTGCTCTCTTCACATTTGCTTCTGGACATTCAGAAGTGCTAAGTATACTTTTAGACCTCTTTTGTATATTATCTGCCTATCCTGATTCACCTTACTTTTTTAAAAAAAATGTTATTTTTACCTGTGATCCCTCAGTTATTTTAAATCTTTTTCCTTGTGATTTTATGTGCATGTAAGCTGCCCCTTCTATTTTATTGAATTGGTTGTGGCTTAAAAAAATTTTTTTTGAGTTTAGGAAAAATTTTTTCATGTTCAGGTCTGTATCGCAGACAAAATAATTTTTAAATGGCAAAGCTGTATCGTTTTTGTCGATGTAAAAAAGCGTAAAATTTCCCAGGGCTTGCTCAGCAAGTCTCAAGTTATTTTTCTGTTTTGGCAGTCCTAGTTAGAAATCCTTCTCTTCCCTTGTATTTTCTCATGCTCTGTTGTAATTACTGCTTCCTGGTCCCAAAAGCCTTCTTCAAGTTTCCTTCCAAAAGTAAGGATTGTGTTTAAAAAATTTCTCCCATGGTTAGAAATTTCAAAACATACCCAAAAGGTACAAAATGAAGAGTAATGCTGTGTTTCAAGTAGCTTTCATGTGTCAAGAAAAGAATATCTGCCTATGTTTCACTCCACAGGGAGACAGGCATATACGTGACCCTCCTCTGAAGTACTGACACTACACAAACTCAGAAACTCCTTTACTCCACCCCTTTATCAACTTACCATTGAAACACAAGCCATTCAGGTAAGTTTTCAGCATCTCCTGGGTAGCCGGGTTAGAAAGTGCTCTATCTGGAAGTGCTGCCTTTATCAGAAGCACTGCAGTTAACCTGTGCTCCTCAGCCCTGGAAAGAGACGAGCTCTTTCTGTCTTTAGTCCAGACAAGGTGTAGGGGGCCCAGCCCTTTGGCATCTCTAATTGAGTCATGGCCACACAGCTGGGCCTTCTGGCTTGTCACGGTCAAGTGCCTCTTTACTAGAAAACATCCTAGCACAACTGGACAAAACATTTGCTTTCTCCTCAACATTGACATACGTTTGACTGGTTAGAAGCCACAAAAAATTCTAAAACAGTGATGTATTAACAGTTAAACTCATAGATAAGCAGGTTATTTTGTATTTCAACTACACTCAATTTCTCTCTTTTCAGAAATCTTTGGTGATGATACCTCAGATTGCTAGCAGAGGGGTACCAGGAGTTATCATTTACTGAAGAACAGTGATTGACCTTTGACAGCGACTCACTGTTGGCCTTTAAAACACTAATCATCTATTTTTACTCCATTCTCTAAACATTATTAAGCACCAAGCATCGGAGTGATAAAGGTTAACAAGACACATTTTCCTTGTCCTTGAGCAGCTTAAAGCCCAGTGCAGGAGACAGAAATGTAAAGAATTAAGTTATGACCTAATGAGTATGAGGAAAAAAGCTGAAGCAATGACAAAATGCTCTTAGAGCATATTAATAGGACAAAGAAACCAATTTGGGATAACATTTTAAAGAGATACTGTTCTCTGAGCTGAATTTTAAGATGGGCGATTAGAGGGTTGGAAAGGAAGGGATGTCACAGCAGGTGCCTAAGGTGCGCTCTGGGAAAAGAGCTACAGCAAGGTTTCTCAACCTCAGCATTATTGGCATTTGGGGCTGGATAATACTTTGCTGTGGAAGGTTGTCCTGTGCATTGTGGCATGTTTAACAGCATCCCTGGCCTCTACACATTGCACGTCAGTAGGACACCCCACTGACAGCCAAAAAAATGCTGTGACAGACAACGTCTCCAGACATTGCTGAATATTCCCTGGGATAGAAAGCAAAATTGACCCTTGTTGAGAACAACTAACCTACAGGAGTTTATTAAAGCATCGAATAGGGACAGGGGCTGGTTGATGGTGACTGAAAGGGAGATTGGCGCTAGACTGAAGGGTCTTATACACCAGCCTAAGGTTATGTTGAATGATTTAGGATATTTTACAGATAGTCCTAAATTTTTTATTCATATTAATTTGTAGTGCTTCTCCAAATAAACCCCTGCTTAATGCAGACATTACAAGCAGTTTGACACCACGTATATCAGAGATATTAATCAATTTCCAAGTGTGTCCTGGGAAAGGTTACTTCTAGCTTTCAGTACATATCTGGCTGTACAATTTCTCCTCCAACTGCTGTTTAATCCTATTTTCAGAAATTTCTTAGGTGTCACCATTGACACCACTTCATTCTGTTGCCTCCAGCAAAAGAAGGGCAAAAAAAGAGCACAAAATTGAACCAAGCAAGAACGGCACTCAATAACATTTTTTAAATAAATCATTGAATGGATGCATGCACAGGCCTATTACATAATTAAGTGAGGGAAGGGGAGAAATTAAGGAAAAGAGGGGAAAGAAAGAATGGTGGCGGAAAGGAGGAAGTCTTTCAATATAGTATTAAAAACATCTCTTGTGTAGTTAGGAAATTGGCTCTAAACAAAACTAAGCAATGACATCCTTTTTGGAAAAGATATTTTTCCAAGGGGACTATTAAAGGTATTAACACTTGCTAGGTCATAAAAGCTCTGATACATTGCTGAAAAGTTAGTCTCACTATTTTATAGTTAAACCTTATATTCAATCCTTTAAAATGACTAACAATGAAAAAAGCAATGCTAAATTGAGAACTGCTAAACATGATCTTAAGGCAAAGGGCAACTTGTGCCTGAGTTTGAAAGACCTAAAATCATACATTTGGGATCACACTAAATATTGTGTGCCTTTGAGTTGGTCCATCATTTGAGCCAGAGCTTTGAGAGTCTAACACCGTGAAGCAACTGCCTGGTAAGGATAAAGGGATAGAAAACACAGCACAAACAAATTTCCTGCATTTTAAAGGCAGGATTGCCATGCACATCAGGGTGTAAGGGGAAGGCACTGATGCTATAGAGACACAGCTCAAGGGAGACTTTTTGAAAGTAGGGTTGGAACAGTTTGATATGAATGCCTCTGCTCACCTCAGGAAATGTTGCAAGAGAAAAGAGGGCAGCAAGAAGAGACATGTCTGGAGACATTTTCTTAGAAAGTTATCTGGTGGCCTTCAGTAACCCATGGTGTCTCCCTCAAAGAAGGCTTTTGAATCCTTTGACTCTGGTGAAAGGGTGCTATCACTTCCTGTTTTCTCAGAGAGGTAGATAAGGAAATTATGAAGTTGAGAACTGTATATAGTACAATGTGTTATATTAAATAGTTTCACAGTGCATTTGTCTAGTTACTGTGCTTCTTGATTAATCTCTTTTCCCAAATTTTTTATTGTGGTAAAATAAATATAATATTTACCATCTTAACCATTATTAATGTACAGTTCAGTGATATTAAGTATAGTCATAATGATGTGAAACTATCAGCACTATCTATCTCCAGAACTCTTTTATCTTGTAAAACCTGAAACGCTATACCCATTAAACAATAAATTCCCCATTCCCACCTCTCCCCAAATCCCAGGAATCCCAAATCTAATTTCTGTCTCCATAAATTTGACTAATCTAAGCACCTCATATAAGTGGAATCATATAGTTTTTGTCTTTTTGTGACTGGATTTTTTGCACCTAGCATAACATCCTCAAGGTTTATCCATGTTTTAGTATATGTCAGAATTTCCTTCCCTTCTAAGGCTGAGTAGTATTCCATTGTACATATATACCACATTTTCCCCATCATTACTTGTTCAAAATACTGTCTTTTCCCCCTTGAATGGTCTGTGTACCTTTGTCAAAAATCATCTGACTATATATGTGAGGATTTATTTCTGGCTTTGCTATGCTATTCAGTTAGTCTCTATTTCTATCTTTATGCCAGTACACAGTGTTTTGATTACTGTAGTTTTGTAGGAAGTTTTGAAATCAGGAAGTGGGCGTCCTCCAGCTTTGTTCTTCATCTTCAAGATTATTTTGGCTATTTGAGGTCCCTTGAGATTCTATGAGTTTTAGGATGGGTTTTTCTATTTCTGCAAAACATGTCATTGGGATTTTGATATGGGTTGCACTGAAATTGTAAATCAGTGAAGGTAGTAATATGAGGTGTACTAACTCACATTCCATCAACAGGAGATGTGTCCCCATTTATCTGTCTTTAATTTCTTTCAGCAATGTTTGGTAGTTTTCATTGTACAGGTCTTTCACATCATTGGTTATGTTAATGCCTAAGTATTTTATTCTTTTTTAATGCTACCATATATGAATGGAATTATTTGTAATTTCCGTTTTCATATTGTTCACCGTCGGTGTATAGAAGTGCAACTGATTCGTGTGTTGACTTTATATATTACATCTTCTGTGCGCCTAAAGACAAACGAATAATTCTTTAGGGGCATTAGTATTGTAAATCATGTAGAAAATAAAAAGAACAGTTACAAACAATTGTCACAATAATACTAGATTTTATAATTGCCCATGTATTTACCTTTATTTAGGTCTTTATTTCTTCATACGGCTTTCAGTTACTGTCTAGTGTCCTTTCATTTCACCCTGGAAGGAGGGACTCCCTTGAGCATTTCTTGCAGGGCAGTCTAGCAGTGATGAAATTCATCAATTTTGTTTATCTGGAAATGTCTTAATTTCTCCCTCTCTTTTAAAGAATGGTTTTGCCAGGAATAGGGTTCTTGTTTGTTTTTTTCTTTAAACACTCTGAATATATCAGCCCACTGCCTTCTGGCCTCCAAATTTCTGATGAGAAACATGCTCATAATCTTACTGAGGATCCCTTGTATGTAATGAGTCACTTCTAAGTCTGATTTTCATGTGTCTTATGTGGCTCTCTTTGAATTCATCTTACTTGGAGTTCATTGAACTTCTTGGGCGTTTACATTCATATCCTTCAACAAATTTGGGAAGTCTTCAGTCATTGTTCCAATATTATCTGCCCCTTTCTCTGTCTCTTCTTCTTCTGGGACTCCCACAAAGTATATTGTTGTTCCATTTGATGGTGTTCCAAAGGTTCCTTAGGCTTCCTTCAATCCTAGTTTTTCGTGTTCCTCACACTCAATTTTTATTGTCCTATCTTACACTTTGCTGATTTTTTCTTCTGCCTGCTCAAATCTGCATATGAATCCCTCCAGTGATTTTTCTTTTTTTCATTTCAGTTATTGTATTTTCAGCTCCAGATTTTTTTTTTTGTTTCTTTTTAGGTTTTCTCTTTACTGATATTCCCATTTTATTCATACATTGTTCTCTTGACTTCCTTTCATGTCTTCCTTTAGTTCTTTGAGTATGTTTAAAACAGCTGTTATAAAAACTTTGTCTAGTAGATTTGCCATCAGATCTTCTTCAGAGATAGTTTGTTGATTTCTTTTTCCCTTTAGGTCATACTTTGTTTCTTTGTATGCCTTGTGCTATATTTTGTTTTTGAAAAGTAGATATTTGAACCTAATGATGTTGTTAGGTCTGAAGATCAGATTCACCCTTTTCCCCAGAGTTTGCCGTTTTTGTTACCGATTTTGGTTTTTTGATTGTTAAAGGTTGTCTCTGTGTCAAGGATAAGACTAAGGTATAAACTTAAGTTCTTCTTAGGTCTTTTCTAAGCCTGCAACTTTCCCTGGGCAAGTGCAGTCACTTACTAATTTTATCCATAGATGCTTTGTTATGGTTGGCTTTGAATGTTCTAATCTTTAATGTTTGGCTTCCAAATATGAAAAAAGAAGAAAATAAGTGGAGAAAAGGGTGCCAGTCCTTAAAGTCCCCCTGGAAGTTACTTCAGCCAGATAGGGAGGGGCTTGCAACAATGTGGGGAAGTACAAAAAAAAATGGCTGCTTGCTTCTTTGTCTGCATCTCTGTGGTCAAAATACCAATTGGTGATCAAACACAGGTTCCTGATATCTGAAGGACAACGTCATTTTTTCCACACTTTGACTCCCTCAAGCTGTGTACAGGTTGACCTGGAACATGTGCACAGCTGCCTAACATGGGGCTGGGGTGGAAGAATGGGTAGCTACTACTGTGCTAAGAGCTGAAATTGACCAAAATTAACTGCAATTTACACTATCCTTGAAAGTTGTAAACCTTAAGTAGACCCCAGAGTTCCACAATACTTACATCAGACAGATTCTGGTGGTGCGACTGTTGTCTAGTGGGAGACAGATTCCTGGTACTTCCTACGTCACCATCTTAGCATCATCCTTGATTAATCTATTTTTATACATATTAAAATATTTTATTCTTATTTCATACAAGTATATACCACATTATACTTGATTAAATATTGTGTCCATGACCCTGCAACAAAGTGTTTGCAAATTCGCTTCTTGGCTGGAAGCATGACTCCAGCGTTTTTTGCTTTGGGGGTTTTTTTCAGTATTATTTCCACAGGAAAATCATTCATTTGAGCATGAAATACCTTAGTCAGAAACAAAACCTATGGTAATAACAAGATACTCAGTCAGTTGTTACTTCATTTTACCAGGTTTTAAAATAATAAAGTGTATATTTTTAGAACCTAAAAGAAGCATGTGACCCATCTTTCCAGATTTGACCTTCTGCTTTTTATCAAAGATCCTTAGCCCCTTAGAAATTAAAGTTTGAAAGAGTTTAAAATCAAATGTGTATAATAAGTTGAATGTAGGTTGTTATCAAATAAATTATTTATTTTACCTTATGTTTGTGGATTATCAAAGTAATACCTGACCATCATAGAAAATTTGACAACAAAAAACTATACAAGCCAGAGAAAAATCTCTCCAATTCCACCACTCTTAACATTTTGACACAGAAAAACGTCACCTCTGATCATAGTACTAACATTTTAATGTAGTTCCTTTCACTCTTGTTCTATCGCATTTTTTTGCATTGTTGAGATATTGTTTACTTTATTCTGCTTTAAGGTTTGTTTGATACTATATGATGATAACTTCAAGTTTTTTTTTAACTCCTCTGGAAAGTCGTTGTTAATGGCTAGATAGCACTCCTTAAATGATTATGCAAGGTTGAAAATAAATCAAAAAGAATTTAACTTTTAAAAATATTAATAGTAATAAAATAGCAAGCACTTGTTAAAATTATTGACTTGGATCTAAATGTACCAAAATGAAAAAATTCTGTAATATTCTCAAATGAATAAACAGTGTCATATGTAAGATGATCCATTTGCGATTAAAGAATACATACATGAGCATACCTAATGCACATGTAAAGATATAGGCAATGGAAAGGAAGGATACACCTCGAATGCTAAGAGCATTTACCTCATGAATGGATTAGAAATTTTTACAATGAAAATGTATTATTACACTTAACTGAAAAAATTTTAAGTATTTTAAAACAAAAGTTCATGGCAAAAGCTTAAGACGATATAAAAGGTTATGAAAATAACTCATTCCCACCACTCAAAGAATCATTACTCTTTTAACATATAAATTTCTAAATATAAGGTTTTGCACACACACTGCATGTTATTTCTTATAAAAATTGTATCACACAAACCTGGCATTTATCACTTCTATGCTGTGTATATTTCCATATTAATCAATTTTATAGCTAAATATAATCTACTTAAATTTTCCCTCTTTATGGTTAGATTATTTTTTTGCCTTATAAACAATGATATAGCACCATATACTTAAACCAACAACTTTGCATTTGTGTGCAATCATTCCCCTTTATGAAAGTAATCTGTCTACCAGAATTTCTCCTAAAATGGTTTACTATTACTTAGCCTACATAAGGATAACTTCTTTATGCTTTTTTCCTCTGGGGATCCAGTTAAATTTGATTTCATTTGTCAGTAAAATATGTTTAGCTTTTTTTTTAATCTTCTGACACATATATCCCAAATAAAAATTCTTATTCAAAGTGGCTGGAATGGAGTAGTTTCCAAGGACTCAATTTTGAAGACATCATGTTTCATACTTTGCATAGGCTATTTGAGTTTCCCTTTCTAATTATTATAAAATAATCTTAATTATAGGAAAATAGTTTATTTCAGAATTAAAATCCATATTAATTTTAGATAATTGGTGGCCTGAAAATATTTTAGCATGATAAACGCAAAGGTTAAAAGACAGCTCTTCTGAATAAGGAATGAGAAATACCGATGGAGATTTAAAGTATAAAAACATATCCATTATCATGTATTGTGAGCTTTGCACTTTTGAGCAGATACAGCATGGATTAGATAAACTCTAAGGTCCTTTCCGACTAACATTCTATCATTTTATGACCAATATGCTTGTCTTTCAGTGTTTTGAAAACACACATCCTGGGATATGCTTGTCCAGTTACTTTAGAGATGGTCAGATCTTGATCTGTTTATCTGTGCGCAAAAATAATGATTCATTTATCAGGAATGACAGGAAATAAAGTTTGTGAACTAAATCATTAGGCAACATTTTCAGATCAGTAGTTTTAATCCCTTTATGCCCAAATATGTTTTTGAGTTTTGTTACAAATTTTCTGTAGAAATTTCTCCATCGTGTATTACCATGCATTGATAAAAGAACTTAATCTCACTATAAACAATTATTCAACTGTGGCAAAGTATGGCAACTTTTAGTTCTTGGGGTTTGCAGAGCTATTTGCCTCTTTACTTTCTGACCACAAATTAATGTGATAAAATCTATTAACTAAATTATATGTACGCTAAATCTATTTAGAAGAACTCGTCTAATTTTCCAACACTTGTTTTGTCTAGTTCCTCTGTTGATTCCTGTCACTTTTCCCTGCTGGTAAATCTGCTTCCTTAGTTTATGTAAAATAACCTGGGTAATGACACTTAAGGTCCTCTGAGTTAAAATACTTGTACTTGGTGATATTTATTTGCTGCTCAGGTATAGATTTCACTTACCCTTTGTTTTATTCTGTATTCTAAATTTTGATGTTACTGGCCAAAAGGAGTGAGATTTTACAGTGTTCTTTAATTCCATCAGGAAAAAAAATGTGTATTACAGTATCTCCAGCACTCACCATTATGAATCATTTTATGATGGTATTCTAAAAGCAAAGCTGTTTTATAGACATAGACGAAGTAATAAGGAATCTCACAGCATACTGCGAAGGATGTAGGAGAGAAAGGGGACAATTACTAGGCCCCTTGCCATCTTATCAACACAAGAACATACTCCAGCAAGTTTCTCCCTCTCTCCCATTACACTTTTTCTTTCTACTTAATCATTCCTTTGCATATATAAACATTCTGTTATTCTTCCATCTTAAAAAAATGTCTTAATCCAACTTTCCTCATCACCACTCTCCCATTTCTCAGTCTCCCTTTGGAGCAAAATGCCTCAAAAATTGTCTGTACTCAATGTTTCCCTTTCTTTTATCCCATTCTTCCTTCCTTTGGTCTGGCTTTTGCCCTCCACCTCTCCATTAAAACTACTCCTGGTAAAACTGTCCAGTGTTTTCAGTGTTGCTAACTCCTAGAGTCAATCCGAGTCTTCATTTACTCAGCATTGCATCAGCATTTGACAAATTTAATCTCTCCCTCCTTCTTTGTACATTTTCTTACCTTGGATTCAAAAACATTTCCCTCATTGTTCCTTGCCAGTCTCTTTGCTTGTTCTATTTTATTACCATGAATCTCTTTGTTTTGGAATGCTGCGGGACTCAAATTATCATCTGCACTCATTCCATTGTCTATGCCATTTACTCTCCTGGTCTTAGATACTGTTTCTATGAGGATGACTCCCAAATTCATATATCTAGTCCAGATATGTCTCCAAATTCCAGAATCATATATCCAACCATCAACTCAACATATCTTCTTCAAAGTCTAATTGACATGTCAAACCTCCCATATCCAAAACTGAACTTCTGCTCATCCTCCCTGAAACCTGCTTTCTCCAGCCCTCCCTATCTGAGTTTAGGGTGATGCCAACCATCAAATTCCACAGGCCAGAAGCCTTAGAGTCACCATTGTCTCCCATACTCCACGGCCAATCTGTCATAGAAGTATCTTTGTTTTTGCTGTTATTCTTCTTTCAAAATATAGCCAGAAAACAAGTAATAGGAAAAAAAAGGTCAAAGACTAAAACTAATTTCAAAAAAAAAATGATAAAGGTGTAAAGTTTTAGACTGATCAAAAAAAAGAGAAAATCCAAATTACCAGCATCAGGAATGAATTGGTACATATTCTGCAGACACTAAAATAAGAAAGATATTAGGTATGATTCTATGCCAAAATATTAGACAATTTTTTTAAACGGGCAGATTCTTCAAAAAAAGGAAAAGAAAGACACATCTTACTAAAACTATCAAGAAAAAAATGGAAAAACCTATCAAAAACTTTCCCACGAAGAAATCTTCAGGCACAGTTGGCTCCACCACTGAATGCTTCTAAACATTTGAGTTAGAAAAACATCAATTTTATACATACTCTTACAATAAGAAGAAAAGAAATAACATCTACCAACTCTTTGTTTTCTTTTTGAGGCTGGCATAACATTAAAGCCCAAATCTTTGAAGACATCACAGAAAAGGAAATGAGCCTATCTCTCTCATAAACATAATTTCAAAAGCCCAAAATTTTAGCAGACTAAATCTAGTGATATCACTCTTTCAGTTTTGTCTGAGTGTTCTAACTAATGCTATTAGTAAAGAAAAATAAATAGCTATAAAGATTGGAAAGGAAGAGATGAATATACCATTCTTCACAGAAGACATGATCATGTCTATAAACAAACTAGTAGAAGTAATTTTACAAAGATACTTGATTAAAAGGTCAATATAGGGTTTCCCTGGTGGCGCAGGGGTTGAGAGTCCGCCTGCCGATGCAGGGGACACGGGTTCGTGCCCCGGTCCGGGAAGATCCCACATGCCGCGGAGCGGCTGGGCCCGTGAGCCATGGCCGCTGAGCCTGCGCGTCCCGAGCCTGTGCTCCACAACGGGAGAGGCCACAACAGTGAGAGGCCCGCATACCGCAAATAAAATAAAATAAAATAAAATAAATAAAAAGGTCAATATAAAAAGTTTTTCTATATACCAACAAAAATAATATATTTTATAAATATTCTGCTTACAATAGTCTCAAAAACATCAAATATCTGGGGAAAATGTTAATGAAAATTGTGCAAGCTCTATAAAACAAAAATTACAAA
The DNA here is from genome assembly GCF_003676395.1 of Aethalodelphis obliquidens. Classification (NCBI taxonomy): domain Eukaryota; kingdom Metazoa; phylum Chordata; class Mammalia; order Artiodactyla; family Delphinidae; genus Aethalodelphis; species Aethalodelphis obliquidens. The sequence continues at coordinate 53,831,147 of NW_020837947.1, read as the reverse complement.
ATCTTGAGAGAAATTAAAGAGGACCTAAATAAATGCAGGCACAAACCATGTTCATGGATTGAATCACTCAATATTGTAAAGATACTCCTCAAATTGGTTTTTAGGTTCGATACAATTTAAACCAAAATACAAGCAATTTTTCTATGGAAATTCACAAGCTAATTGTCCACAGAGGTGCAAGGGGCAAAGCCTAGGAGATCTCCAGGAAGAAAAACCTGAGTGACAAACTATCAGAAAATACTAAGTGTAATTATAACAAAATAAAATTTAAGACAGTGAGGTATTTGTGTTAATATAAACAAACGGACCAATGAACCAGAATAGAGAGCCCAGAAACAGACCCAACATAGCATCTGACTCATGGCCAAGGTGACAAAGAATACTGTTTGCGTCTGATTCATGACAAAGAATCATGAATATTCTCAATAAATGGTGTTGGGTCAGTTAGACCAGTTTGAAAACTGAACCTTGACCTTTCTTCACTCCCTAAGCAAATATCAATTCCAGGTAGAGCATTAAGCAAATGTGACTGTTAAAACAATACAGATATTAGAAGACGACATAGGATAATATTTTTATGATCTTGCGGTAGGCAAAGATGTCTTAAATAGAGCATAAGAAGGCACTAACTATAATTAAATGTCTTAAAGGTTAAGAACTTCTCTATTCCAGCATTACTTACAACGTGCAAGACATGGAAACAACTTAAGTGTCTGTCGACAGATGAATGGATAAAGAAAATGTGGTATACACATACAATGGAATATTATTCAGGCATAAAGAAGAAGGAAATTCTGCCATCTGTGACAACATAATAAACTTGGAGGGCATTATGCTGAGTGAAATAAGTCAGAGAAAGACAAATACCATATGATCTCACTTATATATGGAATCCAAAAGATAACACTCATAGAAACAAGATAGTGTGGTGGTAGCCAGAGGCAGGGACGGGGGGCTGGTGTGGTGGAGGGAGGATGAATGAAGGTTCTCAAAGGGTACACATTTTTACTTGTAAGGTAAGTTCTAGGGATCTAATGTACAGCATGGTGACTACAGTTAGCAGTACTGCATTATATACTTAAAGGTCGCTAGGAAGTAGATCTTTAAAGTTTTCGCTATACACACACACACACAAAAAATGATTACTGAAGTGATGGATGTGTTAATTCACCTGATTGCAGTAAACATTTTACAATATACAAGGATACCCAATCATGTTATATACCTTCAACTTACACAATGTTATACGTCAGTTTTATCTCAATGAAGCTGGCGGGGAAAAGAGAATCTAGCACAGATTCTGACACTCAGGAAGTATATAATAATAATAAAAAAAGAACTCTTAAAATCACAGCATTAAAACACTGCAAAGGCAAGCCACAGAATAGGAGATGTCTGCAATAAATATATACAACGGACTCTGCATTAGTTTTCTGTTGCTACCGTAATAAATTACCAAAAAGCTAACAGCTTAAACAACACAAATTTACTGTCTTACAGTTCCATAAATCAGGACTTGATGTGGCTCTTACTGGGCTAAAATCAAGGCATCAGGAAGGCTGGGTTTCCTTCTGGAGGATCTAAGGGAGGATCTATTTTCTTGCTCATTCAGGCTGTTGGCAAAATTTAGTTTATTGTGGTTATAGGATTAAGGTCCCCATTTCCTTTCTGACTGTCAGCTGAAAGCCATGCCCAGCTTCTTAAGGCTGACACATTCCTGGGCTCACGGCCCCCTGCTTCCATCTTCAAAGCCAGCAGTGGTGGGTCAAGTCCTTCTCATGTCACATCTCACTGACCCTCTCTTCTGCCTTGGTCTTCCACTTTGAAGGACTCATGATTAGACTGGCCTCACCTGGATAATCCGGGCTACTCTGTCTCAAACTACTTAACCTTAATCACATCTGCAGAGTCCCTTTTGCCATGAGAAGTAACATATTCACAGGTGCCAGGGAATTGAATGGGGACACCTCTGAAGACCATTAACCTGCCTACCACAGATTCATATATAGAATATAAAAATAACTTTTATAAATCAATACGTGTAAAAAAGACAAACCAGTAAGAAAAAAATGGACAAAAATTTTAAACTGGTACTTTACAAAAGAAGACATCTAAATGACTATTAAACTAATGAAACGTCTTCAAATTTCTAGCTAACAAGGAAATGACAATCAATCACAAAGGAATTCTTCCCCCACCATGCTCCAGAATAACTATAATGTGAAATAAAGAGAGTCCCAGTACTTTTGAGGATATGTAATAATTAGAATTCCATTCTTACTGATAGACATGTAAATTGGTATAATCACTTTGGCAAACTCTGGCAGTATCCACTAAATTTGAACAAAAGCACACTCTGTGACCCTGTAATTCCACTACTAAGTATACGTGAAATTAAAAAATGCCTCTGTGCATTCATTGGAAGAAGTACAAAAACGTTCATAAGAAGCACTATTTATAGTAGTCAAGAAGTGGCAACTAATCAAATGTTTATCAAGTGGAGAATGGATAAAGTGTAGCATCATCATCTAATAGAATACCAGCCAGTAATAAGAATGTAGGAACTGCAAATACAATTCACAAACATAATATTAAACGAAGTATACCAGATACAGAGAGTACATAATTTATGATTTTTTTTTTTTAACCATAAAGCTAATCTTTGGTGTTACAAGTCAGCGTAGAGATTTTCCTTGGTGGGAAGTAGTGACTGGGAGATGATAGAAGGGAAGGATTATGGGTATTAGTAAGTTTCTTCATCTGAATGTCTATTAAATTGGTGAGCCTACTTTGTGAAAATTCAGTAATTTGTGCTCTCATGATTTGTGCATTTTCTGTACTTGTTATACATCAGAAAACTTATTTCTTTGCCTAAATTCTGCAATGGCTCCCAATTTTTCAACAGTAAAACCCAAAATCCTTATAGTGGATATATGCCCCACATACCCTGGCTCTCCATTATCTTTTTAACTTTTTATTGAGATATAGCTGATTTACAATTAGTTTCACGTGTACAACACAGTGATTCAATATTTTATAGAATATACTCCATATTGGCTATATTCCCTGTGCTATACAATATATCCTTGTAACTTATTTTATACATAGTAGTCTGTACCTCTTAATCCCCTTCCCCCTTTTGCCCCTCCCCCTCTCCCTCCACTGGTAGCCGTTAGTTTATTCTCTATATCTGTGAGTCTGTTTCTGTTTTGTAATATTCCTTCATTTGTTTTATTTTTTAGATTCCACAAATAATGATAACATATGGTATTTGTCTGTCTGATTTATTTCACTAAGCATAACACCCTCTAGGTCCATCCACATTGTTGTAAATGGCGGAATTTCCTTCTTTTTAATGGTTGAGTAATATTTTATTGTGTATATATACCACATCTTTATTCCTTCATCTGTTGATGGACACTTAGCATTATTTACAATATTTGAAATATGGAAGTGGCCTATGAACACTGGGGTGCATGAATCTTTTCAAAGGAGAGATTTCATTTTCTTCAGCTATACACCCAAGAGTGGAATTGCTGGATCATATGGTAGTTCTATTTTTAGTTTTTTGAGGAACTTGCATATTGTTTTCCACAGTGGCTGTACTAATTTACATTCCAACCAACAATGTACAAAGGTTCCCTTTTCTCCACACCCTCTCCAGCATCTGTTATTTGTGGTCTTTTTGATGATAGCCATTCTGACAGGTGTGAGGTGATTATCTCATTACAGTTTTTGATTTGCATTTCTCTGATGATTAGCAACATGAGCATCTTTTCATTTGCCTGTTGGCCATCTGTACGTTTCCTTTGGAAAAATGTCTGTTTGGGTCTTCTGCCCATTTTGTAATAGGGTTGCTTATTTTTTTTGATGTAGAGTTTTAAGAGCTGTTTACATATGTTGGACATTAACCTCTTATCAGTCATATCATTTGAAAATATTTTCTCTGGGTCTAGTGCCTGCACAGAGGTGTGTGGGGTCAGGTCCTGAGCCCTCCCGTTGGCAAGGCTGTGTCCAGGGGCAGTTGTGGGCTCAGGGCCTCTTAAGGCAGGCTTCCTGCCTGCCTTCTGGTAGGTAGGGCTGTGTCTCCCCACCAGACCCAGCTATTTGCTTGGCCTGAGGTGGCCCGGAACTGGTGCCTACAGTCTGGCGGGTGGGGCTAGATCCCTAGGTTAGAGAGAGGAGTCCAAAATGGTGCTTGAAAGCACCAGTGTCCACATGGAAGCATAAGCTCCCCAAAATTGCTGATGCTGGTGTCCATGTCCCGAAGGTGAGCTCCAGTTTCCTCCTGCCTCTCCAGGAGACTCTCCAAGTGGCTCCTTTCAAATTACTGCTTCTGCCCTGGTTCCCAAAGCATATGAAATTTTGTGTGTGCCCTTTAAGAGTGGAGTCTCTATTTCCCAAAGCCCTCTTAGTCTCCCAAAAGCAAGCCCTGCTGGTCTTCAAAGGGACTCATCTTCATGGTGCAATATCCCTGGGCTAAGGAGCCTGATGTGGGCTCAGACCCCTTATTCCTTGGTAAGAACCTCTGCATTTGTAATTATTCTATTTGTGGGTCACTCACCCCTGGGGTATGGTTCTTGACTGTACCTTGACTCCACCCCTCCTACCTGTCCTGTTGTTCCTTCTTTATACTTTAAGTTGTAGAAGGTTTTTTCTGGTAGCTTCCAGGCTTTCTCAATAGCATCAATAGGTGCTCTGTAAATAGTTGTAATTTGGGTGTGCCCACGAGAGAAGGTGAGCTCAGGGCCTTCCTATTCCATCTTCTTGCAGCCTGGCTTCCTTCTCCATCACCGTTCTCATCTCATCTCTTACTACTCTCTTTGCTCACTCTGCTCCAGCTGTACTGGCCTTCTTGCTTTTTTTAAATTTTTTATATTTTGCGGTACGCGGGCCTCTCACTGTTGTGGCCTCTCCCGTTGCGGAGCACAGGCTCCGGACGCGCAGGCTCAGCGGCCATGGCTCACGGGCCCAGCTCTGCGGCACGTGGGATCTTCCCGGACCGGGGCACGAACCCATGTCCCCTGCATCGGCAGACGGACTCTCAACCACCGCGCCACCAGGGAAGCCCACCTTCTTGCTGTTTTGATGTCAGTGCCTCTCCCACCTGAGAGCTTTGCTTGTATCTTTTTGGTCTTCATGGAATGCTCTGCCTATAGATCTGTCTCCCTATTTTGCTCATGTCCTTCAAATCTTTGTTCAAATCTCACCCTCTCCATAAGATCTACCCTGACCACTTCCACCCTCAACACAAGCACAAACCCTAGCTGTCCTGATGTTCCTTACAGTGCTCTATTTTCTACAGCTTTACCTTCTAATATACATCTTACTTATTAAATCTTTAGTTTAATGTCTCTCTACTCACTTTAAGCTATCATTTCCACAAAACCGGAGATCTTGTATCCCAAAGACCTTGTGCCTAATATAAGTCGGATGAATGAAGCGAATGGATTAATCACATAAACGGCTCAGTCTGAGATGTTTTCCTCTGTTTAGTGCTTAGTAGATCTCTCAGAGGTAAACGACAGGGTTTACCTCAAAATATTACCCACAGTGGGCTTCCCTGGTGGCGCAGTGGTTGAGAGTCCGCCTGCCGTTGCAGGGGACACGGGTACGTGCCCCGGTCCGGGAAGATCCCACATGCCGCTGAGTGGCTGGGCCCGTGAGCCATGGCCGCTGAGCCTGCGTGTCCGGAGCCTCCGCAACGGGAGAGGCCACAACAGTGGGAGGCCCGCGTACCGCAAAAAAAAAAAAAAAAAATATATATATATATATATATATATAACCCACATTTAACTGCCTACCAAAGGAAAAAGCCTGGAATTCCTAACTGGGTGGTTTCCATTATTTTGTAACAACTTGCCAACAGTTAGGTATGAAGCAAAGAATAACCTAGTCTTTCTCATTGCACACAAGGGTCAACATGGAAGGCCTGACAGCTATGTCCAGAAGGGGCTGCCATCCAGGAACTTGAATTTCAGGAGTGCTCCCATTGTTCCCTAACTGATAATGGTGGTTTATGTGTCTAGACTGTGCAAATAATGTGGGTTTTGCTAAATGCTTCCTTTCATTCTAGAAGTCTTAAATTTGGGTACATGCTCCACAGAGGGTACCTACAAAGAATCCCAAAATATCCTGGGCGTTAAGTCTCTAATGAGGTTTCTTGACAGATAATATTTTATATGTGTTTTCACAATCTGATGCTTGAGGAATTCAGCATGGTCTGGTGTGACACCATGGGGAGAGGAGTCTTCAAACTTGTACCTAGTTTCCTCCACACTTGTCCCATGTGCCTTTTCCCTTTGCTATATTTTGCCTTTTTGTCCTTTTGCTGTAATAAATCTAAGTCGTATATATGACTATATGCGGAGTCCTCTGAGTCTTCCTAGCAAATCACCAAACCTGAGAGGGTACTTGGGGACCCTTGACGCACTCATCATATACAAATAAGGTAGTAGAAAATTTATAGCACACTCTTCTCATTTTACACAGTGGCTCAGAAAACAAATGGAAAGAAATGCAGATACTGTGATACATGGACTCATTCATTAGGGAGATGCTACAGTAACTAGGATAGAACTTGACTCCTGAGGGTATAAAGAAGGTATACTTGGTGTGAATGTCCTAGTTCCAATACCTCTAAAAATAAAAAAGGAATGATTTTCATGCAGCCAAACAGATAATAGCTGAGTTGCTTCTGATCATCTGTAGCAAGTGCCCACAGACACCAGGAATATGTCATGAGTAGTGAAGGGAGTCTGGAAGGATCTGAGGCAGTGTGGAATACCACTGTCCAGACCCCCGAAGACAACAGCTATCAGGGATAGCTGACTGTGGCCATGCAGGAATGAAGCCTGGTGCTGCTAGGACTCTGAATTTTCAAGTCAGAAAATCATATCTTTAAGTAAAGTCTTCCAATGTTTAATCCTTGGTAACAAGCTAAAACAATTTTTTAAATGGCCAAAGTGTACCCTATATGGTCCACCAGTTGAGAATCTTTCCTGTCTCATATATAAAAATTTATGAATCTATGTATTTAATTTATATCCTAAGCCTCCAACAAAAAGAGAAATGTAAGCTGAATTTCAATATAAAAGTATTACAAAGATCTGGAATCATTAGACAAAATAATCTTAGCTCTTGCTTAGCAGTGATTTGTTTTCAGGGGACGCAATGAGAAAAGTTCACGAACAACAGCAAATGGCATCAAAGATGATATTATTAGAGTCATCTGAATAAATTAACAGGACCAAAGTGTTTACTATTTCATCTTCTAGAATGGAAACCTTTACTTTCACACAGACACCAAATGGTAATGTCTCTACTTTTTTTTCCGCCCAAACACAAACATACAAGTGGCCACACCGTCTGCAGAAGAGCTGATCTGTTCTCATTAATCCAACCCACCCTCATCCCCAAAATTACCACCTGGCTCAAGATCTGGTCCCACCAGGATTGTGAAAATGCACACAACCATTCTGAGCTCCTCAGCTGTTTACACTATAGACTTAAGACAATCATTTTGCCACCTTGTCTTAGTATTTGCCTTTTCTCTGAGTTATTGATTTGCTCTCCAGATCAATCCAAGAGAAATATGCCTTTGTAGAAATGTTTATTATCTTTTCAGTGGGTTCCTAGTGGAAGTTTGAATTCTCTAAACTGGACTGCTGGTCCTAGCATGATTCAATCTTACCCATATTGAATGCGACGTGATTCTAAACGGACCATTTATTTGCTTGTGCAGAAATAATCTAAGTAGGAGGTAGAAAAGCAACATAATCAGAAGTAAAAAGGCTCCTGTTACTATCCCAAATACACACGTTGATGATAACCATTCTGGGCAGTTTATTTTGCTCTCCCTCCTTGTTTTCAAGGTTGTAGCTCAATGACAGACCACTCCTTACTAAAAATAAACCATTTGTCTTTCAGAAAATTAACTAATTATGTCCCAGATATGTGTGAGGCTGTATTTCTCACAGAACAAAATCTCTACGAACTGATTTCTTCAGAAGTTCTAGAGAAAACTAAGACGCTCAAACAACTATCTTGTGTGGGTCTGTGTATATATATTCAATATACTATTCTAATATATATCCTAACTCAAGAATAGAAGATATTTGTTTCATTACCAGTGGTGGTGCAAAATATAATTTTAAAACTCCATTCTTTCATTGTATTAAGTTTATTTAAAAATATATATCTTTTTCATAATCTTGATAGGACTAAGGATACAGTTTTAGAAAATAGAAATCAAAGATGTATTGTGATCATTCTTTCTTGAGAAAAATAGTTCAGCATTTTTTTTGAGTAGGACATGAGTTCGTTTGGTGATAAGAATGAGGCCTCTGGGTTAGGTCAAGTTGACTGGGGCTGAGGAGGTCACAGTTTTCATTCAGGATATGCAAGACACTATCAGTCATCACAGAAATAATTGGCATAGATAATGGTCTAAGTTAGGGACACCAGGAAAAACTGTTCAGAGATGCATTCTATCACTCACTGCTCCCATTGTTTCTGCTAGAAATTCTACAAGTTGGTAATTCATGGCTTTATTGTGCATTTCCCTCATCCTGTGTCCCTATTTTAAAATACAAATACCCCTAGAAAAGTAACAAATTAAGTGCCTCACACCTTTATATAAATAGTGTAATGAGATTACGTTTCTCTTCAAAAGAGGCCCTAGAAGCATTCTCTGTCCTTCAGTGGCTCCTAGGAAGGCGATGGGGGTAGGGAAGGAGGGGGATTGGAGAAACAACTTAAACTTTACCTATTTTACATATTCATCATCCTCACAACAGTGAAAACTTTGCCCTAAACTTAAACTATTACTTCTCGAATTCTCATTTGAATTATCTTCATGATGATGAAATTTTACTAATAATGTATTTTTACTAATATAAATATGGCACTATTAAATTTTAAACATGGTATTTGTTTTGTTCTATAAATGACTTCTTGTATCTTTTGAGTATAGTAGTGGTAAAGGTTTCTGTATGCGTTACCAACGCAGGCCTGTCTGACACAACCAGCTCTAAGGTTAAAAGAAAAGCATATTTATTCTAAACTATGAGGAGTTCAAATAGGGATTAATGGGGAAAACACTGACATGAAATAAGCTGACCCATATTCTAGTTCCAGCTCCATTTCCAGCTCTAGAATTTTGTAGATATTTATCTTTTCTTCCTTGGGAGAATTTAGGCCTAATTGCATTGAATATGTATTCAGATGTGTCTTCCTTAGGTATAGGATTAAGTATCTGTATAGGACAGAGTCGATTTACAATTGAACTGAGAAAGGTATATCCTGATCTCTGGGGACTCTGGATGTCAGCTTTGACCTTTGGCCAAGATAAATGCCATGGGATTTATGATGCACAGTTTAAACCCCAAAACTCCCCTGGAAACCTTCCAGGGCCAGTTTGTTTACTGGTGGTCTTTACCTGATGTAACTTGTTAGCTAGCCTGGTTTGACTACATGACAAGAAGACCACAGATCCCCTACTGGGAATTTATGCTTTGAACTCTCCCAAAGCCAAGATTCTTCACCAGACCTTGGTGATTTAATTCAGAGACAAACTGTGTCCTTGAACAAGTAAGGATCCAAACTTGCACCTGGATGTCTATCAGAGCCCCAGTGCTTGCCCACACTCTTTTTCTTGATGCACTGTAAATAAAAACCTTATATGAGCATACTCTGTTGAGTCTGGTGAGTCCTTTCAAACAACTGAACTTGTGGAATCACTGCAATGTACAGACTCTAATAATAATCTTTCAACATCCTTAAACATTCATAGTCCATTGAAATGAGCCTACACAATTCCTCTTTCTGACTTAAGGGTGAATGTTTGCAAGGTTCCACCATCAAATTATAAATACTCTTTCCCTCTTTGGTTCACAAAAGATTCTCATGTTTTAAAACCTCCCCCTAAATTAAAAATGTATACAGTTATTTTCTTTTCTGTGCCCTCCAACACCTACAGTTTGTATAAAATCCCAATAATATGGAAAGATATACTTACATGGCCCATCTAAAATATCCTTGGCAAATAAATATTAAATCTCCAAAATTCTGATAGCCCTACTATTTCTCTGATTAAAAATGTTAGACCGGTGGGAAATGACTTTGTCACAGAACAGAACAGAGACATGAAAAATAAAGCTCCTGACAAATGTGTAAGAATTTGAGGGCTTAACAAAAGCAATCAGCAAAGAATGTTTTTGCTGCAGATTAAGAACAAAGAGCTGAGAGCAAATAGGTTGCACCTGGAATACCAAAGTAAACAAAAGGCAAAAAATGATGTACTTGGCCAGGCTGGATCCATGAAGAGGGCCTATTTGGAATGATTCCTTCTTTCAGCACACTGCGGATGGCATGGCCTCATGGGGCTTTGTTGATCCACTTGTGTGGCAAGTGTCTGTTCCATCCAGATTAATAGCTCCTACCAAATCCCCCCAGAGAGGAGTGCTTAGTGAACAACTGTGCCACTGGCCAACCTGTGCTCTGGCTGTAAATTGCATACAGTGAGAGTGAGTTTACTCTTCTAGGAAAGAATTAATGATAGTCAACCTCTTCTCTTAGGAAAAGAGAACGATGCAATGGTTCTGAGACATTTAAGGCAACTTCCAAAAGTACCTGTTTAACTTCAGAGTTAATTCTGGGGCATCAAGAAAGAATGAACAAGCACCCATGGAGAAAGAGGAAAGCTCTGCCTAAATTATTTCATAGAAAGAGGCATTTTCCTTGTACTGGCATTCCAGCTCCCATCACTGCCCCCTTTCCTTCTTCAGAATGCCTCAGCAGAGAATCATGTTTCGCTCTGACACTAATGACAACTCCATTCACAGGCGTATGGAAATTTGAGAAAAATGAATTCCTTTGCTGCTATTCTCCACTTTTATCCATTTAAATATTTACATATACCACGAGAGCAACTAGAATTTGGAGAGTTTCGTTTATCCATAGTATTTAACTGCCTTTTAAACTGTCTTAAAAATATTAAAAGCCTTGTGCCATTTGGGTTTGATGTTTCTTCATAATAATAATTTTACTGCCTATTAGCTTTCGTGTCTCAGGTGGAACAAGGACTGTGAGGTTGTTGATCTCAACGCTTGCTGGGCCATAAACAGGCCTCGGACAGGACTAGTTGAATCAAAGGTGAAACCCAGACTGTCCACTGCCTAGTGACTAATTATCACATTGTACTAGATCTTCTCATTATCTACTTCAGTTTTCTTTCATGATTTAATAATACTAGAACCAAACTGGGGTTATAGAAAGAGACAGAGTCCACTCCAAAAATCCCAACACCTGAAACTAACATGACATTGTAAATCAACTATACTTTAGTTTTTAAAAAGTAGTAAATAGTAGCAAACGCTTTAAATAATTTCAACTTGAGAATGGTTACTAGGCTATTCATACCTATTCATTTATAAACTATAACTTTGCCTGTGTAGAATATGGTCTTTCAACCCAAGCCTCACCCATCCAAGTCACTTGCCTAGAGCACTAGTCATCTGCACACTCTTTAACCTACTCTGGAACTAATGGGGTGTTCCATGTCAGGCTATGTCTTGGAAAGATGCTTGACAAGTCCAGACACTAGAGGTGCATTGCCAAGCGCTTCAGAGACCCTAAGAAATAGTGGAGCCCCCCGTCACCCACATAAAAAGATCAGGCTATACGACTCACCACTCGGCTCTTAACCACTTAGGCACAAAGAGATTTGCTACTGATGACTTGCCCTGTATTTTAGGCTACTGATCAGGGCCCATTTCCCCACCTCATTCCCGCTAACCTTGTTTCACAGGGGCTGGACTCTTCTTCATTATTCTCTGCCTCATTTTCCCCGGGATGCCTCTATGGGCTTGATGCTCTCATTATTACTTTCCTGTACCCCTTACTTTACCCAGCACACCCTCCTCCCCAATATGATATACAGCTTTGGATATGTACTTCAGCCTGGTTTGAAGGTGCCATGCTCCCATCAAAACCTGATATTTAATGTTTACTGCATCCCTTGAATTGAAATTCCAGCTCCCATCATTGCCCTCCTTCCTGTGCAAACCCCCTCACTCCTCAACTCAGCCCCTTCCCTCCCAGCATGCTACCCAGCGGCACGGATTTCAAACCCTCCTGTAAGTTTACACCACACATCCACCCAATCACCCTTCTACTTAAAAATTCCTGACTTCCACTGCTAATTCCTTGCCCTCACCTGCTTCTGCAACACCATGAGCAGCAGGTGATATTTCGAAGAGCTTTTCAGAGCAGCCTTTATGGTCCCTCATTTTTTACCACTGCACTGCCCTTCCTTTTATCACTCATTGAACTCTACACCAGGCCTGATGAAAGGTTTAGTAAAGCTTGCGCCTGGATAGTACTGCTTTCTGCCAGAACTAATCATTTTTCTGACAAACTGGCTTTTAGGGCTTAGGAAGGCAACTAACGTAGTCTGTGCATTTCAGATCCACGCCTCCCCACCTCGTCTCCATACTTCAGGATCAATTCAGTTCTGTTTGATCGTCCCTCACCCACCTCTGGCCCTCCTTCACTTTGGTCATCTCCATTTACAGCTGTACTGATAACTTACCCAATCTGCTGTTTCACCTTCTGCCAACATCCCCATATCTGTAAGGAGTTTGGAGCAGGCAACACAGGAGCAGGGATGGGGAATGGGTCAGTTGCCCGTGAAACAGACTAGGTAGAAAGGTAGCTGAAAAGAGATACTAATGGCAATCACCAACTTGTTACTCATGAGTGCGTCTCAGGGTATCATTTAGATTATGTAAATAAAGTGTCCTGCTGCATAAATGAGAGTTCATGTAAATTATCTATAGATCTATAGCCTCAAACCCCAGAGAACTTCTGAGCAAACACTACAGGGTCACTTAGATATACTGTAAATGCTTAAAAAAAAAAAGAATCATCAAACAAAATAAATCTGATGAAAACGCTGTATGATTTGGGGAACTGTATGTACACGTGGGAAGACGGAGTTAAGAACAATCATATCATCACAAATAGCAATACCTCACTTTAGGTCAAGGCAAACAAGGTTTACTGCTTTAGAAGAATGTTCTCTCCAATATATATGACAAAACATTTTTCACTGACAAATCATCAGGAAAAGTGTAGACTAGTTTTATTATTCCCTCTTATTTCAAATTTTCTATTCCACCATGTAAAACAACACTGTAACAAATGTGGGGTCAGAGTGTCTAACTGCATTAATCGTTTCCAAGAATAGGGTAAAAAGCCTCAGTAACTATTTCAAAGAGAGAGTTTGATCCACAGGTGAAGTCCAAGTTAGAGATGTGACTTCAGCTTGAAGATCCTTATAAGGAAAATAAAAAAACTTATTCTTGCGGTTTATCACTTTACCAAGAATGAAATGATGTTCACAGTGCCCCACGAAGAATCAAGTTTTAATCACTTCAGTTCTTCTTAACAGAAACTTTTGCAAATGTAAGCTTTTTCTGTACTTTTCTAAATAGATACTTGCAGGTATAATGCAAAGCTATTTTCCTGATCTAGTTGGACAACTATGAAAAACTATTCGCTGTAATGAAATAATTTCTCTTTATAAAATGTGCTTTCAATGTCTCCTTCCCTGTTACTTAATGAAGTAGTTTGGTTAATAATAGGCAAAAGGCTTGGCTTGCAGTCTTAAAAATCATTCTTCTGACAAGAATTATTCAACTGGAACTGTGTTTATTTTTATGCATGCATACATTATCCCAAAATGGATATGTAAAATGTAGTAATTATTGTTCTTGATAAACATGAATTAGAGAGCATTCATCCACTTGTCTTTTTGATTCATGAATACTTATCAGGTAGTATCTTCCAGAAAGTTGTTCCAGAAAAGACTTAACTACTATCATTACTACTAAGGTGCTTGAGCCCTCCTGACCAGATGAAATAACTCAAATCATTTCACATTTGAATTCATATTTACCGCAACAGAACTCTCAAGGTGACCAAACTTCAAAAAATGTGTTGAACTCATAAATATGGTCACACCTCTCATTCTCTGCCAGTATATATCAGAACTGAGTTGTATTTGATAAAAGATATGTAGTCACAAGGCTGGTGCACATGTCCACTTGGGCATAAACATAGTCCCAACAATATAAACCCTCACGGAGAGGAAAATATTTTTCTGTCTTTACTAACCTACTTTATACAATATATGTGACCATGCCATTCTGCACAACTAACAACCTCTACTCCACCATATGAAACACTGTTTCCACAAATCACGTCTCTTCATAGCTAAGTAAAATAACTCTAACCCCAAATTAACTCAGAGAGAAGGGATCCGCTGAAAGCAAAGGAGAAAACTAGTAACATTTACATCCATTGAGCTACAAATGCCTTAAACTACTATCCGACATTTTTGAAATTCTTGGTCCAAAGAACATTTTTGTATTGTTTTTATTGGAGATGAATTCTAGAATGCAAAGTTGTTTTCAATGAGAACGAACTTCCAGCCTGACAAGACTTTAGTCATGATTCAGACCAAATCCCTCTAATAACGTTCGAAGTTAGTCACTAAAAGGTGTATTTTCAAAACAGCAAAGGAAATAAGCAGTTCAGCCCATGTTTACAAAAAATGGATTTCAACAATTCCCATGACTATTACCTTCAGTACGCAAGTAAACCATTCCCACGTCAAAAAGGAAAACATGCACTTCAAAATTAAAAGAGCTAATTTATCTGAATGTATTTGTAATAGATGCATATTGTCTGTTAGATTTTAAATGTTCCAGAGGTCTTAAGTTCTGACCTGACATGTTGCTTATTGCTTCTCTGTAATCGATAGAGTAGACTGAATTAAAGAATATGAACTCTACTACAAAAAATGATTCCACAAGCAAATGGAAATGAAGAAACAGTAGAAAGGCATCAGAACTGAAGCGGCAAACCGTCTTGCCAGGGAATTACCCTGGGATCTCAGCAAACCAGATATATTAGCATCACTGTGTACACATCTGCCATGTCTGCTACTCCACAAATATCTAGGGTAGCTTTAGCATCCACTCAAAATGTGGTCACCTGGGAACTTGTTAGAAGTACAATCTCTGGCCACATTCCAGCCCTACTGAATCAGAATCTGCATTTTAACAAGAGCTCTAGGTGATTTGAATGCATGACAAATTTGAGAACCACTATTTTAGAGTATAACCAAAAAATCTGAGACCTCATTTTTTTCCCCTTAATTCAGGGCAATGATGCATCACAGTGATTAACTCAGACAAACCACCTTTTCAAGAAAGAGACAGAATAGAGAGATCCTAGGGAGGGACAAAGAGTTTTCTTCAAAGTATGGGGTAAATAATCATGTCTGTATAGAAGGAGTGATTAAAGAGTTTATCTGGAAGCATATATTTTCTGTAAGGTTGAGGAAACATCCCATATCCATACAAAGAATGGGGAGGTGGACTGATGGGGACACCTGGAATATTCTTCTGCCCGCAAATACCAGCAACTATTTTTGCCACTTCTAGAAATTTTATTTTTATCACTAAATTGTGTACAAGCGTCCTCAAGAGAGAAAAACCAGTATCAGTAATTTTAGTCAGACACTATATTTATGAAAAATTCTATCTGCAAATTTCAATAGCAGTTGAGGAGAGCCCTAACTGTTCTTGACCTATTCCAGGCCTTTTCAATTGTTGTTCTGAATTCGCATTTTTCAAATTTTGGCAAAGGGTATAGTTAAGTAAAAATGCATTTCAGCTACCAATTCATTCATTTATTCAAACATTTATGGGAATAGCTACCAGTCTCCACGTTGTGTATAGGTGCTAAGTGTTAGAAATACAACAATGAAAAAGACGTAACTCCTGCTCTCTCAAAATGTGGTCAGTGGAGATGGCATACAAAACAGTAATTACACTGAGGTGTTTTTAGCGCACAGAAGAAAACATAAGACACTAAAATATAATAATAGAACCTTCATGAAAGCATTTAGAGGAAGAAACACATGACCTGTGACTTTGACTTCACTACTATATAAACTTCATTAAATTCCAGTACTCTTTGTACAACATAATTATTTAAATGTGGCTTACAACTGCCTCAAAGCATGTTTTTAAAAGCATCCCATTATTAAAGGTGCTAAAAAGCAACCACACATAGCTCTATCAATTATTACTAGAACACCTAGAGTTTAACGTTTTATAAACAGACCAAGACATACAACTCCAGATAAATGTCATCCTCGCAAAATATGTCACCTTTGGTGGTTTACAGTTGTTTGATCTGTGAATTCTGAAGTACTTACTGAATTTTTAAATTTGTAATGACAAATTTAACAATGATTGGCTGCTAATGTCAGTTACAAATAAAATCTCATAAATATAACTGTTTTTATTGCAAGGCACAACATATGACAATGATGACTATATAGCAAAAGGTAATTAAAGCATTTGTAATGACTCGGGGAAGAAACTGAAATTAATAAAGTAGGTATAACCTTTTGAAAAGTTGGTTTTACATGAAATGCAGAAAGAATGAACATTATATGCCCTGGACTAGGGCAGTTCTTACCCCCAACCTCTTCTGAGATCAAAGATACTTTTATATCAGTTGACAAAATGGCTCATAATCCTCCCAAGTCAAAGCATCTTCTGGCAGAGTCACGTGTTGGTTTTATATAACAGATTGTATTTAGGTAGACAAATAAGTAGAGACTAGAGCATGCTCCTTGGTCTTTCTAAAATACTTGTGAAATTGAAACTTCCTTTGTAATGATATTCCTTTTAAAGTACCCCTAACGCACCTCTAGCTTTTTATGATGTTCAGATTTGGCCATTCTGTTGGGTTTCAAATGATGGTAGACTATGACTGCAGAAAATGTGAGAGCAACACACATGCACGTGTGCATATAGGTGTTTAGAGACTTATCTTAGATTGCATTTTTAGAAACAGTATTGAGATTTGTCACGTTGCCTAAAATATTTTGGAAGATTCTTTCCTAAGTTACTTCTTAATCACTTTAAATGAAGCAAATCACTTCTCCCTCTTTGGGTAAATTTGATTTTTAAAATAGCCAAGAGCCATTCAGATCCAAATCTGGTGAATTACATATATAATTATGAGAGATTTTTTTTTTAAACAAAATCAGGCCATGGGAAAAAACATGATTACAAAGATACTGATTTTCTTATAATGCTTACAAACCAATTTCAAAGCTACTCTTAATTTCAAAAAATTATAATAATATTGGAATAAGCATAGGCTACAAAGGTCACCACTAATAATTTTGTTCTAAAGAATTGATAATGAGTTATTTATGCATATCAAGACATGGTTTATCTCTTCTACCTTATTTTATGCAAGTAAGGTGATAGCAATATAGTACCTGGCTTATAGAATGGTATTTTTCTCTAGATCGAGTTTTTTAATTGTGGAAATTATGACTTAAATTTATATTTCTAATTCCTAGGAAAGTTCCTGACACAGAGCTGGCACTCAGTGTGGAATGAGTAGGTGAATGAGAGTAAAACAAGTAATTGGGCAGAATTTACATAATACTGTGAACTACAACATGCATGAATACATACTAGTCTAACCTAAAGAAATTCTAGGCCAGACCCCAAAATAACTGAGGAGGCAATGAATAACAAAAACTTCTTGTCTAGAAATCATCCTAGCAAAATATTCTAAAAAAGATGAAAATTTTAGAACACATTCAAATATTTATCATCTTCCTCATACAGATAAATTATGACATCAAACTAAGCATACGTACCCTGACCAGAGTCCTCAATCTTTATACAGTTATGAGAACAAATACATTTCACTCTCACCATCCACTCCCACCAAACACCCACAAGCATATTCTGGGTTCTTGCACAATGTTGTTTTTCACAGGGTATACTTGAATCTTCAAGGATTGCAGCTAATTAAGTTTTCAAACACTAACCATTAATTGAAATTTGCCTATAACTTTGTAGGTTTATAGTGGATAATATGCATATAATTTATATGCTTAGAGCTTATATATACTTGTGTGTATGGTATAAACAAGCAAATTATGTGACGATGGTTAAGAAGAAAATAAAGATAGGTGGAGAGAAAATGTCCCCAGAACAAACCACAATTCAAATTCCTAAGAATGGGTTACCCAGAAAAATCAGTAGATTGTGCTCCTACTGGAAATGTTGTACACTGAGAAAAAAAATGCATCGAGATCTTATAAAAATTATAAAATATGCAAAATCTCTACTCAAAGCTCCATGTCTCATCTCAGGCTTTATTTCCACATGGCAGAAGATAGACTGTCATAAATGAGTGGTTTTAACAACATATATAACCAATGTCAATAAAAGTCTCATCCCAAAGGAAAAAATCAAATTTGATTCATTTCACCCTGACAAACTACTTCTAGCAAAAAAAGATGCATAAGATCATCTATTTTATATGCAGTCTAACAGACTTTATAAGAAATAATTCAAGACATATAAATACTATTTTACTATATATTTTTAAATATGTTAATAGCAGCAATAAAAGGAAATTTGTTCCAGGAGTTTCTGTCCACCCAAAGCAAAAGGCCTGGTCTGGTAGAAATAATTAATATGAATATTAAAGGAAATTAAGCAATGGCAATAATTCATGACTACAAAAGTCCAAAGACTTCTTTTATTTTATTTTTTTCAGACAAAATTTTTTATTAATTTCAATCATCCATAGAATAAATTTCAACATTAAATGTCCTACTTTCTCTTATTTTATTTTATTTATTTTTTTAACGTTTTTATTGGAGTATAATTGCTTTACAATGGTGTGTTAGTTTCTGCTTTATAACAAAATGAATCAGTTATACATATACATATATGCCCATATCTCTTCCCTCTTGCATCTCCCTCCCTCCCACCCTCCCTACCCCATCCTTCTAGCTGGTCACAAAGCACCGAGCTGATCTCCCTGTGCTATGCGACTGCTTCCCACTAGCTATCTATTTTGCATTTGGTAGTGGATATATGTCCATATATACACTACCACTCTCTCACTTTGTCCCAGCTTACCCTTCCCTCTCCCCATGCCCTCAAGTCCATTTTCTAGTTGGTCTGTGTCTTTATTCCCATCTTGCCACTAGGTTCTTCAAGACCTTTTTTTTTTTCAGGCTCCCAGGCTTCAGACTATACTACAAAGCTACAGTAATCAAGACAGTATGGTACTGGCACAAAAACAGAAAGATAGATCAATGGAACAGAATAGAAAGCCCAGAGATAAACCCACGCACATATGGTCACCTTATCTTTGATAAAGGAGGCCAGAATATACAATGGAAAGAAGACATCCTCTTCAATAAGTGGTGCTGGGAAGACTGGACAGCTACATGTAAAAGAATGAAATTAGAACACTCCCTAATACCGTACACAAAAATAAACTCAAAATGGATTAAAGACCTAAATGTAAGGCCAGACACTGTAAAACTCTTACAGGAAAACATCGGCAGAACACTCTATGACATAAATCACAGCATGGTCTTTTTTGACTCACCTTCTAGAGAAATAGAAATAAAAACAAAAATAAACAAATGGGACCTAATGAAACTTAAAAGCTTTTGCACAGCAAAGGAAACCGTAAACAAGACAAAAAGACAACCCTCAGAATGGGAGAAAATAATTGCAAATGAAGCAACTGACAAAGGATTAATCTCCAAAATTTACAAGCAGCCCATGCAGCTTAATATCAAAAAAACAAACAACCCAATCCAAAAATGGGCAGAAGACCTAAATAGACATTTCTCCAAAGAAGATATACAGATTGCCAACAAACACATGAAAGAATGCTCAACATCAGTAATCACTAGAGAAATGCAAATGAAAACTACAATGTGATATCATCTCACACCGGTCAGAATGGCCATCATCAAAAAATCTAGAAACAATAAATGCTGGAGAGGGTGTGGAGAAAAGGGAACCCTCATACAGTGTTAGTGGAAATGTAAATTGATACAGTCACTATGGAGAACAGTATGGAGGTTCCTTGAAAAACTAAAAATAGAACTACCATATGACCCAGCAATCCCACTACTGGGCATATACCCTGAGAAAACCACAATTCAAAAAGAGTCATGTACCACAATGTTCATTGCAGCTCTATTTACAATAGCCAGGACATGGAAGCAACCTAAGTGTCCATTGACAGATGAATGGATAAAGAAGATGTGGCACATACATACAATGGAATATTACTCAGCCATAAAAAGGAACGAAATTGAGTTATTTGTAGTCAGGTGGATGGACGTAGAGTCTGTCATACAGAGTGAAGTAAGTCAGAAAGAGAAAAACAAATACCGTATGCTAACACATATATATGGAATCTAAAAAACAAAACAAACAAACAAAAATAAAGACTTCTTTTAAAATAGTACAAGACTCTTTAGAATCCTGAAGAGAATAGAATCATGGACACTTTGAAACGTGATATTCCTTCAAAGGAAGTGTCACATAAGGGCAGTGGAAAAAGATCTAAGAATTCAGTTACACCAAGATAAATAAGACTTTCACCACCTAGAGATATCTTTCTTCCAAGACTGCAAATTCCACAGGGAGGTATAAGATCAACGGAGATCAGGAGAAAGGAATTGCTCTAATTTTTCCTCAGAGGCTTCCGTGAGAAGTAGCTCAGACTTACAAGCACTCAACCTGAAAAAACTGGATGGCAACCTGATTTCAAATCATTTAAACTGCCACCTATCCATAGAAAGCCAAAACTGAAATGGATAGAGAACTATCTTATATGTGTGTCATCTCCAGTTTACTGTGGTAGGGTCTGACTGGTTTAAAAAATATACACTACACAAGCTGAGCACCAAACCGTGATTTAGAAGGAGTCCCAAATATAATGAAGATAATACTAAAGACGCTGGGGAAATGCTCACCATTACAGATTGAAGTCCTGCCAAACCATTGCAGACAACTTGCTGTCTTGCCTCAAACACAATCAGAGGTTTCAATAGCATTAAAATATAACAATTTTGGGAAGTCTACCAAGGGTAACAGCACAGCATGAGGTTCTATTGGTTTTTTTTTTAGTAATCTTTATAATGTACTGTGGGCTGCTAACATTATATATTCCTAATGAGAACGCTTCACTAGCAATATTTTCAAGGTTAAAGAGCACACATTTCTTTTTCTTTTGTCTTAAAAAATTTGAGACCCAAAGTAGGAGTATGGGATTAACAGATACAAACTACTATTCATAAAATAGATAGGCAACAAGGATTTACTGTGTAGCACAGGGAATTATATTCACTATCTATAATAACCTATAATGGAAAATAATCTGAAATATATATATATATGAATGAATCACTTTGCTGTACACCAAAACTAACACAATATTGTAAATGAACTATACTTCAATAAAACCTATTTTTTTAAAATACACACAGAATTCTACTGTGTTCTAAAATCTGGCTCAAGTTACCTCCATCTCTTACCAGGATTACTGAAATAGCCTAACAGTCTTTGAACATACTTGCTCACATATTCCTCTAAACATTTTTAAGCCAACTACTAAAAATTTCATTATGTGTTTAAACTGCTGCAAAGGATGAATTTTTGTATTTTACATATATCTCTTGGAACCTAAAGGTCATTTTGATTTAATCCCATCTGCCAATTAAAAACATGAATAAGCACTTTTATGACAAGTGGAAATGTAAAATTGTTTATTTTTCTAATTAAACTTGTTTCCATTCTGTTACAACATAGAAGTTTATATTATATATAAATAATATCATTATATATGTATATTATATCATATACAAACATAATATAACTATGTATATAATACAAATATGTTATATAATATAAATAATATATAATATAGCATACTTATGTATTTATATATACATGTACGTATTTAAAATTTAGAGCTGTGCTATACAGAATGTTAGCAAATAACCATTAGCCAGTAGCCACATGTGACTACTGAGAATGTGAAATATGGCTAGTCCAAAGTGAGATGTGCTGTAAGGTAAAATGCACACCAGTTTTCAAAAAATCAATATGAAAACTGAGTATAAACTCTCTCATTAATAATTTTTCTATTAATTACATGATGTTAAAATAATATTTTGATATATTGGACTAAAAAGATTTAAATTAATATACTATTTTAAAATTTTAAATTACATTTAAAATACACAGCTCACAGGTGTAATTCTACTAGAATTACATTTTTGTTTATAGTGCTGGTTTAGAATCTTCTACCGATCACCTAAAATTTTTCCGTAATAAAGATATATTTATAACTTGAATTTTTTTCCTGTGTCTATTAACATTCTAAATTCTTTTAAAAGATTTTTCTTAGAAATTTTTGTTTTCTTTTTTAAAATTAATTTATTTAGTTATTTTTGGCCTCATTGGGTCTTCATTGCTGCGCACGGGCTTTTTCTAGTCACCGCGAGTGGGAGCTACTCTTCATTTTTGTGCGCAGGCCTCTCATTGCGGTGGCTTCTCTTGTTGTGGAGCACAGGCTCTAGGCACGTGGACTTCAGTAGTTGTGATGCGTGGGCTCAGTAGTTGTGGCTCGCGGGCTCCGGAGCACAGGCTCAGTAGTTGTGGCGCACGGGCTTAGTTGCTCCGCGGCATGTGATGTGGGATCTTCCCAAACCAGGGTTCGAACCCATGTCCCCTGAATTGGCAGGGGATTCTTAACCACTGTGCCACAAGGGAAGCCCTAAAAGATATTCTGAATTAAGTTATCTTTCCAACTATTAGTGGAATACAGTTGATGGAAGCAATAAACTTTAAAATGCTTCATAATTATTAAGTAAACATACAAAATTTTATTGAAACTGCATATCCTAATGAGATAGATGGTGGCTTTTCCCCCAGTTAGTTGGTATATCCACACATAAAAATTCATTGTATAATAACAGTTAAGAGCAATTTATTTTCATACTGAGACACTCTAATCACGTAACTACGTTAGAATAGAAATTTGGGGTTTTTTGGGGTTTTTTTTAATGTTACTAAACTATTTAAACTCCATGTTTTATGACAAAAATCCATAGTGGTCTAGCAATAAAATTTTAATAATCAACTGATAGTTTAAATACTTAGTTCTGTTGAACATAAGAGACCCGAACTCCAACTTTTTTCTTTTCTAGTCATTGGAGTCATTAGATTCTTAATTTATGGAAAGTATACTGCAAAAAAGAAGCATTATCGATATCCACCAAACAGCTACTCAGTATACCTATTACTCTTTCACTTAGAGGCTCCTCTTTCTACCAAATACAATTAGAAAGGGCAAAGAAAAAATCAAAATATAATTATTTTCTAAATTATTTGGCCAAATAATTTTTTAGATAAAACATTTATCACAGGCTTTAAATATAATTTTGCTAAAGCCATAGAGCTGCAGATTTAGTTAATTCATTTCAAGGAAAATTTGAAATTAGGAATTCAATTCTTATTATCAAACCAGTTGCCCACAAACTTATTTTCTGACATAGAAGTCTGACTTGATTTTTCAGTGTAAATACTTGTTTTAATAAAGATCCACGTGGAAACGATCTTCTGAATCTAAATTCAGATAATTTGGATTTCTATGATAATTTAAGTTTCTATGATACAGAGATGAATAGACAGATTAATAGATGAAGCAGAGACACTAATCTGTGACACGATAAAACCAGGTACTTTTCTCAGTCTCCTTTTGTTTTTGTTCTCAAAGGGATCGCCCACGGGGATGGTGGTTTTTCTGGCAATAGAAAGGGAGTGGAAGAGGTAAAGATGTCAAATCCAAGGATTTTAAATTGTCCCTTCATATTTCACTCTAGAAGTTTTTACACCCTGGGGAAATGTACCACTGTAAAATCTGGAACAAATGAGAAAAAAGCCTTTCTTTTGAAAGTGAAAGGAGATGGGAGATGGGAGATGGGAAGGATGAGCAAGCACAATGCCTTGACCTCAGTTTCATTATCAGGCAGCTAAGTTTTAGGCCATTAGTTGATCTGGAAATTCACTCCTTTAAAGACTATGTCCCTATAAAATTTTGAGGCAGCCTCAGAGGTTGCATATCTAGTTTGAACACTACTCCATTATCCAAGTCACTGTCGCCCTGCTTCCATCCCTGACTCCTACAGCTGGGTTTCAGCACAGTGCCCAGAACGGTTCTTTCAATTCCAAAACAGAAAATTACCCCTCTGCTCAAAACCTCCCAGGGGTTTCCCAGTCTCACACAGCAAAAGCCAACTATCCTGACAGTAGCCTACGAGGCTCATAACTACCTGCCCTTAAACCCCATCACTTCTCTGGCATCCCATCCTACTAAATTCACTTGGCTCAGTTTGCCAAACCACCCTGGGGTCTTCTCTGGCCCTCAAATTTTCTCATCAGGCTATCATTTCAGGAAGATGTTTCCTCTGCTAAAATACTCTTCTCCTTGACCTTCATGACTTAAAACCTCATTTTCATTAGGTTGTTACTCAGATACCTTCCCAGTGAGGCTTTCCCCGGCCACCCTATTACTTACCCTTCCTATTCTCCTTTTCCTGCTTTAATTTTTTTCCCCAAAGTACCTATTACCATTTGACTCTATATTTTCTTGTTTACTATTTGCTTTTTCACCCTCTATAGAATGTAAGCTAATAAAAACAGGATTTTTTTTTCTGTTCTATATTCTACTAAGATAACATAAGGCAACCAACAAATATTTGTCAAGTGAAAAAACCTGTGACCCCTTTTATAAGTGAGGCAAATTTCTATGTACATTAGAGAACAGTCTTATTTGTTTAGGCTTGTTTTCTTTGTATATTATGAAATTTGAGGAGTTGTTAAGGCTTGAAATAAAGTTCTAATATACAGCATCTCTGGAATGGTTCTATGGAATGGACATCAACATTTATGCTGAATTCCCCAGACTCTGTACATGTGACCCACACGTATGGATATTCCTTGGAAAGCAACATACTATTTGTATATATACATCCAGTACTTAACCCAACAGCATGCACGTTCTTTTCAGATGGTTTCCTCCATTTTTACTAAAATTGATTTTTCTTTGACTCCAAAGCAGTTTCCTTAAATTTGTAAGATATGATTAATGAAAACATTAACTTTACCACTGGCAACATATTTATTCCTTTTTCATAAATTTTAATCACATGTCTGGGAAAAAGCTATATGGGTGCTGCCCCTAAAATTAAATAACTTTTCTACATCAAAATGTCCAGAAAGAATGTAGCTGGAGTGTTAATCAATAGTAAATATATACGGTTGACAGCACATTGGAATTGGGTACCCTGAACTGTAGCCAATTATGGATGTTATCAATTTTGTCCTTAAAAGCATTTAAGGCAAGTTTGCCAGCTGTCACTATCACACTATAACTTTCCCTCTTGTCTTTTAAGTCATTTAAAAATCCCATTGGATTTCATTTCATTAACAGGTTAGTAGATCTATTACATTCCACTAGAGTACTATTGACTAAGTTTGAAAAATTATCCACTTTGCCTCATGTCACTTGTGTAGCACTTCTTTTCCAGATATCAAAGTATCAGAACCAGAAATGCCGTGTCTTGAAGATTGTTTAATATAATTTGAAGGACATTGAATATACCTCACAAAAACCATGAACCATATATATATATATATATATATATCCATTCAACAATATTTATAAAGAACTTACTCCATGCTAGTTGTTATGAAGGCATATATACACAGCACACACATTATGATCAAAGATTTAAGCTAAAAGAACACTACCACCACAGAAAATGTATGAAATAATTATGGGAGTTAACCCAAATGGCACTCGTAGATGAAATTTATTTAAAGAAGTAAAACCAAAAACTAACAAAAACTAATGATCTGAAGGATTTATCCTATAAGCAAATAGTGATATAACCTTATTTAAGAATCATCCCAATCAATATCTTTGGAAGAGAATCATAAGATATTAGTTTATCTAAATTATTCCTGTGCTCATGCTCTAGAGATGGTATTCAGACAGCCACAGAGGAAAACTGAGACAAAGTTAAGGTCAATAATGGCCCTTAACATTCCATTTTCCTCAAAGAATGTTCACCTAACACAAAACTTATATGTTTCAAAGAAATGTGAGCCTGATAAGTGATTTATAAGAATAAGTATTATTGAAATACATTTAAAAAGTGGTCTTAGTCCTACCAAAAGGACTAGTATTCCCTTTCAGGAAAAATAGTGACATTAGCCTCTTTTATCTTAGAAACTAAGGTCTTTTCGCAAATATTCCCACAAGGGGATGATTCACTCTTAATATAGAATTTTCAATGGGTATACAAATGAATTATGATTTAGAAATAAAGTTCTAATGAGGTCTTCATGAAATAGTGGAGTAATCATAGAATTATTGTCTGGCCATTGCCTAAGACTTAGATTATGAAAGATGTTCAATAAAAATTGCTGTGTTTTTTATTCCTCACAAAAGGTAACATAAATAAATATGCTTTCTAAATACTACCAGCTTTTTAGATGCAGATTTCAAAAATATAATTAATGCCCCAAAAAAGTATTCTTTGTAATCTGAATATTCTAGAGAGCTTTTTCAAATAAGGATTTTGTGATTTTTATTTTGAAAAAGACTTTTGAGTATTAGCTTTCTTCAAAGCAATGTTTCATAGCAAGCCACATTACATATCAATGTGCACTTAGATATTTTAAAGCATTAGTTCTCCACAGTGGAATTTAGTAGTGTTTCATGGTAGAATGAAACATCGTATGTACATACATCGTATGTACATACTTTATAAAGAGTATTCTCTGAAATATTGTTTTGAGATACTTATGAACTGTTTTAAAGCAAATATATGCATTTTGAAAGATACATTATCACAAATATTTTCTTTTAATTATAATATTTGAGGAAGAATAACCAATTTACATTTAATATAGATATAATACTTGGATAAAGCATATAAAATACTAAGACAAGTTATATTTTAAACATGGTTGTATTAACCTGAGCTTTGTAAGGTTTGAAGCTAAATATTAAATCATGTACAATTACACTAATTTTGCAGGATGTTATTACTCTAATTTTTAGATAATAGATCTTTAATTGTAACTTTGAGTGAAACATAAAATTTTTACTACTCAAGCATCAGCGTTAGCAGAATGCATATTCAGCAAAAGTAAGGAAAACTGAGGATAATATAAAATACCACAGCTTTATTCACACAACTTTTAAGCAAAATTAAGTAATTTGGGGGCAAGAAATAAAAGATGTTGGATTAAAAAAATGCCCCATTTTTGCCATTGCAAAGATAGCTGACCCTAGATTATGATAATGTGTCCATGATGACAAATATGCTGATGGAACTAAACATGTTAATTACCATTTTATCTGCATGACAGGAAACATCCAATTATTTGCAAACTTCTTAATGCTTAGTTGAATTATATGTATATAAGTCATCTGCAGTGTTCATTGGCTCTAGAATATAGAGATAGCTGTAATTGAAAACAGCCAACTTTTTTTTCTTGGCAGTCAACTCAGTGAGATAAACAGGAAACTCTCTTAAATCAGTGCTTTCTTACTCATCGATCTCCCCTAGTAACTCTGCAACAAGCAACTAACATCAGTGTTAGTCAATTCCCCAAATATGACTGATCTACAAAGCATGACAAGAAATAGTTGACTTCACTTTGAACAATTCTAGTTGCCACTCTACCCTCTTTCTGCCATCTGCGAAGTAGACACACAAAAGCAAACTTGCTTGGTGGATGTCCCAAGTCAAACTTCTTTACTTAGGGTTGAAAAAAATCTTGGAGAGCTTTCCACATTACAGCCACCTTTTGAAGATGACCAAATAAAGAATGTATTTTCTGAAGCTAAAAATATATCCAGAATGTAAAAGCTTTATCAAATAATCCAAGTATCAGATAAAATAATCTGTATTAAAAACAAAATTCAGAGAAGCAGCAGAAAAGGAAAGCAAACTAAAGGATCTGTTTTCCTTCTCTGGAAACCTGCTTTACATGAAGCCCATCAACCTACTATGGAGAACAAACAGCAGCATAGGGGGAATAGAATCAGCCACCAAGGACAGTTGGTTTCTTAGCCAAGGACATTCTCTAACCTTGATGACTACAGGAATCAGTGGTTATGACTTTCTTGGAACGTTTTAGGAAGGAGGTATATTCTACAATATAAAATGTTATTTTGTTAAAGTTCTTCAAATGTTCTATAGAATTTGTTTATTCCCTGTGGTCATTCTTTTCTTTATAGAGCTAGTTCCCCTACGGGCAAACTCTTTTTATGGATAATATCCTAACACATGGTCCTTTTAAAGCTACAGAGCCAAAACGCTTTTCTTCTGACATTAAATAATACCTCACTGCTGAATCCTAGCATCCTAAAGGCACAAACGGAGCATAATTGAACAAGAGGTACTGTTGGTCACAGCACGTGAAACAACCTCAATCAGAGCTTCTTTAACTGAGTCTGATGGCCAGACACCATATATATATTTATAATCTGAATTCAAATTAAGTTGACCGATTCCTAGGTAGCTTTTTTTTTTTTTTACTCTAAGCAGTCTGAGTCAAAAAAGCACTTTCGCAACTTGGAATAATACTGCCACTGAAAGGAAGCTCATTCTTCTCATTTTTCAACTGTAATTCTCTGCCAATGTTCTTTATTTGGCAGATGTTCTAGATAATGGGTTTATCCTCTGTTGGAAAGTGTTTATTTCATTCTTTCACTAGATATCCTCACACATAGAATATTTGAGATTTTATATGTATAACATTGCTAAAAGAGAAATACCGTAATGCCTTTACTCTCCATTCTCAACTGGTGACCCTGACTAGTTTACCACTAAAAACAGTCACGTCACCTAATTACCCACAACTTCCACTTCATCTCAGTTTCTCTGTATCTTTAGTCTTTGTTCTGGTTGATATTTTGAAGAATTAGATGATGTGTTTACCCATCCCTTGTCATGTTTAACTTATTTACTTAGAGGACCTAGATTCAAGTTCAGACTCACTTTCAGTTAGAAATGGCTCACTTTTGCATGGCTTTCAGGGCTGGGCCACTGTAAGCATAAAAATTTTTTTAAATTTTAAAAAACCCTCAAGTTAATGGGAGAATTAGAATCAAGTGAATTTTTATGGTGCTGAAAATGAAGATAAAAGACTTCACAATTTGGGAAGCAGAGAATGTGAGAGACAACAACAAGAAGAGCAAGTTAGGTAGAAGGTTGTGAGTATCACAGAAACAAGACCAGACGCTTCCCTCCCCAGCCACTCAGTAAATACCTTAAAACAACCCAGCCAGCAAGTCATCCACTGACTACCCATCAGGTGAAACACTGCACCTCTGTGTTCCTAGACTTGGCTCAAAACCAACACCATGACCAGCAGCCATCTGAATCATACTGTGTAGACAATCCCAATTCAACTGGCCAGAACTCATAGAAAGTGCTGGAATAATAGACAGATGGGACCTTGGATACCTAAAGCAATTGTGGTAGACTGAAGGCATAGGCCCTGTACCTGTCAGAGGGCCAGACAGAATCATATGAGATTTCCCACTGAACTAAAGAGTTCTCCTAGCCTCTTCATTCCCTCCAGAGTATACGGAAGATAAGTCTCTTTCACCTCACTCCCTCCAATTTAAATGGTGAATCCCTTCAACTGTGTTCTTATACCAACTGCTTCTTCTTCAAGACTTGGCTCCATTAATTTCCTGCTCTACCATTTCTCACTTTGTCTTTCACTCCAATGGTTATTTTCCCTCCTTAGCCCACCTAAAGCTCAAAAAGAGATTCAAAGGAATTGTTGATCTAATTGAAAAGCATTCATTCCCTTTTCCAGTATGTATTTGCTAGACTGTTACTTCCCCTCCAGAATTAAGTTAATATCAGCTGACATAAGGAAAGACAAAAGGCAGAACAGTAACTCAAAACCACAGAGGGAATGGCAGAAGGAAATCTTTTGTGAAAAGGACTTAGGTACAGAGTAGACTCAAATTATCCATGAGAACGGTCCTCCCACCTCACCTGTGAATAATATATTATTCAACACTCCTGGACACCTATAAGGCCCCATCCTCCCACCTCACCTGTGAATAATATATTATTCAACACTCCTGGACACCTGTGAGGCCACCTGAACCACTAGCTGCATTCCCACAAACTTTGATATGCTGTATGTTTATTATCCTTCTAGTCAAACAGGTTCTAATTTCTGTTGTGATTTCTTATTGGATCCAGTGACCATTAAGAAGTCTTTTGTTTAATTTCTTCTATATGTTTGGGAGTTTGTTATCTTACTATTATTTATCTCTTATTTAATTCCATAGTCAGTGAACAATGTTTTAAATATTTCTAAATTTATTGAGATGTTTCATTGCCAGAATATGGTATATCCTGGTAAAGCACCATGTGCCCTTCAAAGGAATGTTTTCTGTCATTTTGGGCTATATTATCCTACATCAATTAAATCAAAGTGATTGATAGTATTGTTCAGATAACTATCTGTTCCTGAGAAGGGCTATTAAAATCTACAACTAGGATCATGTCCTTGACTATTTCTTCCTTTAATTCTGTCAACTTTTGCCTCACGTCTTTTGAATCTTTGCTATTGGGCCCATGCACATTTGCGAATGCCATGACTTCTCGAAGAACTGAGCTTTTTATCCCTATGAACTGTCCCTCCGGTAATACATTTTGCTTTCAGATCTATTTTATCTATTTTCTCACTTTGTGTCTCAGTGTCACATTTTGGTAATTATCGCATTATTTCAAGCTTTTTCATAACTATACTTGTGTACAGTGATCTGTGATCTTTGATGTTACTACTACTACTGGCTACAGGCTCAGAGGATGGTTAGCATTTTTTAGCAATAAAGTATTCCTTAAGGTATGTACATAGTTTTAGACATAATGCTATTGTACACTTCATAGACTACAGTCTAGTGTAAACATAAGGTTTATATACAGGGGGATACCAAAAATTTTGGTGTGACTTGCTTTATTGCGATATTCCTTTTATTGTGGTGGTCGGAAACCAAACCCACAGTATCTCCAAAGCATGCCTGTGATGCATTACATATCTAAAATTTTGTTAAGAGGTTAAATTTCATGTTAAGTATCTTTACCAGAATAAAATAAGATTCAATAAATTTTAATAAATCAGTAAATAAATAAAATAATATCCCTTAGCATATCTTGTAATGCTGGTCTGCTGGTGACAAATTTTACCTTGAAAATGTCTTTAGTTTACCTTCATTCTTGAAGGAGATTCAGTGAAACAGACCTCTGGATTGACAGTTTCCTTTTGTCTTTTCCTTCTTTTCAGTACTTTAAAGTTGTTTTCTTCTCTCCCGGCTTGCTTCCGTGGTTTCTTACGAGAAGGCAGCTCATAATTAGATTATCATTCCCCTGTAGGTAACATGCCATTTTTATCTTCTTTCAAGATTTGGTCTTATCTTCCGCTTTCAGCAGTTTGACTATACTGTGCCTCAACACATGCATATTTGTCTTCATTCTGCTTGGTGTTTAAGATTTTACATATACAAAATTTCTGTCTTTCATCAAACTTGGGGAAATTTTTGGCGTATCTTAAAAATTTTTCCCCCAATCTCTCTCTCTCTAGCTTTCCAGTTTCCTGTGTTGGACTGTTTGATATTGCCTCATAGCTCACTAAGGTTCTGTTCACTCTTTTCAAAATTTTTTCTGTTTGTTCTTCATCTTGGATAATTTCTAGTGATCTATCTTCGAGTTCACTGTCATGTTCATTCAGCTGTCTGTCCAGTTAATATTTTTATTTTAGTAATTATATTGTTCTAGATGTTTCATTGATTATTTTCTTATTGTGTATTTCTCTGCTGAGATTTCATTCATTGAACACATGTTTTCCTTTACTTCATAAAGAATAGGTACCTAGGTCACTCTCAAATCCTTGTCTGTTATTTCCAACATCTGGTTGATCTTGGAGTTAGACTCAGTAGGTTTTCTTTTCTTTAGAAAATGTGTTCCATTTTCTTGGTACTTTGTATGTTGAGAACTTTTGCATTTTATTTTCAACATGATGAATGTCAACTTGTGGAGGATCTAAATTCTTCAGTTTCCTTCTAGTGAGTATTGTTTCCTTTGTTTTAGCAGGTAAGTTTTCTAGTTAGACTTGAACTTCCAACCCTGTTCCTTGGACAACAGCTCCAGTCTCATTTCGATTTTTTTGTTTTTATCTGAGCTGCTCCAAGTCTGTTCTGCACATGTATTATTCACATGTAGGTAGGCAGCATTTGGAGATAGTCTAGCTCTTTACTTTCTGGCATTCTCCACACTCTTCAGCATTCATGGTTTTTCAGCTTCACTTTTTTGGTTCCCCAAGCCAGAAAGACAGGGAATTTTTTCATCTGAGCCCCTGGTGCCACCCTATGTGGTACACTGTATGTGTCACTATAAATGGTCACTGTGTCACTCAGAGGACACAGCTCTAGACTATAAGCCATGGAGAGGGAGTTTAGTGATACAGTTAATCATCTCCCTCCTCCAAGAGGACATGCATTCCTCACTCAAGTCTATCTACTCTGTTCACTCTCTAGTAGCTTCAGAGATTTGCTTTTTGCATTACTTCCAGCTCCTAGAGTTGATTTTTTGCAGTCGGATCATGTGGTCGGTTCTTACCCTGACATACATGGAAGCAGAAGAATTTGGATCATTTGTCACTCTGCTTCTTTCCTCAAATCCCACATTTAATCCTTCCACAAATCTTGCTGACCATATCTTAGAAGTATGTGTATCATCTGGACACCTCCATGACTACCACACTGTCGGAAGCTACCAACCTCTCTCACCTGGGTTCCTGCCATAGCCTCCTAATTGGTCTTCCTCCTGGTTTTGTTCCCCTACAGTGGAGACACTGCAGCCAGAGCCATCTTTCTAAATCAAAAGTCAAGACATGCCCCTCTATTACTCAAAATCCTCCAGTGGCTCCCCATTTCACTTGGTAAAAACACAAATTCCTCGGGCTTCCCTGGTGGCGCAGTGGTTGAGAGTCCACCTGCCGATGCAAGGGGCGTGGGTTCATGCCCCGGTCCAGGAAGATCCCACATGCCGCAGAGCGGCTGGGCCCGTGAGCCATGGCTGCTGAGCCTGCGCATCTGGAGCCTGTGCTCCGCAGCGGGAGAGGCCACAACAGTGAGGCCCGCGTATGGCAAAAAAAAAAAAAAAAAATTCCTTTCAATCAGCTACATGGGTTTATGTGGTCTGGGCCTCTGCAACACCTTGATAGCCAAACATCCTTCACCTTACCTTCACTCTTCTCCAGAGCACTGGCCTCCTTGTTGCTTCTCAAACACATTCCTTTGTGTTTGCTGCTCCTTTTCAGAAGCACTATTCCCTACAAATGTCCACGGCTCATTCTTTCATCTTTACCAGGTCTCTGATCAAACATCATTTTATCAATGAGGCCTTCCCTGACCACGCTGTATAATATAGCCCACAGCCTTCCCCACTCACCTCTTCTTCTGCTCTCCATTCTTACCTGGCCTTTTGCTGCCTTCAAAGCACTTATGTCTGCCTGACCTATTATATATTCATTAATGTATTTGTGTCTTGTTCTACTGACTAGAAGTTAAGCTCCTATAAAACAATGGTTTGTTTTGTTCCCTTCTGTATATCCAAATCTTAAAAGATTACTCAATTCATAGTAAATGTTCATTCAATAATTTGCTGAAAGGATGAATCAACAGTTTAAATTCTATTTTGACAATGAGTATCATTCATTAGTTTATTTAAATAAGTGTCCTTACATAATTAAATATCATTTGTTAATATAATATGCACTTTCATTTTTTTCTGTTCCATTTTTAAACACCTGAAAAAATGTTTTGTAACTAATATAACACCCATACAAATAGCCCAGTTCTTTTAAACATCTTTTAGAACTTCCAAATCAGCATCAGTTGTTTAAAAGCAATTGAAAGTCTCAAATTGGAATATTAAGGGTTTGTCCCCCCAGGTTGTTCCAGTGAGAGTGAAATTTACTCTTATATTTAACATAAAAGTATAAATAGCAGAGACCTGATTTACTTTATATCTTATCTAAAAACTCTGGGTTTGAAAGACCCTTACTAAGGAAAACACACTTAATCCAGGTGAACCAAGGTTAACTTCTTAAGCCATTCAAGGATACTCAACGAGAAATTTACAACCACACTACACCGTGTTACTGACCAGAGACTTATGACCAGGAAGGTGTGCTCTGAGGCTCTGTGTGTCCAGGGCAATCTTCCTCAGTCTCAGATGAGCATAGTCAGTCCTTTAGAGTCACATGACAGCAGCGACTCAGAGACCATGCCATGCAGATGGGGATGATATTGCCATTTAAGTCCTCTGGTTCAATTTAAACCCTAACGAAGAGCAGCCTTTGCTAGTTTATTGCCTAATTTTGATAGTTGTATTTCTGTGACCTACTCCCCTTGGTCTCTTCACAACCTGAGTGTATTCAACCCATCTGTTAACCAACTGGATCTGATCATTAGCCAGAGCTTTAAGGTCATTTTAAAGGCAGAATTCATTTTCCTTGTAGATATATCGCCAGATACCACTCCTTTCACTTTTAATCTCATTTTAAATAACTGAGGCACCCTTATGTCAGAGGCTCATAGATAAATTCAAGTAATTGAAACTCCAGCTGAATCAGCAGTCCCTGATTCTCCTCTTTCTACATTCACCCCAAATTTCCCAGCTCTTCTCAGGGCTATGATGTAAATTTCTCACTACCGCAACTATACAAAGCCAGTAGAGAAGAGTGCTTGTCCTATTATTCTGACTCAGGTGGAGAAAAATCCATCTTCCTCTTGGTTCCATGAAGGAGACATAGTTTTACTAATAAGAATTAACATTTATTTAGTGTCTATTATGTGTTATTCATTTTACATATGATATTCCATTAATGTTCACAGTGAAGCGAGTGCCACCTATTTTACAGATAAGAAAACTGAGGCTCACATTGGCAGAGCCAGAACACAAACTTGAGTATATGTAACTTTCTTCTACTATAGGGTGAGGTTACACATGTAAACTCCTAGAAATGGCCCAAAAGTCAGGTTTACAGAGCACATATTTCTTATCTTTAATTAATTACTTAATTAAAAGCACAAACTGACTTGGTTGAAGCAGCTTAAGGTATAATCTGTCCTGGTTTCTTTTTTTTTTTTTTTTTTTTTTTTTGCGGTACGCGGGCCTCTCACTGCTGTGGCCTCTCCCGTTGCGGAGCACAGGCTCCAAATGGGCAGGCCCAGCGGCCATGGCTCACGGGCCCAGCCACTCCGCAGCATGTGGGATCTTCCCGGACCGGGGCACGAACCCGTGTCCCCTGCACCGGCAGGCGGACTCTCAACTCTCAACTAGTGGAGACTGGTCAAAACCACTCAAGCTTCCAGTCTAAGAAAGATCTGACTGGCCCACAGCCAAGTCTGGAAGGACTTCAATCTCTCAGTCCTTTCACTGAGTGCAGACCTCACGTCTTCTCTTCTGCATCTGTGCCTGCCGCTCTGAGGACTGGCCTGAGGAGTTGGGACTCACCCTCATCTCACATGCCCTTGATGATAAGGTCAACAAGGGCCATCTTTCCCAAAAGGCTCACAGCAATTTATCAGCTTTAATGACCAAAAATCATCATAAACAAGTCTTGGATATCTATGTTAAAGAACTATATTCACAGAACTAGGAATGGTCATCTGAAGTGGGAGTAGAGGAAAGTCAGGAAGTTAACGACTAAGAAAACTGACCTCAGGCCAATCATCTAAAACTCTAGAAGGAAAGCAGGCTGATTTAGGGCAGCCTGACAGCAGGCTGCATGGAGCAATCACCAGAATGAATAGAGGGGATATATTAAGGTCTTAAGAAAGATTAATATAAGCGAGACAAAATAGCAGGCTCAGGGGGTGGGGTAGAAGGATGATAGCAGGGTCCCATGACAAGCTCTCAAGTCCACTGCAATAAAACCAGAATCCCAGGTACTCAAACTGCAGTCAAAAGGTAGAGATTTGATCACAAAAAACAAGGTAGGGTGGAGCCCTTTTACTATAATCACGGTAGAAGATCTGTAACGTCAACAGCAGGGTTAACTTCTTGCTGAGTTATAGCTCCTTAAATTCTTCCTGACAAAGACTAGAATGAATTCTGGCACCTGGGAAATTCTAAATGGGAAGAGTCAAGTAAAGCAAAGCAAATCCCTAGCCTCCTAGACTCTATTTCAAAGGCTGTGTATGCCTTTAACTAGGCATCAGCAAACTTTGTCCATGAAGTACCAAACAGTATATGTTTTAGGGTTTGAGGGCCAAACAGTTCATTCCTTGTGGCAGCTACTCAGCTCTGCCATTGTACTGCGAGTCAGCCACAGATAATATATAAACAAATGAGCACCGTTGTGCTCCAATAAAAATTTATTTTTGGATGTTGAAATGTGAATTTCACATAATTTTCACGTGTCATGGAATATTACTCTTTTATGAGTTTATTTTTCCCCCTGAATCACTTATAAAGATAAAAACCATTAGGATGGTTTACAGGCCATGCCAAAATAGGTGGCAGTCCAGATTTGGCCTGCAGCCCATAGGTCACCAACCTCTGCATTAGATGACATAGTGCCTTAGTTTCCTGTGCAAAGGGCTTCATTAGCTCCCCCCATCATTTGTAAAACAGGGAGCAGTGACAATTCCTCAGCTAAATAAATGACCACACCCTTGACACTTGACATAAAGTGCTCCCCAACGTACCTATTTCTCTCTCATTAATGGGAGGTGCAGTATAAGTAATGTCCACAACACTTTTGCATGCTTCTTTGACCTTCATTTCAAAATGCTGTACAATAATGTACAGTATCAAGAATGGCAGTATCAACATTTATGAAAACACATATGTACACAGTCAATTCCAGGTTACTAGCTATTTCAAACTCTCAAGTTTTTTATGATTTATTAAGTTATCCCTCCCTTCTTCTCCCCCCTTGGAATGATCTTCAATAATGCTAGCACAGTATAAATCTATACTATCACAAGCACAGTCATATTTTCCAGGAAATAGAGAATAATTTTCTCTTTACACATGCTCATTTATTGGTCCTCTCATAAAACAAGCCCAAGATTTGAAGGAAATCACCTTGGTCTGAAATCAGGTGATAAGCTGGTCAAGTCCAATGATCAAGCCAGTGGGGTGGGGATGGGGAAATTACACTTAAGAGCTGAAACTTTGAAATTTTCCCTGTTTTTCCATAAATGAAAAAATTTTTTGTTTTCACAGTGGGTTTTTTTTTTTTTTTTTTTTTGGCATTTTAAAAACTTTCTTCCTGAGTATCAAAGTAACACGTGCTTATTGGTGTGTATAGTAATTTCAAGCCTCTCCCCTCCATCCTCAATCCTTTTGGGTTCTTCCAAAATAATGCTTTAAAAAGCTCTGAGAGTCTGCTTCATGTAGTTATTCTTTGCTACTGTCATATCTCTCACTGTAATAAAGTATGAAAAGGTTAAAGCACTCATATCATCAGTCCTACCTAGAAATATACTTTTTCCAACCTAAGAGAATTAAAATCTACATTTGGAAAGTGAGAGGTAGGAGAGAAAAAGAAAAGTAACCCTCTGCAAAAGAGATGCAAAATAAAAGGAAACAGGATTGAAACAAGAAGTGTCCCAAGATAAAAGAATTTTCTTGTTTGAAAATTCTGTACGGTTCATGCTTAATTATTCATACTAATGAAGGGCAGGAGACATACAAAAATGGATAAACCAATACCATTTATAATTCTACTGAAGGTCCAATAGGAGTTTCCAAAGTCTGAGGGTTTATGTCTTCTTTAAAGTAATTTACAAAATAATCTTACAACAACCAAATGCATGTTGATACATTCACTCTATTTGTAAACAGTTGGCAAAAATAATCTTCTCTAACACTACACAGATACCACTTGACTTCATTCT
The DNA here is from genome assembly GCF_003676395.1 of Aethalodelphis obliquidens. NCBI lineage: Eukaryota > Metazoa > Chordata > Mammalia > Artiodactyla > Delphinidae > Aethalodelphis > Aethalodelphis obliquidens. The sequence goes on along the minus strand of NW_020837947.1, from coordinate 53,793,191 downwards.
CAGAATAGTAGCTAAAAGAAAACTAGAAATTAAGTCAACATTATGCACAGATTAAACACAATGAAAATAATAACAGTAGCTACCATTTATTGGGCACTAACCATGTGCTATGTGATTTAAATACAATCTTCATTTAATCCACTCAAAGCCCTGTCAAGGAAGTAATATCTTGGTTTCTATTTTACAGATGGTAACATGTTTAAATTACAATGGACCTTAAGGATGTTGAAGTTCTACTCCGTACTTTTATACAGAGGGAGAAACTGGATTCCAGAAAGCTGTCACTCGCCATGGGTCATAGCTCACCAACAAAGCTGTGGTTAGCAGAGCCCAGGTCTTTAGGGTCCACTTCCTTCCTGGCACAATCTTGTCTCCCAGAGACTTGCAGAGTGGACTTTATACAGATCCACAGTTGGGGTCTGCATCATGACCATGTGTTTTAGACACCAGAGCCAAGTAAACTAAATGTTCTTACCTCATTCATCAAATATTTATTGTGCACTTAACAATGTGTTAAACGTGGTTCTAAGAACTGTGGAGAGAGCACTGAGCAAAATCCTGGCCCCCCTCTCATAATGTTTCCCTGGTTCACGTTTTCTGGGTGGAACTTTTGATATCCAAACTTCACAGAAAATATCTTTCAATGAAATATTTTTAGAATCAATATTTAGGAAATATTTTTCTAAAACTCAAATACAAGTTTTTTACAAAGTATTGTGCATGAACTTACAAGTTATATTGTGAAAGCCAGTATAAAACATCAAAATCCCATGTCAATATTTTGACAATCAGTATCAACCCAGGGGATGTGTGTCTGGGGTACCTCTTGCCCTAAAATGTGAGGCACTCCCGCATATAAGGCAACTGTTTGTTAACAATTAGATTATCTGTCGGAAGCACAGAAAAGGATTTTTTTCCTGCATTTTACATTCTTCCATGATAGTTTTTTACTTTTATACAAATGTTTTAGTTACATGTTGGGAAATTGGTTATGGGTCTTGGGTTGACAAATAATGCATCACACGTTTTCCCACCACTTGTAATAATGGGAAATAGGTTTCCAGTTAACATTTTCACATGTGTTTTCCTGAAATGGATTATGAACATTAAAAGGGAAATGCCTAGTAGACAGAAAACCCCGCTGTGGTAGAGCTTACAATCTAGAGAAGAAAAAAGATAATTAACATGATAAATGAATATATTACATGGTAGGTTAGATTGTGACAACTATTAAAAAGAATAATTAAGCCAGGAGTGGGATAAGAGGTATGTGTATGTGTGGCAGGGATGAATGTGATTTTGGTTAGAGTTCTTGAGAAAGGCCTCACTGCGAAAGTGACCACTGAGTAAAAAACTTGAGTAAGGTGAAGAAGCCAACTACAGGTGTTAGTGAAGAACATTCTAGACAGAGAAACAAGTATAAAAAACATTCCTGTTGAATTTCAAGAACATCAAGTTGGAACTTGGCTGGAGGAAATAAAACAAGGGACAGAGTAAAAGATAATGACTTTGGAGAAGCAGGGGTAGGGGGTAGAGAGGAAGACATACAGAAATAATGATGGTGGTTACAATGGAAAATGACTGGTATTGAACCACTGTCAGTCCACCAAGGTATTTTCATTTTCTTTTTACTTTACCTAAGATAGCAGCCTTGCATATAAATCTTCCCCCATTTGCTTTCTTGAGAACTGTGTTTAATAAGAACATTTAATTATGGGAAAGGTCTGTTTCATGGTCACAGTTATTACAACAACCAACCAAATCCCATGATACAAAGTTCCACTTGTGTGCCTATTTATTTCTCATTTTCTAAACTTACATCTAGTACAGAAAGGCACACGGAATATGCCCTCCTCTGCTGAAGACCAACTTAACATGATACATTGAAACATGTTGACAGGAAGGATTCTGGAAACTCCCTCCCCTAGAACTATTTAAAAATGGAATCTCTCTCCAAGGACAGGAGCCCCACCCAAAAGACAGAATGTATGCGGACTTTGATGAGTCCTCGCAACACAGTGATTCTATTATTCCTCTCTAAGGGTCACTCGTAGAGGTAAATTATTTAATGATTATAAAGAGATGCTATTTTCTTCACAGGGAAATAATGTGCTACATAAATCATATATGGATTTCTGTCAAGTTGAAATGTTGCTCAAAACTATGTACCTCCTAACCAGGTAGGTTTTTTTCTTTAAATACCAGAGGGCTGCTGTCATGAAATTTAATTTGATCCTGAAATGCTTAACAAAGACCAAGACATGAGGGAAGCAGAGGTCAGACCCAGACACATGGGCTGGGAAAAAGAATGATGATACAGAGTCTGGTGACAGCTCTGTGCTGACACAGAAGCAGATGAGGAGAAAAACACAAACTTTGAAGGTGAAGCAGGAGGCTAACTCAAAGAGGGTAGGCTGAAAAAATGAAAAGCTTTTAAAATAGCATTTCCCAGGCAAGTGGTAGTGTGAGTCATCTTTTGTGATGATACCAGGATGTTACTTTCTACTTAAGAAAGAAACATTCTTTGGGGTTAAAGAAAGGAGACCACCATTCGAAGAGTTTAAACAAGGAGAGGCAGGAAAAGCAGAAAGCCAATTGGAAACCTAGCCCGGAACAGAATTAAACATCACTGAATGTCTGATGACTTATTAAAACAATAAAACAGAAGTGATAATAGTGCCATTGGGAAAATCAATTTCACTTTATCTTCTCATCATTATATGCATTTTATTTATTCTTAACTGGTAGAATCAAGATTTTATTTAAAACAAGTTAAATATAACTAAGTTATATAACCTAGTCTTTTTTTTTAAGAGAAAAATGGAAAACTTCAATATATGAAATAGATGTAGTGCTAACATTTAAAGAAAAAATTTTTAAACAGAAACATGTTTTCCAACTGCAAATGTTGTAGATGGGAAAAAAAATGTTGATGGGGGTGGGGGGAGTCAGTTCCAATTTGGAACAGGGCCAAGGTCACTGATTGCCTCCCATTGCTTGGCAGATTCTAGAGTTTGAGCAGTTCTCAATGGGTTCTGATGCTAAGGAAGTCGTGGATGGGTATGGAATTCATCTTGTAGTCAGAGCCACTTTTTCTCTGGTGATTGGGAGTAAGAAGAAGAAAACTTCATTTACTGGGTTGCTCTATAACAGGAGCTATCCTTAAAAATAACTCAGGGATATTATTCACGTGTTTCAGAACCCTGTAGAGCTAGGAATTGTGTAAGATAAAATATCCAGAAAGTTCTTAATCATAAGAATGAAGCCATATAATGCAGATACAGATGAAATTATACTTCCCATAGGGGAAATTCTTCTCTTACTGACAAAAGAGTTGAATAAGAAACTATACTTTGTGGGCTTCCCTGGTGGCGCAGTGGTTGAGAGTCCGCCTGCCGATGCAGGGGACACGGGTTCGTGCCCCGGTCCGGGAAGATCCCACATGCCGCAGAGCGCCTGGGCCCGTCAGCCATGGCCGCTGAGCCTGCGTGTCTGGAGCCTGTGCTCCGCAAACGGGAGAGGCCAAAACAGGGAGAGGCCCAAAAACCAAAAAAAAAAAAAAAAAAAAAAAGAAACTATACTTTGTTAAACAGAAAAATAAAGATGTGTCCAACTGTGGAGTAGACAAGCCAAAAGGCGTCACTACACTGCTTTGGTGAAGGGGTCTAAGAAATGGAGAAGGAATGAAAGGCACAGAAATTGAGAACTAGAAGGTGCTTACTCAGGCCAGATGGCACTGGTGCCCTTTGCTGCAGCAAATGATACTGCAATGTTTGCTGGAGGAAATGGACAATCTTGTTACAATGGAAAACACAGTTTGTAGAGTCATTCTGACTAGAGCGGCCCCGGTGTCCCCTTTCCTGAGCTGTGAAGGTTTTAGCCACTGAGCCCTAAGGCTGCCCTCTTGTGCCTTAGCACTGAAACTAGCCTTAAGTTCAAGAGTCTGGAATGACAGGCAATTCTTTGGGCTCGACCTTATAAAAGAGGTGAAATTTTATTAAAATATATGAAGATCACAAGAAAATGCATTCAAATTAGAATGTTGTATATGCCAAAGTATGAAGCAGACATTCAAAGAACCCAGAACTCTTACCCCTGAGAACTACTTCAGAGGTAACAAAGCTTAATCCTCTTATTTTCTTCTAAACTCATAAAAAGAGAAACTGAGGTGCTGAAAAATTCAAGCACCCTGCAGGATAAATACGTAGCATGTGATAAAGAATGATTTGCTCACATTTTGGTTTATGGCAGCGTTAGAAAATAAAACCCAAATCTCTTCCTTTCAGTACATTTTCCATCACATACCACACCTGTGCCCCCTCCTCCCAAATCCAAAGTGTCATGAGTATGATTCCATTCTCAGGTGTACCATTATTTAAATCTATGATTTAGGAAAAAGTAATTTTCCCCCTACCTTAACAGTGTGTCTTATATACCTCTTAAAAATTAAGACATGTATCCTCTGGTTTAAAGCATCCATCCTTTCTGTTATTACAGCTAACTGGCAACCAATACTAAACCATGAGCAAGGAATCCATATTAGTATCGCTTAAAAATAATTAATTAGCAATAGATTATTTTCTTCTATAAATCCAGAAGTTGCCATACGATAGATCAGAACCTGTTATTTGAAACTTCTGAAAAAATAAGTTACTATTGTCTTTATCTTTTTCTGAAATAGATGTAAGAAAATTTGGCCTATTTAGTGTATTTAGTCCACCCACAGGGCAACTGCAATCACTCCTCTCAAGGCCCAGCAGAGGAGCAGCCTCTGGGTAATGGATGGGGCAAGCCCACAGCTGGTTTGACAAACTAAAACCTTTCTATGCCAACAGTAAAGAATATTTATCTCTGGGTATACCTCTGGGGTTTTCCTCTCACCTCAAAGGAAAGTCAGTTGACAGAGAAACAAGGGAATTTTGCATGATACTATACATAGAGAATCCTAAGATGCTACCAGAAAACTACTAGAGCTAATCAATGAATTTGGTAAAGTAGCAGGATACAAAATTAATGCACAGAAATCTCTTGCATTCCTATATACTAATGATGAAAAATCTGAAAGAGATATTAAGGAAACACTCCCATTTACCACTGCAACAAAAAGAATAAAATACCTAGGAATAAACCTACCTAAGGAGACAAAAGACCAGTATGCAGAAAACTATAAGACACTGATGAAAGAAATTAAAGATGATACAAACAAATGGAGAGATATACCATGCTCTTGGATTAGAAGAATCAGCATTGTGAAAATGACTATACTACCCAAAGCAATCTAGAGATTCAATGCAATCCTTATCAAACTAGCAATGGCATTTTCCACAGAACTAGAACAAAAAATTTCACAGTTTGCCTGGAAACACAAAAGACCCCCAAATAGCCAAAGCAATCTTAAGAAAAATGGAGCTGGAGGAATCAGGCTCCCTGACTTCAGACTATACTACAAACCTATAGTAATCAAGACAGTATGGTACTGGCAGAAAAACAGGAATATAGATCAATGGAACATGATAGAAAGCCCAGAGATAAACCCATGCACATATGGTCACCTTATCTTTGATAAAGGAGGCAAGTATATACAATGGAGAAAAGAAATCCTCTTCAATAAGTGGTGCTGGGAAAACTGGACAGCTACACATAAAAAAAATGAAATTAGCACACTCCCTAATACCATACACAAAAATAAACTCAAAATGGATTAAAGACCTAAATGTAAGGCCAGACACTATAAAACTCTCAGAGGAAAACATCGGCAGAACATTCCACAACATAAATCACAGAAAGATCCTTTTTGACCCACCTCCTAGAGGAATGGAAATAAAAACAAAAATAAACAAATGGGACCTAATGAAACTTGAAAGCTTTTGCACAGCAGAGGAAACCATAAACAAGATGAAAGACAGCCATCAGAATGGGAGAAAATATTTGCAAACGAAGCAACTGACAAAGGATTAATCTCCAAAATATACAAGCAGCTCATGCAACTCAATATCAGAAAAAACAAACAACTCAATCCAAAAATGGGCAGAAGACCTAAATAGACATTTCTCCAAAGAAGATATACAGATTGCCAACAAACACATCAAAGGATGCTCAACATCACTAATCATTAGAGAAATGCAAATCAAAACTACAATGAGGTATCACCTCACACCAGTCAGAATGGCCATCATCAAAAAGTCTACAAACAATAAATCCTGGAGAGAGTGTGGAGAAAAGGGAACCCTCTTGCACTGTCGGTGGGAATGTAAATTGATACAGCCACTATGGAGAACAGTATGGAGGTTCCTTAAAAAACTAATAATAGAACTACCATGTGACGCAGCAATCCCACTACTGGGCATATACCCTGAGTAAACCATAATTCAAAAAGAGTCATGTACCACAATGCTCATTGCAGCTCTATTTACAATAGCCAGGACATGGAAGCAACCTAAGTGTCCATCAACAGATGAATGGATAAAGAAGATGTGGCACATATATACAATGGAATATTACTCAGCCATAAAAAGAAACGAAACTGAGTTATTTGTAGTGAGGTGGATGGACGTAGAATCTATCATACAGAGTGAAGTAAGTCAGAAAGAGAAAAACAAATACCGTATGCTAACACATATACATGGAATCTAAAAAAAAAAGGTTCTGAAGAACCTAGGGGCAGGAGAAGAATAAAGACGCATTCATAGAGAATGGACTTCAGGAGACAGGGAGTGGGAAGGGTAAGCTGGGACGAAGTGAGAGAGTGGCATGGGCATATATGCACTACCAAATGTAAAATAGATAGCTAGTGGGAAGCAGCCGCATAGCACAGGGAGATCAGCTTGGTGCTTTGTGACCACCTAGAGGGATGGGATAGGGAGGGTGGGAGGGAGGGGATATGGGGATATATGTATACGTATAGCTGATTCACTTTGTTATACAGCAGAAACTAACAGAACACTGTAAAGGAACTATACTCCAATGAAGATGTTTAAAAAAATAAGAAACAAGGGAAGTTCTGTATCAATGACTTGTTGATATTATTCCCAGTCTCGGCAATCTATAAGCCATTAAAATTAAGTTGTTAGAAATTACACGTGTGTGTGCTCCTTGATGCCACACTGAACTATGAGGTAAATAACAGAAGAGTCCAATATTTGTGTTGTTTCAATTAACTCTAAAACCCACACATAATTTTTAAATCAAGGAAGGACTACTTCATTATTTTAAATAGCATCCTACTTTTCTCCTTGAAAAAAACCTTATTGTCTCCCTTTTCATTGCAAATGTTGTCTCTATTATCCATAAGTTTTATGGCTTTTCCCCCTAAGTTAGATACACTATCCTTTAAACTATATTTTTATAATATATTTGTGTTATATTTTTATTAAGTATTATGGAAAATCAGTTTTTCCTATGATGTTTAATCTAAATTAACCATGACATTCATAGATTTTTCTCTTTAAATTCATAAGATAGCAGCAGCCAAAACCATTGCTATATATAACTACATATATATATATATTATTAAAACTTGAAGTAAAGTCACTTTAAAGAAACTTTTGGCAATCGTATTTGAGTGTATCTAATGTGCTGCCTCATTTTCCTCTAATTAGAAACACTGGGAAAATCCTTAGGGGGGAATTACTATGGATGACAAGATGTGATTTTGCTTTGGTAATCCAAGCCTTGTCTTCTCAATTAATTATAACCATGCTGGGGAAAGTATGACTCCTGAAGCAATTAACATACTCTTTGGACGAGAAGAGTAAAGAAATCAGCAAAATTATGGGGACTGTGGGACCTAACACAGAGAGGAACTACTTATGAGTCAATGTTCTGAAAACAAAATGTATTAAGGTGAGAGGAAATAGTTCTGATTTATAGACAGTTACAGAACAAATTGTTATACCAACAAAAGTGGTTTTAAACATTTTATCAGAAAAAAAAATTTTAATAAGAGAAGGCTGTTGAGAAAGGGAAAATAAGGGGCTTACAGTTTGTGTCTGTACCCAAAGGAAGACATAATTCCTGCATCTTAGGTCACCTCCAGTGCAAGTAAGGTCAGAAGATCAAGTGTTCTAGGTCCTAATCCTGACTCCATCACTTACTATTTATGTATCTTTGAGAAAGTTATTTAAACATCTTTACTCAGTTTCCTCATCTGTAAGATGAGAATAACATTAATATTTGCCTGTAAGGGTTGTTGTGAGAATTAAATGAGGTAACCTATGTAAAGCATTTGTAACGGTGTCTGGCCTATAATCAGTGCTATAGGAAAGTAGTCACTACATTGCCCCTGATTATAATTTCTGCAAATTAGAAATTATATCAGAATTTATATCAGAAATTATAATTTAGATTAATTTAGATTAAACAACTCATGTCTTGCTCCTTCCTCCCCATCACCCACTCTGTTTCACTAACCTAGGTCTCCCAAGATGTACTTTGCTCTTCTGACTCTAGGTGTATTCATTTCCTAGGGCTGCCATGACAATGCCACAAACTGGGTGGTTTAACACATCAGGAATTTATTGTCTCAGAGTTCTAGAGACTAGAGGTCTGAAATGAAGGGATAAGCAGGGTTGGTTCCTTCTGAGGACCTGAGGGAGAATCTGCTCCATGCCTCTCCCCCAGCTTCTGATAGTTCCTGTAATTCCTGGCTTTCCTTGGCTTGTTGATACAGCGCTCCAATCTCTGCCTCTGTCATCACGTCATCACAGGGCATTCTTCCCCGTTTGTGTCTATGTCCAAATTTTCCTCTTCTTACAGGGACACTAGTCATTGGATTAGGACCCACTCTAATCCAGTATGACCTCCTTTTAGCTTGATTACATTTTCAAAGATGCTATTTCCAAATAAGTTCACATTCACAGGTACCAGTGGTTAGGACTCGTATATATAAAGATATAGGAGGACACAATTCAACACACAACACTAGGTTTTGGCTCAAACAGATTCCCATTCTTGACATTGTCTCCTTCTCATCTGCATTTTGTATTTCTGTTTTTCCCATCCTTCATAGTTGACTTAGTTTTAAAAGCAGTCCCAACTACTACTGCAATCTCTCTTCATGTTGCCATGCAGTTGAGAACTCAGTTTCTGATCTCTGAGTTCTGCCTGCCAAGCTAGACTCTGAGCTATTAAACAGCAAGTGAATCTTAGGACACTCCCCCTTCCCCATGGTACCAGCACTCCTCTGGGCAGAGAGAGGGCCCTTTATAAATATTATTGATGGGTTTATGACTTTGTTAGTTTAATAAATGTACCTACTTGTATTGTCTCTATTTATGAAATAATTTGGGAGATGAAGCAACAACATATTCAAGTTCTGTCTTATTTATGATGTTTATTAGACCATGGAAATTAGCTTGAAAGTACTTTTCTAAGCCATGTTAATAAAAAGCATATAGTCTCTGGTCCTTGTTCAAAAGCAAGTTAAAATCTAGTTGGGTAGAATAGAACAATTAGAGGGAATGAAATCTTTATGTGTTCTGGCATTATGTAATGATAGACTACATTTATAAATTCTGACACTGAAATGACTAGAAAATAAGGCAACATATGATAAGAGGTTAATTACGTTGGACAAACTACAAGGGCAAAATAGAAAAGAAATCAAAGTTTAAACATTAAACTGCTTTTAGATATCTTGTGGATTTGAGGGGAGGTTAATTTCCTTTTGTTTAACTCACAAAACTGATGTTTGATGTCATTTAATTACTTGACAATTAGAATAATGTCTTACCATTTAAGGTGTTTGAAGTCTGGGTCTAATCCATTCACAGAGTAAGCCACAGAGAGCTGTTTGCTTACCTAAATGTCACATAATAAACATCACAGACCCTGCAAAGACCTTAACACAAAGTAGTTCCTCTTCTCTCTGGCTATAGCAGAACTTGAAATCTCAGGACCAGAAGAAATCTCTCAACTGTTACCTCTTAGGGGTGCTCTGACTAAAGAATGTCAGCTCGTACATTACAGCTGAAAGATGTCTGTCAGACGTTTACGCTCATTGGTCCTAGTTCTGTTGGACCACATGAGACCAAATTTAATCCCTCTCGCACATGACAGCCCTTCAAAGTGCTGAAAGCAGTGATCAGTCTCACTGCGTTTTCCCTCTCTCTAGCTTAAGCTGTATGACATGTCATCACGACTCTTTTCCTGCTGATCATGCTCGCCTGTGTGTGCCCCACCTTGCCTATCACCCTGTTAAAGGGTGATGCCCAGAACTGAATAAAACGTCAGGTGTCCACTGACAGCCACAGCATAATTATAGCAATAATGTCCCACAAACACGTCTTGTCTCTTTTCTGTCCCTCTCCAGGGTGAATCCAGGTCTTTACTGAAGAGAAATTACTTTAATTAGCCTCCTTACTGAACCACTTACCACTATAATCCTCATGCCTTTCTACTTCCTTCATAATAAGATTGTGATATAGGATAGTAGCACCGACATTAAGGATTTCTGGAGGCCCTCTATTTTCCGCACAAACATTAATAAAGTTCAATTCCTTAGGAAGACATAAGAGTCTCAACAAGTATCAATTTGGCGTCATTTCCGGCTCATTTTCTGTCATCTTTCTCCCCACTTGTTATGGAGTGAATTGTATCCTCCCCCCCCCCAAATTCATAGGCTGAAATCCTAACCTCAGAATGTGATCTTATTTGGAAATAAGGTTGTTGCACCTGTAACTGGTGAAGATGAAGTCATTAGAGTGGACTGTAATCCAATATGACTGGTGTTCTTATAAAGAGGGGAAATATGGACACAGAGACACACGCAGGGAGAATGCCGTGTGAAACTGAAGGTAATTACCTAAAAGCCAAAGGAAGGAACTATAACAGATTCCTCCCTTACAGCTCTCAGACGGAACTAACCCTGCTGACCACCTTGATTTCAGACTTCTAGCCTCAAGAATTATGAGACAACAAATTTCTTTGGTTTAAGCAATCCCGTTTACGGTACTTTGTTATGGCAGCCCTGGCAAACTAATGCACCACTTCTTATCCACTCTCCACCGAAAAGCCCTAAGCTCCAGTGAATGAAAATGTGAAGAAATATTCACTTGTTAACTTTCGATATCTAAGATGCAATCCCCCAAATTAGTTTAAAACAACAACCATCTCTTTAGCTCATGATTCCGTAGATTGGTAAATTGAGCTGGGCTCACTTATGCATCAAAGGTCAGTTGGTGGTCATCTGGGGCTGGCTGGTCTCTAATGGTCTCAGCTGGCACATTCAGGAATGATGGGACCTCTCTTCACATGGTCTCTTATCCTCCAGCAGGCTGGCCCCCAGGAGTTCACATGTTCCAATGTGAAGGAACATCTCAAGTCTCCTCCTGCATCCCATTTGCTACAATCTCATTGGTCAAAGCCAATCATGAAAGCGGGCCAAATTCACAGGGTGGGGAAATAGACCACCTCTTTATGGGAGGAATGCAAAGTCTCACTGTAAGGCTGTGGATACAGGGCAGAAAAGAACATGCAACGATTTTAGCAACTGCCTCATTCTTTCACTCATTACTGATTCTTATTGTGACCCCCACAGAAGGTATGAGGCTCCATGAGGATGGTACTTAAAAGACACACACTTTAAAAAAAAGCAGACACACTCCCTGCCTTGATGTCCCATACTAGCTGAGGTGACATTTAACATGAGAAAATTGTTAAATATTTAAGGTGAAGGTGTAAATTGAGTATCCTACAGCAAGTAAATATAATCAATATGCAGAAAGTAAAAAGCAGAGCCTGGAGAGAAGATATAGCTTCTATTTGAATGGTTCTCAAACAGGAGTAATTTTGTCCTCCCTGGAAATACTTTGTTACAACTAGGAGACAGGGAGGTGCTACCGGCACCTAGTGGGTAGAGGCCATGGATGTTGCTAAACATTCTAGAATACACAAGCCAGCCCCACAGCAAGGAATTCTCCAGCCCCAAATGTTATTATTTCTGTGGTTTAAAAACCCCATTTTGGGGGAACTTCCCTGGCAGTCCAGTGGTTAAGACTTTGCCTTCCAATGCACAGGGTGCGGGTTCAATCCCTGGTTGGGGATCTAAGATCCCACATGCCTCGTGGCCAAAAACCCAAAACATAAAACAGAAGCAATATTGTAGCAAATTTAATAAAGACTTTAAATATGGTCCACATCAAAAAAAATCTTTAAATAAAATAAAATAAAATAAAAACCCCATTTTAGCCTGAAGATTCTAACCAATGCCAGCAAGCCTGGGAATAATGGCTTCTACTCTCCTTACTGCCACCCCCTTTTACTTGAAAGTACCAGGAGAAATAAAAGCATTTCTTCAGCCCCTATGGGCAGGCAGCCCCTCTCTGTAGGGACACAAAGTTAAGAATGACTCTGTCTTGCCTTCCAGGAGTCCAGAGTCTAGGAGGAATAGGCACCTGTCTGAACCTCTGGTTTATATCATAGCTGCTCAGTGATGCGTGTGCCTCTCATTAGGCTACATTCTTCTGTAGGAGAGACCTCCTCTTATTCATCTCTGAATCCTCTGGGTCTGTAAATGTTGTTAAATAAAGCACGTGAGGGGCAAATTGTAAGGAGTGCTTCACTGGCGTCACCATGTTGTCACATCAGTGAGGTATCAGGGATGCGCGAAGGAGCGTAGAAATGGGTTGCCGGCCTCCACACTCATGCATCTCACATCTGGCACCACCACGTATTCCTAATGAAAGGCAAAACTGGCACTGCTGTTTTCTTCATGCAGAATTAAAACTCAAGGAGGTATCTGTATCAATCACCAAATCTACTTCTCTAGGAAAGCCTGGTCTTTTAGGTGACTGCCCAGTGCCCTTTAAGGCAATCACTATTTTTAAGTCACTAAATATGTGTATCTAATATTAGAGTTGTGACTTTTTTCATTTGAAGTCTTTCCTCTCTTTTTTCAATGGTTAATGTGCCTAAAAAATGTTTTTTACTATTTGCTTGAATAAACAACCTTCTAACATGTTGCTCCCACATAGTTTAATAGTCATCAAAAAGCTGTCATTTAAAAATACTTCCTCCAGTGTACAAATATCTGGCCTACTCGCTTAGCACCTGAAATAAGTAGTAATTATCTAGACTGTTTTGGTGTGATATTGGGTGACAACTTAAAACCCCAGGCTCTTTTCCCAAACCTGGCTGCTGTTCGTTACTGAGCAGAATTCACTCGATGGGAACTTGAGTTTTAGTCCAGCATCCTCTCACCTCCCCAAATTCATAATTAAGTGCTTGGCACTGCTTAGCCACATATGAAGTCAAATCAGAAAAACTAAAAATGGGGCTTCCCTGGGGGCTCAGAGGTTAAGAATCCACCTGCCAATGCAGGGGACACAGGTTCGGGCCCTGGTCCAGGAAGATCCCACATGTCACGGAGCAACTAAGCCCGTGTGCCCCAACTACTGAGCCTGCGCTCTAGAGCCCGCGAGCCACAACTTCTGAGCCTGCGAGCCACAGCTACTAAGCCCGTGTGCCGCAACTACTGAAGCCCACGCTCCTAGAGCCCGTGCTCTGCAAGAAGCCACCACAATGAGAAGCCCGCGCACCGCAGTGAAGAGTGGCCCTCGCTCACTGCCAACTAGAGAAAGCCCGCGTGCAGCAATGAAGACCCAACGCAGCCAAAAATAAAGAAATAAAAATTTATTAAAAAAAAAACTAAATATGGTTCTGGGTATTGGACGTGAGAAAGGCAAGAAAATGTTGCAGTTTGGATTCTGAGATTCTCACATCCTGGAATTAAAAACTGTTTAAAAAGTGTCCAAATGAGGTGACAGGGAGAAGACTGAAGCTTTGCTAAAGACACTTTCATGAGGAATTTGTGCAGGTTCCCCAATGAGGCTGCTTGTGGTATCACTTCCCTGATCTCTTTGGGATGGAATCTCGTTGGAATAACAATGAGACACCATAGGCAAGTCTCAATCCACAAAGCACCATAAATGGGATGTTCCCATTTATGACACAGACTAGCTATTTACCAAACCTTCTTCCTCCTCCTCTGCGACCTACAGAAGGTCTGCATTTCTCAGCTTCCCTGGGAGGGGAGGGGTATACCAGGTCCCAGCTAATGGAATGTGACCTGTGATGATAGAGCCCCTGTGCCGTGATCCATGGTTTTTCCCCCTCTGCTGGCTTGACGCAGATAAGCACAGTCACCTCGGAAGCGCACGTTAAGGAGGGTAGAGCCAAATGACAGACAGGGCCTAGATTTCCAAAGTACTGCCGGGAGCAGTGCTTCCAGATGACATGAACACTCATTTTAGACGTCTTATGGAAGTCCTATAGAAATAAACTGTTGTCCCAAGTTACTGAGGTTAGGGGGCTTATCTGCCGTAGCAGCTACCACTGTCTTAACTAATATACCATCTCTCTCACAACCTCTCACTAGAGAGATTAAGGGGAAAGGGAGATTTACGAAGGGGAGCAATATTCAGCAGGGGATTTACTTACTCATTTTTTTCAACAAATACGAAGATTCCTCTGCGTGTTATTATTTTAGGAACGAGAGATGGAGTAAGGAGCAAAACAAAAACGCATCTATCTACACAGAGCTTCCCTTCTAACAGAGGGAAAGGAGACAATGAGATATATAAGTAAAATATCTAGCATCTCAGAGAGTACGTGTGTGCAATGAAAAATATAAAAGGGAGAGAACGAGCCCGATAGGAGAGAGCAGTGGGTAGGAATGTGACTGACTCTGATGGAACCACACCTAAGAGTCCGAGTGACAAGCAGGGCCACTGCCTTACAAAGGGGAAAAGGCATAACGGGGATGACCTTGATGGTACAGGGCAGGCGGGAGTGGTTGTGAGACTACAAGGTTAGGGGTGTGGCAGGACCAAACAGAGTTTCCAGGATGCATCTTTCCATTTGGCTCCCCCCAGAATACAGCATTCTATAAGCATGTTGTACCTTTAATAGCAAGGGGCAAAATATATGCTTATGTGGAACACAGATTTGCAAGCAGGAAAAGTGAAAAGAAACTGAGAGCATTAAGTCTATCCAATATGTTTACCTTCTACTTTTGCCCATCCACATGAGAGAGAGCTGAAAACTATATAGAACTGAAGGGCAAAAATTTTCAAAGGAAAATATAATTAGAATTCAGAACTACATTAAAAATAATACAGTGATGGCAACACATTTGTCACAGTTTCTACTGATCACAAGAAAAGAATTAAGGTCAGAAGCAAAAGAAAGAGATGATGCTTAACATTCATGTACACCTTGCTTTAGGAAAACCAAATACATAAAAACCTAATTCAACAAATCAGATAACTTACAGAGTCATTTTTCATGTTAAAAATAAAGGGACTTGCGGCTCTAGAAGAGTTACTTTATGATTACTTTAAATACAGAATTAATTTTCAGTGGGTATCTATCCCAAACATATAAAAGCTTGCCAAGCCAAGAACCTTTCTAAACCAAAAATGAATCCTTCTTAGTATGAGACATTTAATATAATAATTTGGAAAAGCATTGAACAGAAACACATTCCATAACCAGCCACACACATTTGTCTCATGTAAGGACACTATACGTAGAAACGTATTTTCTCAATTTTTTGCAGGGCATGGCTATTGTAGATATTCACAGAATATGGTAAAGTGAATATTCTCAAACATTTTAATAAATATGTACCATGTGAAATATGCAATTCTCAATTGTAAGAGCAATTACTGGAAACGACACTCTTGGTTGGGAACAGCCATTATCATCCGATATTCCAACCAATAGGAACAAAGTAAAGTCAACCAAAGAACTGAGTGATGCTGTGATTATAAATCAACTGGACACACTACAGAATAGAGATGCGTACAGAATAGAGATGTGTACAGAATAGAGATGTGTACCAGCTATGAAGCCTACAGCTATGAACTGAAGTCGAAGATGAGGTAGCATTTTATGAGCAACAGAAATAAACTAAAAATTAAATTGTTTGTGGCTAATGATTAAAAATAAAATACTAAAGCAATATCCATTGAAAATGTACACAAAATAAAGTGAAAAACACAACTTCTGGGGTTTTGCTCGGGGGCTGCCATAATGTAAAAAGGAAGGAGGGGAGGGGAGAGACCAGGCAGACCCTGGCTTGTGGCCGAACTCTTTCAACTAGAGAATCTCCGCTTAGCCTGTCATTAAAATTAGAATTCAGTATAAATCTGAAAAATGTTTTTCTGCTAAAATTGTTTTATAAATGCTTTTTAGAGTTGTATAAAATAATTATAATTTTTTAATGAGTATGATTTGACCATACTTATATTACAGGAGAAAAAAATCCCAGAAAAATAAAGTTATTGTCCCAGGATTTCCCAGCTAATTAATGCTAACCCAAGTCTCCAGATTGCTAAATCTGATACACTTCTATGATAGTGGTGCTCTCAATAATACATATACTAGAATCCATAGCATATATTAGAAAAAGAGATTACAAAGAATTACTGTCACAGAAAAAAAATTCATAGGGTGTTTCTTGGCATTTACAGTAAGAGATTTAAACTTATGTCCACACAAAAACCTGTGTACAGGGCTTCCCTGGTGGTGCTGTGGTTGAGAGTCCGCTTGCCGATGCAGGGTACACAGGTTCGTGCCCCGGTCCGGGAAGATCCCACATGCCGCGGAGCGGCTGGGCCCGTGAGCCATGGCCGCTGAGCCTGCGCGTCCGGAGCCTGTGCTCCGCTACGGGAGAGGCCACGGCGGTGAGAGGCCTGCGTACCGCAAAAAGAAAAAACCTGTGCACAAATGTGAATGGCAACTTTATTCATAACTGTCAAAATGTTAGGAAAGGAAAGACCTGAATGGAAGGAAAGACCTGAATCATTTGCTCTCAAAAAGTGCCACTAGTTTATATGTGGTCACAAAGCAACATGTAATTCTATGCACTTCCTTTGCTGACACAAGGATGACTGGTCAGACGTGAAAGTACTGCTATTGTAGGTGGGATAGGAATTTTTATTACTGTTCCAGCAGTTTGGATTTAATAGCACCTATACTCAAATTTACTGCACAGGATAAATTAAGTATTTACTGCATCCTTCCTTTATAATTGATTTCATAATGATTTTACTTCCTATGAAGAACAAGTTGAAGTATTTCATTTTTTAAGCAACCACAGAGCAATTCCTTTTCGGGCCTAGATGCTCTTTGTCTTTTCCTTCCGCCCTCAACAAATGCCACTTGATAAGGATATTTCTCCCCAAAGAGTTAGAATTACAGAAATCTGTTACTTGGAGGCAAGATTTACTTTCAAGTGTAGTGGAGGTCTGGGCTCTAGCCTGAAAGAGGAGAAAGCTGATATAATGGGATAAAAGGCTCTTGGGACCCCACCTCCAGGTGGGTCATCATGTTACATTATTTGGGCGTAGTCGTCTTCTCTGAAATGAAGTTGTAAAATGTTCTAGATGTGAACACTTGCTGGACTCTCCTACCACAAATAAATATACAGAAGGAATTTTTTTAAAAAGGAGCCTCAACAGTTCTTCGTGGCTAACATGTAAAAGAACAGTCCAAATGACAATTTTTTTTAATCAAGAAATTAGTTTGATACAACTTGAGATCAACTAAAAAAGCTTATTGTCAAGATTTGTCTTTTATTTTAAAACAAAGGTCAATTTGAAACACATCATTCTTGGGCTTCCCTGGTGGCACAGTGGTTAAGAATCCGCCTGCCAACACAGGGGACATGGGTTCAAGCCCTGATCCGGGAAGATCCCACGTGCTGCGGAGCAACGAAGCCCGTGTGCCACAACTACTGAGCTTGCGCTCTAGAGCCCGCAAGCCATAACTACTGAGCCCGTGTGCCACAACTACTGAAGCCCACGCGCCTAGAGCCCATGCTCCGCAGCAAGAGAAGCCACCGCAATGAGAAGCCCACACACCGCAAGGAAGAGTAGCCGCAACTAGAGGAAACCCACATGCAGCAACAAAGACCCAATGTAGCCAAAAATATATAAATTAAATAAATTTTAAAAAGAAATACATTCTTTTATTTTCAGTATTATTCTTAAAACAGATTAAGTCCAAATTTGAAAATCGGGGTAGCTATACCTTTATTTTAAAGATTGATCCTGGATGGGCAGATAGCTTTCACTGGTATTGTTGATAGAGAATAATGTGATAAAAATGACATTTTAATATGTTATAAAAAAATTATCAGTATCAAATATGCTATATACTGCCAGAGACAGTATTATTAGAAATCTTCTGTTTAATGAATGCCTAATAAGCTATCAAAACCAAACTCATAAGTGTATACTTAAATGTTTCAAAGTAATACAACAGCTGCAGAAAATTTAGTCAGACGGCTAAAGGATTATTTCTTCTAAAGCTCACCTCCAGTCACAACTATAAGAATGTTAATTTCTCAAACCAACAAACAAGACCGTAAGTGGACTCATCAGTATATTTAGGATTTTAATAACATTCAGAATACCCCCACCACTATGAACACACAACCAGTACATTCCCTATATTGCTCTATTACTATTATAATACAATGAATCAAATTCTAGGGATATGAAAGTAAAGTTAATAAAGAGATACAAACAACACACACCTGTTGTAGGTGCATGCAGCTTTTCGCTATTTTGACGAAGCATCCCCAGAAAAATAAAACAGCCTGATTGTTCAGAGGCCATCACATCAAAACAATTATCCATGTGGATGACATAAATAAGAATATTGATTTCAGATGTTTTATAACCATATGTAGCTCAGCTCTATATCCTTTGAGGTTTGAGGTCAACCAATACAGCATTAGGAAATAACACAAAGGACTAAACTGATGCAGGGTTATTAGTCCATTCCTGGAGAAGAATAATCGCTCACTCAGATGCATGCCCTTTCCTCCTGAATCACTACTTCCCTATTCTACAGAACAGGACTTTGTTTTAGGAGAAGCAGAGTTTGTAGATTTCTTCTTTGTGTTGTGTTTTGTTCTCACTGTTCCTTTTCATTGACATCCCCCTTGTTTAACATCTTTCTAAGCCTGATTTGGGTTCATGATCATTTTATCATTTATTTGTGTTGCTTTTTGATTGCTATCTTTCAACTATTCCTCTCTGTCTGACTTTCTTCTCCTTTTGTTGGCTACCAGAAGATGGTGAGTAAAACAATTTAGTCTAGTTTACCTAGGGGTTTTTTTTAAAAGAGATTTTGTTCTATCTCAATTGTCTCTCTTTTCTTATACTTTTCATATAGTAGTCTGGGCCCTGCAAGAAGCAGATGCCAAGACAAGATTAAATGATGTGGAAACACTGCATTAGGGGAAATGACTGTACGGAAGGGGGAGCCAGGTAAGATTGGGAGAGCCATCAGACCGCTATGCAAGGCTGATCTCAGCTAAGGAGAGAAGGCTGGGGGAAGCATCCTAGACTTCCATGGAGTGTAAGGTAGGATCTGAATCAGTAGCACCTACAGCTCTGCAGAAGTGCTAGCCCTTAGCAGGGGAGGGTGGGTCACCACTGCATACCCAGAGAATCTAAAATACGTTGTAGCATAAACATCCCCAGAGATATCCATCCAAATCTCTCCTCCTGTCATTCAGGTTCCTAGATTTCCCCCACTATAGCCCTGGCATTCCATGAAAGACCTGCCGCCTCTGAACATTCAATTGTCTCTGAGCTCTGAGACTGCAAAAATTAGTTCTTCAGTCTGCTACATCTGCCCTTCCCCTACAAGGAATAAGGGCATCTCGATATGCTACCTTGAAAGTTCCCTGGTTATTACACTTAGCCTACTTGCTAACAGTTCTCAGTCTCTCATTATTCTTATCCAGGGTTTCAATACAACTTAGCAGCACACAATCAACTCCTGTGGTATGTAGGCATTATATGGTCTCAAGGTACCAGCAGAATTGGGCCTTTGTTGCCTATAGCAAAGTTCTCAGTAACACAGCCTTTTTTTTTTTTTTTTAAGAGGACCATTTTTTTAAAGTCTTTATTGAATTTGTTACAATGTTATTTCTGTTTTATGTTTTGGTTTTTTGGTCACGAGGCATGTGGGACCTTTGCTCCTCGACCAGGAATCCAACCTGCACCCCTGCATTGGAAGGTGAAGTCTTAACCACTGGACCACCAGGAAAGTCCCAACACAGCCTTATATTAATATTCTCTGTCTCATTTTCTCTACTCAATCACTATTTCCTGGAGATACTCCTCCCAAAGTAGTTACCTGTACCCAAGTCCTATTTCAGGATCTACTTTCAGAAGAATTCAAATTAAGGCAGTTGGTTCCTAGAATGTCCTGGGAGAACAGACCCTCAGAATGGAATTCTAGATCTAAATCACTCCCCAGACAAATAAGAACATCTATTAAATGCTAGTGGTGATAACTAGGGGTGGGCTGTAGCATCTCAGAAACTAAGACTCTGATCACAGTGGAGGAAGAAGCATGTGGTTGGACAGTAGTGCTATCACTTGAAATAGTATGGGGGCAACAGTACAGACTCATATGGAGTGTGCAGTTGGCTGGCTTTTGTTGCCTTGGAAGAAAGAGACCTGTAAGAATGCAAAGACTTAAAATATCCAGTGTCTCTCTCTTCTATTCATCTGAATGACACTGAAAAGTGAAAACAGAATAGAGTGAATGTAAAAACTAGAAGCTGATCTCAGAGTTTCTGGCATTGATCTGCTGTATGGACTTCCTTGTGACTCAGTATGAGGCTGGAGAGGATGTACCAGTCAAAATAATGGACAGAAAACAAACCATTCCAAAGTGACCAAGGGCAGCCTAGAAATGCAGAGGAGACTTTGCAGGGAGTACCTCAATCAATGGGGATGGCAGCTGTGGGCAAATACTCAGACTCCCATTTTTCACACAAACATTTCTTGGAGGTGTTCTCTTTGCTTCACAGAGGTTCTGGTGAAATAGAGCCCATCCTGGCCCATAGCAGTGACATCAGTAACGCACCAATTTTTCCTGTCATGCTCTACACCTTCCCTCTTTCCTGCTACTTGTGGTCACCTCCCAAATAAATTACATGTAATCAAGTCCTGGTCGCAGGCTTTGCTTTCAGAGGAACCAAAACGAAGACAGAGTGGACCAGTGCTAGCTTCTGGTACTGTGAAAGCCTACATGATCAGACAACTCTGAGGAGGTCTGAGCCTAAGGAACTGTGCCCAGGGAACACCACGCAAGTCCAGAGTCCTCAGTAATACCTGCATCAGTACAGATAACGTTGACAGAGCATGCCTGACACGGAAAACGCTTTTGGATTTTGCATTTCATGTCTGCCATTTTTCCTCAGCTCTAATGCTTTCACCTGATTCTAGGTTTCTGAATCTTGTTTAGCTACACAATCTAGTTGTTGTTAAAAATTCCTACAAGAGCAAGATAAAAGCAGTGCTCAATTGCCAAAAAATTAAAAAATGAAGGACTGGGCTGATTATTGAGTTAGAGATTTAATCAAAGGGGACCATTATAGGGCTCCAGGTATCAGAACAGATACTAGGTAGAGATGTGGACAAGGGAACAAAATGGAAGCTTTATTATTAGAATCAGACCTCAACTTAAGAATCATGTTTACAATAATGTTACCTTGAGAACTCATCCCTGACAGCATCCATTCCAAACCCTGAAACGTAGTTGCGCCCAGCCATGAAGTCACCAGGAAGGGGGTATGGAATTTACATGGTCCTGTCAGCACCTGAGCCGACTTCACAACTTCAGAACTGTTGTGACGTTCCTTAGAAGATTCTGCCCTCAAAGTAGGAATGAAACCAGAATCAAACAACCCTGCACTAATTTTAGAGAGAAGTTAAAAATTGTTCTATGAATTAAGTTTCAGAAATATCTCCTTTTATTCTCTCATTTGTAGATTAGTGAATCAGACTCATTATCTAGAACTAATTTCTCTTTATTTTATATGTTATCAATACATTTTTAAGAATGTGTGTTATAGACACTTATGACAGTATTTATACCCATTGTTTTCTCAGTGTCCTCTTCCCTTTCTTGATCAAGGTCAGTATTAGCCTAATTTTTTTCATAGAAGAAAAACTTTGTCTAGTAAGTCATCAAAAAAATCTACAAACAATAAATGCTAGAGAGGGTGTGGAGAAAAGGGAACCTTCCTACACTGTTGGTGGGAATGTAAATTGGTACAGCCATTATGGAGAACAGTATGGAGGTTCCTTAAGAAAACCACAAATAGAGCTACCATATGATCCAGCAATCCCACTCCTAGGCATATATCCTAAGAAAACCATAATTTGAAAAGGTAAATCATCACTCTGATCTACTTTCTCTTCAGCACACCCAAAGTTTCTTTCATAAACTTCACCTGAACATGAGTATGCTAAATATTATATCTGCATTTATAATTACATCATGTTGGAACCTGGTTTTAAACATCTTTTTATACATTAATTCTT
This sequence comes from Aethalodelphis obliquidens, assembly GCF_003676395.1. NCBI lineage: Eukaryota > Metazoa > Chordata > Mammalia > Artiodactyla > Delphinidae > Aethalodelphis > Aethalodelphis obliquidens. The sequence continues at coordinate 53,770,833 of NW_020837947.1, read as the reverse complement.
TTTTTTTTTTTTTGCGGTATGCGGGCCTCTCACTGCTGTGGCCTCTCCCGTTGCGGAGCACAGGCTCCGGACTCGCAGGCTCAGCGGCCATGGCTCACGGGCCCAGCCGCTCCGCGGCATGTGGGATCTTCCTGGACCGGGGCACGAACCCGTGTCCCCTGCATCGGCAGGCGGACTCTCAACCACTGCGCCACCAGGGAAGCCCCATTAATTCATTTTTCATTTATATTCTTAAAAAAACTTATTTTAGTGCTGCCTCACCCACACCTGTCTTCATTGCTCAGGTTATATCCCTACTACCTTTGTTCATTTAGTCCCAGCTTAATGTCCTATGTCACACTGTCACTTACATTCTAATCATATGTCAAAGCAATGGCACCAATACTATGGCCCCCTTCCTGACAGATACATTTGTCGGCTCAATCACCTTTGAAATGTGCCCATAAAACTTCAAACATTAAAAAATGTATATTCACAAACTCACATAAATTATTCTTTGGTGAAGCTGAGACCCGTATGCAATGATTTAATGTTACATTGTTCATCTATGGGAAACCTGTCTCAATTATTTAGGCACTGACCTGGCTGGAATCATGCCAGTGCTAATGTTTCCCTTGTAAACAATTCCAGCGTAAACAAGTCACTTATGGAGATGGAAATAGAGCCTCGCAGTAATCATGACCATCTTCATCCAAACCCATTTATAATGTTGCTATCCGATACTGTGTTGGAAACCAGAAGAAGCAAGTTTTAGACTTGCTAATAGACCTGCCACAGGCCATCCTAGGAAATAATCATCCTTAGGAGCCAGAGAATAATAGGTGAAGTTGAGAAAAAGAAAGAAGCAAGGCTAAGGGATGCTTATTCGACAAATTGACAGATAAAGTTTAAAGTCTGAAGTTAGGTATTAAAGCCAAACGTGAGTTAATAAGGGTCGAGGGTCATGGAAGCAACGATTATTAGAGCAGGGCCCTACAGAAGAGCCTGTGTCATTAATGAAATGAAATGAAATGCAAAATGCACCGACTCAGAAAGACGGCAACTTGATTTGCAAGAGGAGGGCAAACATATCTGAAGATCAGAGAATTCAAGGACTGGAAGCAGAGTTAATGGGGGAACTAGCAGAACGGCTATGTAAGAACAACACAGATACCCGGCCACCGGGTGACTGGGGCAGCAGGAAGGCAACACTTTCATACATAGTCAACTGGATTTTAAAACTAGTTGGAGTAATATTCCCCAACTTCTTTTAGTTTAACTACCATTTGGCTTGTTAAAATTCTTGGGTCACACATCCCCCCTGGCCCAACCAGCCCGGTGTAGACAATTTATCTGCAATATTCAATTGCTGAACAGGAAGCCTGAGGCCAGCCTGATACATTTCCCTTATTAGGCAACTTGTTCTTTTGGCCTGGAAACCCCCAAATTATTTGAAATCTAATAACTTTGCAAAGATATTTTACTTTTAGTTTATTGATGTTCTGTGTCAATTTTCCCTCAACATGCTAAAAGTTTTTAATTTGCAGGTTAAACTTGCTTTTTGGCTTTTTATGTGTTTATTTTTTACTTTTTCAATTGTTAAAATACACATGTACCATCTTAACCATTTTTAAGTGAAGGATTTGATGGCGTTAAATACATCGTTGTACAACCATCACCACCATCCATCTCCAGAACTCTTTTCATTTTGCAAAACTGAAACTCTGTACCTAAAACGATGACTCCCCATTCCATTCTCCCCTGAGCCCTTGGCAACCAAGATTTTACTTTCTCTTTCTATGAATTTGACTACTCTAGGTGCCTCATGTAAGTGGACGCATACAGTATTTGTTCTTTTGTGACCGACCTATTTCACTTTGCATAATGTCCTCAAGATTCCTCCATGTTGTAGCATGCATGATTCTGTGATTCTATGATTACAGATAGTCTATATATGCACTGTCTAATATGATGGCCATTAGTCACATGTGACTAGTGAACACCTGAAATGTGGCTAGTGTGACTAAAGATCTGAAACTTAAATTTACATTTATTTTAATGACGGTTAAATGGCCACATATGACTATGGCTACTGTATTGGTCAGCACAGCGCTACATAATCAATATCACCTATCTTCCTGTTTATCACTGATTTTTATTGCTATACTATATTATAGTTCAGCTCATATCCATCTTTCCCCCACTCAACCACTATCACTTTTAAAATAAATCTCTCATTTATATTTGTAATTTTAGAATAGCTTACCAATCCTTCATGTTTAATTTTAATCTCTGAAAGATGTTCTATAATTACGTTTAAAAATGAGTTTGTTCCATTGTTTCAGTTCTCTTGTTAGAGGCATCACTGTGCATTATGTTCACTCCTTTGGCCTAAAATCCACATCCAAAATTCTCTCTCCAGTGCTTGCTCTTTTCAATATTATCTGCCATGACAATCAATATGTTTTTTTCAGTGACTTTTCTTTATTCTTATGGTTTTGATTTCTATAATTCATTTTTCTTTTATTTGTTTCCTAAAAGCTCCATATTCCATCTTCCGTTGTTTCACCATGTCTTCCCTGAGCTCTTATTTTATACTGAACATTGTTTCAAAATTATTTTTTAAAATTCATCACAATGTTTGCTCACAATTAAACAATTATCATTTATTTTATGACAATGGTATTATGATAATTCTTTGCTATTTGTGTTTTCACATTACTCCTTTGCCTTATGGTATCATTTATATATAGTGCTAATTTCTCTGGCTCTTTGATTATTATTCATATTTTAAAGCAGTTTTTTCTGGACTAGATTTTTTCACGAGGTTTATTTATATAGAAAGGAGCTTCTGGGGTCTCTAGATTCTTGCTGTAAAGAAGAGATGGTGGTTTTGTACTCAAGGTGGACTACTTAGAGCTCTGAGCTCTGCAGTGCAGCTCTCCTCTCTCGGTCTCCCCTCTACCTCATTTGACATCCCAGCTTCAAGCAACCCTTCCTCCAAGTTTAGAGCCCAAGTCCCAGCTATCTCTTGTTTCACAGGAGATAGAGATTACATTGCTATTTCTGGTTTTCCTATATGATTTGGGGTGATTCTCAAAATTAAAAAGAAACATTATCCTCACACTCCCAGTTTCAAATCAGAAATGTGCTTTTTGCCTACTTGTGTGGGGAAAGTCAAAGGACCTTTCTCCACCAGTATCACAATCGGCTCTCAGTTTAGTCTTGCTCTATTCACTATTTACATGGCCCCTTGTGTTGTTTTGTACCATCTTCATTCTCAAGAAATTTGAGGTGCTTCCTTTGCATCAAACCAAAGAACAATCTGAGCATTACTGTGACTTCTGGAAAGAATCCTTTCCATCAAACAGGGTTTTCCTACACCTGAGTTGAAAGACACTCATTTCTCTGAAACGTCAACCTCAGCAGGTTCTCTGAGAGGTGGGGGACAGCCTTCAACTCCTTCGAAGGAGGAGTTCACCTGCTGACGTTCAGAAACTCAAATGCTTTTTCTCCCTTTTCCCTGTATATTTCTCTTAAAGAGCACTGTGAGGAATCTTTTACCCTATATTCTATTTAATTTGTATAAAAGTGATATTCCAACAGAACATGACAAAATCTCCTACCAAGAAGCCTAAATAGAAATAATTTATTTGAAGTTTCCTGACAATAACATCTCACGGGGACCCTGCCATCTGGTATCAACAGTTACTGTTGATCAATAATATGTGTTGTGTCTGTCGAGTGAAGCTGACATTTATTGTCTCCTATCCTTGTTTACTGTGTTAGCAGCCAGCTGGGCTAAAAAAGTCCGACAGGAGGAGATTCTCTCTGACATAACCTGCAACTCCTCCCTCCAGGAGATGTCATCTTTTCACCATTTTCAGATCAAAATCAAGGCAAACAGACACATACAAAACTTATCATATTTGGATTTCAAAACCTGCTCTCCAAAGCTTTGGACAATTTAGTTAACAGACCTTGGACCAATATGCTGTCCCAACGTTTTCTTACATAACTAATGATCTAGTCAATCTGTATCATTTACTAAATTCTAATATTTGACAGCTTTCCATGTCCACGTCCTTCTTCATGCAGTTCCTTCTATCTAGAATGTTCTCTCTCCCCATTTTTGCTTTTATTTTTTGTTTTTATTTTTCATCATCTAAGCCATCTTTCATGGTTCAGTTCAAATAGCATCACATTCATGAAGCCTTCTGATCGATACCAAATAGGTGTGACCCTTTTTCCCCTCTGCTAAACTCCTGTAATGTATCTTTCCCTATAGTTCTTGCCATTGTACCCATTGTTTCTAGTTATCTGTGAGCTTGTTTCATACCACTCCTTGAAGGGAGCATTGATATCTTTCTAGCTTTTAGCTTAATAGGCTAATTTTAAAGCTACAGCAAGAATGTTATAATAGCTATTAGTTTCATCCCTGTCTCTTAATAACATGCATTTCCAAGATGAGGGAAATTACTAGAAAGCAAGGACTTTTATCACTTCTATGTGCTAGTCACTATCCTAAGTGCAGAATTTGGGCAGAAATATTTTGAGGCATGTAGTCACATCAGATCACACAGAGGGTCTGTGACAATCTTTTTAATATTACTTTACCCTGTATCATAGCTATAGTTGATTGGCCAGAGGTAACACAGACCCAAGTTGGACCAATTGCATTGTGCCATGGAACCAACAGCTGGGGCACTGATGTTCCACCATTTTGTATACATAGAGTCAGAAAAGACCTGTCGGTAGTGATATATACATGTAATACTTAAACCTCACTGGGCCTCCCACTAACCACCTGTCCCCACCCATTTCAGGTCCTGCCATGTTTTTCAGTTCTCCCCGCCCCTTCCCTCTCCTCTCTCAACTCTTCTTCGCAGTGACTAAAGGCTTACTAACTTGTCATGCTCAACAGTTTATCATCTCTTTGTTTCACTGTTTCCTCCCAAATTTGCCCTTGATTTTCCCTGTTTGGCAGACATACAATTACATAATATACCTTCTTTGGTCTGTCTGAACAACAAAATAAGTTATTTTTAAACAGATTTTCTCACCTCTGAATCAAGTCCTGCCAGCAAAGTGATAAGAATCATGATATTCAGTTATGAGATTCAGAAAACTGCAGCTTCCCTGACCTTTCATCTGTACTTATTGGCTGCAGAGGGATAGCAGTGGATATTAACGTTTCCAAGGCTTTGAGATTCAAAGCAACATGCTTCCTTTGACCAAAGCTACCAGGAATGAAAGTGCACGGGCTAAGGCCCTGGGTCTTAAAACGCTAAAATAAAGCTTTACGACAGCAACTGTATTGATTGGAACTAATGTAGAAATAGGAAGAACTGTTTTCTTGTTTTATTGTATCTACTATATGTCGTGGAAATATTTCTAGGTACATTATCTTGAGTATATATCCTAGATGAGATTCATATATTATTCCAGTCCCTGTACATAAATTCTCATTTACTTAAAATGATTGTTAAATAGATATTGTTCTTCCCAGGAACATCTGAAAGGAGGAAACAAAGAACATGGATCCTGCTTTCTACTAGCTGTGCTGTGGACTATATGTTTCAGTGGGCAGGAATGTCCCCCAAAGAAATATTACTAGTATAAGGACTTTATTAGCAACTCTAGTGAGTGATATATGGATTGAGAAAAATCAAAATTACATTAGCTAGGTAAGAAGGGATGTGTTATAAAAGACATTGCAATTCAATGCTAACATTTTGCTCTTTGGGATTATTTTGTTTGTATGTTTAAGATATTTAGGAGTGGGGAGAGAAGAAGATAAGTTTCATCATTAACCCACATTTATTTTGCAGGAAAAGTGTTATTTGGTTACAGGCCTGTGTGTTCCTAGCTCTTTGTGTTGTTACTATTCAATATAGCTGTATCTACATGTTATTATTGTTACTATTATTTAAACTTCAAACAGCAGTAATATTAAATCATTCCAGTCTGAATAACTTGAGTTAATAGTCCTCACAAGGGGGTGGTTTCACGCTGGGAAAGTGTTAGATAAAAACTGCAATTTGCAGAAATCAGTATGATATCTTTATTATACCTTCTGAGCTCATTGGGTCAAATTTGACACTCTAAATTGCTCTAATTTGGAGCTCTCCGGTTTTGTTATTAAATAGAAGCCTAAGTTTTCATATATTTGCAAAGATAAATTTCCTAGTATTTTTAGTAATTAGTCATATAATTATATATGGCACTGTGGTATCATTACCTTCTTTGGAGACTAAGATACAGGTAGATTTTTCAAAAGTAGACAAAGCAGAAAGCACAGAGGGATCAGGTGACGACAGCTGAGAAGTGGAGAGGTCAGACCGTGCTCAGAGGAGTGGCAGAAACCACTTTACGGCAAGAACTTAAGATATGGGAGAGGCCAGAGATAAAACCAGGAAGACAGGTTGGGTTCAAATTGTGAAAGTCTTGAATGACAGGCTAAAGAAATAATATTTTATTCTGTAGGTGATGAAGAGATATTAAGAAGATTAAGTCAAATAGTTCTCAAACTCTGGAGACAATTTGAGACATCAGGAGGACAGAGGGACTAAAAGTCGGAAAATCATTTAGGAGGTAATTACGTATCAATAAATGTGTTATAAGTAGGATGCTCTAAAAATAAATACCCAAACCTTCATATTGTTCTAAGGACCCTGGTCACTCATGCTTAGGATGTGGCACCATTACTGCCGAATCTCCACTCAAAATACTTGGGGCAACTATAACCGGGCACTGCTCTCTCTACTCCCATCTCCTTACAAATGGTCTAAGTTTATAGAATTATTTAACAGAAACATAAACCCGAAGTCTGCTAACTGGCCAAAGAGGCATTCATTTCGTTTGTGTAACGTCTATAGCTGTTTTCACAAGACAATGATAAAGTAGAATAGTTGCAACAGAGTGTAGGCCTGAAAGCCTAAAATTCTTACTATCTGGCCCTTTACAGACGGTTTGCCGATCCCTGCGCTAGACTACTATTTTCTCCTGGTCAGCGCCTTCTTTGTTAACCTTTGAACAATCACTCCAGAAACGCCTCACGGTTTCTTCTAGTTTTGTCCTGCCCCTCTATGTTACCACTGCCTTTTTTCATTTCTCTATTTCCAGTGCAGCAGCTGGAAATAGACTGCTCCAGAGAAGACCTGCCACCTTGTCAGGTAGGATTGGCCAATGGACACTACGGCTTCTGTGATTACTTCGGTTACCTGGGAACGTAAATCAAAATGTACAAGGGATGTGTGTCTAGGTGGAGTAATGGCACATGCAGGACAATTCGAAGGAATCAGAAAGTAGATTGTGCCCTATTTCCACACAGCTCTCTTCCACTGCCCACTTCACACTGCTCCAGAAGAACTGTACTGCTAAAAATATAATGGCAGAGTCTTCGATGAAATTCCTAGAAATGAATAGGACTGGAAAATCGTAATGTTTCCACACTTCTCATCTAATTCCAAAAATGACAAAAGAAACAGAAATGTGGTCAAATGACATGCAATTTTGTCATCAGTAGTTAATAAACGTCCTGATGAAATCAACGTTTTATTATGGAGTCCTAGAAGCTACAGCTGCTTGTCTTCCCAGCAAAATGAAGAAGCAAGCAGAGTGTGCTCATCGAGGTGAAGCTGACAGCCAGGCTGCTCTTTACTGTCATAAAATAGGCAGGTGTTTTTATGACAGCACACATTGATGAGCTCAATCTCTTTCATAATTTTGTGCTAAAAGGTCATCTTTAGTAATTTCTCTGCACAGTCAAAAAAGAAAGATACACAGAACGAGAACGTAACAATGTCAGACAGCCGGGGAAAGAAATATTTCTTTTAATGTCTACACACCATCGGTGTGGTACACTTCAGTTGGAAACTATAATCTGAATGAACAGCAATAAACATAACGTGGAGCAAACAGAATGACAGTGAAAATGTAGCATAAATGCAACATAACATTTTCAGAATGCAGTACAGCTATGGAAAAGATTTGAATGACTACTTGAGTATGTCATACTTTGAGTATGAAAGCTCTTAGCGTCTTTTTTGTGATACAACAAAAGCAAAACTTAAGCCAGTGCATGTCACTGAGCTTTTCAGGCAAACAGCTGACAGCTAGATTACCTTGATTTGCAGAGAAGTGTCACCTCACACTGTTTTCTTGCAGGCTTCGCTCTTTCTTCACAGTGCTGTGGATCTGAACGCAGGCTCAAGAGATCAAATGGACTCCTGCCCCCACCAGAGTCTGTAGCTAAAACTCCAAGAAGAAAGGCTGCAGAGCCAACGACAGTGACGTGAACACAGATTAAAAAATAAAAAATGCTTTCACTCAAGGGAAATAGCTCAGAAGGTTGTTAAGTATGTCAGCTGTTTAGAGAGAACAATTCATCTGCTGGTTATTTTCTCTGGTATGTGACAGCCTTAATTCAAAGAAGGATGATAACGTCTACTGCTCCAGAATTTGTATAGCACATATGTTTTTTTCTGAACACACTTTGATGAATCATCTTTTCACATCCAAAGGCATCCCGGTAGAAGGGAAAGAACATGAACTCTGAAGGCAAGCCAACAGGTTGAAATTCCAGGTGTGCCATATCCACTATTATTCCATGTGACCTTGGAGAAGTCACGTGGCCTTTCTCAGCCTGAGTTCTCTCACCTGGAATTACTACCACCTTACAGAATCAACTTAAAAATTTAATAGCATATTTAAATCAAGCAGCTGACTAATATTATCCTATTAAACTATTTTTTTGGCCTTCGGAACAACTCAGTGAGGTGGGAGGGCAGATATTTTGGTACTTTTTTCTTTCTTTCTCTGCATGTCATGTATCAGTTCAGCCAGCCCTGCATCAGTGAGCCAGAAAAACGACTCAAGTCTTCCCCCAGCTTGTTCTAGATTCTTTCTGTTCTGACATTATGATAGTCATTAGAATGGCTGTGAAGTGAATTACATGATAAGGAGCCCCAGTAGGCAAGTTTTCCCCAAGCTACTCGTGAGGTCACAAAGTGGTACTTTGGTGGTACAAAACTTAGGATCTGTAGAGAGGCAGGAAAGCTTTCAGCCAAATATGAATACCATCACTGAGAACACTAAAGGTGAAAGAAGACTACGGTTAGAGACCAGCAAGGCCAGAGGCACATCCCTGACGTCCCAGGTGGCTAAATAAATATGACGGCAGTACCAGTGGAACACACGATTAGGAAGTACTATCTCAGAAAAGGTAAGTAAAAGTAACATAGTCTAAGGGCATTTCGAGGACAGGGCAGCAAGGATTGATGAAGATGCAGTAGGAAAAATAAGCAAGACCATTTTAATGGTAGAGAAATAAAATTTCTCAATATGCTCTACCAAAGGTACAGCCTCTGCATAAAGTCCATTTCTTTCTGACCTAGAATATTGTCTGTACTCATCAGAAAGGCACAGTGCTTTGCACAAAGCATTTGATACTATCAGTCACTACTCTAGGCATTTCAACAGAGGACGTTTACCCAGTAATAAGAGTTCAGAAGTCATATAGGGGATGAAGAGGCAACCCAAAGAATAGCAAAGGCAAAAAGACTATTACCTCTCCAGCTGGGGACACAACAGGCAAGGTGGCATCGCCAGAATGTAGAGCAAAAGCCACGCAGCAAGGACTGGAACCATAATGCACTTCACCCGGAAGCTGAGACCATGGAAGAAGGGGCTGGCTTGTAGGAGCTGGAGCCACAGAGGAGATCTAGCTGCTGCCAGAGCCACCGTCTGAGGTACAGTGTGGGGAAAAGAAATACCCCAAGTTCTGCCTCACTCCCGCCTTCCGTATCTCCCCAGTGTCTCCCATTGCCCAAAGCCAGCCAGAAACCAGAAGACCCAGGAGACAAGGAAACACAGGCTGCCTGGGTCCTCCCACTGGGTCAACATCTGTTAAAGAGTTAAGTATTCTATACTCTATGCCTCTGAAATAACGTTCTATTGAAGTTCATTATCCCATTACACTAATTATTTGACTTTTTTTCTTGGTGAGCTCAGCTTAAAGGAAATGGCAAAAATCACCTTTGTCTAACTCACCTTTGTACACAGAGGGTCTAGCACAGTGCCTGCCATTTAGCATGTCTGATGCATGAGTGAACTTAAGAGGTAAGGCTACTTACTGTACCTTCTGTTAAAGTTACTATGAGTAAATTCCAGAAGTTTACTCATAGTACCTCTAAGGATATTTAGAGTAGAAATTACGAATAACGTGAAGTCGCCCAAAGATGAGAGATGCAGGAAAAATCTCAACATGAAAATTCAAAGTATATTTTATAATAAAGACAGAAGGTGATAAGGAAAAATCAAATTCGTCTTTGGTCCCACTAGACTTCTTACAGTTCCCCCAAAGTACCAAGCATCTGAGACTTTGCTTCCATTCTGCCTTTGGTCTTAGCTGTCTTTTCCTCTAAATGTTTCAGTGTTGAGGTGGGGCTGGAGAGTGAGAATGAAAAATGATTAGCATTGTTGGAAGGACTACGAATAGCCCTTAAGCACACAGGTCAGCGCTGGAAAGAGAAGCACTCTTGCTACTATAGTCCCTATTCTCCCTGGGGCAGCAGTGCCACCAGCCATCCTTGATTAAACAAGCCATTCAGAGAGACAAAAGGAGAAGACTGTAGAGAGCGTGACAAACATTCCAGACCATACAATTTTCTCCAAGATCTGCCTCCTTTAACTTTCCTGAGGTGTATGCGGAAAGGAGTAGGAGGGCATATGAAACACTGTTTTCACAACACTGAAAAATTAGTGCCATGGGGTAACAGAGGGCTTTTCTTCTCTCTTCCACATTCCTGTCTGCCCAATCATAGCCCCCGGTCCTTGGTACATATTCATTCTATACATATTAGCTAGCTTACTCTCTCAAAATTCTTATCACATGTGATATATTTAACGTTTGTCTTCTCCTACAAGAATATAAACTCCCTAAGAACGAGGACATGATCTGTTTTGTTGACCTAGCAAACATGTGCTCAATAACTATTGTTAAGTAAATGCATTACAGAATACTGTAGTATGGCTTCCAGGATGAACTCCCAGTTTCTCTTTTTTAGAAACTGGCAAAAATACCAATTCATTTTGATCTATCGACTGCCTGCTTATCTAGTCTCGATTTCTTAAGATCCAACATCCTACAAATTCTTACCCCTTACTCTTCTCTACTGGAATATTGCTTTGTCCACTCAGGGCCCTTATTTTTGTACAAAGTTATTAGTTTTTGTATCTGTAGATGTTTACATTTAAAGACAGAAATAAGCTGAGTTCTATGAACACATCAGTATGCTTTGATGTAAAACAGATAGCTAGTGGGAAGCAGCTGCGTAGCGCAGGGAGATCAGCTCGGTGCTTTGTGACCACCTAGAGGGGTGGGATAGGGAGGGTGGGAGGGAGCGGATATGGAGATATGTGTATACATCTAGCTGATTCACTTTGTTGTACAGCGGAAACTAACACAACATTGTAGAGGAATTATACTCCAATAAAGATATAAAAAATAAATTAAAATTACCACAAACTCAGTGATTTAAAAACCAATATATATATTGGTAAAACCAAATACAATAAAAACATATATATATATATATATATATATGCTTTGAAATAGTCTGGCTGCCTGCTTGGCTGGCTGACCATGAGCAGGTTTTATCCCTGGCTAAATCCTACTGGACTCTCACTGTTCAGAGTACACATTGTAAAAGTGTGAGTTTTCTGCCTAAGATACCATTTGCTGCCTGGTACTTTCTCTCTGAGCTTCTTGGAAGAAGAGGGTTACGTAGAGTTTTTCTATCAGCCTCTCCTCCCCTAGACATGGCAACACTTGGCGCTATGACATTTCCTTATAACGGAACAGCCCTCAAAATTCACTGACAGACAGGGAATCTAGTTTGCCTATTTCACACAATGTCACCAAATCTTATATAGATTATGAAAGTATGCCATACAAAATTAGTTTTAATATTCCGATGTAAACCAACCTATAGAACTTACACTGATTTAATACCACAATTAGTGACTTTATAAAACAGATCTTCACTGTATTGAAAATTATCTACAAACATACATTTACAAAATGGGGCATTTTAAAACCATAAGTTTTTCATTTAACCCATTTTTATAACAACAGAAAGATGACTTTCATATAAGAGAAACTGAGTTCTCTTATATTACATGGGGGACTGTTTTCACACTATTGAATACTAAAAGGTTATCAGAGTCCAACACTGAAAACAGAAAAAGTTAAATCTGCTTAAAGAAAGAGTTAAATAGTTCAGGCAGTGTTAAACCAACATCCCACTGAGAACATCCACATATAAAAGCTAATTAATTTTTGGCCCTTTAATTGCACTTCATTCACTCCTATGCATGAATCATCTGCACCACACTAAACACGTGACGTGGGCATTTTCCCCCTGTGGTCTACCTGTGAGAAAAGAAGTCCTCCCTGCACAACCTGGAAAACATGTCACGGTGCTAAAGCACCGGCTGCTGAAAGGCACAAGTGACTTTTGCTACTCGAGTCCTGTCTTCTCTCACAAGGCTAGTCTTGAGGAAGGAATGTCTGTTCCTCTGGCAAGTCTGCGCTGCGTTCACGTTGTCAGAGCCCTGGGGAGAGGACTGTGCAGCTGCCAGCCAGGGCAGAGAAGCACTGGGACGTGTGTCACCCCCAGGCTTCTGTCAGGCATGGTCTCTGTCGCCTCCAAGCTAACCACCAGTTTTATTTCAATTTGGGAGATGGCAGACAGGAAGCAGGACCCCTGCATGCTTCATTTTTGTTGAGGTTGATGGCAAAAGCATCTGGGTCTCAGGGGCATCAGAGAAAGTTAATTCACGTCTTTCAAGTCCAGCTTGAGAGTGTGGGCCTGGCTTCTACAACAGACAGCAGGGGGCTGCGCTACAGAGCTCCTCAGTGTGTTTGGAAGGTCTTTCCTTGGAGGGAGAGTCTCCAAGCTCGACTATCTCTCCTGGAGATTCTGGGAGGTCCTTAATGCTCAGTAAGAAAGTCCATTCCTGCCTGATCAACAGGAACGCGCTCTATGGAAACAGAGGTTCCCGTGTAGTATACCCAGCTTCCCAACTTCATGTTTCTTAGTATCCTTCCCATTCAATCATTCCCAGTAGCATACTAATTTGCTATACTTTCTGTGCTACAAAAAGCATAAAGGAAAAAAAAAACAAAAAGAAAACCTTCTCTTGAATTCAAGCCTCTAGTGTAAGTCTTGAAAGAACCACACGCACTTCTGAATGTATCTTCAACCCACTCTAAGCCGGCTGCCATCTCCCCGTATCACAGAAACTGCTCTGTGCAAGGCTGCTTATGGCCTCCATGTTGTTGAATTCAGTGAAGGGCCCCGATATTCAGCTTCTCAAAACTGGATTCAGTTAGACCTTTCTCTCTTAAAATTCTGTTCTCTGGGCTTCTGTGACCATATTCTCCCAATTTCATTCATCTTCTCTTCTCCTTGTGCCCTCGTCCTAAGTGATCTCATTCATTCCCATGACATTAAATCCCATTTTTACATAGACAATGCCCAGATTCCCATATCCAGATCACAAACACAACAGCCTAGGTGAGGCAAAACTGTTCTATCTAAAATAGATCCTTGGGGCTTCCCTGGTGGCACAGTGGTTAAGAATCCGCCTGCCAGTGCAAGGGACATGGGTTCCAGCCCTGGTCCAGGAAGATCCCACATGCCGCAGAGCAACTAAGCCCGTGCACCACAGCTACTGAGCCTGTGCGCCAGAGCCCGTGAGTCACAACTCCTGAAGCCCGGGCGCCTAGAGCCCGTGCTCTGCAACAAGAGAAGTCACCGTAATGAGAAGCCTGCGCACCGCAATGAAGAGAAGCCCCGGCTCACCGCAACTAGAGAAAGCCCACGCACAGCAATGAAGACCCAATGCAGCCAAAAATAAATAAATTTTTTAAAAATAATAAATATAAAAATAAAATAGATCCTTAACTTTATCTCTCTCAGATTTTAAGAGCTACCTATCAAAACACATTTAGACCAAGATGTTTCTCTGCTTAAAATTCACCATTGGGGCTTCCCTGGTGGCGCAGTGGTTGAGAGTCCGCCTGCCGATGCAGGGGACGCGGGTTCGTGTCCTGGTTCGGGAGGATCCCACATGCTGCAGAGCGGCTGGGCCCGTGAGCCATGGCCGCTGGGCCTGAGCGTCCAGAGCCTGTGCTCCGCAACAGGAGAGGCCACAGCAGTGAGAGGCCCGCATACCGCAAAAAAAAAAAAAAAAAAAAAAAAAAATCTGCTTTCAGAGCAAACATTTAAACTCAGTGTTATGGTTTATCTCTTTCTTTTAAAAGTATTTTTAAAGCTTTATCTCCAATTGTGTTATCAAACATGCCCTGCCATTTAAGAAGAAAAGTAGAAAGAGTTCTGTTTAATCCCCAGGCCCTTCCGAGCACTCAGGAAAGCATACTGTTAGGATTCCATTTACTTCCCTTCCCACTGTGCCACATAAAATGTCTAGATTTCTGTAAAGTAAGTCATATCATTTTCACCACGTTACCGCAGTTTTCCTGAACCATTCGATGGAGTAATTCTCAGGCATACTTTCTAAATCCATCTATGCGGCATGAAGTAAGCTAGCAGACGTGCCAAAAAAACAGTATCTGCTCACAACCATGAGAAGCAACGTACTCGTCTTCCCTGCCCACACCCACCTCCAGAGTACAGTGTAACAGGTGAGTGGCATCTCACATCAGAAGCAGGCAAGCACTTTGTACAAACCAAACTAGGCACTAAGGCAAGAACAATACATCATTGGTGACCCATGAAGAGTTTTCACTGGTCTGACGTTTGGATTTTTTTTGTCATACAAAGAACCATCAGAAAGTAGTAGGCAACAATATATTTAAGTTTGATTATGTTTAATTGTAAGTTTTATTACATTCTAAAACCAATAATAGTACTTTAAGTCCAAGCACGTGAGTAATAACCCAAGATCATAAATCAATGTGGAAAGGATTTAATTTATATAAATTGAAGCAACAGCCAACTTTTCAAACACATGAATGCCTGCTGCCTGTTCTTAGCATAGGGATATCTGAATGATTTCCATTGTCCTTAAAATATGGGTTTTATACATAGCCAACAAAACAAAACAACAAAATACTTACATTCAGATCTATAAAAATCTGCTGTTAAAGAATTCTTTCATATGACACATTATTCCTGCCCCTCACAAGCGACTTGCACTGCCAGTTAGAACAAAGCAACAATTCTCCCGAGACGACAATGCACTGAAATTGCATATTGCAATAGCTTTAACTGAGCCATCAGAATCTACTTCAGGGCTACTTATACGTTATTTCTTGAGAGCAGCTTTGCAGAGAAAATCCCATTAACTAGCAAAATTATTCTTTTGCTTTAAGAATGAGAAATTTTGTTTCAAAAGAGACACACTGGACAATCAGAATCCTGTAATGAGCTGAGCCACTTGCCTACCCAGCTGTTGTGAAGAAATTTCTTCCCTTCTCTCTACTGCTCCCCTCCTGCCCCTCCCACCTCCCAAAGGAGCCCACTTAAGGCTGGCTTCCTACCACAGTGCAGCCACAGGGCCATGATGGCAGCAGCCTGCCACAAGGGACTGCACACAGTAGGCGCCAAGTCATACAGTTTCCGCCACCAAATTATAGTAAACGCTAGGAGTCACACAGCAGCAGAGATACAATTTTAGAGATGTCATTGCAACCAGAGCCACGTTAAGCTGCTGGATTCCGGGATGCTTGCAGTGAAATGGGTTGTCCTCTAAATGGTTTCTTCTAAAAATGTAATTGCTTTGTTCTGGGGTCAGAAAGGCACGGGAGGGAAAGCACGATTTCCATCCCCTACTGCTGCCACAGACTCCAGTACAAAGGCTGGTAAAACAATAAAGTCATCGTCTTTTCTCTCAGTGCCAGATAGAGTTTCCCTCCTTGGCTTCCAGACAGAATTCACTTATTATAATTATCTTCTGAGCTGGCAGTGGCCACTGTCTAAAACTTTATAAATGTTCCAGTGAAAATCTATGGAGCTGCCACTTATGTCAGGCTGGGGGGGTGACCCTCCCCCTCCCCTCTGCCAGGCCATTTCACTCACACAGAGGCAACTAAACATGCGATGCATAAGCACAGTGGGAAAGGAACCGCGTTGGAAACCAGCATATTGCAAAGCACACGTGAAATTCCCCTTTGGCATATTTCATGAAACCTAAGTTGACATTTTAAACCTAAAGAGTTTTATACGCAATACTGTGTGAAGAAGAACCCACAAGTGTTATTGCCGACATGTGATTTAATTATTGTAAATTATTAACCATGTGAAATTCATGTAAACTTAAATATTTATACTGAGAACTCTCTCAACATCTATACTGCCATCTGTAACGATTTTATTCGCTGTTTCCAATAACATTTGTTCCCTCATTTTGCCTGAATAGGTCCACGTTTCCTTCCTCTTTACTCTTAAAAATCTTAAAGAAGTGGAATTTAATCATATGCTCAGATGTATTGAAAAGAATATTGTTTAACATAATTTTATGGCAATTTTAGATGGAGAATAATATAGGAAAGACGAATTCATTTACATGCACAATTTTTGTGTTCGGGACATTAAAATTGAGCAAGTTTTACATATTTCTTTCAAACTGTAGTGTTTCTCTGTGTATAAACTGTCTTGAGGAACTATGGAAGCCCAGGCTTTAAATGCTTTCGTCTTAATTTAGGTTTTACCTACACACAATTGTTTTAAATTAAACAGGAAGAGGTCTTGTAAATGTATGATCTTACTCCTCACAAATGGATGATTTTATCAAACTACATCTTTTCATTGTCAGAGGTCACACAGCTAGTAACTGGAGGATCCTGAACTTGTTGACGTAACTCTTAGCTATAATCAATAACCTTTTATTTCCCCAAAGTGTCCTGAATTAGCACTGGTTCACCATTTTTCAGACACATTAAGAAAGGCAAACCAATCTAAACACCCTATGCACACTATGTTTTGGATTTTCTAATTGATGAGCCAGTAGCTGAAATTGATGTCAAGATGTTGCATTGTATATGCTATGCAGTGAAGGGTAAACAGATGGCAAAGGAGAAATCATCACAGAGGCCTGAGGAGGTCAGAACTCTCAGGTCCTCAGGTGGAGGTTATAAAGGCAGGACCCTAATGCCTGTCAGCTGCAACACATAGCAACCCAACTGTGCTGGCTAGGAAGTAGCAGAAGAGCCTGTAGGGAGCTGTGGTCAAACAGCACGTCAGACCCACCAGTGCCCCGCAGGAGTTCTCCAAGGAGTGTGGAAGAGAATCTGGATTTCCTCTGCCAAAGAAAGATTGTGGAAGTTAGCTGAGACAAAGAGGCTTACTAACAAGAAGGAAGACCCGATGGATCTTGTGGTTGCAATGAGGGGATGTCAGAGTAATAGGCAGATAATGGTCCCTGTGACTAGGGAATCAGAGGGAACCCTGACTTTTCCGTGGATGCCAGCATGGAGGACTGGCCACACTCCAGGCCCAAATACATCAGTGACCACCTCAGAGATACAACATGCACAAAGTCCAGGAACCAGATAGTTCTGTGGTGTAAAGGCGGCATCAGGGAGACTAATTCTAGGAAGGGGGCAGAGAAAATTCTGAACTGATAGAATATACCAGTAACAGATTTTTTTTTTATTTTTTTTTGGCATCAGGCAAAATAGAGAATAAAGTTGTGATAGATGAATAAAGTTGCAAGAAGTACCCCTAAGTACATGAAATTTTGTAACTCCTACACAAGGGGAAAAGTAGTTAAATAATTTCTAAAAAAAAAAAAAAAAAGAGCATTTTCTCCTTTGAATTTTAAATCGGAAGCATTTCATCTTGAATGTGAAGAATGACAATGCTATTCTTAAAGGAACCATAACTCAGAATTTTGTAAAACATACTATTTCCACATGTCTTGACCTAAATCATAGTTTCTCATTCTTTGAGGAAATAGCCAGGTTTCTGACTTTCTTCTATATACCAATTTTTAAGCAGTGCCTCATTTCACTGCTTAGACCTCTAAGTCACATGACACATTCTTGTTCTTCAAGCCTCCCATGAAGATCAATGTTCTCGTGTTGGGATGTGAAAGCAGGGAGGGATATGCCACCCCGGTACTGCAACATGCCTCCCTCAGCCTTACAAAATAATGTTTAGAAAAACCCGTAAGTGGAGATGGAGGTTTGGGGAAATATAACTCATCCATAGATAATATAATACAAGATATGACAGTGAAACGTAAGTCATGGGTCTTTATTTTTTCCTGCCAAAGTGTAAACTCTATAGATATTTTTATCAAGAGAAAACAAAAATTGGCATCAGCCCATGATTGCCATCTTGTGGAGAGTTCCAGCACTATCACGCTAGGATTTCTGTCCCTCAGGTGTTTGAATAAAAATGCCTCCAGAGATTCCCCAGGCACTCCTTCCATTATTTAATAATCTTTGCTGCAAATAAGCTGTGTCTCATAGCTGACCTAAATCCCCCGGGTTATCTCAAGTAGATACGGTGGAGAGCTGCCGCCATTGATGGAGCTGTAGTGCTTTACATACTCAGTCAAGTTATTAAATCAGGCCCATGACTTGACTTTTCCAGGTTACAGAGTTCCACGTTATCTGATATTTTTACCAAATTCCTATGTTCTATCTCTTATTAAGTTTCCAAACTTCTTAAAACTTGGTCTGTGTGTTGTGGGTTTTGGTCACTTCTGTATTTGTTTACTCACTTTATATGCAGTTTTTAAAGTAGTTTAAAGCATGGGCAGTACTGGGTCTGAGAGTTTACAGATGTAATCATTCCTGAGGGAACACTCAGAGTCCTAGAACGGCCTTTAAACTCCAGCACCTCAGACCATTTACCAAGGGAACTGAATCACAATGTCGACACTTCAGAAGCATGTGCGTGCACACCAAGTTAAATTCGCCAAATCAGTCCACCAAAAATGTGTTGTAAACATTGGCAATTTCCCCTTTCTTGATCAACGCATTCTATAATCTTGAGTTTGTCTTAAGACAACAGTTGTGAAAGAGTCTATTACATCCTCCGCAAACAGTCAGCCAGCAACACCTGTTGGCTGCACTTTAAATATGACCATTTCTCACCAGTCCTTAGGACCCAGAACTAAGTTCAAACCAACATCATCTCTTGCTTAGACTGTTACAGTAGCCTTCTAGCCGATATCCCTGCTTCTACCCACACCTCCCTGCAGTCTGCTCTCAACACAGCAGCCAGAGTGACCCAGCTAACACACAGGTCAAATCATGGTACTCCGTCCCACGCTCAAAACCTTCTCATGACTCCTTGGCACTTAGAATAAATGCCAAAGTCTCTGCTATGACCAACATGGCCCTCAGAAAATGGCCCCCATTCTCTCTACTTCATTGCCTCCTCTCTTTCCCCAGTTCCCCCTGCCCAAGCTATACAGGCCGCCCTGCTATGGCTCACTCACAAGACCTTCGGTCTTTTCTCAAGAGTCACCTTCCCGGGGAGACCATCCCTCCCATTGAATATCTTCCTTTCTTTTTTATTTTTACTCCTTAGCATTTCATAAGCCACTAGCAAACATTTTGCTTGTTTTGCTTGTTTTTCTTTTGTCTGTGCTAGTTTTCTATTGCTATCATAACAAATTACCACAAACTTCGTAGCTTAAAAACAACAGAAATTTATCTCACGGTTCTGCAGATCACAAGTCCAGTGGGCTTCATGGGTCCAGGTCTCACGAAGCTGAAATCAAGGTGTTAGCTGGCTGGGCTCTTAGCAGGAGATTCTAGAATTTGCTTCCCAATTCATTAAATTTACTTGCAGAATTCAGTTCCATGTGGTTGTAAGACTGAAGCCCCCATCTCCTTTTTAGTTGTCAGCCTTGAGTCTCTCTCAGCTTCTAAAGGCCGCGTGCATTCTTAACTCATGACCTTTTCCTTCACTTCGAAAGGCACCAGCAGCAGGTCTAGTCCTTCTCCTGCTTTGAATCTCTATAAGTACCCTCTGGCCTCATCACTCCTTCTGTCCTCTTCCGCCAAGTCTCTTTTGACTCCAGCTGAAGAAAACTCTCTGATTCTCAAGGCTGGAGTATTTAGATTGGCTCCACCTGGATAATCCAGGAATCTCTCCATATTCTAAGACCCTTACCCTTAATTACACTGGCAGAGTCCCTCCACAGCAGTATCTGAATTAGGGTTTGATTGAATAACCAGGTGATGGGAATCTTGGGGGACCATCTTTAGAATTCTGCCTACCAGGTTGTCAGACTACCGCAGTATAATATAAATCACATGAGAGCAGGAGTGTTTTAGTTTTGTGCCGTGCTGTATCTCCTGCATCTGAAAACAGTGCCTGGGACAAAGTAGACCAACAACAAATAAATGTTGGACAAATGTATCTGGTCTCAGGGTTCTTAAAATGAAGATGTGAATTCTACAGAGTGATGCATGAGAAACAGGGGGTGTTCATGCATAAGCACTTTTTTTTCCTGAAAAGTGGGTCCATACTTTTCATCAAACCTTAAAATGGCTATACCTCCCAATTTGCCTGGGCTAATCCTCATTTATGCCTCTTTGCTCAGAATAATTATTCATTGGACCCCACTTACTCTCTCAAAGAGTTCAGGTTTGTATGATAAATTATATGATTATCCTAGATTCTCAAAGGTGTCCATGGTCCAACCAAAGTTTAAACTCAAGGTCTCTTCAAGCTTTCATGCAGTACACTGTTTGAACTTACACAAACAGAATTCTTTTTTTTCTAATAAAACATACATGTGCTCCCTTGAAAACACATGTGAAGGATTTTTACAATTAAGACAAAGACCAAGAAGCAGATCGTGACTCTCAAAACCCACCAATTAACTATCTCACCAAAACACCATGCTGCCTCAGATTATAAATGAGAAATGGCAGTGGGTATGAAAACAAATATGACACAGAGAATGTGGCGACACCGCCTTAGATGTGCTCCTGCGTCCCGTCTGTTCAATGAGGTAGCAGATCACTTTGTGCACCTAACATTACTTAGAAATACTTGCACCGGAGAATTCTTGGTTTAGAAGATATTTATAATACTAAGACTTTAATCATTTTAACAGTGTTTATGCCTTGGATATAATATGACTGATAAAAATACAGAATAGTTAATAACTATAATTTAAATCTGAATACAAGGAAAATATGCCAGTTGTCTCAAAGACTTTCTCCTATATTTCTAATACAGCTGTGTATTGGAGAAGATTAACTTGATTAGAAAATCTGATGGATATTCCTTTTTTTTTTTTTTCTTTGGGGTACGCGGGCCTCCCGCTCCACGGCATGTGCGATCTTCCCGGACCGGGGCACGAACCCACGTCCCCTGCATCGGCAGGCGGACTCTCAACCACTGTGCCACCAGGGAAGCCCTGGGTATTCCTTTTTTACTCGATTTTCTTGTCTTCATTTTTTGCTTTTATAAAAATTTGGAGTTTTATTCACTTACTCTTGGAGAAATTTGATTATGGCCTTACTGCCTGATTACCAGCTCCATCTGCAAAGTTAAGGGCAAAAGAAAACTAATTATGTCTAAATGATTAAGAGTTAAAGGGACTTTGAATGTTTTATAAATTTGCCTTCCCTCCACCGCACCCCCAAAATGCTTCCTTTAGAGAAGTTTTTTAAACTTCTGTTAAATGCAAATAGTTTCTAATCAGCCACTCAAAGCAAGGAATCTGCGTGTATGTTATGTTTCAGCTGTAAAAAAAAAAAATGCATCTGCTGATATTATAAATTCTATTTCAAGTTACACTAACTGAGCAAGATACCTCAGGAAGAATTCAGAAAAAAATAAACCTGTCTCTTACTTTAAGCACATGATTCCTACAAGATCCTCTTTTCTTCTTGGTCCTATTGCCCCCCTGACATGGTCATTTTTACCAGTCTTTGCCTGTAGACATCCTTTTCCCTTCATGGTCAGAATCAATCCGCATTCTACACTGGAGACCCCAGATGAGCACTTGCCCATTTTCAATGTTCAAAGGACACAGCCCTAAATGCCCCTAGCTACAGCTGATCAATCCCTGGGATTGAGAAGACAAACCATTTATGAGGAGGAAAAAAATAAACCCTCTTCAAACTGTGAATCCCAAGAGGTAGGATTGTGAATGGGTTAAACCCACACGTGGCCAAGACAGCTTTGCAATCCTGTGATATACGACAGTTCCTACCAGGTCTGGAGGTCTCTGAAGGTGACCTGACACAGTGTTAAAACAAAGAAACTGACAGAGAATAATTCAGAAGGTTTTCTTCTGTGCCTCAATACATCTTCTTCAAAAGCAACTGCTGAAGGAATAATAACATCACAGGCAGAGGAAAAATGCTGTCAGTTTTGTAAACTGGGGGTGGTGTCCCTGCTTCACGGTGAATTGCCGACCAGTAAGCGCATCAGGAATCATAACCTGAACCTGGCCCAACCCATTCTTCTTCTTCTCTCCTTCTCTCTCCCCTACAGCTACCTTTTTAAAAAATTGTGGTAAAATACACATAACACAAAAATCTACCATTTTAACCACCGTTTAAGTGTACAGTTCTGTGACATTAAGTGCATTCACACTGTTGTGCTATTTTAACCACCATCCAGACACAGAACTCCTTTAATCTTGCAGAACTAAAACTCTATGCCTATTAAACAAGCGTTCCCCATTCCACCTCACAACCCACACCTACCTTCTTAAATTTACTTATTTATTTAAAAACGTCTATTTCTAAAACTCAGGGGAAGATTGGTGGATACGTCCAGTATGTATATCTTTTCCTTCTGAAATGGTCTTTTAAAAATAAGCTTAATCTAGCACCATCTATTACCATATCAGTCAGGACTATTTTTGTTTCCCAGAAGCTCAACTCAAAGTTTTAGGAAGTAAGAATGAAAAAAAAAGAAAAACACTATGCTAACTGTTTCATGTAACAGTGGAAAGGGCAGAAGTACATCTGAGGCTTTAAGACAAGAAAAATAATTCAAAGATCTTTCAGACAATGTCTGTAGGAAACTCCCTACCATCTCCAGCTTCTGCTTCTCTCCACGTGTTGCCTTTGTTTGCTCTCACGGATGTTATCGGAGGCGTGAGGTCATATTGCTCCCCAGGGGACATCTGGCATGCTGGAGACATTTTTGGTTGTCACAACTGAGTGATGCTACAGGAATTGAATGGGTCAATGTCAAGGGAGCTGTTAAACATCCTACAATGCCCAGGACAGTCCCCCCAAAAAAGAATTTTCAGGCCCCAAGTATCAACAGCTCTGAAGCTGAGAAACCCTCATCTACTCCATCCTACTCCTTCTGTATATTCAGTAATAGGAAATCTTTACTTTTCAGGTCACTTGTCTGGTGGTCTCACTATCAAAGAAAGACTGAAATTTCTTCCTAGTTTCACATTTTTTTAGCTCTCCAGGCTGGCTTCTAAATAGACTTATTTGAGTCAATTGCCACTCAACTTCAATCAAGAAGGAAGGGCCACAGGGAGGTAGGGCCTGGGATGGCCTCTTGAAGCCCCCTTCCTTGTATGGATGCCATCCTCAGAGTGGGAAAACTGCAATGACCTGGGTAGACGTTCCAAATAGTGTGTACCACAAAATAGGGCTTTCTTGGTGTAACTGTACTTTAAAAAAAAAAATCTTAGTGTTTGCTCTTTCTTTAGCAAATTCTCTAAAAAATCTATAACTGGAGTAGTTACCATACTTAGGTGTTTCTTGTAACCAGCGAAAGTGTTTAATCATCTAGTTTTAAGCAGAAATCATTCCCCTAACACATAAATTAAGTAATGAGATATGCAAAACAGAGGGGAAAAGCATAGATATATATAAGGTTCACTTTTGAAATTGGCAAAAATAATGAATCTTCATGTCTGCAGTGATAAAGCTGGACTCCTCTCCTCTTAGTAGCTCCATCTTCTTTTAGATCGCTTGCAGATCTGCTGAAATTAGATGTCAGTGTAAATTATGGTGCAGGCCGACTTACTAGCCAAGGCTATGAAGGGTAGACACATAAAAACAAGGTGCTATTGAATGTAATTGCTTCTGATCTTAAAATTCTTAAGTGACAAAATTGATGCTGATGTGGTATCTGCATCAGGTAGTCCCTTTAATTGATACTGACTCACTTGGGGACACTTTTTTTTTTTTTTGACTGGTTTTATTTTTTTCTTCCTCATTGTAAAATTCCAGAACAGGAAGTCAGCAGCTTATAACTTGGATAGATCACAGAGGCAAACGATAGTATTCGATGGTAGGTAGAGGAAGTGGAGCTGTGCAAACTTCTTCCGTGGCCCATTGCCCTGTAAAGTCTGAAGGGAGAAAATGAATCTGTGCAAAGAGCAACTGGAGATAATGCTTGGAAAGAAGTTGGCACTTTCTTGAGCCTTGTTAAATTAGGAAGAAAAACCCCATTAACAAACATTTCCTTTCTTGTCTATTCCAATAAGGAGAAAGAGGAAAAAGCATGGCCCACGGGGGGAGGAAGGAGATGCATGGTTCTGTCTGCTCATTTAAATACTTAACAAGCCACAGGGAAAAAAGAAGGCATCCCATTCCACTGTGCATAACATACGTCAGTAAGTCCTAACAATAAATCATACCATGGACGGCTTGTGAACACTGCTCAGCCTCCTGCGAGATATTTCGCTTGTTCTTGAGCCAAAAAAGCAAGCAGTCCAACTGTCTATCTAATATTTGTTCTTCTCCTGCCATGAGAAACAGTTTCCAGAAAACAGAAAGGATAATTGGTTAATTCTTACCCTGCCTTTATGGCAAAGTTATAATTGCCTCTCGAAGTAACAATTTTGTTATCTTATAGAACTTCTTTGAATGAAAGGAGAATATTTCAGTAACACGTTTAGGTTTGGCAACACTATAAATTCTGAAGGAAAAGATAAGAAGCTGCCTTTATGCTTTATATGGATCAAGTTAACAAATTTTGCCTGAAGATGAAGGTCTCTAGGGGACTAATACTGAGTATTCGGCCATTCATTGGATGAAAACCTAGTGAATGAGATTTTTTTTCTTCTCTGTTATGCTTACATTTGATTGAAACTGCAGAGTCACGTGTTTTCAAATATTTCCAAAAATCCACCTAACTGGCTATTTGGGGAAATAGTTGTGTCATTTGGATTGTACTTATCAAGGGCAGAAAATGAGTCCTATGTAAGAAATCGGAAACTTCAAAGCAGTTGTTTTTTTCTAGAGTCTTCCTGATTCTGGAGCTCAACTGCAAGGGATTTTGTAGCTGTTCCCACCCAAACTATGACTAGTGCCAGGTGATGAATACATTTCACTGGGTCTCTCCAGTCTGATGAGGGGTAGAAGTGAGAAGGGCAACAAAGAGGCAGGCAGGGGTAAACTCAAGTTACACTACAAAAAATACAATATTGTTTGGATCTGGGACTCATCTATTATTGCCTGATACGTATTACCCTAATGGCTGCCCCACTTCACCCCTGCCTCCAATTATTCCGGAAATCCAGAGGAAAGATCCCATATGTTTAGAAATCAGCCCTCCTGACCATCAAAGGGCACCTGGTTTTCCCTCCTCCCCGGCCCCCCTCTCTTGAGAAAATGTTTAAGGTCTCTGTAGCCCAGTCTGGTGCCTGACATTTCTGACACAGAAGGCACTCACGGCATCCAAGCCCCACGAGGTACTAAGCCAATAATGAGAAGGAATCTCCCAGCCGTTAGTTGGCCCCAAGCCTTGTCTCAGCCGCTGCTGCATCATAAACCTCTGTTGACGATGAGGGTCCTGACCTCTGTGCAAGGGTGGTGCCTTGTGCAGCTTCGAAAGGTACCAGGGATATTTCTCACAGATGGTGGTACCTCCAGTGCTTGTTCTGCTGGGCCCAGAAACTGGTCTTGGCAACCTGGGGACTGCCTCAATTCTGGGAGTCTGACCATTAATATGCCACAGCTGTGCTATGTTCTCCAGAGCACCTGAATACACAGAAACACACTGGGTTCTCCCCTCAGAGGCAACGATGTCCTCTCCCCCTATGTGTGGCGCTATGTCATGTCTATACCAAAACAGAGATGTTTCATGTTCCCAATATTTTACTTGCCAAGAAGTGGTAAGGAAAGGCACATAGCAGACTGATATCTCATTACCCCTCATCATGGAGCCCTAAGCATTAATATTAGAGCAAATTCTAAGGCACTGACTCTCCACTGAGAAATGGGTTCTCCCATGAAGGTCCTTTGTCCCCAGAGCAAGTTGACTCTTAGTGGTTCCTGTGTCAGAACATCATGTTGAAACCCCGTGGAGAATGTAGCTTAGGCTTCATCCACAAGACCTGAAGAAAATGCTCTCTAGTCCACCTTAAATTCAGTATTTAAATGTTTTAAAAAATTATCTTCATTACTGTGCGTGTGCAGAAAAACACTAACAAACAGTGAAGGGCTCATAAGAAGTTAACTGAAAAGAAAACAGAAAAAACCCCCAAAAAACAACTAAACAGAAAGGAAATCTGAAAACATAAATCTCAATACAGGAAGAATGGAATTCTGGGATCCTTGAAACCAATTGTGTTTAAACCAACATCACAATCCGTCACTCTCGCTCTGACACACAAACACACACATCATTTGGCTTCTAACCATGCCTGGTATTTACTTCCTTATTTTTTTCTTTTTCATTCAAACCATTCTTTTTTGTACCTCCAATGATAAGAAAAACCAGCTATGTTTTTTCCCCATTTTCTACCCTCTCCCTTTTCCCATTCAAACGACACCTTTCATTTCATTACTCTCCTTGTAAGGTACAGATACCCTATTAAACTATTAGGAAAGAAGGTATAAAATTCAAAGTAACCTTCCAAGCTGTAGAATAATCACAACAAAGAAATTAAAATATTAAGCAGCAAAGAATTTCACATACTGAATCACTAAAACTAGGGGGAAGGGGCTAACATCTTTTCTGGGAGGAGGCGACCTCACAATGTGAAAATTCTCCTGCTTCAAGAATAACTGAAGAAAAGGAATTATGTTTTAAAGAACATGATATAAGTAGAATGGTGTTTGTTTCTTTGGGGGAGCTATTTTTTCCCATGAAATAGATGCAGAATTAAAGCCTGAAGAGCTTGTGCACACCTCTGCTTTCTTTCTCTAAAAATGCCTGCCTCCATTTTAGGCATTTAAATCAGGCACACATTTTTTTACACAGGATGGTTCAAGCAGGACTAGAAGACTAAGCATTCAGTGACCTGAGATGGGTGCCCTCTTTCTGCAAGGTATAATACAGTTTCTTCAAACTGATAATTGTCACCCGAAGGAATTCATATTAAAATCTTAACCTTGCTCCAAAATCCTCTCCGTAAAAGCCTATAATTTGTGCAACCTGATGTATCTGACTGTCAGGAACAGATATATTGGCCTTACCTGCTCCCGAAACAGAGGACACTCACCTGTTCCTCAGTTTTTGTCTCTTAATGATTAGGACTATTTCCATCATCTGTTTCCACTCTTTGCCTCAGACATCCTACTGCTGTCGTTTATCTAAAAGCTGAATACTAACAAGGAGACACGGTTCATGCTGAATTTGAGTTTCCTTTGGGATTTTCACCACCACCACTGAATCCTTCTCCTTTCTCTCTTTCTCCCCTCCCTCTTTTTTAATCTCACCACCAACAGAGCTTAGTGATCCAGTTATAAAACTGATACAGAAAGGTCAATAGGCAGACAAAGCAAACCCAGGACAGCCCAGGGGCAGCGGACTCCCAAGCTCAATGCCAATTTAATTCCCATTGGAACAGTTACCCCACTATGGAAATTTGAAGCAAGTCCATAGGGTCAAATCCACTCCCAATTACCAACCAGAAGCTAAACTAACATTTTTCATAAAGCAATTTACTGTCTGTCATGAACCTTTGCCAAAGCGCAGACTAAAAAAGACCAAAAAAACCCAGAAAACAAGAAACCTGAAAACATTCCCAATGTTGTTTATATTCAGGTCTGTTGAGCCATTGGTAATAGATGTATTGTCACAGAGGAACCAAGGAATAAGGCTTCAAGACGGGAAGGAGGAAAGAAAGGAGAATGGCAGGTAAAGAAAGAAAAATTGCCCACTTAACAAGCACATGTGCCACTGCCTGTAAAAAGAGGAAAGTCAGAGAGCTCTACTTTAAAAAAAAAAGAAAGAAAGAAAAAACAAGGAAAGATTCCCTGAGACAAGACTGAACATAAAACTAAACCGTAAAAATTAAATCAATATTTAAAAAGAATCAATCTGAGATACTTAATTCTTTTAAAAACATTTAATTCAATGTGAAAGCTACAATTCCATTTTCATGAATATGTTCTAGTATTTTTTTTTGTTTACAGCTGCAAAAGTTTTAAACCACTTACTATCACATTCAATTCTTTCATAATCCTAGGAAGCAAGTAAGGTTAATTTCTAATAAAATTGACAATCAAAACATAACAGCATATATTTGTTAATAATCCGTCACAAAGTAGGACACAAAGGTGGCTCAACAAGCAACTTATTACACTGAAACTTCATTAAAAGGTTTTAAGATTTAAAACAGCATTGAAGGCTGTGTGCTTTCAGGCAGCAAGTGTAACTGGAGATATTCGGTGATGGAACCAGCAGTGGAGAGAAGGACTGAGTTCCCTCTTTGAAGAGATTAATTCTCCTCACATGGAAATAACTACGGTATCTAAATGTCACTCAACAGTATATAAGCTTCACTGGCCCATAAAAATATCACTTTCCTATGAATGAAAAATAGGATTAAGATCAAAGAATAAAGGCCATATTATAGAAGTTGGAGATAAATTATTTAAAAATATGTGAGTTGAATAAGCTGAATCCAAAGAAAAAAGAAATTCATCTATTCTTTGCTTGGAATATGTGTGTGTTTTATAATGCACTATATACTTGCCATTACATTTAAAAATATTAATTTCTGTACTTTTAGCTATTTAGAATTTAGTGAAGGTTAGATACTTTTGATGTAATCTAATTTTTTGCTGATTCTCTGGGCTAGTTACCATGTTTCTAATAAATAAGGTTAGGACTTTAAATAATCTTGGGACTTCTGGTAAATGAATGAAATAAAAAGGAGTTTCAGTTACATAAGACATTCACTGATAATGTGATCACAGATCATGAAGACGGGCAGCTCTGCCTGACAAAAGGCAAAGCTCTTGAGGTCAGCCCTGGTCTGAGTCCTCCGTGCACCACTCACTCACTAACTGTGTGGCATGACCAAGTCAAGTCTCCTTTCTGAGACTGGTTTTCCTCATCTGTAAAACTGGAATAATAACTCCCACCTTGCAGGATGTTTTAAGGATGAGGGACAACATGTCAAGTGACCAATACTGGCACTGAGGTAGATTCTTAAAAGATAATAAAGAATAGTTCAGGGCTTCCCTGGTGGCGCAGTGGTTGGGAGTCCGCCTGCCGATGCAAGGGACGTGGGTTCGTGCCCCGGTCCGGGAGGATCCCACATGCCGCGGAGCGGCTGGGCCCGTGAGCCATGGCCGCTGAGCCTGCGAGTCCGGAGCCTGTGCTCCGCAACAGGAGAGGCCACAACAGAGAAAACCCAGCGAACAGCAAAAAAAAAAAAAAAAAAAGAATAGTTCAGATTATCATCATCATCTTCTTTGAAGAGTATGTTCTACAAAAGTAAAGTCAAACTCTGGTTGCTTGACTTAGCTGGTTAAATGCAAAATTAGGCAGAAGGATGTTGCTTTCATTAACTCTAAGAAGAACAAAGTAAGATTCGGAACATTGTCATCACCAGATCATCAGTTCAGAACCATTAAAAATCAGCATTTATCAGCACTTCAAACACAGAGATGCCACCCCTCCAAATCTGTTTAATACAGAAAGCTTCAAATAAATCATAAGATTTAGTAAGTCTCAAGATTCACCGGTTATCCCTGATTATTTAGCAGTTAAAATATTTAATTAAATCATTCATTTGGTATAGACATATGTATAGTAATTCTATATGAATATATGTATAATAATTCAATTAAAATGAAAATCTTTAAATTTACCAGTTAATATTGGCATATGCTGGGAAATAAGCTGACGTCATTAAATCCAGGGGTTATGAATTGTTTAGTTATATCCTCAGAGTTTTGTACACCTTATGTCACATAGTAGGTTCTCAGTAATTATTTATTGTTGAATTAACCAGGAGCAGAAATGGAAAACTATAGAATATCAGAAACATCAGTGATGTAATACCTTCATATTGACTCATGGTTTCATTTTTAGTATTTCATGGATTCAGCAATCAACAGATATACTTACTAAATGCTTACCAATGTATGAGGCACTGTGCCAGACCAGGAAGACGGAAGTGAGCAAGACAGGCAGGTCTTAAATGAGATAATGCAGCAAATAGTGCAGTGCCTAGCACATAGGAAGCTCCCAGAAAATAAATGAGCAGTAGAAGTCACAAAACAGGCATGAAGAGATCCATGCCAGTCTCTCTCTCTCCCTCTCTCTCTCTCTCTCTCTCCCCCCATATATGCATATTACATATATGTATACACGTAACACATACCTAAAAAGCTTCAACATCTGACTCTATCATCCAGAAATCCACAAGAAAAAACCAAAGTTTTGTCAAAGTATTTTTTGCTTCATTTTATTTTTTTCTGCAAACTGCGGGCTACTCATGAAAGAGCCTTTCAAATTAATGAAAAAGTAGTTGCTGCCATCAAAGACTCCCCAAGAGTCTTCAAACTTCCTGTAAATTGGCAGCATTCTGCTCAAGCTGTTTAGTTCCCACAGAAACGAGTCTTTGAAGCTGACAAGGTGTTTGTAGACGAAGCAGTAGTTTGCTAAAAAACCATTACTTTTGTTTTACTCCAGACCTAGTTAAGCCTGATTTGCAAAGAACAAAGCCTGAGTTTCCTAAACCACTGCTGGGCCACTGCAAGACAGACTCCTTCCTACTGAGTGATGGCCAAAGGCTCCCCGTGCAGCTGCTGAAGTCTATCGATGCACACTGTACGTCTCTGCCTCTCATTATCCTGTCTTAGGTAGCTGAGGATAAGACCAAGCTACTCTATTGAAGGATCACCAGCCAACACAACGAAAACACACTCCCCTCCCACAACCAAGCCTTGGAAAGCAACACGGGGCTAAGTGTGTGAGCAAAGGAGACACAAAAACCTAACTCCAAGACGGAGCATCAGCTTCTATATTGATAATAATATAAACAGCTACCATTTACTGTGTGCTTCCAAGTGCCAGACATTGTACTAAGTGCTTTATATTCATTACCTTACTGACATACTAGAAAGAATGCCGGGATATGCCAATGAGTAGACCTGCTTCATCACTTAGCAGTTTGTTGGGGAAAACACTTGTTCTGCACTCTTGCTGTTTCCTTCCACCAAAAGGGATCTTTGTCCTCTGGTCCTCCTCATTGCCTCACTTAACCATAGGAATGGATGGCTACCTGGTTGGTGAAGTGAGTAGGGGAAAGTGAGAATTCAAGGCCAAACACCTGCGCTTTTTCTCTTTCTGGAAGGGACCCACCAGCAGAGAGCGCAGCTTCTCTGCTCCGTCATGCCCTACCTCTTACGGCCCACCACCCCCATTTGGAGAGGCCTGCCTAGGCTAGCAGGGCTATGCCTCAGCTTTGTTCTTAGCAGGTTCATTTGTCCACAGAAATGAGCCACATTCATAAACATGGTATTTTGATTTTCCACTAGCTGCCATTCTGGCTTCCTTTTCAACAGGTTCAGAATTTGGGAAAGAAGTGCTGATACTTTAGAGGATATGCTCAAATGTTTTATAATCTTTCAGTGCCTTCATTGTCTTTTCTGTAAAATGAGAACAGTAGTACCTACCTCATAGACGAATTGTGACCATAAATGAGATAATACCTGTAGAGTAAGTGAAAGGCATATAGTAAGCACATAATAAACATTAGCAATTACAATTAGTGATCTTGTTGCCATTATTATTTTTATCATTTGACTAAATGGCCTGCCAGATCTATTCCTCTCCTAATATTCTACAGATTTCTGTAATATTAAAGTTACTTTATTTTTGAGCAAGTCACTTTCTGAGACTCAAAAAAGGTAAAAATAATAACAGTATCTGGATCACAGGATTTACCTGAGAATTATATTTGAAAAAATACATGTTTAGTGCTTAGTCACAGTGTCTGACATATTAGTGCTCAATAAATGATTAGTATTATTTTATTATGAATCATCTCATTCTTCTCACTCTAATCTCTTCCATGTCTACTGTGTAACAGTATTTAATTTAATCTGGTCTGTCATAAGTAACACACGGATTTGTTTCTTATACCTGTAGGGTTTTATCTTTGTCTAGATCCCCCAAATCCACTCTCCATTTGTCTAATTTTAATAAAGTATAGTATTGTCCTTTTTCCAGTAAAGAAATGTGGAATGTTTGCTTCAAAAAAGAGAGGATAATAATGAATTACATACCCTTTAGTTTTAGAGACTTTGGCAGTGCAGCTCACATGCCAACCAGATGCTTTTTACTAGATTATGGTCACCAACACCCAACAAATAATGAATAAAGAAAGAAAAATACATGTAAATATCAAGTATAAAAATGGCAAAGTAATGAAAGCCAAGTTTCCTCTCATTTCATCAGAATAACTTCTCTGAGGTCATGACATTTTAAGCATTTTCTAGAATGAATTTTAACCCAGTGCTAAAGGCAGCACAGCTTTGTATTTCTTGCTGATAAGTAAAAAGTATGTTGAATATCTTCGAGTCTCGGTATGGTCATTATGAGTTATAGCACATACACAAACATACAGAGTAGGAAAGCATGTTTTCCCTGAATTGAATTGAACTAAAAGACATGTATTTTTAGCAGTTCTGTAGAAAGTACACTAAATCTTCAAAACACAGAAGGGGAAATAAATATCCTATCAATCCTCACTCTGAAAAAGATTTGAATTCAACCTGAAGGTTTTAGTAAGACTTCAACACTACAAAAACTTATGTTGGTCTTCAATGAGACATGTTCAAATACAGATGATTGACTTTTCACTTAAAAGTACAAAAATTTTAAGTAAATTGGAAAAGCTTGATGTTCTCAGTGTAAACACATTTCCATGTCATCAATCACAGTTTATATCACTATGAATATTTTGTGAGGGTTGGCTTCAAAGAAGAGTTATTTTAAATATATACCTATTAACATATTTGATAAACTAAAACTCTGTGACCATATATATTTGAGGAATTCCCTCACCATTGCCTGGTAAATTGTGCCAGACTGTAATTACAGGAGGTTCATTCTATTATAAGGATAAGAAATTCTTTTGATATAAAGTTAAAAATAACATGATATAAAACTTAATACCTCCATGTTCAGACATTTTGAAAATAGACTGGTAAATCACCTTCATTTGTTTAATCTTTCCCAGTCCTTGCTGTGCCCTCAAAGAAAACAATAGACATATCTCTAAATAGAAATAGAAATATAGAAATAACTTTGAAATAGAAATAACTTTGTTATTTCTATAATAACGAAGTCTATAGAAATAACTTTGTTAAAGAGACCTTCTCTGTAAACCAGAGGAAAACTATTTGGAAGTAAGCCAGGTATCTTTTCTTTTTCCTCAAATTAATTCTGTCCATGAAATGATGTAATAAGAACAATTTTTGCATGCTGGTTTAAATATTAATATTATCTAAATATCTGGGTTGAACTGTTCTTTAATATTACAAAATAATTCTAAACTGGGAGAATAAGTCATAAATATAACTAAGAAATTTTACATGTTGAGTAATAATGGCACACTAAGATTTACAGACATTAAATTTCTTATAAAACAATAAATAAAACCATTAGATATCATAGTAAAAGGAAGCAAGATAATACAGTATACTCTATATCCTTGAAATATAATATATAAAAAGTTACCTACACAGTTAAACAGCAAAAACAGTAAGAATGCTGAAAGCTTTTATTTCAATAAATTAAGGAAGGAATGTTTAGATTTTTACCTTACAACAGTCACCAAAAAAAAAAAAAAAAAAATTGCACACGACTTAAAATTTTAAACATATAAAATAGAGCCAGAAAAAAAGAAGAGAATTAAAGTAAAGTTTTCTATGCCAACTGCCTCTTGGCTGTGCTGGAGTAATCAGTCTCAGACATGCTTTCCTACCATAAATAGCTTAAAACTTGGCAAAATATATGAGGTAGCTGTTTTTAGGCACTGGACAACAATGAATACAAACCTGTGATTCTGGAAGGAAGGGAACATATGATCTGAGCCTCATGGTGACCTCAGTTTTCTTCTGGGGGCAAATCATGGAGATGAGGCCAAGGCAAAAGGCAGCAGATAGTCTGAGATGAAGAAGTAGAGATGAGAGTTTGTAAATTCCACGAACTGGGAGATTAGGATTGACATATATACACTACCATGCGTAAAATAGATAGCTAGTGGGAACCTGCCATAGAGCACAGGGAGCTCAGCTCGGTGCTCTGTGACAACCTAGATGTGTGGGATGGGGGGAGGGGGGAGGTCCAAGAGGGAGGGGATATAGGTATACATACAGCTGATTCACTTCATTGTACGGCAGAAACTAACACAACATTGCAAACAATTATACTCCAATCAAAAAAAAAAAAAAAAGAGTTTGTGGATGCTGAAGAAGCTATAGTTTGCAGGGCATATTGCCAGAAGGGTAGGAGCTAGGCAAAGGTGTCCTCCCAGAATTCTGTGTAGGTTCTTTATAGATCCTTAGCTAAGGGTTGGACTATAGCCCAAGGTGGGACTCTGAAAATTCTACAGACTGTGTGGGGCTGAGAGTTTAGTGGATATACCGGGGTACACAACCCTGGTAATTATGGGAGGTCTAACCCAGCCAGATTAGAGGGATCTTACCAAGACATCACTAATTCCTTGAGACTCCAGAAAGATGATTACTTAGGAATAAGAATCATATCTAGAGAAAAGAAAACGCCATAGGATCGAGGACAAAACTGAATAACC
The DNA here is from genome assembly GCF_003676395.1 of Aethalodelphis obliquidens. NCBI lineage: Eukaryota > Metazoa > Chordata > Mammalia > Artiodactyla > Delphinidae > Aethalodelphis > Aethalodelphis obliquidens. The sequence continues at coordinate 53,735,856 of NW_020837947.1, read as the reverse complement.
CACTCTAACAAAGAAAAACTAAAACCTGACATCATAGAAGGTATTCAACAGTGGTTTCACTCCAAGCCAGAAGAAAACTGGGTACTCTTTAAAGAAAGGCAATGTAATTCTGGTTATCTACAACTATCACCAAGAATGTCTAGCATATGATCCAAAATGACAAGATTCACAAAGAGAGAGGAAAATGTAATCCCTAATCAAGGAAAACAGAAACAGTCAATAGAAACAGAAATAGGCACCCAAGATCATCCAGATGTTAGAATTAGCAGCAAAGACTTTAAAACAACTATTATTAATTTACTCAAATACACAAGATTGGCATAAAGAGTGAATAGATAAATAGTCTCAACAAAGAAATTTTAAAAAGAACTAAATGAAAATTCTAGAACTGGAAAATACAATGAAATGTATTTGTAAGGATAATTGTATTTCATACAATTAGAAATGAAAAATGCAATGGAAGGGGCAAAAATTAGATTGAAGACTGCACAATAAAGGGTTAATGAACATGAAGAGAGATCAACAGAAATTAATCAACCTGAAAACAAAGAAGAAAAAATTGTGAAAAAAATAAAGAGCATAAGTGACTTGTTGATTATGTATCCTAATTTATATACCCAATTCTAAAAGGTATGTAGTGATATTCATGGTTTTAATTTGCAATTTTCTAACGGCTAATGATGTTGAAATCTTTTCATGTGCTTATTTGTCATCTATATTCATCTTTCATCAAATGTCTTGTCATGTCTTTCACCTATTTTCTAATTAGGTAGCTTGGTGTTTTACTGTTGATTATTGAGAGTTCTTGATATATTCTAGATACTTTGTCAGATATGTGATTTGCAAACATTTTCTCCTTGTATGCAGTTTGTCTTTTTATCCTCTTATCAGGATATTTTGCAGAACAAAATATTTTTCATTGTGATAAAGTGCAATTTATCAGTTTTTCCTTTTATAAACCATACTTATAGTGTCAAATCTAAGAAAACTTAGCTTCTCCCTAAATTCTGAAGATTTTCTATGTTGTCTCTAAAATTTTTATAACTTTACGTTTTACATTTAAGCCCACGATCCATTGAACTGAATATTTGTACAGGCATACCTCATTTTATTGTGATTCACTGTAGTGCACTTTACAGATACTATATTTTACAAACTGAAGGTTTGTGGCAACCTTGCCATTTTTCCAACAGCATTTGCTGCCAAGCCATAAATCATGTGTGAAGGTAGAAAAAAGAAGATTTTCAATCACGCAAGTTTTCAAAAACCTTACCTCCAATGCATCCTTTTTTGGGAAAATTTCTAGAGGATATGTTCCACTAAAAAGATGAACAAGGGGGCTTCCCTGGTGGTGCAGTGGTTGAGAGTCCGCCTGCCGATGCAGGGGACGCGGGTTCGTGCCCCGGTCTGGGAGGATCCCACATGCCGCGGAGCGGCTGGACCCATGAGCCATGGCCGCTGAGCCTGCGCGTCCGGAGCCTGTGCTCTGCAACGGGAGAGGCCACAACAGTGAGAGGCCCGCACACCGCAAAAAAAAAAAAAAAAAAAAGATGAACAAGGAATAAGAAGATAGTGGGTCCAGAAATTGGAGGATCCAAAGGAGGAGACGGGTGAAAGGAATCCTCAGGATGACAGTAAAGATGATACTAATATGATAGCTGAGAGATTTATACTTGTGGTACAGTTGGGGATGAATTAAGGACACATATTGAGAAAGCAAATAAAGAAGCCAGTTGAATATGGAAAACAAAAAGGTGTGTAAGAGTAACAATGTAATCAGAATATGAATATAATTGTATAATCATAACAATATAAATACCGAATATTGATCTAGCAATATTTTTTTATTTGGGATGATGGAAAGTGTATGTGTGTATGTTGGAATGGTGGTGAAAGAAAGCTAGTCTTTATCACTACAGATAACGACAAAAAAAATAAAAATCAAGAAGTAGCATTATAATCATATTAATTAGAGATCGAGAAGTAAAAACTAAAAGAAACAGCTAGAATAATTGAAATTTGTTGTCTCTAGAAAAAGGGAAGGGACAGAGAGGCACAAATGATCGCTATTTTTCATAATTAACCTTGTAGATCTGAAGTTTAGGTAAACTTTTATTTTCAAAGATTAAAAAATAAATTATATTAAAAACAAGTAAATAAATAAAAAACAAAACCAACAAATGAACAAAAAAACCCAAACTCATAGATACAAGGAACAGATCAGTAGTTACCAGAAGGGAAAAGGGTTAGGGGGGTAGGTGAAATGGGTCAAGTGGGTCAACTGTATGGTGACGGATGATGGTGGTGATCAATCTGTAGTGAATATATATGTTAAACTACAATGCTGTACACCTGAAACTTATATACTAAAAATGTTTAGTAAAGAATGATGGGAACATTAACAACCACAACTGAACATACAAATGTTTCTTCTATTCCTTGAGTTCCTATTAGAGAAGCAAGTATGAGGCATGAAGACTGCCTCTTCCCCTTCTCATGCCCAGGTTAGATATCACTAACCAATCACCAATCCCTTTCCTGAAGAGCTTGGACACTGCTTCATAATCCTTCCTAGCAGAGCACGCCAATAATCACCATCAATCAGAGTCAACACGCCTTAGTCCATTATATTTCCAACACTTGAATGAAACTTTTGCGTATATAACATTTATAAATCCTTGCAACACAATTGGTGAGTACTGCTGTGTTCATTTTGCAAATAATGAAACTGATGTTTATTGTAGTAAGTATAGAAGCAAGATATAATCTCATTTTTCTTAGACCCCTAGCTTATAGACACATACCGCTTCCCTTAAAATCCATTTTGCACAGTCCCACACCTGCTCTTGAAATGAAGCAGGTGGCAGTCTACACAACAAAGCCTTCTGAATACCTAGGTGCCTCTGGGACACACAGTAAAGATTTCTAGTATGCAATTTGACATATAGGTCTGTGGTTCAGGAATACTACAGGAGCTCCATGGGAGTCATGAGCATGCAGGTGGTGGTTGAAGTTAGGTGCAGATGCGATCACCAAGGGACAGCTATAGAGTGAGAAGAGAGGGCAGGAGAGCAGAAGAGAGCATACTGAGAAGTAGGATGTGCACATGGCTCATTTAAGCAGAGGGAACTCAAAGACTTGTCTGGGAGCTGTTGGGAAGAGACGTTCTCGTTCACTGAGTTTGGACCACAGGTCACCAGGTGGAGCCTGGTAGGAGACCAATGCCCTGTAAAGCACACCCAAAATGTGAAGAGATCAGTGTCGCAATCAGACCTACCCCTGGGTTTCGCAAGTATGTGAGCCAATAACTTGTTTTGTTTTGTTTTAATCTAAGTCAAAGGGTATTGAGATTTCTGATACTACACCTGAAGATGCTGACAATTTCTTACCAAGATGTTGAAAGTACCAAAAGACAAAACCTATGAAAAAGAAACCCTATGAATTTCTGTCACATATACTTTCCATCATCATTAATTAACTGTTCTTCAATGACCCTTCAGTTGTGAATTCCAGACTTTCCACAAACCGTAACACTATCTTAAGCCAGCTATGCACGAGCTACTTGGATATCATTTTTCTTCCCTGTATAGATCATGTCCCATCTAGCTGAGGGATGCTGAAGATTATCCTATGTTATCAGACCAGGAACAGCCTGAAGAAAGAGCCCACAGTTTAAGCATTTTATTCATGTTATTACTGACTGAGTCTGTTACTACAGTATCCAGCACATTGTAGAAGGACCATATGGGCTTGTCGAGTGAATATGACTTCAGAAGTTGTTCCTTATGTGCTGCACACATTATCCATTTAAGATAAGATTTCTAGGCTGCAAAGGAAAGTCCTATACTTTTACAGACAGACTTCCTATGCTTCATGTGTACCTGACCGATGCCAATGTTTTCATACATTATACTTAGATTGTTTGACATAACTGCATAAATGTCATTATAGAAGCTATAATTGAGGATTTGAAACACCCCTCAGATTTCAGTGTCTAAGATAAAACCATGATGCATCTTGCCAGGTCCAGTGATTTCCTTTTGCTCTTTTACAACGCTGCCAGTATGTGTACTAAAGTCTTTTATGATATACAGCTTGCCAGGTGTAGCTGAATTAATTTTGTTCAGACCTCACAATTGTGCTTTTCTCTCATTGGTATTCACTATAATGAAGACCTACGCTCTGTGTTAATTTTCAATCCCCCAGGTTCACTGTTATAAAGTGAATCTAACCCGTGGTTTGCCATTAAACACCTGTGCTGAAATCATGGGCTTCTTGCCTCTTCCCTTTGGAATAATTTCTGGATTAGCATTACATTCGGAAAATTCTGAATTTTACTTGATATCTAACCTCATGATCTCAACCTTTACTGACCAAACAGGCAGACTTTGGCATTAAGATTGAACAAAGCTGGTAAGTAACAATGTCAACAGAGTTTATTCTTTTTGGTGACACAGCTAAACGCACGCATGCTCTCTAAAACACACTGTTTGATCAGGAAGAAAGCAAAGGCAGCTAATCTTTCATCACAGTGCCCTTCAGAAACATCAGCGTGTGTGCATAGATATGCTGTTATCTTTTGAAACTAATAAAAATCAGTCACTGAGGAAATGTAGTAACATCCATTAAAGGCAGAGCTGTTCGCAGTCCGTGGGGCTTACCATGAGTGGAGGTGTACAGTGAGGAAAATCTTGCCAGCCGGAACCCAAGGACTATATAATCTTCTTCACGAAAGCTGGAAAAGCTAGTTTTTGTGCAATGCGACATTCCATAGGATACATTCAGGTTAGTACGCTCATGAGGGGAAAAGCCCATAAACCAAAAGTTTCAAGCAGAGCATGATTTTGGAAAGGACAGAGAATAGTAAACTACATTCTATTGGATGCAGTAATGTTTCTTCCAACATGAAATTACAGGCTATTTTACAGAATGAACAATAATCTAAGCGAGAGATAAGTCTTATTAGATTAAGAAAATGGAAATTATTTTGTACTTTTCCCAATAAAATATGAATTATTAAAAATCCCATGAGGTTATTCATGTCTTTATCTGAATGTCAGATGCTAAGAAAATCAGAGGCAATATTTTAAAAATAAATTCCACTGTTCTCAGAAATCCACTTAGTGGATGAAAAGTGAAATCTGGGTCTGTATCTTCTTGCTTGTGTTTCCTATACTGATAACCACATCATGTGCTTCAGGTAATAAATGCTACATTTATACAGATGTAATGATAATTGACTGATTAAAAGGCCCAGTTCAGATGTCATCTCTGCCATGAAGTCCTCCCTCATTTCACTTTCCTCACGTTAAAGATTCTATACCACAGCCCTTGGTTCTCTCATTGGTCATGTTCTAGAACTCTGTCTTGGAAAGAGACTCTATCTTCGTCATTTTTGCACTACCACAATATTTTACACACCATAGGTGCAGACTCAGTACATGTAGGCAGAATGAAATTATTGAAAAAATAACCCTCACCCGTTTGCATTTAAATGTCAGCTTTCATTTTTTCATAAGTTGGTACTCCAAATGCTTCTGAAAGATCTCTGGAAAAGGGAAATAACTTCAAAGAGAAAAACAATCCGAAGATAACACTAGAGCAAGGATCTACCACAAGAATCATCACAAACTGCTACTCAGCAATAGTATTTTACAGATAAACTGAAGGCCAGTAGCTTGTTTCAAGCAACTCAGTGGCAGAATTGGAACCCAGTGCTCTGACTACTATATTGGGGCACTCTTTTTTTTTTTTTTTTTTTTTGCGGTACGCGGGCCTCTCAGTGTTGTGGCCTCTCCCATTGCGGAGCACAGGCTCTGGACGCACAGGCTCAGCGGCCACGGCTCACAGGCCCAGCCGCTCCGCGGCATGTGGGATCCTCTCAGACTGGGGCACGAACCCGCGTCCCCTGCATCGGCAGGCGGACTCTCAACCACTGCGCCACCAGGGAAGCCCTATTGGGGCACTCTTCACCCTACTCTGGTGATGCTGAAACATGTAAATCTTATTAGGACTTGGAGTGTGCATTTTCTTTTATTTATTTTGTATCATTTTCATGCCATCAACATTTCATTCCTTGTATGGGCTCAATGTGTCTTTTTCCCAGCAATACAGAAACCGGAAAAAAATGAATAGATGAATGAAATGGAAATGAATGCTTTTCTATCAGTAAGCTCTTCTTGGTATTCCCTTAAAATGTTCTTTTACTTTTAAGCTGTCCATAAAAATGTGCATTCCCTATCTCCCCAGTTATTTGAAGACAGTGGTAATGTCATATACCTGTTTCTATCACCGTATCAGCCGGCACTGTGGTATGGCTCCAGGACTGTAATAGGCACAGAGGGTCATAGATGAATTTCATAGAAGGCAAGTTAAGCACATATTGAATACTGAGGGGAGGATTAAAAATGACTAAAGCTCAGTTTTGAGGAAATTACCCATAATTTGATCAGAATAAAATCTAATTTTAAAAATGGACTTAATTTCAGTATTTATGAAAGTTTTGTGCCTTTGGGTTTGGTTTACTTTTCTTTAAAAAAAAAAAAAGGAATTACCTATAGCAAAAAGTAGGACATGAGACACTGTAATCTTTCTCAGTGCTGAGGCTCTCTAAAGCATTTACTCCAGCTACCTTAAGGCAGAAAGGAGCAGTGGTCAAGACGACCAAACAAGATATCACATGAACGTCCTATAAACAACATCTGGCAGAAAGCAGTCTCTCAACAAATATTCAGCATTATTATGAGAGACCAATGGAGAACAAGACAGGCACAGCCTTATGCCTCACAGAGCTTAAACACTTCTGCATGTTTTACTAATTTTACCTTGGAAATTCAAAGTTAAACCAAATGTAGTAATATTATTTACTTTATATTTAAAACTAAAAGGAATTAAGAAGAAATAAGAAAAACAGAGCAGGTGGCTTAAAATTTGATTTTAAAAGAAAAGAAAAATGAGTCAATTCCCAATTTCTAAACTATAGATCCAAATCTTTAACAACCTCTAAATTTCACCTAGGGGAGAAATCAATGTTGTCACCAATGCAAAAAATAATATTCCTAGCCTTACAGACTCTTTAGAAAAAAATTTAATACGAAATTCTTGGAATTAGATACAGTTAAAACTTGCCCACACAGACAAACACACACACCTACAGAGGAATATACAGATGACTTTGACTAAGACTGTTTCTATAAGACACTGAAATAATTAGTTATTTCAGTATATTCATTGGTGAAATATATTCTGGGAAAAAGACTTATTTACAATATATTTAATTATAGAAATTATTTTGAACTATAGAAAATGTATAAATTCCTTGTAAGCTTTGTTATTATAATTGGTTCTTTTCCAAGTTGTATTCAGTTTTTTTAAAACCTGCTGTGGGGCTTCCCTGGGGCACAGTGGTTGAGAATCCGCCTGCCAATGCAGGGGACACGGGTTCGAGCCCTGGTCTGGGAAGATCCCACATGCCGCGGAGCAACTAAGCCCGTGAGCCACAACTACTGAACCTGCGCTCTAAGCCTGTGCTCCGCAACGGGGGAGGCCACAACGGGAGAGGCCGCAACAGTGAGAGGCCCGCGCACCGCGATGAAGAGCGGCCCCCGCTCGCCTCAACTGGAGAAAGCCCTTGCACAGAAACGAAGACCCAACACAGCCAAAAATTAATTAATTAATTAACTAAAAAAAAAAAAACAACCCTGCTATGGACTAAAGCAGCAAAGAAATATGGAAAAAATTGTATAGGTTTGGTGGTAGTCCATGTGGTTTTTCTTTTTATTTAATTTCCTTTATAAGGCAGTCTTGCAATTTAAAAAATGAGCAAATAAAAATGCCCCATATGTTTTAACTTCAATTTGCAAATACACTTTTTGAAAAGTCAGAATTTGTAGCCAACTTTTTCTAAATCAAATCACTCATCTTTCAAAGTAAGCCACTTCTCTAGACAATCTAAAACCTAGCAGTTTTGCCACTTTCACTGTCAGCAAATGCTTCTACAGAAATGCTGTGAACATTCGTTGGGTTTATTTTTTTGTAAGTTTTATGAAGTTGTTTAAGTGACAGAGTATTTCAACTTATGGGTGAGTGTTCTATAGGATTTAATGTGTATAAACCACAGCCAGAGATATCACCGTTTGGTATTCTAAATTGCTGACTTCCTCCTCCAGCACAAAAGGACACATTTTTCTCGCACATTAATGAACTTTTAGAGTAGCGATAGCACTCCAGGTGGTGTGGTTATCCGTGGATAATCACCCCCCAGAGAATGCCTCCACCTCTCAGAGGTGGTGATCACCAGAAGCATCGCGCCCTCCTGCTTACGTACATGCTGATGGCAGCAACCAGAAACACTTGTAAGACGTGAGCTGCATACAAAATTGTTGTGCTTTGCCCATTTGTTAATTATAAGAGCCACTAACACTACTAGCAAGGCTGTGTACACTTTTACACAGTCATCATAATTACCAAATTTTAGTATATGGTTTTGTGTTGCAACACCATCAATCAAAGTTCATTTTCTGACATGTGTAGCAGAGGCAATATGTTCCACATAAGTTATTTCTGGAATTGCATTACTTACTGTAATAGAGTCCTGTCACGTAGTTCTATTGCACCAACTTTACCTGCCCTGCTGCAGCTGTCTGGGCTATGTCCACTTTTTTTTTTTTTTTTTTTTTGCGGTACGCGGGCCTCTCAGTGTTGTGGCCTCTCCCGTTGCGGAGCACAGGCTCCGGACGCGCAGGCTCAGCGGCCATGGCTCACGGGCCCAGCCGCTCCGCGGCATGTGGGATCTTCCCGGACCGGGGCACGAACCCGTGTCCCCTACATCGGCAGGCTGACTCTCAACCACTGCGCCACCAGGGAAGCCCTGTGTCCACTTTTATACCTTTTCCAGCATGCACAAAATAAGGTGATGGGGTGGGGAAGAGAATTTTTTTGGAATTTATTTTATTGACCAATATGCACAAATCTAAATTTGCTTTTCTGGAGATAGTTTAAATACTAATGCATCGGTCTTCTAAACCTCTTGGTTTATTTAGGACATATACTTGACATAACTGGCCTTCTGAAAACCAAAACACTTTGTATATTTCCTTGCATGATTTACTTAATAACTAAAAAAACAACCTCTGGGTGATATCAAATGTTTACTTTTTAAGAGAGAAGTATGTCCATTTCCTATTGTTCACCGCTCTATAAAACATGCTTTGAGCAGGAGACAATCCTCATGGAAGGAGAAACATTTTCCTTAAGAAATAAAGGACAGAAAGTTGAAACAGTTTCTTTCCTTCACTTAATTCCACATTGAATTTGCACAAGTATTTCAAGGACAGAATTGGGGCTTGAAAATGGAAACTGAAAAAATGATAAGTCACTTAGAATTTGACAGAAAAATTAGAGTACACTTAAGTGATGCTGAAAGAAAGCAATGCACACGAAGCATACCAAGAAGCAGAGCCTTCTTTAACTGCAAGGCAAAAAAATTCCAACTATTGCCAAATTTAATTTCTTTCCCAGAATTTAACTAACTGCCTAAGATTTGACATGCTACATCAGTGCATTAGAAAATCAGTCACAATTACTATCAAATGCAGGATGTTCTGCTCTAAAAAGCTTCTGAATTAGATCTATTTCAAAAATTAGCAAGGAAACTGACCTAGCACATGTTTATATCAAGGAATATATTGTTTGAAATAAATCTTTTGCCATCATATTCTTCATATTCGTCTGGGGAATTGAATGTGTAAATTCATTCACTTCTAATCAGTTTCAACACAAATTGAAATCCCAAAATTAGCAGAAAAGGGCAAGGACAATAGGAATAACTAACATACGCATTTTCACTTTTTATAAGATGGTTAAAATTATAATAATTATTATCTAACAGAAATGCAATGAATATTGTCCTTTTAAGTGTGTTCAATAGTAATTGTAACATAAGAAAATGGTACATATGTATACATATTCAAAATTATCTATAATATATAGGATAGACAGATATATGAGACAGATGACAGATGAGAGATAGATATATAGGTAGATAGAAGATAGATCAATGGATATAGATAAACAAACTATGTTTCTCAAGGCAAAAAGGCCTGCAACTTAATTACAAAGAATGGAATGTAGATCAGGTCAGCAGGTCAAGTATTTATGTAGATGCATAAAATGTAGCTAAGTTTACATATCATCTTTTTCTAAAATAAAATCAAATTCATCACTGATTTGTGTTCTTTTTCTAAAGTCTAATTGAAACTATGTGATTTTCTTACATATATTCCCACTCTATTAACCCAAATTTTCTATCTTTAATTAAAAGTTTCTAAAGTACTTGTTACTTCCTTGGGGAATGGGCCAGAGGTCCATTTTCTAACTAGAATGTTTCATCTGCCAGGAGAAGTGTGGAAAGATCCAATCACTAAAACCATTATAACTAGAAATTAGAATGCCCATTATTCATATAAATAGAACCACCAGCTCATAGATGACTTTCAAGTCCAATATCATAGCATCTGAAGAGCTCATGATTCCAGGGAGGAAGCCAAATCTTAAAAATATACCTCCTGGAGAGTGCTTGACAGTATAACCTTTGTGAAATAATAGAATAAAGAATTACAATCATTTTTTTCAGAATGTCATGGTTCAAAAGAAAGATGTGACAGTGGGATAGATTGCTCCTGAGACTTGGAAGGTGACATTAACTCTCTCACAAGCATATCAGTTCATCAGAGAGCAAAAGGTATTCCTATCTGAGATTAGCTGCAGAGACCTTGGTGCAATGAATTATTAGCTTTAGCCCATTTCCGGTGGTCTCCATCACATCATAAAATTTTGCATTAATTAAGACCTTTATTTTTAGACTGATCTGAGGACCTAAGGAATAAACACACAGACACACACACACACTGAACTATCAGCCTTATAGACACAACACTGAACGAAGTGTTACTGCCGTAAACATGGCTGCTCTTGGGTTGTCTTACATTCTAAGTCAGTATGTTTATGTTACTGTATGAGGTCTTAAAGGACTGGATTCCCTTCTATATGTGCCTCTATAAAGCATCAACATAACATCACATATGTCAGCAAATGAATTTTGATAGTGATGGCGGCTCTTTTAAGAAAATCTTCCCTAACCCACTCAGTTCGGTTGAGATGCTCCTCTGTGCTGCCACAATGCCTAGAGAATATATCAGTCACTGCTCTTACAATAGTCTTGTGTGTTGAGACACCTGCCTCTTTTTCTGGATTCTAACTTTGAGGACTTTGAGGATACAAATTATGTCTTACTCATTTCTAGATTTCCAGCACCTAGGGTGCAGCCCATCATTTGTGCTTAATACATGTCGGTTTAACTGGCTGTTTATTTCATCTGCCTCTTCCATGATGTTGCCTTCCCTAATACCTATCTACCTTCAGCTTTTACAAAGAGAAGTTAGGATGAATTCACATAGACACTTGAGTTTTGTGGACCATTCTTTCTATTAGAAATAAACTGCAAATATGGCTCTCTTGCAAGGTCAGGAGCAGTTGAAAGAAGCAATGGAAGGAGAAAGTCTTTGGATCACCATCAAGGCAGTAACTGTGACTACAACCAGGAAGCAGCATGTGATTCCAAAAAAGCCACACTTCAGATATAAGATCTACAGCCAGCCACTAATGACACCCACAGAGTTACATACAGAAGGTCAGGCACACTATTCTTCTACCTTCTATTTTCCTTATCTTGAATTTTGGTCCATCTTCTGATCCCCCTACATCAATGGGATAGTGGAGCCAATGGTTACATCTATTCTTCAAAATCATAACAGCTTTCTCCAGAGAACGCAGGTGAGGACGGCTGGTAAAGGGAAGAGGAACACCCACACATGACTCTGATATAGTCACTGACAAGATTGTTGCCTCTTTTCATTAAGGATCCTAGAAGAAAGGATAGTGGAGTGGATGTGAGTCTTATTTATAGTAAGGTATACAACTGTACCCTACATATACGGCTGAAGTCCTTCATTCTCTACCTCATTATAATATACAAATTATAGCCTCAGAGAATAAGAATGATTCTGGGGGTGGGTCTTTATAATTTCCCCTATCCCTAATACAGTACCCTATGTGCCATGCATCCTGAGTCCTGGATGTCTGTGCCAATAAACACTTCCCAGATGTATTTATTATTACCTCACATTCCATTGAGGCAGACACAGAAGTATTATTTATAGTTTGGAAACCTTGACACAGAAATGTGAAAGGACTCCTCCCAGCTTGGGTGACCTCCATCGTTACACTGCTTAACTGCAGACCATAAAATACATGGATGAATAGAATTGAAAGCATCTTAACATGGATTGGCTTCAGGGGATCCAGTAATGCACTGAAGTCATACAAAATCTTACCCCTATGTGTAGTTCTCTTTTTTCTGGCTAAAAATTCTCAGTATTATCAGATTCTAAAAAGGAACTATGCCCAAAACATTAATAACTAAGAAAATGGATACATCATAAACGAGATTCTTCACTCAGTCCTACAGTCAAATATTTCCTAAGGGTTCCTTCCATAAAAATATCTCTTTTATTCTGAGGGGAATACATGGTGAATGTGACAGCTACGACTCCCCCAGAGGTTTACAGCCTAGTAGGAAAAAATGGAACATACAAAAATGACCAGAAACAAGGTTTTATGTGAGAGGAACAAATGTCCCATGAAATTTCAGAAGAGGGACATCCCTTTTGTTTGGATACTTAGTGTGCAAAATAGCATTCAAGCCCAGCCTTTACATTATAAGATTTCTATAGACAGAGACAGGAGCGAGGAAGAGGGAGATGAGTAGCCTTCACACTCAAAGAGTCAAATAATAAAAGTAAGGAGGTTGGAAAGAAATAACTTTGAAAATTCAAAAGATATTGGAGGAAATTAGTTTCCTGACAGCTTTTGTGCAATGGCAATAGAAAATAATTTTTGGAAATACAGGTGGCAACTCTGAATATGAGGGGAAAATTTTGGACTGTAATATGTAAAACAAAAAAAGTCATGATGGGCCTTGGAGCCAGAAAGTGGCACTATTAATGCAATATTTTAGGAAGAATAATCCTTGACAACTATGCAGAAGGCACTGTTGAGGGAAGTAAGGTCTAGAGGAAAAAAGACCAGTGCAAGGTTGGGGCAATACCAATATGAACTGTCACTGCTAATACCACTGGCAGAAGGATGGATAAGGGAGAATTTGTGACCAAGAAATTAACAGGACAGTATGACTGATTCGGTCTCTGTCCATAAAACGGGGATAACAATGAGTAGCTACTTCGAAGTCTACGTATTTAAATGAGATAATCCATGAAAAAACTTAGAACACTGTTTGGTACACAGTAATAGTACAATAAGCATTAATTATTGTTATTACTGTCATTCAATATAAGAAGAATAGGGAGAAATCAAATCCTGCTGAAATTGGATCCTAGTTATCTGATATACTGTAAGAGCATTAAAAAAATAGGGGGCATCAAAAGGAGAAGGAAGAGGTTTAGGGCAAAGGGAAGGGGTATACACGTGGAAACTAAAGACTGGTTACAGAAATATGGGGTTGTGGTGGAAAAACTAGTCGGAGGACAAATAAAAGCAAGGTACTGCATGACAAATTCTGGGAGAAGGCCCAGATTTCAGAATTATCCACCTAATAACAGTAACAAGCTATGGGAGTGGGTGAGATATTTAAAGAGAAAGTATGAAAAGCGGAGAGATACAATGAAAGGTCAGAACCATACAGAGTGCCCAAGTTTAGGGGACAAAAGAAGGAGGGCACTTAGAAAGGATGGAGAAGAACTAGAATAATGCTGTTTTCAGAAAGCCACAGAAGTGGAATTCATTAACTGATAGTTAAGGAGATACTTCCAAGACTTCTGGACAGATGAAAGAAAAGTCGATGAAAGTGATGAGGCAGAGGTAAATTAATATAATGCTTCTTCAGGATATTGGCAGAGAGGCTGCCCCCAGCAGGAAGTGGAGGTCAGATTGGATCTAGAGGACATAGGGTGGTTTAAGGACTAGGAAATGTGAAGCCAAGTTTGATGTGAGACGGGGCTCAGGTGCAACACGGAAAGCCACGCAGACAGACCAGCCAAGGTAGCAAGCCCAAGAGGTTAGTCTAGGGCAGAATCCACAGAGATATTGAATAGAAAAACTGAAGCAAAATGGAAACAGTGCAGTTTAGTGGTTAATTCTAGAATTAAGCTACTCTTAACTCTAGAATCATACTGACTGCCTCATATTTGAGCTTTGCAACCTTGGGGAAGTTCCATCCATCTGGGCGTCTAACTCTCATCATGAGGAAAATAAAACCTACTGCACAATGTTGTTGTGATAAGAGATAAATGAGATAAAAGAGGTAAAGAGCTGATGCACATAAAGCACTCAGTACAATAACCGGCACTTAAAGATGTTAGCAGTTACTATTAACAGTGGCTAAGAAGTTCTCCAATAGGCTAGACACCATAATTGCCGATGCCTTTTAGTAGAAACCCAAAGCTAAGACCAAGAGAGTCTACCTTGGGGATTAGATTCACCAGCCTGTTTGAGAAAGACCTTGCTAGCAGTGTGCCACATGGCCATTGTAGTTTAGGAAATGCAGAGTCATTTACATTGTTTTATCAATACAGTGACACGATTAAAATACATTTAAGAGTTAATTGTGAAGTAGTATTCAGAATGGTTTGGACAAAAGAATGTCTTGTTAAATTCATTTCCCATTGCTCATTTTTAGCAAAGAGAGCAGTGTGGTTGTTTCAGTTGTCTCAACATTTGCTCCTGAGTGTTCACTCCCCATGGACTAACCCTTTCCTGTTATGTGTCATGGAGACCCCTTCCACTGTGTATATACTTAAGGGTGTTTTCTATTCTAATAATTCCCAGCCTGAATGTGGAACAGGAAAATATAATCTTCAATGCTACGTGTTATAAGGATTTAAAATGGCTAAATTGTTAAATCATTGAAAGAATGAGAGAATGGCTGTAGATCTTTCAGTTGTCACAGATACGTCCACTTTACTTAACTCCATCATATTTAAAGCCAACTTACTGTGCATCAAGGATTGGAACAAAACACATGTAAAACACTATTGCTTTCCAGAAATGACAAGAATATCCTACAAGTGAAAACCCAGCCTTTGACCCCTCCCCCCACTTTCCCTTCCCTATGTGTCTAGAGGCTCACCACATGCCAACAAGGCTGCAAACCAATCTCACATTTGCTAAAAATAATTGCTTTCCTTCTATGTCTGTTCAGGCATGATGCTCTGAAATAAGGTACAAAGCGCAGCAGCTTCAATTAACAAATACAACTACAATATTCTTCAATTCTGCATAGATTCATTTTTACCCCAAGGATTTTAGAACACATCAGAAAAGTTGAATATTATTCCTCTAACATCTGTCAGCAAAACCAAAATCATATAGTGAGATTCACACAAATCACAGCAAACCTGCCATCCCCCAGCAAGAGTCAAATATCCACCCTATGCTACAGCCTTCAAAATACCGAGATAATTGATGGACAGCCTTCTTTTCTTGTCTCATCACCAAGGTTTCACTTCACAACAATACCACATGATGAGTCCACTTTTTTTGATGCTAATGTGTGAATACTGTTGTCATAATTTAGTATGCAGCGTGCTGGTCTGAATCGACATGTTTGTAAGGGATTCTATCGTGTCAAACAGAGGAGAAGGGAAAAATCTGACAGCAGGTATTTGTCAGATATGGCCAAATCTCTGCTGGACACTGCTTTGGCTGCACAGTCCCTGAAGCATATAAAACTTATCCCACTTTTATAAAGCCATGCATGCATGAAGCTGAGGGTAGAATTTCAAGCAGGAATTGATGACTTAGTAAAAATGTGTGTAATTTCCCCATATAAAAGAGAAATGGAAGGCACACCAAGAAAACATTGTTCCTGGGTGAGGTGATTAAAAATTCAAGAGCCCCTTTTGAAGTCAAAACCTCACAAAGCTCATCAAATCTGTTTAAAGGTAGACATCTGCAATAAAGAAAATTACACAGGAGAATTAAGCAGCGGTAAAGGAGGTGCTGTGGTGCTTCTATCTGTCTACATTTAGTTCAGAAAAACTACTAAAGCCAAGTGGAAACAGGTAGATTTACCTGGCAGATTAGCAAATACGTGTGCTTTTCAAAGAAGGGAAATAATTGCAACCATTCTTATGGGAATGCTGCCTTTAAAGAAAAATTTTCAGTTTATTTTATACCCCAAATGCTATGGTTGGGTAATTAGAACTTCTGTTTTTTGGATTTTTTTTTTTGAAGTCCCACTTGTTAATAAGCTATTATTGGACCCTGGAAAAATGCTGACATGTTTATAACTGAAGCTAGGGCAGAAAAATTTCAAACAAAAGAAATAAGATCAATTTACAATGGGATGAAGAAACTCATCACAGATTTCAGTACAGAAAGTGGCTCACTTAAGATATGATTTTAGCTATTTCAGTAATAGGATTACTTGTCAGATCACACAATTTACATTCTTACCAACAGTGTACGAGATTTCCCTTTTCTCCACATCCTCACAAGCATTTGTTATCTCTTTGTTACCTTGTTGATAATAGCCATTCTAACAGGTATAAGGTGATATCTCATTGTGGCTTTGATTTGCATTTCCCTGATGATTAGTGATGTTGTATATCTTCTTATGTACCTGTTGTCCATTTGTATGTCTTCTTTGGAAAAATGTGTATTCAGATTCTCTGCCCATTTTTAAATCACATTGTTTGCTTTTTTTGCTTAGTGAGTTGTATGAGGTCTTTATATCTATTTTTTTTAAATAAAAAAGATGACAGAAAAATTCAGTAATCTGATGATCACTTGATCATGTCAACTTTTCTTCATGGTAGAAGTTTCTATCAAGGCTATTAAAAACATTTAAGTAAGATAGCCGTAAACTGAGGGACTTTTGCGAGTAAAAGGCGGCGTCATTAGTAATTACACCAGTGTAATAGACATAAACCCAAACTGCTAGACATTTGAGATGTGGGGTCACTTATAACAGTGGCTTAAAAAATAAAAATTTTTTGAGGGGCATGGGCAGCAGAAGGATGGTAATAAAGGGTCCAGAAAAATGAAACAGAAAACTTCAGGATAAATCTAGCCTACTTCACAAGTTTGTTTACAACCAATTCTATGAGTAATTGTCTCTCATAGCAATAATTTCTAGCAAGTTCATATCTCTTGTGAATTAAAATATTTCACAATTATGTGAAAATTAAGTTTCTTAATTAGCCATATTCTATACCTTAATTAGGCAGAAAATAGGCTGAACCAGTTCTGATTCTTTGTTTTCAAAAGAAACAGATTCCAATTATCTTCAGAAAATTCTAAAAGGGAAAGAGACTATTTCTCTTGCTTCAAGAAGGGGAAGTATCAGTGCAGTACCAGAGGCTTTTGTGGCAGGAATGCACAGAAATGTTACCATTAGGTGACTTCATTCCCACCATCTTCCATCCTTCCTTACCTTCCTCGAGTTCAATTCCCGGGTGAGGGAGATTCTGATTGTCTCAATTAGGGTCAACCTTCTCCTAATGTGGTCAAGGGAGTTCAGTCACTCACTGAAAGTCTACCAGAGCAATCGCTGAGCAAATGAACCCATGAGATTCACTACATATGATTTAAATCGTTCTTATTATTGATAAATAAGTAAATCCTATAAATGGAATGCTGGTTTGCATTCCCATCCTACAACCACTGGACAATACTATGTCTCTGATTTAACATCTGGTGCTCCAAATCTCAGAGTAGCTGCACTTCAGTCAGGGCCTCTTTAATAGATAAGAACTGCATCAAAATACGACTAATACATTTGGAGATATCTGATGTTAGCCACCATAGACACCAGGATCAGACAGGTGCTCTGGAAAGTATATCTCCAAATGATCTTACAGACTGACATACTCTTCTTTGGAAAAAAAGATCCAACTCCTTTTAATGTTGATTAAATAAACTACAGCTGCTAGAAGAACACAAGAAAGAAACAATGATGAGAGGAGCCAATGGGAAGATTTGATTCCCTAGTAACATGAGTTAAACTCATCAGCTATTCATTGCTCCAGTTGATACAAAAATACCTACTCTATTCCAGCAGTCAGTTGTAGATAACAGTTAAACACACCTTTTCCATAGTGACAGAGAACCACTGAAGCTGTTCCTATACTATAAGGATTTCCATAAACTTATTTTTACTCCAAAATGATGATGACTTGCCAGAAATCAAAAGCAAAAACTTCAAAATATGAAATTGCACCTTTACTTTAGTTATTAAACACATTTGAAATTCAATTATCCATAGCATCAATTTGTAATCAGCCATCTGCATCTTTAACAAATTAAGGTAAGGTCTCCACACCATTTATTTAAATGTATGTGCATGCACCTAATTCTTATTGAATTATTGCTCACTTCTTGTACTGTATTTTCTTCTACATAAAAAAAATAATTTCATACTCACAACATAAGTCAGTTGGAGGCCTGTTCAGGAAAGTAAAATAGTTTTAAAATGTACAATGCCCAGAAGCAAGGTTAAATAAGATTGGGCTGTGTGCTGGGAGATGTTAGTGTTATGACCTGATGATTTCAGGCTCCAGAGAAATACCCAGGTCAAATTTCTAGCTGGCTAAAGAACAACATTAGCATTGATTGTAGCACTGGCTGCAAGCCTTCTGCCCTGCCTTGTGGCTAGAAATTGGTTCCTTGGTGGCAACACTGACAATAAAGAAAAAAGAAAAATAATAAATGCCAAAATAATACAGAATGTTGATGTAACCTTTTGGACAACTGAAAACACATCAGAGGCTTGAACATTTGTATAGATGTGAAGCTTGAATAATTTTTAGAGCCTCCAAATCTGTCCTAAAAAGAGTCTCATAAAAACAGAACTTCTGGGGACAAAGTCAAGATGGCGTACCAGGAGGATGTGGAATTCACGTCCCTGCACAACTAGGGCACCTACCAGGTACGAGTGGGGGATGGGAGGAACACCCAGTGACCAGCTTGGGGGATCTTGGTTCCCAGGTCAGAGGCTGAGCCTGAGCTCCTGTGGTGGGAGCTCTGAGTCCAAACTGCTGGAATGACAGAGAACCTCAGACCCCAGGGACTATTAATCAGAGTGAGGCCTCCCAGAGGTCTTCATCTCAGCACCAAGACCTAGCTCTATCCAAATGCCTGCAAACTTCAGTGCTGCACGTCTCAGGCCAAACAACCAGTAAGACAGGAATACAGGACTACCCATCAAAAAAAAAAAAAAAAAAAAGAAATGACAAAAAAATATGTTATAGGGCTTCCCTGGTGGTGCAGTGGTTGAGAGTCCTCCTGCCGATGCAGGGGACACGGATTTGTGCCCCGGTCCGGGAAGATCCCACATGCCACGGAGTGGTTGGGCCCGTGAGCCATGGCTGCTGAGCCTGCGCATCCAGAGCCTGTGCTCCGCAACGGGAGAGGCCACAACAGTGAGAGGCCCGAGTACCGCAAAAAAAAAAAAAAAAAAAGTTATAGACGAAGGAGCAAGGTAAAAACCTACAAGACCAAATAAATGAAGATAAAATAGGCAACCCACCTGAAAAAGAATTCAGAGTAAGTATAGTAAAGATGATCCAACATCTCACAAACAGAATGGAGAAAACACAAGAAACATTTAACAAGCATCTAGAAGAACTAAAGAGAAAACAAACAGTGATGAGCAACAAAACTACTGAAATTAAAAATACCTTAGAAGAAATCAATAGCAGAATAACTGAGGAAGAAGTACTGATAAATGAGCTGGAAGATAAAATGGTGGATTAACTGCCAGGGAGCAGAATAAAGAAAAAAGAATGAAAAGAATTGAGGAGAGTCTCAAAGACACCTGGGAAAACATTAAATGCACCAACATTCAAATTATAGGGGTCCCAGAAGAAGAAGAGAAAAAGAAAGGGTCTGAGAAAATATTTGAAGAGATTATAGTAGAAAACTTCCCTAACATGGGAAGGAAATAGTAAATCAAGTCAGGAAGCACAGAGAGTTCCATACAGGATAAACCCAAAGAGAAACATGCTGAGACACATATTAATCAAACTATCAAAAATTAAATACAAAGAAAAAATATTAAAAGCATCAAGGGAAAAGCAACAAACAACATACAATGGAATCTTCATAAGCTTAACAGCTGACCTTTCAGCAGAAACTCTGCAAGCCAGAAGGGCGTGGCAGGACTTGTTAAAAGTGATGAAAGGGAAAAACCTACAACCAAGATTACTCTACCCAGCAAGGGTCTCATTCAGATTCGATGGAGAAATTAAAATCTTTACAGACAAACAAAAGTTAAGAGAACTCAGCACCACCAAACCAGCTTTACAACAAATGCTAAAGGAACCTCTCTAAGCAGGAAACACAAGAGAAAGAAAAGACCTACAATAACAAACCCAAAACAATTAAGAAAATGGTAATAGGAACATACATATCGATAATTACCTTAAATGTAAATGGATTAAATGCCCCAAACAAAAGACAAAGACTGGCTAAATGGATACAAAAACAAAACCTGTACATATACTGTCTACAAGAGACCCACTTCAGACCTAGGGACACATACAGACTGAAAGTGAGGGGATGGAAAAAGATATTCCATGCAAATAGAAATCAAAAGAAAGTTGGAGTAGCAATTCTCATATCAGACAAAATAGACTTTAAAATAAACACTATTACAAGAGACAAAGAAGGACACTACATATGATCAAGGGATCAATTCAAGAAGAAGATATAACAGTTGTAAATATTTATGCACCCAACACAGGAGCACCTCAATACATAAGGCAAATGTTAACAGTCATAAAAGGGAAAATCGACAGTAACACAGTCATAGTAGGGGACTTTAACACCCCACTTTCACCAGTGGACAGATCATGCAAAATGAAAATAAATAAGAAAACACAAGCTTTAGATGACACATTAAACAAAACGGACTTAACTGATGTATATATGACATTCCATCCAAAAACAACAGAATACACTTTCTTTTCAAGTCCTCATGAAACATTCTCCAGGATAGATCATATCTTGGGTCACAAATCAATCCTCGGTAAATTTAAGAAAATTAAAACTGTATCAAGTATCTTTTCCGACCACAATGCTATGAGACTAGATATCGATTACAGGAAAAAAAAACTGTAAAAAATACAAGCAAATGGAGACTAAACAAAATGCTACTAAATAACCAAGAGATCACTGAAGAAATCAAAGAGGAAATCAAAAAGTACCTAGAAAAAAATGGCAATGAAAACACGATGACGCAAACCTATGGGATGCAGCAAAAGCAGTTCTAAGAGAGAAGTTTACAGTAATACAATCCTACCTCAAGAAACAAGAAACATCTCAAATAAACAACTTAACCTTACAGCAAAAGCAATTAGAGAAAGAAGAACAAAAAAAGAAAACCCAAAGTTAGCAGAAGGAAAGAAATTATAAAGATCAGATCAGAAATAAATGAAAAAGAAATGAAGAAAACAATAGCAAAGATCAATAAAACAGAAAGCTGGTTCTTTGAGAAGATAAACAAAATTGATTAAATATTAGCCAGACTCATCAAGAAAAAAAGGGAGAAGACTCAAATCTATAGAATTTGAAATGAAAAAGGAGAAGTAACAACTGACACTGCAGAAATACAAAAGATCATGAGAGATTACTACAAGCACCCATATGCCAATAAAATGGACAACCTGGAAGAAATGGACAAATTCTTAGAAAAGCACAACCTTCCGAGACTGCATCAGGAAGAAATAGAAAATATAAACAGACTGACAACAAGCACTGAAATTGAGACTGTGATTTAAAAACTTCCAACAAACAAAAGCCCAGGATCACATGGCTTTACAGGCAAATTTTATCAAACGTTTAGAGAAGAGCTAACACCCATCCTTCTCAAACTCTTCCAAAATATAGCAGAGGGAGGAACACTCCAAAACTCATTCTACGAAGTCACCATCACTCTGATACCAAAAGCAGACAAAGATGTCACAAAGAAAGAAAACTACAGGCCAATACCTCTGATGAAGATAGATGCAAAAATCCTCAACAAAATAGTAGCAAACAGAATCCAACAGCACATGAAAAGGTTCATACACCATGGTCAAGTGGGGTTTATCCCAGGAATGCAAGGATTCTTCAATATACACAAATCAATCAATGTGATACACCATATTAACAAACTGAAGGAGAAAAACCATATGATAACCACAATAAAAGCAGAAGAAGCTTTTGGCAAAATTCAAAACCCGTTTATGATAAAATCTCTCCAGAAAGTGGCATAGAGGGAACCTACCTCAACATAACAAAGGCCATATATGACAAACCCACAGCCAACACTGTTCTCAATGGTGAAAAACTAAAAAACATTTCCTCTAAGATCAGGAACAGAACAAGATTGCCCACTCGCACCACATTACTCAACATAGTTTTGGAAGTTTTAGCCAGAGCAATCAGAGAAGAAGAACAAATAAAAGGAATCCAAATCGGAAAAGAAGAAGTAAAACTGCCACTGTTTGCAGATAGCATGATACTATACATAGAGAATCCTAAAGATGCTACCAGAACACTACTAGAGCTAATCAATGAATTTGGTAAAGTAGCAGGATACAAAATTAATGCACAGAAATCTCTGGCATTCCCATACACTAATGATGGAATACCTGAAGGAGAAATTAAGGAAACACTCCCATTTACCACTGCAACAAAAAGAATAAAATACCTAGGAATGAAGCTACCTAAGGAGACAAAAGACCTGTATGCAGAAAACTATAAGACACTGATGAAAGAAATTAAAGGTGATACAAACAGATGGAGAGATATACCATGTTCTTGGATTGGAAGAATCAACATTGTGAAAATGACTATACTACTCCAAGCAATATACAGATTAAATGCAATCCATATCAAACTACCAATGGCATTTTTCACAGAACTAGAACAAAAAATTGCAGTTTGTATGGAAACACAGAAGACCCTGAATACCCAAAGCAATCTTGAGAAAGAAAAACGGATATAGAGGAATCAGGCTCCCTGACTGCAGACTATATTACAAAGCTACAGTAATCAAGACAGTATGGTACTGGCACAAAAACGGAAATATAGGTCAATGGAACAAGATAGAAAGTCCAGAGATAAACCCATACACCTTATTTTTGATAAAGGAGGCAAGAATATTCAGTGGGGAAAATACAGCCTCTTCAATAAGTGGTGCTGGGAAAACTGGACAGCTACATGTAAAAGAATGAAATTAGAACACTTCCTAACACCATACACAAAAGTAAACTATTAAGACTTAAATGTAAGGCCAGACACTATAAAACTCTTAGAGGAAAACATAGGCAGAACGCTCTATGACATAAATCAAGCAAGATCCTTTTTGACCCACCTCCTAGAGAAATGGAAATAAAAACAAAAATAAACAAATGGGACCTAATGAAACTTAAAAGCTTTTGCACAGCAAAGGAAACCATAAACAAGACGAAAAGACAACCCTCAGAATGGAAGAAAATATTTGCGAAAGAAGCATCTGACAAAGGATTAATCTCCAAAATATAGAAGCAGCTCGTGCAGCTCAATATCAAAAAAACAAACAACCCAATCCAAAAATGGGCAGAAGACCTAAATAGACATTTCTCCAAAGAAGATATACAGATTGCCAACAAACACATGAAAAGATGCTCAACATCACTAATCATCAGAGAAATGCAAATCAAAACTACAATGAGGTATCACCTCACACTGGTCAGAATGGCCATCATCAAAAAATCTCCAAACAAGAAATGCTGGAGAGGGTGTGGAGAAAAGGGAACCCTCTTGCACTGTTGGTAGGAATGTAAGTTGATACAGCCACTATGGAGAACAGTATGGAGGTTCCCTAAAAAACTAAAAATAGAACTACCATATGACCCAGCAATCCCACTACTGGGCATATACCCTGAGAAAACCATAATTCAAAAAGAGTCATGGGGCTTCCCTGGTGGCACAGTAGTTAAGAATCCACCTGCCAATGGAGGGGACACGGGTTCAAGCCCTGGTCCGGGAAGATTCCACATGCCGTGGAGCAACTAAGCCCGTGCACCACAACTACCGAGCCTGCACTGTAGAGCCCGCGAGCCACAACTACTGAAGCCCACATGCCTAGACCCCATGCTCCGCAGCAAGAGAAGCCAGTGCAATGAGAAGCCCATTCACCACAATGAAGAGTAGCCCCCACTCGCCACAACTAGAGAAAGTCCACTCACAAAAAACGAAGACCCAACATAGCCAAAAATAAATAAATTAATTAATTAATTAAAAAGAGTCACGTACCACAATGATCACTGCAGCACTATTTACAATAGCCAGGATATGGAAGCAACCTAAGTGTCTATCAACAGATGAATGGATAAAGAAGATGTGGCACATATATACAACGGAATATTACTCAGCTATAAAAAAGAAATGAAATTGAGTTATTTGTAGTGAGGTGGATGGACCTAGAGTCTGTCATACAGAGTGAAGTAAGTCAGAAAGAGAAAAACAAATACCATATGCTAACACATATATATGGAATCTAAAAAAAAACGGTACTGATGAACCTAGGGGCAGGACAGGAATAAAGACGCAGATGTAGAGAATGGACTTGAGGACATGGGGAGGGGGAAGGGTAAGCTGGGATGAAGTGAGAGAATAACATTGTCATATATACACTACCAAATGTAAAACAGATAGCTAGTGGGAAGCAGCTGCATACCCCAGGGAGATCAGCTCGGTGCTTTATGACCACCTAGAGCGGTGGGATAAGGAGGGTGGGAGGGAGACGCAAGTGAGGGGATATGGGGATATACGTATGCATATAGCTGATTCACTTTGTTATAAAGCAGAAACTAACACACCACTGTAAAGCAATTATACTCCAATAAAGATGTTAAAAATACACAAACTACTTCTTATGTAATTTTTGGTACTCAATTTATTATTGTTCTAAAATATCACCAGAGAAGCTGTCTTCATGTAACAGTTTCTTTGTTGTATGTGATACAATAAGAAGCCTGAGAAAACCAAATTGAAAAAAATATAAAAAACAGAGTAAGGAAATTTTAGAACTCTGAGAAGTTTCAGATCAAGACAATTTTGTGTCTGAAATTCAATCTTGAACTTATGCATCCCTTAATATCCAAAAGAATCCCCTTTTATACACTGTCCTTTTTTTCTCTCATCTTTTCTCACTTTTCTTCTCCCATCATCCTTCAAATGAAAACATCACTATAAAACAATTCTCGGGCTTCCCTGGTGGCGCAGTGGTTGGGAGTCCGCCTGCTGATGCAGGGGACGCGGGTTCGTGCCCCGGTCCCGGAGGATCCCACGTGCCGCGGAGCGGCTGGGCCCGTGGGCCATGGCCGCTGAATCTGCACGTCCGGAGCCTGTGCTCCGCAATGGGAGAGGCCGCAGCGGTGAGAGGCCCGCGTACAGCAAAAAAAAAAAAAAAAAAAAAAAAAAAAATTCTCAGTTTCCCTCTGCCCTTAAACTCTAAGGTAGCACAGGATTTTTCTCTGAAATGTTACTCTCTGGACATCTGAGAAATGTATAAAGCAAAATGATGCTTTTCAATCACTGTAACTAAAGTAAATAAAGTGCATAGAACCAAGGAGGCATACTTGTAAGACACTTAACAAAGACCCAGAAAAACCGAGTTCAAATTCCCAGTTTGTGACTTCCACATGTGTGACCTTGGACAAGTCAGTTTTCCTCTGTATTTCTCAGTACTCTCATTTGTAGAAATGCGATCATAATAATTTCACTAGCGCTCTTTGTTTGAGGAAAGTTGAATTTTAATATGTATCTCTAAGTATTACATAAAATTTGAGTGATATAAAAATGGGAACTGTAATTTAATCATACTATTGATAATTGTAATCAAAACCAGGCAAGCACTATAGTGGGCCAAAGTTAAGGCAAGTCAGAAGTGAACTCATGATCTCTCAGGCTCATTATCATCAAATACGTTGAATGACAATACACATAGCAAAAGATGCTATTTTGCAGACATCTCATCCAGTTCTTTGTGCAATCAACCTTCACGTGCCAGACAGCCTTCTAAATGCTAAATAAGCAAAAGATATGAACACACCTCAGTCCACAAGCATCTTATGGTCTAATGGAAGAGTTCAACAGGTAATCTGATAACTATTGTGAAATTCAGTGATGCTATTATGGATGTCTGGCAGGCACAACTAGAACACCAAAGAGCAGCCTCAAACCCAGTCTGGGGGGAGAAAAGGCTCCTTGAAAGAGATGGCTCCTAGCTTGCAAGAAGGAGAAGTGGACAGAGCAGTCAAGCAAATTCCAGGAAGGGGTGAGAGTTCAAGGCATAACCAGACACCTGCAGGTTTCAACATGGTTGGAAAGGAGAAAGGATGAGAAAAGCAAGAAGACAGGCCCAGAAAGTTTAGCAGGAGTCAAATCAGAAAGAGCATTTTGAGTGTTGGCCTTGTTCTCCGATTTTCTGTGTTTTTTTTTTTTTTTGCAGACGCCACCCTGCTCTCATCAGCCTCTGGCCCGCCATCTCCTTGAATCTTAACACCATGCCTTCAATTAAGTTGCAGAGTTGTGACGGAGAGATATTTGAAGTTGATGTTGAAATTGCGAAACAATCTGTGACTATTAAGACCACGTTGGAAGATTTAGGAATGGATGATGAAGGAGGTGATGATCCAGTCCCCTTGCCAAATGTTAATACAGCAATATTAAAAAAGGTCATTCAGGGGTGCACCCACCACAAGGACGATCCGCCTCCTCCTGAGGATGGTGAGCACAAAGAAGAGTGAACAGATGATATCCCTGTTTGGGATCAAGAATTCCTGAAAGTTGACCAAGGAAAACTTTTTGAGATTATACTGGCAGCAAACTACTTAGACATCAAAGGTCTGCTTGATGTTACCTGCAAGACTGTTGCCAATATGATCAAGGAGAAAACTCCTGAGGAGATTCGAAAGACATTCAATATCAAAAATGATTTTACTGAAGAAGAGGAAGCCCAGGTACGCAAAGAGAACCAGTGGTGTGAGGAGAAGTGAAATTTTGTGTCTGATGCTGTAACACTGTAAGGATTGTTCCAAATACTGGTTGCACTGCTTAGTTTATAATTGCTAATATTAGAAAAACAGTCCACAAATGCAGCAGCAAATCAGTTGTATTAGCAGAATGTTGTCCTCAATGCATGTGTAGTTTCAGTACAGATTCCAAACTTATGACTCAGTTTCTTCTAGTATGATCAAAAGTTCTTTATTCTTTGCTCTGAATAAAATTGAACTGTGGGTTCTCTATAGAAAGTGGCATTTTGGGCTTTCCCTCTTTTTGTAAAGCAACTTATGCCTAGTTTATTGTCCAGTTAACTTTAGTTTAGTGACTTTTAAAAGTTGGCATTGTAAATAAAACAACTTGCAAAACATTTTCTGAAATAGAATTAACAACATATTATCTTTATTCATGAGTTGGAAACTGGAGAAACGCTAATTGAGGTAAATGTTATCAGAGTGGGGTTATCAGAATGTCTTCCAGCTTCCTGGAGTCCACTGGTATTGATTAACCTGTATGTAGCAGGGCTCCCTTAATTGGATCTGAGGACTTATTTTTGCATTTTTAATCCTCTCAGCTTTGAATATGTTGGCTAGAGGCTCATTTACTACTCAGTTTGTGGTTTGGGAGGAAACAGAATTAGACAGTTTGCTGGCTTTTCTATTAAAAGAGACACTTAACCCATGTGGTGTGTCATCTTTTTATAATCAGTAATCCTATGTGGGGAAAACCATAAACACTACTTGCATGTAAAAAATAATTTAACCTTTAATGTTAAAATGTATGGCGTTAAAAAAAAAAAAAAAAAAAAGTAAAGATAAAATGTATGGCGTTACCCAGAAAGCATCAGTCACGAATGCAAGATACTTTCAATAAAAAGTAAGTTATGTAAAAAAAAAAAGAAAGAAAGAAAGAGCATTTTGTGTCATATTAAAACTTCGAGATTTTACTCTCAGAAGCAATAGGGAGTTGTTAAAGAATTCTAAGAAGGGGTAAGACATAATAAGATTTTAGAAAGATGTGGCAACACTGTGGAACACTAGAGGACCATACCCTATATGGAGACTTAATGCAGTGATGAAGGAAGAGACATGAGAAACTGATGCAGGGAATATGGTATTTAGGATAGAAAAAAGAGAGAGAGAGAAATT
This sequence comes from Aethalodelphis obliquidens, assembly GCF_003676395.1. NCBI lineage: Eukaryota > Metazoa > Chordata > Mammalia > Artiodactyla > Delphinidae > Aethalodelphis > Aethalodelphis obliquidens. The sequence goes on along the minus strand of NW_020837947.1, from coordinate 53,707,600 downwards.
GGAGAGAGATTTATGAGCAAGGAACACCCATATTTGGCAATGGTTCAACATGGGAGAGACGCAAAGAAAAGAGTCAAGGGTGATTCCCACAAAGCTGCTTTACTAACTTAATCAGTGCTTTGCTAATCATGGCATCATCCATGGGCCACAAGACCCAGGAGGAAGAATGGGATTGTTGGAGGGATGGTGGGGGTGGAGATCCTGGTTAGGAAGGGCAGGAGATGATAAGGCTCAGTTTGGAATACCTTCAACTTGTATTGGACATATGAACACAAATTCCTGAAAGGCAAGTCTAGAGCTCAAGAGGAAAATGTGGATTTAAGATACAGATTCAGAAGTTGTCACAATAAAAATGGTAGAATAAATTATGGTAATAGATATAGTAGCACATAGAATGAGAAGGGGAAAGGGCTAGGGACATTAAGATAGAGTAAATCAGACAAAAGTAGAAGAAAATATGATGGGTATTGTCAGCAAGACAAAATCTGAGACAATCTAAATATCATATTTATTGTATATTACATTCTTGTCAGCTCAATGAAAATTTATATTAATGGGTTTTAACTGAATTATAGAGACCTCAATAAAATTATACTACCAGCAGCCAAAGTTCAGCATGATCTACAAAAAGAACACTAGAATGAGGGTCTCAGGCACCTACAAATTAGAACTATCTCTGCCTCTAACTCTTTAATAGAGAGCTAGTTTCCTAAACTTCCTGAGTTTTAGGTTCTCAATATTCAAAGTAAGGAAATTCAACCATCTAAGTTCCCTTTCAACTGCAAAAATCGGTGATCCTACTATGCTATGCTATGCTTTCTCCTTAATGCTCAATCCCTTGTCCCATCAACTGTATAATCATTCAATGCTTTCTTCATTCATTCCCTCTTTATAAGAAATATTTATTGAGGACCTGTCATGTGCCTGGCATTCTTTAAAGTACACAGGACAAAGCAATAAACAAAACAGCCAAAGTTCTTGCTCTCATGAACTAGTGGGGAGGAGAGATAATAAAGAAAAATAATATATGCAGGTGAGGAAAGGTGTTTTGAAGAAAAATAAAGTTTGGAAAGTAAAAGGGACCAGATTTTATAGAGAGTTGGCAGGAAGAGCTTTCTGATAATAGCATATTTGAACAAAGATCTGAAGTAAAGGAAAAAGTAAGCCATGCTTTTGTGGGAGAAGACAGTTCTAGGCAGAGAAAAGAAAGTCCCTGCTGCTGAGGCATGCTTGGTCTCCTCAAAGAGTCACAAGAGATCTGATGTGGCTTGGGCAGGTGAAGAACACAGGAGCTTAGAGAGGTTGGATAAGTAATAGGAGGCCAGGAACACACCCAGAGATGTCAAATAGGCAGTTAAATATATGATTATGGACTAAGAATATATATATATGTTATGGATTGAATGTTTGTGTATCCCCAAAATTCATATATTAAAGCCCAAACCCTCAGTGTGAAGGTATTAGGAGACAGGGACTTTGGGAGGTAATTAAGTTTAGATGAGGTCATAAGGGTGGGGTCACCAGGATGATATTAGTGTCCTTACAAAAGGAAGAAAAGAAACCAGAACTCTCTCTCATCCATTTGAGGACACAGCAAGAAGGCAGTCATCTATGAGCCAGGAAGAGGGCTCTCATTAGAAACCAAATCTGCTGACACCTTGATCTTGGACTTCCCAACCTCCAGAACTGTGAGACATAAATGTGTATTGTTTAAGCCACCCATTCTATGGTATTTTGTTATAGCAGCCCAAGCAGACGAAGACAGGAGCCATGAATCTGAATAAGGCATTTAGGGGATGAGTATTTCTAGAAAAGACAAGAGGTCCAAAGACACAGCCTGAAGTGCTCTCACCAATTATGGCTGGGGAGAGGATGACCCGCACAGGAGACTGAGTAGGAGAAGCCAGTCAGGGCAAAGGAGAATGATAAAGAGCTGAAACCCAGAAACCTGGTGCTGAGAGTGTTCTAAGAAAAACAGGATGATCAATTATGGAAAGTGTAACTGGTAGATCACATATAGTGAGGATGCTATTTAGCAGTTAGGAGTCACCTTCACAAGAGCTCTCTCAGTGGTGTGGTATCGACAGAAAGTTGATCTAAATGTGAGAGAAATGAAATGGAGGCAGTGAGAAGACACAATACTTTCTATGAGTAAGGGTTTTGCTATCAATGGGAACAGAAGTGATGCAGTGGCTTGAGAAGAACGTAGAGAACAAGGTTTTTCTTCATGGAAGATACTATATTTGTACGCTATTGATAAAGGTTCAGTGCAGAGAGGAATATTGATGAGACAGAGAAATAAATCACTTTTGGACCAAAACCTCTGACAAGAGAGGGTGAGATCCAGTGCCCAAGATAGGATGCAGCCTCAGATAGTCCACTGATTGTGAAAGAAGGGAATGCACAGTATGTGGATGCAGGTAATTTGGAGTATTCTTCAAGGGCACATGTGGAAGTTGTCTTCTACGACTTCTATTTCCTCAGGGGAATAAGAAGCAAGGTCATAGTAGGATTCTCGAGCAGTACTGACAGTTCTCCTGTGGTCTGTGGTCATGAAGTGGAGCCAGTCATTATGGTTGTGTGTTTTTCTCCAGCTCCATTCAGCTACTTGAATGCAGCCACAGAGTGTGGTGAGATTAGCCCAAGTGTTGAGCACCTACTGTATTAAAGACTTGGGACTAGGGATAAAAAGTGATTAGAGCTTCATGACATTCACAATCTTTTGGAAATTGAGGAGAAAATACATAAGCTAAAAAGTCAGTACAAAATATAGAATAATAACAAGTCAGAGAATATACAGACGGAGAAGGTAACTGCATTCAGGGCTGGGCAGGATCAAAGAGGACTGCCTGGAGGAGGCTGCTAATAACCTCCGTCTCTGACTCATGCGCCAGGTGACTCACAACTTCTCAGGTCTCGTAAGTAGCTGAGAGGATGGTTTGGTCACGGTAGTGACCTGTCATAGCGGCTATGATTCCAGTTCAGCCAACAAAGATTGCTGAGTGAATTACTCTCTTTCCCACATCCTAAGATAAAAGGAAGTGAAGCAACATAAATCTGCAAATGTCTCTTCATTTACACTGTCAGTCAGAGAGAGGGAGAAATAAGAGGTCTGTCATTTCCCAGATGTGGTAGATTCTGTTTAGGTAGGTAGGTAGGTAAGTATGAATAAATACATACATAAATACATATATACATACATACCATTTTCTTTGCTCCCTCCTTCAACTCTACTCAGGTTTCCACTAAGATTGCTGCCTGCTGTATTCAGAGTGGGCTGGTACATCCCCCTTTGTGGACTGCCACAACATTACAGTGTGAGGAGTGTTTTGGTGTCCGTGCTACCTCATTTTGAGTCTGTGAATTCCTTTGTCCAAAAACCTTGATGTTATTTGCTTCCCTGCAAGAAGTGCAAATATTACGTTTTGGTGACCTAGATTCTCCAAGGAACCAGAATATTTGCTTCCCATTATATCTTATTGACACTATTTGATGTTCAATGACTTGTTTTTCCATTGCTCCCATACTCTCAAATTTGTTTTTATTGTAAGCGTGTTTTTTTATTCAGATATTAAAGACTATTTCTAAAATACCATTTATACTTGAATGTACAAACTTATGTGCTTTTATTCCTCATCATTATGATTCCTACAAAAGTAACATCCAACATGTGTTTTGAAAGAAGAATGAAGATTTTCCTGGCAGATAACTGAGAATGGAATTTCCAGGCAAAAGATCAGCAAGTACAGACACAGTAGAGTAAGACAGGAAGCAAATCCCATGTGCAAAGATACCATTTTTCTCAAGATACATGTAGCAAGAAAGGAGGCTCTGGCCCCAGCTCCAGAGGGGAGGTGTGTTTTCCGACTGGTCCAATCCATTTGTGATAATTCCATTTTCCTTGCCACCAATGAATTAGGCATAAATATGTGAAGCAATTCTATGGCCAATGACACATAGAAAGTCTGGAGGAGGAAGTGGTATTTCTTCCATATACAAAGAGACACACTGAAAAAGCAGTATGTCTTCAGTATGTCTTCTTCTGGACATTGTCACGTTTTCACATTTCCATGGAACCGTCACAGTTATCTTGCAAACAGAAGGGGCATTAGCCAAAAACAAGTCAATATGCTGAGGAATGGAGAGTAAAACTTTGACAAGAATTCAAGTTTTAGATAATGTCATTATTGCGTGGCTGAATCAATCAACCCAGAAGCTGCTGTCTCTTGGGACTTTTTTTCCTATGATTTATTACGTCTAATTCTTAGAAGGGAAAGAAGGAAGAGAGGAGGGAAAGAGGAAGGCAGAGGAGGAGACAGGGAAAGAAGGAGAGGAAATATCTAAAATAACTATAGAATTAAAAAATTTTTTAAAACATTTTTAAATGACAGTTTTGGGACCAACTGGCACAATTTCTCATTAGTGAAGTTTTCTTTCTCAGATTATAGACATAAACTGCTATGAAAAACACAATTTTAACCCTTTTATTTGATAGACAGTGCTCACCCAAGTTCACAGTGCTTGTTGTAACAGAGTCAAGACCCCCGTCCCCAACCTGAAGCGTTCAGTTTCAAGTCCAATGCTTAACAATTCCATTCTCACTGTTAGAATACCTGTGAATAAAAAGGATGTCATTTGCCTCAACTACCTCAAAGGCTTGTTGTGAGAAGCCAATATTATATTTGTGACTCATTTTGAATTCTAAGCAATGTTATTTTACCATAAATAAAAGGTATTAATTCACCATCACAATTCTTCAGATTCAAAAAAGGTAGCTTATATAGGAATAAATTACACCATTTCTAATTCATTTGTTAAAAACCACATAACCACATGAAAGTTCATACTTTTTCTCTTTACACTTTTATTTTAATAGAAGCAACTAATATTGGGTCATGGGTAACACTGAGTTTCTTGAAATAGATGACAATCGGTTTTTAACCAATTCCTATAAAGGTAATAAGATCAATGTCTACTTGACTTTTCCTGTCCTCTAAAATCAATGCCAGACATATTTTTAAAGACCTTGAATGTAGTATTTCTCAATATTTGTCTGTTGAAAGAATAAACGAATAAATGGCCACACATTTAGAATCATTTTAATTACCTCATACTTTGTCATAAACAAGAATATCTAACTTGCAGGCTCCTTGCTTCATCCTTTTCCATCTTAGTCTGTTCTTAGATAAAAATTAAGTTAGGTAATATTTAGTGTATGACATAGAGTAAGTGCATAATACACATGCACACACAGGTACATATGCACATACACACACACACACAAAATGATCAGTCTCCCAATCAATCTTCCACTTTGAGGGATAGAAGCCAGCTGACTGCATTCTCTGAGCAAAAAGGGGAAAGAGGGACCAAGATTCTCACACTTAATCCCCTGTTTGCATAACTGTCCCCAGTCTCTCAGCCAGGCCTTGTGCCCATGAGTGGAGAACACCTCTGGCCCAGTCACTCCACAAGCAAACCTCCGGTCTTCTGCCATGGTGGAGAAGGAATAGGTGTAGCTGAGTGGCACAGAGGAGGTGACCTGTGGTTTTGCTTCTTAAATCGACTCTGAACCAATATTCCTGACTTCATAGGTATCTGGTCCTCCTAATTTATAGGAGTTTTTTTGTTTTTGTTTTTTTGGGCTGCATTGGGTCTTCGTTGCCGTGCGAAGGCTTCTCATTGCAGTGGCTTCTCTTGTTGCGGAGCACGGACTCTAGGCACGCAGGCTTCAGTAGTTGTGGCACGTGGGCTCAGTAGTTGTGGCATGTGGGCTCAGTAGTTGTGGCACACGGGCTTAGTTGCTCCACAGCATGTAGGATCTTCCGAGACCAGGGTTCAAACCCGTGTCCCCTGCATTGGCAGGCGGGTTCTTAACCACTGCACCACCAGGGAAGTCCTTTATGGGAGTTTTTAAGGTTTGTCTTCTCAAATTGCCTTGCTTCTTCTTGGATTTCCTCTTCGCAGGCTTACATTTCTGCTTTTCCAAATCTGTTGTCAGTAACCACTCATTCATTTGCTTTTGTGCTTCCAAAACTTCATTAATCTCTCTTACCTGGTATTGTCTGCTCTCTCATTAACTGTTCCCACTTTTTTTTTTCCTTCTAGTGGCATTTTTGTGTATGTTTTTGAAGGGAGCAGAGATAAATGTTTGCATCCAGTTCACCATTTATAAATGAATGTCTTTAATGGATTTTCAAATGTTGAACCATTCTTGCATTCCTGAATAAAGCCTATATGATCATAACATATAATTTTTAGTATATTACTGATCTCTCATTATTAATATTTGATTTTCAGTGTTTATATCCAATTTCACAAGTGAGATCTACTTTTCTTAAAATCTTTTTTCAATTTCAGTACCAAGGTAAAACTAACATCATAAAATGAATTATGGTAGCTTTCCTCTTGTAATACAATCTGAGAAGTATGTATAAGATAATCTTAGACTTGTATAATAGTAATAATAATAGCAATAATAACAAACAGCTAGCTCCCCAAACACTATCTAAACCTGGTATTTTGGGTAGGCCAGTGGGAGTTTTTAACAACAGTCTTTAATATTTTTTTTATTATTCAGGTTATCCATTTCTCCTTGAACCACTATTAGTTTGTTTATATTTGTCCTAAAGATTTTTACATTTCTTCTGAGTTTTGAAATATATAGGCATAAGATTTCTTAATGGACATTCTTGTGATTATTGAATCTCTACTTACATCTTATATTTGGATTTAAATGTCCTTTTCTACAGATAATATTCTTCATTTTGGCCTGTGCTGTTTATCTTTTGTATCAACTTTGACAGAAGTTTATTTATTTCATCAGTCTTTTCAAGAAACTCTTTAATTATGTTAATGACTTTTATCTGGTGGTCTTTTTTCCATTTCATTAACTTTTGGTTCCGTCTCTTTAATTTCCTCTCTTCTAAATTATTTGGTTTTTCTCTGTTGTTCCTTCCATCTTGATTTTGACAATGACTTTACATTTTCAAATATTTATATTGTCCCAATATAGAAATTTAGAATGCAAATTGCTCCCTAAGATCCACTTTAACTGTACCTTCTGTTTTGATACATAGTGCTTCAATATTTATTCAGTTCTAAATATTTTCTAATTAATTTCTTCTTTAACCCACACATTATTTGTTAAGTATACTCTCCCCCCAAGTCATCATGCAGGACAGGCAAGAGGAGGAAATTTAAAATTTTTTCTGATTTCTAAAATATTACATGTGGTTGAGAATGTTGTCTGTATGATGTTGACATTTTTGAAATTTGTTGAGATTTCCACTGTAGCCTTACACAAGTAAATTTTTTAAATAATCTGTGTGTACTTTGAAATATGTTTATTTTCAGTTGAGTACAAGCCTTTTTTTTTTTTTTTTTTTTTTTTGCGGTTCGCGGGCCTCTCACTGTTGTGGCCTCTCCCGCTGCGGAGCACAGGCTCCGGACGCGCAGGCTCAGCGGCCATGGCTCACGGGCCCAGCCGCTCCGCGGCATGTGGGATCCTCCTGGACCGGGGCAGGAACCCATGTCCCCTGCATCGGCAGGTCGACTCTCAACCACTGCGCCACCAGGGAAGCCCAAGTACAAGCCTTTATACGTTTTTATTTAATTAAGCTTTCAATGGGTTATTTAAATCTCTAATTCTTTCTCTCTTCAGTTCTTCTGGCTGTTCGTTCTGTGTTTCAGGGAGAAGTGTATTAAACCTCCCTCTGTGTTTGAAGGTTTATCAGTTTCTCTTTATGTCTTTCAATCCTTTGTGGTTAGGAGTTTTGAAATGGAGAGATTAAAAAATGAATTAAGAGTTTATAGACCAGTGGGAGAGACTGATGGGTACACTTATAACAATAAAACCCAAGGCCTAACACAAGTGACACATGAGAAAGAAGCAAAGTGCTATTAAGTCTGACAAGAAATGAACCCATTTCTTTTTCTGAATTACCGCTATCTAATTTTTAAATACCTCTGAGGGATGTGAATTCTCTTCTTTTAAATCTGCAAAATATTTTCAGGGTAAGCTGGAGAGAGAGGATCTTGCCTCCCTTTATTTGTGTTTTCTTTCCTCCCTCCCCTCATTGGCTCTGTCTCTTCCTGTTCAAAGCTTCCTGTATTTATTACTCTCCTTCAGACCAACTTCTCTTTTTTTCTATTACCTATTCTATCTTTTCCCTTCAATATTTCCATTTTTCTTTTCCTCTTTCTCTCTCCCTTAATAGGTCATAAAGTGACCTAGGATTCTTATTTATTTATTGAATAATGTCTATGTTTATATTACGAAAAATCGTATTCATTCAAGTTAAACATAATAAATTGTTTAGAAAAAAGTGTCAGACTCTTCTCCTTACCTTTTAAAATACTCATTACATTTTTTTTTAACATTTGTATGTCTACAATTCCACACCCTCCACTTTGGGTCAGCAACTAATTTTTTTCATTCCTTTTACAACCCCATATTTCTATTCCACCCATTTTTAATGAGCAGGGGAATTTACAATATTATTTTACTAAAGATTCTGTGAAATAATTACGATTTTTTTGAGCTTTGAGCTTATGTTGTAATTGCAGAGTAGTTCAAGGGGAGCATGTGCGGCTAAGTTTTTTCAAAGATTTAAGAAAGAAACTTTTTTTTCAATGACAATGGAAGATTGCATTTGGAAAGGCAACTGGTCTAACTGGTGCAAGACCAGGCTGCTAAAATGTAATACTTAAATATCACAGAGCCATGATACAAAAGATTATCACTAAAATGTAAAATAGCATATTAAATTCAAATAGTATGAGCATCTCCCGGGTTGCCTTGTCTCTGTAGTTGCCTGGCTATGATGGATGCTTTGTTAAAGCTATAAATAATTTTGACATTTATAGCTTTATCAAAGAGTAATTATGATATAAAGAAAAATGAAGTACATATGCACACACACACACACACCCTGCATCCTGCATTCCAAATCCAACGTCCACATGTAAAACTCAGAAGGATGAACCTAGTTTAAATCTGCAATCAGTACCTATTTGACCTACTGAGAATTGGTGGTGTTTTGAACCACTATGTGGTTTGTTTCCTAATGTACAGTAAATGCCTTTTAAAATGAAAAAGAATATACCTGCCTCTAGAATTTCCATACTGTTCTTACAATTTTCAAGTTATATTGCGCATAAATGCACATTCACACACACACACACACACACACACACACACACACACACACACACAC